>NC_141683.1:61633709-62257876 GCF_028749965.1 Puma concolor
AGTCCATGTGTCCCCTTGCCTAGAACATACTTGGCACATACTAGGTGCTCAGGACATACTTGTTGAGTAAAAACACCACTAAATATTTCCTGACCATTTGGGTGTCTTTTTTCTTTTGTGAATTAGCTATTCATGACTTTGCTAATTTTTCTCTCGGGGGATTTGATTTTTTCTTATTGGACTTAAGTCCTCTTTATACGTGAGCGATAGAAACTAATTTTTAGGTATATACGAAGGACATATATTTCCCCATTTTTTTGAGGAGAAGTTTAATAAATGATACAGATAATATTGAGCATACTTCAGCAAACATTGATTTACTTTTAACTTATATATATGTATGTGTAGCATTCATAGGACATGTTCCACAACCTGCTTTTTTCACTCGACATTACTGAGATTCACACAGTTTTCCATAGTTTGTATCTCTTTTTTTTTTTTTTTTTTTTTAATTTTTTTTTCAACGTTTATTTATTTTTGGGACAGAGAGAGACAGAGCATGAACGGGGGAGGGGCAGAGAGAGAGGGAGACACAGAATCGGAAACAGGCTCCAGACTCTGAGCCATCAGCCCAGAGCCCGACGCGGGGCTCGAACTCGCGGACCGCAAGATCGTGACCTGGCTGAAGTCGGACGCTTAACCGACTGCGCCACCCAGGCGCCCCATAGTTTGTATCTCTTAACCGCTCTCTTCTATCCTATGAACGCAGCACACATTGTTTAAGCCATACAGCTATTATTAAATACTTGGATTGTTCTCCTTTTTTCTTTCTTCTCAGTTTTATTGGGACACAACTGACACGCAGCACTGTATGCGTTTAAGGTGCACAGTGTAATTACTTGACTTACAGAATTGTGAAATTATTACCACAATAAGTTCAGTTAACATTCAAAAATAAGGTTTTTTTCCTTCTGATGAGAACATTTAGGATCCACTCTCTTAGCAACTTTCAAACTGTGCAAACAGCAGTGTTTGCTGTAGTCATCATGGCACACATCATATCCCCAGAACTCATTTATCTTGTATCTGGCGGTTTGTACATTTTGACTCCCCTTCCTGCAATTCCCCCACCTCCCACCCCTTGCCTCTGATCTTTTTCTATCTTCCTAGGAATCTGTTTTTTTTCTTTCACACTCCATATAGTAGTGAGAAAATGCTTTCATTTTTCAGAGCTATTATAAATAATGACTCCATATAGGCTTCCGTTAGCATATTTTCTTGGAATTGGTAGCAGGGATTTGTGGGACAGGCACAGCATGCATTTTCTAAGACACTGCCAAACTTCTGCCCAGTATGCCTTCCCAAATATGCCAGTATCCTCACCTTCAGGCCAGACTTGATTCTGTGCCAATCTGGCTTGAAAGAGACACTTTGATTATGTTTATCTGTTTTCTTATATTTTCACTGCTTGCACATGAGAGGTTTTAATGGGAAAGATGTCTACGGATTGCCCCCCTCACTAATGTGGCTCTATTTAATACTTTGTACCCCGGTTATTTTTCATTTTATCTATATTGCAAACCCTGGTTCCTTTTTCTAATTGTATTTGCGTGATATAGCTTTGCTTCACCACTATAACTGATAGAGTCAGCATGTTTTACTTAACTTCCTTGCAGACAGATATTATTGGTTTTTATTTATGAGCTAACTTAAAGATGCCTGTTATTTTAATAGATGGACTTAAATATTTACACTCATTCTTGTATCAGCTATGTTTGTTATTCCTTGTCTTACATCTTCATGCCTCTGTCTCTCTCTCCTCCAGGATTGTGACTTCTTTGCTATCTACTTTTTGTGACATGGAATGAGTTTTCTTTAATTCATCCTTTAATAATTTAGAATAAAACTTGTTACTATTCCATTAGTGGCCATTCTCATATGTTTAAATAAATATCTAACATATTTTTCTTGAATTTTAGCTGCAGAAATTAAATACAGCCTAGTGCTGCCCCCCATAAACGATGAAGAAAATAATACATCTTGACTCTCTGCTATTTTTATAATTTTAGTGACTAGATTTGACTGTATGCTCTATTACAGTTTTATAAAAATTAATTATAGTATTCACATTCCATTTGGAATTCCTTTTATCATAATTATTTAGATCCTGGAGGGCATGGAGAGAAAGCTGTTGTCTTGGAAAATTAAGGTGAGTAAACTTTGCTTTGCACATTTCTTTTTAAAACTAAATTTGCGAAAACTATTCTATCACAACTCAGATCTTCCAAAAAAGGAGGGCCAGGGCCCATTGTGGCTACCCTGTCTATTTCTAGGTTCCCCTGGTGTTTGCTCACTCATTTTGGAGTGAGGCCCCTGCACTGGTGAAGCTGACCTAGGGAACCCTGGGTTTGCTGTGGCGGCTGTCGGCCCAAAGCAACAACAATCCTGCAAGGATCCTACGTTCCTCCCCTCTCCCCACTTTCCCCCCTTTATTCTTAAGCTTGCTCCCTAAACGTCCGAGAGCCTGAGCTGCTTTATGAAATCCACGCCAGAGACAAAACATCAGACAAGGCATAGGACTGTCTCTTTGAGTGCTCTTTGAGTGCTTTGAGTTTAAGCTAAGAAATCTTAATCCAAGACAGGGCAAGCCTTTCCCTACCCTCCCAATACTTACTTTTATCTGCAGCCCACATGGGTTGATGACTCATTAATGGGGTAGGTCTGAATTTCATCCAATTCCTTAAAGCTGCCCTAGTTTCTTGAGAAAAGAAATTGTAAGTCTGATATCACTTCCTTTCATTTGGCTAATCTTCCTTTCATTTGGCTAATTTCTGTTGATTCCAGAAAGAATACATCTTCCAAGTGAGTTGTATGTGGTGCCATTCTCTAATTTCCACACTGTCCTAGTAGTTCTTTCCATTCTAGTTTTGTTTTCTTTTCTTTTTATTCCATGCAGGGGCAGCGGGAGCAGTTTTGGAAGATGTCCTGGAAGTATAGTGTGTAAGTTCATTTTTGTCCTGGAAGTATAGTGTGTAAGTTCAAGATGCAAACATGTTTTGTAATTGTATCTATGTTGAATGAACATACCCTTAAAACCTCGATGAGTTTTGGATTTTTATTTAAAAAAAAAATTTTTTTTTAACGTTTATTTATTTTTGAGACAGAGAGAGACAGAGCATGAACGGGGGAGGGTCAGAGAGAGGGAGACACAGAATCTGAAACAGGCTCCAGGCTCTGAGCTGTCAGCACAGAGCCCGACGCGGGGCTCGAACTCACGGACCGCGAGATCATGACCTGAGCCGAAGTCAGCCGCTTAACCGACTAAGCCACCCAGGCGCCCCGAGTTTTGGATTTTTAAAAAAACAAGAAAAGCTTAAAAACATTACCCTTAATTTCACTCTAAAGGGAAGAGGTAATTATCTTCTTTAAGAACAGAATTTCCAAAACAATTCTTTGAAGGAATTTTAAATTTAATGATCACACAGTCCTATAAAATCTAATACTCATTTAATGATTCAACCACTGGGAATGAACTTGTAGGAATGAAAGGTAATGAATAGCAAAAATTTAGGGAATTTTATTTTCTTAAAATTTAGAACTCAACAGCAACTCATACATTAATTAACTGAAAGAAATTAAATCTTAGCAGAAAAGTAACTAGAGGACATATTATGAAAATAATTTTAAAATTCTTTAATTTTTTGATATATGTTAATGAAGACCATGTTACTATAAAGTCGAAGTAGGACTTCACTACTGTATGAGATGAAATACCTTAACTAAAGAAGATTAATCAAGATAAGAGAGATCTACTATGGTAATTGAACACCTGGATGGTGAAAGTCTTCAAATAACTGCCTTGAAGGTCTAATCGTAAAAAGAAAGAATTCCTTTAGGGCATCTCTGGAATAGTAACCAAACACCACAAAATAAAAAGAATCAGAGCTGTGGACTTCTATCTCCTCCTAAAGGAAGAGGAAGTGCTCTCTGATGATTCTACCACCCAGACTGCTGCATCTTAAGGTGTTTACATGTATTATGTCATCCACAGCCTTACATCAACTATCTCAGAAAACGTTATCATCATCTTTATTCAACTGACAGCAACAGTGAAATCCAGAGAGATTAAGTCTATCTCCAGAGCCATCCAAATAAGTAGGTGAAATCCAGAGAGATTAAGTCTATCTCCAGAGCCATCCAAATAATAAGTAGGTGAGTCAGAGGATTCTTGGGTTTGTAATCACATAGCAGATACTTATCACACGCAGTATTAGGAAGGCAGCAGCAATAGGAGCCCCACACTGGCTCTCAGAGAGTGCTAAGAAGAGAAGTCTTTTGCATTTGTTTTCTACAGGTTTCCATTTTTCTTAATTTCTGAGAATGTTGCCCTGAAATATAAGAACTATTACTGTCACTGTGAAATTTTTTTTTTTTAATTTTTTTTTCCCAACGTTTTTTATTTATTTTTGGGACAGAGAGAGACACAGCATGAACGGGGGAGGGGCAGAGAGAGAGGGAGACACAGAATCGGAAACAGGCTCCGGGCTCGGAGCCATCAGCCCAGAGCCCGACGCGGGGCTCGAACTCACGGACCGCGAGATCGTGACCTGAGCTGAAGTCGGACGCTTAACCGACTGCGCCACCCAGGCGCCCCCTGTCACTGTGAATCTTATTTTAATCCAGTTCTGTGGGCATTCATCCATAAATTATATTACAGACTGTATGCTCCAACCACTTACACTGCTAAAGAAATGAAACAGAGCTGTTTAGTTTGTCTTTCTTTGTAAATATACCAATGGTTCCTAAAAGGTTTGAGTGCTTTGCTAAGGCTCATGAGTTTCGGCAATTTGTAATTCCGTGTGTTGCCAAGATATTTTATCTCCTCAGATTTTCTTTCTCTCTCTTAAAAATTATAGCTGATCATCATTTGCTGATTCTGTACCTGAAAATTTTCCTGCTTGCTAAAATTTATTTGTTGCTCCTCAGTCAGTACTTGTGATGTGTTCATGGTCATTCACAGCCATTCAGAGCAGCAAAACTTGAGTTTCCTGATGTACACATTCTCGGTTGAGGTGGAAGAAGGCAATGCTCTGCCTTCCTTTTCCAGCTCATTCTGCACACAAGTGCCCTTTTTGTGGTATTTTTAGTGCCACTTTTTTGCATTTTTGTGCTTTTTCTTGGTGATTTTGCTACCTAAAATGACCCCCAAGAACAGTGGTGCCGTGATGTCTGGTGTTCCTAAATGCGAGAAGACTGCTATGTACTTTTTGAAGAAGATATATATGTTGGATAAACTTCATTCATGCATGAGTTAGGATGCTGTTGGTTTTAAGGCCAATGGCAATTATGTGTATACATATATATGTGTGTGTGTGTATGTGTATATATATATTTAACATATATATGTTAATTATATATAATTGTATGATTATATATAACATTATATATATAATGTACATAGTATACATATTATTATATATATTATATTATATTATATGTTATATAATTATATATCATAATGATATAATTACTGTACCTGAGGCTTGCCTGAAGTGAACCCTGTATTTCCACAAGGAACAACAGCTCAGTATCCACTAATACAGTATTTGTGGCAACTTTATAGGACATGACTACCTCAAATAATAAGAATCAAGTGCATGTGTTTGTACCTTATTCCCTCTGTTGGAGAGCAGTGAGTTAAACAGAGCTTTCTATGATAACAAAGATACCTTCAAAACTTTCAGAAGCTCTTTCAGAAGTTACTCGTAGTAGTACCTGACTTCTCATTCTTTTTTATGTGGCATTATTATCTCTGGTGCTTATAGCACTTAATAGGTTTTTAAACCAATAATGTATTTTTTAATGTAGCATAATAAAAAACACCATAGTTTGACTTTTATCATGGTATTTCAGAACCAGTGTTGTGATAAAAATATTAAATTTCAAGTAACTTTCCCATAATACTAGGTCAGGAGCACTTAATTTCTCTTTCTCTTATTTAAATTTATCAAATGAAGCAATAGGTTCTGAAAATCGGTGCCTTTTCCAAGAGTACATCAATAAAACATCCAGTAGGAATAGGAAACCTAACAGATAATGCCAAAGAGCTGTGTAACTTTCTAATGAATGAGTAATCTACATTCACTGAACTGGGATCAAGATAGTCATGGGAGTACCTGGGTGGCTCAGTCAGTTAAGTGTCCAACTGAACTGATTTCGGTCCAGTCGTGATCTCACCATTCATGAGCCCTACATCACTATCTGCACTGATAACATGAAGCCCGCTTGGGATTCTCCCTCTCTCCTCTCTCTCTGCCCCTCTCCCACTCACAATCTCTCAAAATAAATAAACCTTTAAAAAAAAGTCATAAATAGTATTTTTGGATATCTGAACTTGGATCCTCCCCACTCCTTTTCCTTGGTTTCTTAGATAAAAGGAAAAAGACACAGGCAGTGTGTTATAAAATAATATTATAATCTATAAAAGGATGAGATTGACATCAGAAATTACTGATAACTCGGGACATGAGACTCATGCTATGCCTATTGTCTAATCCCCGATCATCAATTTAGAAAGACAAAATCACAGATATCCTAGGAGAGGCCATGGGGTATACTAAGTAGAAGGAGCAATGGTCCATGAGTTTCCAGATCTGGAGTCTGCTCACCCTCATTAACTGGGATTTTTTGGAAAAGTCACTTAGCCTTCATGAGACTCCAGTTGCTCACCTGTGTAATGAGTATAAAAATACTTGGTGCATCTATTCCACAAGATTGAGGTTAGGATTATAGGACATGATATACTGAAGAGTGCTGTGTTAACTCCAAAGGGATAGTAATGTATGGAATTATTAGCTATACTGTTTTTCGGGTTCACTGGACAAGTTTCTTCTTATTACAGAGTACTTTTACAAGTGAAATATCCTTTTAAAAGCCTTGTTGGGTATGGATTTCTACATAAAGCTTTTTTTTTTTGTTCCAAATGGGACACTGCAGAGAGGGCCCTTGAGATTTTTTAGTATCTCACTTGTGAACTGTCTCTTCCTTGCAGAACTATCATGAATTAGCACCGCTAAGAATTTTAAATAATAAACTTAAGTACATGTGTGTTGTTACATCTGAAGTACACTGTCCAACAATCTTGAAATATTTTCCAAACTTTATGTTAAAACATACTTCAATTTTAATTTTTTTTTCAACATTTATTTATTTTTGGGACAGAGAGAGACAGAGCATGAACGGGGGAGGGGCAGAGAGAGAGGGAGACACAGAATCGGAAACAGGTTCCAGGCTCTGAGCCATCAGCCCAGAGCCTGATGTGGGGCTCGAACTCACGGACCGCGAGATCGTGACCTGGCTGAAGTCGGACGCTTAACCGACTGCGCCACCCAGGCGCCCCAAAACATACTTCAATTTTAAACATATGACCAGTTTTGTTCATAACAGGCAACCATTAAATTATATTTTTAATTTCATTATTTACTCTATTTTCTCATTCTTTTTACCCTTATTATCTCTCATCATCTGAATACTGAAACTCTATATAAAACTAAGTAACTTATCAATGTTTTATGTTAATTGCTGCACCAGATTTTTGGGCCATCAGGAGAGAAAAATGATAGAAAACGATTTTTAAAAATTCATTTATTTATTTAATTCAACAAACATTTACTAGATGCCTGCTATGCGCCAGATGGTGGGAGTACAACTGTGAATAAAACAAAAAGACAAGGGTCCTTTTCTCAATGAGCTTACATTCCAGAGCAATTCAAAGTGAAGAGGGCCCCGAGAGGGCAAAAAAGACAGAACTTCCAACTGCCCAAGTACAGGGTGATGGGGGTCAGAAGCCTGGAGCTGGGTTCACTGTAATACTGTCTTCTACCCGCAGGGGGCCACATCATACCAATTACTCTTTCAGCCTTGGCTGGTAAAAACGGAAAACTGTCGGTTTTATAAAGATTTTAAGAATCTTAGGATGAGAGGGGTCTATGTGAAGTAATTACATGAGTCTCCAAAGTATCTTTAGTTCCTGGAGAAGAACTGAATATCTGCCTTTATGAGGGGGAAAAAAAAAAAAAAAAACAGAAGAAGAAGAAAAAGTGCAAGAGATGTGATGGCTATTGGATGCATTCCTTCATTCAGCAAATATTCATTGAGTGCCTACAGAGTACCCGTGTTCTTCTAAGCCCTGGGGATAAAGTGATGAGGTCAGTGGTCCATCACTGCTCTTAGCTTATAGGGAACTGGTCTAGAGTGATGGGCATGTATAGTACTATGAATAACGTGAAAGCAATGTCCAATATTTATTGAATACTTTCCATGTGCCAGGAACTATTCAAACATCTCACATACTTATCTTGTCCAAGTGGTGTAGCCACACCAAGCAGGTGCTAGTAGTTTTCCCATTTTGCAGATGAGGTAATGCAAGTAGGAGGAGATTAAGTAATTCTTAGTTGAGGCAAGAGTCAAAGTCAAACATTAGACATCCAAGAACACTGGTTAATCACCAAACCATGATAGATACTGGGGTGAAGCCCCCACTTGCGCTAGCTCTGTGTCTTTCAAAATAAATAAATAAACTTTGTAGAAAATTACTCAAGCTCATATGAGGTATATGGATAGTAAATGGGAGAGAACAGATAACATAATTTTTAATAATAACAATGCAATAGAAAAATAACACAACATAGTTGCTATGTTAATGTGGTTGAAATATATTATTTTTTGTTAGAAAATAGCACACTTGTTTTCTGTTATTTATCTAAATGGAGAGAATCTAATATAGAGAGAATCTAAATAGAATCTAAATCTAAACAGAGAGAATCTGATATGACTCACATAGTGATTTTGAAACTTGAACACAGAAAATCTCTAAATGACAGTGAATCTCAAAATGGCCCTGGGTCAGTTTTATGGCAACCTCTCCCAATGTATACTGGAGGTTGATGGTGGCTCAGAAAAGCAGCCAATAGGGTAGGAAAAGCTGATTTTTAAAAGTAACTTGGCTGACCTATATGCAACTTCCCTCTCAAAGTTCCCTTCCATCTCTTATTTCTTCACTCCTATTTGCCAAAACAAAAACTGGTTGAGAACCTTGGCTTCCCCGCCCCCTCTGCACTCCAACCACCCCCCACCCCTGTCAGCACTACATAAAGTAGCCTCAATAAAATGAAATCATCTGCTTCCTTATGGACAGAACCACAATGACCTTTGAGGTCGTTTCTCTTCTTTTAAGGAGAAGATAATGCTTATACTAATAAAAGCTTGAAAATAATAAGGGATATAAAAAGAGTAGTGATGAAAATACTAATAATAATAGTAATAGCTAACACTTATCTAGCTCTTGCTATGTGCCAGCCACCATTTTAATGCTTTATAAATTAGACAATTAATCCTTCAAGCAACCCCATCAGGTGGATGTATTACTGTTATCTCTGTTTCACAGATGAGAAAATTGGGCACAGAGAGTTAACTTGTTCAAGTATATAGCTACTAAGGAGCTGAACTGAAATTTGAACCCAGTTGTCTGGAAAGAACTATTCTTATTTGGAGAAATATTCAGTACAAGCTCTGAGTCAAGGGTGTATCCTAAAATGCAAAGTAACCTGGAGAACAGTTTCATGGCTCTCCAGGCTGAAATAAGAGGCCTAGGATGTTCAGGACGGTACAAAGTAAGAGTAAAGTAGCCTGATCAAGGCAGAAGAGGATTAGGGTGACAGAACTTTGCTAAACATCTAAGGACCTGTTTCCTTAACTCTTGTGTTTACGTTTTGCTCTTTGACTTTACGTGTTCATTATATTTCTTTCTTGTTCTTTGGAAATTCTGATAGGTTCCCTCCATGGACCTTCCCCAGAGGTGTCCTGATTAAAGGATATTAGCAAAAGCATCCATGACCAGAGCAGCACTACAGGTCTGCAAATGGTAAATTATTCTAATTAAGGTTGTAAAGAAATTAAATAAACCAGATTGTTTCACAAACCCAAGAAAAACACACAACAGGTATAAGTTAGGGCTTTGACAAATGAACAGATGAGACATAATTTCAAAAATCAACAAGTGATGCCTGTTCCCAGGTGGGTGACAAAGTTTTCTGTCCTTTCTGAGTCTGATTCCTGACAAATGGGAATTTTAATACATTTTTTTCTGACTTCATATGATGGCTGTGAAAATTGAAGGAAATGATCGATGTAAAGACCTTTTGAAAATGTATAAGGTATTATGCAAATGTAAGATTAAATGTATCTGCAACAGAACTGATTATCAGCTTTTTAGCCAAGTCTGATGAAAACTCTAAGTACACTTCAGATTGAAAGGAACACATAATTTTTAGAAATAAGAATTTGACTTCATGACCTTGGCAATAATTCCATTTTAAATATTCAACAGTATATTTATAGTCTAGATCTCTCTGTAATGCATATATTTCTTTAAGCTATGATTAGCCAACTATATTAAGAAACAAAAAAAAGATACATTTGTTTTTTCAAATTTGCGTTGTAACTTCATATAAACTGAGATGTATTCATTTGTTCATTAATTCATTCAGTGTGCCAAGTAAGGTTCTAGGCACTTAGATACACTGAAAATTCAGCCAATATTCCTAGCTGCCTCAATCCTTACGTTAAACTGGGAGGAGACGAATACATAGGTAAACAATAATTATTTTTAGTATTCACTATACATCTCCTGAATAAATGAATGACCACCATTACTTTGCAAGCCAATTTAGTGTACAAGTCACTTCCACGTATCTCCTCTCCACCTTCTCTGCGCCTGACAGAAATGATGTGAGCTACAAACATGTACCCCACCTAGAGAGGGAGAGGTGCTACATTCTGGACTGAGATAGGAATACTCTGCTCATTCCTACTCTCTTCTGGACGAGAAGCTAAGCACCTGTGACAGACATATTGCTCACCCTACTCTAATGCTTCTCTGTTCACTGAAGCTTCCCCTTATTTTCCAAATAAATCCCAATTTCTTCCATAATGAACACCATACCACTGACCCCGCAACACCATTTCCATCCAGTGAGCAGGCTCACTCTTTGCCTTCCAATGTTTAAAAAGGACATTTGTTTTTTTTTAAAACAAAAAGTTACATGGTCCCTTCAATCTGAAGTATACTTAGAATTTTCGTCAGACTAGGCTAAAAAGCTGATAATCAGTTTCATTGCAGATACATTTAATCTTACATTTGCAGATACATTTAATCTTATATTGCACATATATATATATGTATATGTATATGCAATATAGTTGGAAATACAAGGCTGAAGATGGAAGAGTGTGGCTAAATTTCTCAGAGGTAGTAAATGGAAGAGGAAGGGCTCAGCTCAAGGCTTTAGGACAAAAAGTTCCCAGAGACTCCATGAGGAGTATCTTATCAGGTGCTGACCCTGGCAGTGGTAGTTTGTGGTAAAATCCCTCACACTGCTTCCTTATTTGGTGTTCATATAAGTTAATTAAATCAGAGTATGGGGGTGCCTGGGTGGCTCAGTCAGTTAAGTGTCCACCTCTTGATTTCAGCTCTGGTCATGATCTCACGGCTCGTGAGTTCAAGCCCTGCACCAGGCTCTGTACTGCCGGTGCAGAGCTTGCTTACCTCTTGATTTCAGCTCTGGTCATGATCTCACGGCTCGTGAGTTCAAGCCCCGCACCAGGCTCTGTACTGCCGGTGCAGAGCTTGCTTAGGACTCTCTCTCTCTCCCCTCTCGCTTGGCCCCTATCCTGCTTGCTCTTTTTCTCAAAATAAATAAACTTTTAAAAATTAAAAAAAATCAGAGTATGTATAATGTATCCTATAATTAGTTTCTCTCATACAATGCTTCTATTCTTTTTTGAGGTTCATAACAATTGTATGTCCATTTAGAATATGAAATTAAAACCAACGATTCCACATTGCTTTCATCGATTTACAACTTTTGATGGACTTCTGACATCTTACAATTTTGTCCCTTAAAAATCTCTCTTGATTTCTAGGACAAGGGATGTTTTATGACTGCTTAACTGTAATTTCAAGCCCCATAGGACAAGTATAGAGGTCCTCGTTGAAATTCAAAGATGGTCATCTCAAATATTGCTGTTCACAATCCCTACGTTGTTTTCTTCCTACAAATTTGAGCATAGATAGTTGGCGTCTTTAAAGCTAAGTATAATTCATTGGACCACAAAATAAATCCTAGGGATCACTCAAAAATTCACTCAAAAATGTTTATTGAACACCTACTGAAACTTCGGCTATTGTCCTAGGCACAGGGGATACAAAGTGAAATAAGATCTAGTCCACAAACATTCAAGTGACTCACAATCCAGGGAAAAAAGATAGCTGCCTGCCCCTCTCATCTGGGCAGAGAGGATGGGGGCAAGAAAGGCTTCCCTAAGCTGACGGTATGTTTGCTTAGTCCTAAAGATCCAACTGTGTTAATCTAGCCATGACATTTTTACATGACTCAATTTTCCTTCGATTTTCTTCTCCTTTCCATGATGGGGATAAATCTATTGTGATAAAATGTTACACATAAAGACATCCTTAAGAAATAAAAAAAAAAAGGGGCGCCTGGGTGGCGCAGTCGGTTAAGCGTCTGACTTCAGCCAGGTCACGATCTCGCGGTCCGTGAGTTCGAGCCCCGCGTCGGGCTCTGGGCTGATGGCTCAGAGCCTGGAGCCTGTTTCCGATTCTGTGTCTCCCTCTCTCTCTGCCCCTCCCCCGTTCATGCTCTGTCTCTCTCTGTCCCAAAAATAAATAAACGTTGAAAAAAAAAATTAAAAAAAAAAAAAAGAAAAAAAAATCTTCTTCTAGATAAGCAGGAACTTAGTAGGACTCACTTTTCTTTTTCCCTTATTTATATAGTTTATGTTAAAATCATACATATTTCTCCCATAATGGAGCTTGAAATCAAATATTTAACCATGCTTTTCTGGGTGTTATTTTTGAATATGTCTTAGAACCCATTTGTCTGGAATTTGTCAAGCCCAACCTTGCTCCAAGGATGCCCTCTATGAAAGCATGGACTCACCTCAGGGAAAAAAAAAAAGAAAGCATTTTTATTTTTTTTATTTTTATTTTTTATTTTTTTCAACGTTTATTTATTTGTGGGACAGAGAGAGACAGAGCATGAACGGGGGAGGGGCAGAGAGAGAGGGAGACACAGAATCAGAAACAGGCTCCAGGCTCCGAGCCATCAGCCCAGAGCCCGACGCGGGGCTGGAACTCACGGACCGCGAGATCGTGACCTGGTTGAAGTCGGACACTTAACCGACTGCGCCACCCAGGCGCCCCAAAAGAAAGCATTTTTAATTTGACTCCAAAAATTTTGACATAACTTATTATTAACTTGCTTATTTTTAATTTTTTAGAGAGAGAACACAAGCAGGAGAGAGGGTCATAGAGAGAGAGAGAGAATCCTAAGCAGGTTCCATGCTCAGTGTGAAGCCTGAGGTGGGGTTCAATCCCACGGCCTTGGGATCATGACCTGGGCTGAAATCAAGAGTCAGAGGCTCAACCAACTGAGCCTCCCAGGCACCCCTGACATAAATTTAAATATTAATAAATCATATAATTCTAAAATGTAAATACCCACATTTAAAAAAATATGGGCTCCAAACAGCGAAGAAAATACATGGACAACCTCTTCTGTGGGAGGAATTTGTATTATTCTTTCTTCTTGAACTCATATATTAATTACACTATCTCTATAGAACTGATCACTTGTTAGTCTGCTTTATAACAGAACTATATTTAGAAATTCGTTGACATTTGAAAATTTCCTATGATTATAAGGCTTCTATGAAAAATTTTTCTGATTTCAGTCATCTTTACAATTGTTATTAATCTATAGTTTATGAAAAAACATAAATATATTGCAAAATTTTCTAAAGAATAATTTTTAAAAAGTGAAACCTTATTGCAAAATTTTCACTTAATATAAAAGCTTTTTCTTAATGGGAAAATTTCATAACTGTTAGAAAGTCCACTGTAAAAAAAAAAAAATGAGGAAACATAGTTGTTTAAATCTATGGTTCCCTGGAAACCTTGACAAGTCTGTGAATAATACCTCCAGAGGAAAATGTAGCCCAGTCCTAACTATTCTGAAATTTCCAATGTGATTTTCTTCCCTGAGAATACCATTTTGAAGAGTGATTTTAAACTGTCAAACATAGGAGATATATGAGATTTTCAGAACTGATATATTATTATCGTCTGCCTTTTTAATTCCACTTTGATTTAAACTCTAAAATTAATTAGTTTTTTTTTTTAATTTTTTTTTCAACGTTTATTTATTTTTGAGACAGAGAGAGACAGAGCATGAACGGGGGAGGGGCAGAGAGGGAGACACAGAATCTGAAACGGGCTCCAGGCTCTGAGCTGTCAGCACAGAGCCCAACGCGGGGCTTGAACTCACAGACTGTGAGATCATGACCTGAGCCGAAGTCGGCCGCTTAACCAACTGAGCCACCCAGGCGCCCCTAAAATTAATTAGTTTTTAAAAAGCAGTGTTTGTTTTGGCATTTGTCAATTTTTTATCATTGTTCCTTGCATCTCATTCTTTCCTTTTCAGCATAATTTCCAAGATACAAATAGAAGTCATTCCCTCTTTTTGGAAGAGGGGAGTCAGGGTGGAGAAGAGACTGGAATCCACTGCACTTTTTTTAGCAAAATAATACATTAACTAAAAATAAACAATGCATAACCTTCTCCCAGAAAAGATAGAGACTGTTAATGATATACAGCTTTGACGTTACTTAAAGCATGTTTTGCTATGCTTTTTGTGTGGTCCACATACGCAGACATACATGCACGGTGTGAGTACAACATAAATTTACTTTCTTCTGTAGTTTTGGAGTAAGTCTAATAATTTAGAGTGACTTGAGTATTCTTATTGAATATATGCCAGTCCCCTGTAGTTTTCCAAAAGGATAACATTTTCTCTCTGTCTTCCTTTTTCTCTCTCTGTAAATTTCTGTTATTCTCAACTTGCTCAGAAAGATTAAGCAGTAGAAATCTAAAGTTTAGAAAATCTGCTTTGAAAGAGAATACTTCTTTACTATTATAGAGTAAATTGTTATTCCCCAGGGGTTGGGCAGAGAAGGTTTGTAAAGGTTTATATGCATTGCCTAACACAGAATATTGATTAGTCAACCATGCTGGATAATGTGTGATATTAGCCTTAGACTGCAGAAAAATAATGCAAGCAGATGGACATAAACCTATTAAAAAAACAAATAAAACACAGTTCATATTCTTTCCAATTTCAGTGAATAATTCATATTATTTAAAATGTTTCATACATTGTTAAATATACAAATATCATAAATGATACTAAAACATTGCAGTGCACCTACTATTAAAGGTTAGCAGTAGCTAATACTTTTTTCCAGCTCAGAGGGCAGAAGATTTAAATGCCATGAGGAGCTAAAATGATCCATATCACTATGGTTATGAGCCTTGAAACTTAGAGTGTGCACCTTAAAATCAATTTCAAAGTTTCCAAGGAAACCAATGAAGATGTTTCAAGACAAGATTAATGTGATTTGCAAATCAAAATCCACTTAAGACTGTTGTCACATCATTATGAGTTAATTGGTGCTTGCCACATTTTTTTAGAAAGCCAGAAAAAATCTTATATTCATAAACCCAGCAATAACTGAGACAGCAGCCCTCAGTTTCTTCTCTGCTTCGTTAACATAATATATTTTGAATACAATGAAGAATACATAAAAGAGTCCTTTGTTACGAACTTAGATTCTGTAAAACCTTAAAAAAAGAGAGAATAAGAGCATCAAAAAGCCCACAAATCTGTGGGGATGTGCAAAAGAGTAAGAGAGAAAGCTACTGATTGAGTAAACATTTATGACTGATGCTCTGCTAGGTGTAAAATGCGATTTGATTTTGAGATCCCATTATATTGATGAGGAAACTGAAATTCAACAAGTTAAGTCACTGGCACAAGGTCACAGCTATTAAATGCTGGGTGAGGATATGAAGCAGTGTTCCTGGTTCCCAAACTCATGGTCTTCCCAGTGCATCATGCAGAAAGAATGGTAAGTGAAGTGCAACGTGTTCAGGGTCCTCGCGGAAGTTCTAAGGTGTGGAGTTCAAGTCCAGAGCTGATGTATGTCTGAGACAAAGAGCGAGAGGTGAGAGAAAGGTCATACTGGAGGTATGCTGAAGGGTAAGGTTCATTTGTGGGCCCTGCCTGTTACCTCTCCTTGACTGCTGGCTGATGTGGATTAGGGACCGTCTCTCACTTACCGTTGTTCCTGCCACTGCATGAGCATAAGGCCTTGCACACCCCTAAATGCTCAGTATTTGTTGAATTGCATTGACATAATTGGTTGTGTCAGGTGTGAAATAAAACTAATTTGTGAAAATGTCACCTGGGGCTTTGAATCTTCAACTTCTAATTTCCCAGGGTCCATCTAACATGCCATCTGGCATGGTCCTGCTACTTATATTGTGACACAGACTTCAGTTGGGAAGTCCTCTGTGTCTGTGTTCGCTACAGTGGCCTGAGGCATACAGATGCTACATGGGACCAGGATCTCTAAGCAAATGTTTATAAAGTTTGCCCCAAGTTTGTGCTGGTCACTTCAGAAAGAGGTTGTGGAACTATTCACTTTGATATCTCCTTGTGTTTCTGTGTGACTGCGCTTTGGAAAGACTGCCAGTATCTCATTAAATGTCTTCTCAAGGTACTGCACGAGCCGATGTGCAGGATTGAACCTCCAAAGTGCACTCAGCAACTGCTACGTAGTGTCCTGGTGATTCCATTCCCAGAATTCACTCCTGACACATTTTATCTTAAGGGTCTTTTCATCGGGTGGTTTGAACAGAGAATTGCAATAGTCAGGTAGGCAGTGGAATTCGGGTTCTCTCTATAAAGTAAGCAGAGTTACTCAGCTGGCAACATATGTCTAAAACAGAAATATGTTTCAGAAGGGTTTGCAACAACAACAACAACAACAAAAAGAAGAGTTTGCAAGCCTTGTCCTCTGCTTCCCTGCCACCCCAAGGAAAAAGCCTGAGGTATAGCCTGAAACTTGACAAATACCACAGTGATCTGGGATTACAATGTGTTATCACTTTTATTGTAACAGCTGGGAGCCAGCCAAGGCTTTATAAAGAAACCATAAAGCAACAGCAGGAGTTTGGGCAGCCTTAGAAAAATATTTCTTGGCTTAAAGAGAAACTTCTCAACAAGAATCTGACACCTCTAACTTAGCATGAAAGCACAGACCAGGTCAATCACAGAAAATTCAGCTTGCCAGAATTTGTTCCATAGCAATAATAGAAACACAATGGCAGAGCACATTTAGTATATACTTGGTAGCCTGAGAACAGTTGCAACCATTTAAGACTAAGTTATTGAAATTTTGTATTGGATGCTCTGCTAAATAGGGCTTCAGGTATCTTCCTACTTATCTCACTTTATAGTGTGTTCTAAATTTGGACAATAATGAGGGGTATGACCTTGGCCTGGTAAGTCCTGCCACTCTCTGGAGCTCAGTTGCCTTATCGTTAGCTGAGACCATTGAATTGAATCATTTCTCAGGCTCCCTCCAGCTCTGACATTCCACGGCTGGAGGAGGTCATGGTCTAACACTGACAGTAGCATTCTGGGGTAGGGAAGAGTTTTAGTGCATACAGCCCCTACACCCACAGAAAATTCAGATCCTGGCCAGGGTCCTCAGGTTTTCTCTCTTGTTTCAGTTTCCAGGGTTCTCATGACAGCCTTTGCCTAATGTGATTTAAAACAATCTAGAGGTGCCTGGGTGGCTCAGTCGGTTAAGCGTCTGACTTTGACTCAGGTCATGATCTTGCAGTCTGTGAGTTCGAGCCCTGCATCGGGATCTGTCCTGACAGCTCAGAGCCTGAAGCCTGCTTCAGATTCTGTGTCTCCCTCTGCCTCTGCCCTTTCTCCCACTTGTGCTCTGTCTCTCTCTCTTTAAAAAATAAAAAGACATTAAAAAAATTTAAAAAAATCTAAATCTCCCTTCTGTTAAGAGAATGTAGAAGCAAAATACTAAAAGTCCCCCCACGCTCTCTTTGCTCAAGAGGAATATAAAAACAGATATGCAAATCTCCCTTTAAGCAGGTACTTAAATTTTTTTTAAAGTTTATTTTGAAAGAGAGAAAGAAATTGTGCACCTGAGCATGGGAGGGGCAGAGGGATAGAGGGAGAGAAGGAATCCCAAGCAGGCTCCATGCTGTGCTGTCAATGCAGAGCCTAATATTGGGCTTGATCTCACAAACCATGATATCATGACCTGAGCCCAAACCACAAGATTTGGAAGCTTAACCAACTGAGCCACCCAGGTGCCCCTAAGCAGGTTTTAATTAAGGGATTTTTTTTTTTTTTTGGCAAATCACATGGACTTAGAAGTACTGTTATGTTTGTTGTTTCAGCTCATGTTACAAAAAAACCTCTGTTATCCAACCAGAGAATCACACAGTGTAGACTATTTACCACTCAGGCATAAAAGTTCTGCCTCTAATTTCCCAGGTTAACATTTCAAAGTAAGACTGAAAACTAAGTGAGCTATAATAGTCTGTTTTCCACCCCTGCCACTCAATACTCAAACAATGAAAAAAAGAATACCTCTCCTGCTGATATGCTTATTAACCAAAACTGTCTTTTCAGCTTTAATTGCCAGACCTGAGAAAATTGAGTCTTCATGAAATAATACTTCTAATTCATACAATCCAGGAATATTAATATTTATTTAAATTATAAATGATCTTGCCTATAGTCTTTATTTTTTTTAACTCTCCTTTTCATTCTTTGATCTTCAAAAAGTCTGCATGGGGAGTCCAGATCGTTTTTGTTTTCATCACTGCCATGGTGACTAGCTATTTTTTGCTTACTAAGACTTTATTTTTTTTAATTTTATTTAAAAAAAATTTTTTTTAACGTTTATTTATTTTTGAGACAGAGAGAGGCAGAGCATGAACGGGGGGAGGGTCAGAGAGAGAGGGAGACACAGAACCGGAAGCAGGCTCCAGGCTCTGGGCCATCATCAGCCCAGAGCCCGACGCGGGGCTCGAACTCACGGACCGTGAGATCGTGACCTGAGCTGAAGTCGGACGCTTAACCGACTGAGCCACCCAGGCGCCCCTGCTTACTAAGACTTTATTTTTTTTTTTTTAATTTTTTTTTCAACGTTTTTATTTATTTTTGGGACAGAGAGAGACAGAGCATGAATGGGGGAGGGGCAGAGAGAGAGAGGGAGACACAGAATCGGAAACAGGCTCCAGGTTCTGAGCCATCAGCCCAGAGCCCGACGCGGGGCTCGAACTCACGGACCGCGAGATCGTGACCTGGCTGAAGTCGGACGCTTAACCGACTGCGCCACCCAGGCGCCCCAAGACTTTAAATGAAATAAATGTACTTCCTGTTATTATGCCTAAATATAATGGGATGTTTCGCTTGTACCCTGACACCATCAAAGCTCCCTACCTTCTTCCCATTCCACCTCCACCTTGGGGTGCCTGGGTGGCTCAGTCTGGTAAGCATCCGACTTTGGCTCAGGTCATGATCTTGTGGTTCATGGGTTTGAGCCCTGCATCTGGCTCTGTGCTGACAGCCTGGAGCCTACTTCAGATTCTGTGTTTCCCTCTCTCTCTCTGCCCCTCCCCTGCTCATGTTCTGTCTATCCCTCTCAAAAATAAATAAACATTAAAAAAAAAAAAGAGGTCCACTTCAACCAGAATGTTTCCATCCTGATTCAGGTCCCAAAACATAATAACCACAATTACAATTTCCTAAGTGCTTCCATTGTGTCACTTGAAGAAAGGCACCTGATTGTGTGAGTCAAGTGATTCACAAGGAAGCTAGAAGGTGTCCTCAGTGAACTGGTATTAGGAGAGCTTGTTAACTCAAACAAACCCCTACAGCTGTGTTTGTCAATGCAAGGCCTGCAGTGCACTGCTCCAGGGATCCTGAGGGCTGAAAACGACGCAGTGATGCAAGTGTTTGCTTCAGTTTGCATCAGGAAATATCAGGCAAAAAGGTTACGTTAAAATCTGGAATGCATAAACTAAAATCAGCTAGTGAATAGAACTTACTGAGGCTTCTAATGCAGACTTTGCTGAGAAGTCTGTCACATGATACTTGGCCAGAACGTTGCAAAGCTTTGAACACACATATCCATGGATAATTGAGATTCCAATCATTTTCCAGGAGAATATTTTATCATTACTGAAGTCCCAGTGTTGTTTTCAGTTGGTCATGATTTTCAGTGACTGATGTCCATGGCTTTAAATAATTCAAAATTAATGCTTATCTTACGTCATCATCATCCACTTAGATTGTTCTGAACTGTTTAGTTAATCCCATGATGCATATTTGTATCAGTGGCATTCCTAGGCAATAAGCTTCCAATAATTTCACAGGTAAACAGCACACATACATTAAAGTTCATATATGAGTTATCCATACTCCTTTTTTCCGAAATAGATACACCTAATTCATAATTTTTCCCATACAGTGCCACCTTATGGTCTTTTTTTTCCTACCTAAAACGTACGTGGGTGAGATAATGGAGACATTATCTTTTACCTTACCTAAATGTGCCATAATAGAGTGGTTGAAATTCAGCTGTAAGTTATAGCATAGATAGATGAGAAAATGATTTCCTAAACAGCATTGCCCATTAAGGATCAGTATTCTAGAGAGGGGGAGGTGCTAGATTCTGGACTGAGAAAGGAATACTCTGCTCATTCCTATTGTCTTTTGGACAAGAAGCTAACCACCTGTGACAGATGTATTGCTCACCCTACTGTAATGCCTCTCTGTTCACTGAAGCTTCCCCTTATTTTCCAAATAAACCCCACTTTCTTCCATATTGAAGGCCATGCCACTGACCCTGCAACACCATTTCCATCCAGTGAGCAGGCTCACTCTTTACCTCTTTTCTCTCTTCCCTTATTTATCCATCCATCTCTTTTCCTTTTCCCCACTCCATTGCCAAGTAGTTGAGACAGCAGTCCCAGCTGCCCAGTTTCCTCACTGCCCATTCCCTCGTTGGAATCTGATCTCCACATCCTTTTCTCATTCCCTTTTGCTGGCTCCTCTTCTGGCAATTTCTCCCTACATTGTTGATATTCTCAAAATTCTGACCGGGTCCTTCTCTTTGTTTCACTCTGCATGTCCTTCCTGAATGATCTTGTCCACAACCATGCCTTGAACTACATTGTAGACACCGAGGACTCAAAAATCTTCCCATCTGATGCTGACTTCTCTCCTTTACTCCAGAATTACATTGGCAGCTGCATACTGACCATGTGTGGCTAAACATCCAGCTAGTTGTAAGTCTTGTAAACACCACCATGGTATGCAAATCTGAGAAACTCTCATGCTCAGTGGACCATGAAAGTAAGGCAAGTGTGGCAGAGCTTTATGGGAAAAGCATAAAACTCAGAAATCCTGGCTCCAATCCTGGCTGTGTCATTTTTAGCAAACAGGGAAGACTCTTTATCTCTCTGGCTCTTTTTTTTTCCATCTGTTGACTATGGCTAATACCATTTTGAAGATTTTTTTTGTGAGGGATTAAATCAGATAATGTACGTAAAGATGCGATATAAGCTGTGAACTCTTATTCAAATGTCTGATATACTATTATTTGAAATGCTGTTGGATAAACAGGGATATCCATTTAAAGTGAAACTAAATGTAAAACCACCAGGAATGCAAATATCAAACTAATCTGACTTGGCAGGGGCGCTTGGGTGGCTCAGTCGGTTAAGTCCAACTTTGGCCTAGGTCATGATCTCGCCGGTCCCGAGTTTGAGTCCCCCCATTAGGCTCTGTGCTGACAGCTCAGAGCCTGGAGCCTGCTTCAGATTCTGTGTTGCTCTCTCTCTCTCTGCTCCTCCCGCACGCACGCACACACACTCTCTCTCTCTCTCTCAAAAATAAACATTAAAAATAATTAATCTGACTTGGTAAGCTAAATAAATATTGACTGCATGGCTTCCAAATATTAGTGTACATCTGGAAGTGCTTATTGATGCCAATTCTTGGGTTGGCATCTTAGATTTCATTGGTTGGGAAAGAGGCCAGGTTTCTGCATTTTATTTTTTATTTTTTTCAACGTTTATTTATTTTTGGGACAGAGAGAGACAGAGCATGAACGGGGGAGGGGCAGAGAGAGAGGGAGAGGGAGACACATAATCGGAAACAGGCTCCAGGCTCTGAGCCATCAGCCCAGAGCCTGACGCGGGGCTCGAACTCACGGACCGCGAGATCGTGACCTGGCTGAAGTCGGACGCTTAACCGACTGCGCCACCCAGGCGCCCCAGTTTCTGCATTTTAAAATTATCCCAGTTGATACTGATAAGTTAGGGCCATACATTGAGAAAGAGTGAAATATTAGGCACTTGAGAGACTACAGGTCCCCAAAACTCCATTCTAGTGACTTGCAAAGGCATCCAGACTAATCTCCTATTAGGAAGCATTTTGATTATTTCATATTATAATGGATTTCAAGGCTTCCAAATTTGGGCTTTGTACACAGAGCAATCATCCATCACCCACCCCCAATACATATACACAAACATACACATGTATATTTACATATGTGTATCATAGACTGATTAATGGAAAAATTTTTCCTCGTAATATGTGAATAAATAATAATGTAAAGACACAAAATAATGCAGACATTAATTAGGCAGTTAAAAGTTGAATATGCATTGCTATAAGATATCAAATGTGTTTCTCTTTTTCTTGTCATGCTGTTGATTGTGGGTGGCATAAAGAAAAGACTACAAGCCAGCAGAGGCCAGGGAATTGCTAAGGAAGAGCCAAACCAGAAACCAGTAGATAATGCAAGTCATTAGGCATGAGTCTTCTCAACAGATACGCTTCACTATTTGGACAAACAAGCATCAAGAGATTTCCAAGCTGGTGGCTCAGTTAATACGTGAAGTTCTTTTCAGTACAACAGGGAACATTTCTAGAGTTGAGATTAGAACTAGAGATGCATTTCAAAAATACTAATGTAGTCTTAATTTTATTTTGTAGATACCATGTTTAGGGATGTTTAAATTTTCCATTTGGATAACTATATGTGTATTGTATGTAGGCATGATACAAGTATACATATAATACACTTAAACGTGTGTGTGATATTCACATACATATGTAAATGTATATATGTACATGTCAATATAAGTTAAGAGGGTAAATCAGGTGTCTTCATTTTTGCCAGAGTCAGGTAAAAGTCAACTGTTTAGTGGCTTACTTTTTTTTTTTATCAGTAAGTTTCGTGTCTTGAAATGACGAAGTGTGGGACATTTTATAAAAGAGGAGAATGATTTGTGCCAATATATACATTCTAAAGATGTCATAAATTCTTTACTTCTTTTTAACTAAAAGTCTTGGATGATGAGTTAATTCTCACATTATACTGGGTAAATGTGTTTTGTCTTTAGGACATGGTTTGTTGTTTTTTGTTTTGGCTAAACTAGTTCATGGTGAATATTTAATTTACAAAATAGATTATAATACCAATACTACCCTTTATAACTATAGTAATAAAAATACAGTATAGCTTTTCTTTTTTGTTAACAGAGATGCATGGGTGTTCATCAATTCTACAAATTAGAAGATTGATGCAATTTAGCTGAATCAGTGGAGATTTTTACTTTTTTAATTTTGTGTTTTAAAATTTTAATTATCCCAGAGCCTCTGTAATTTTGAATGATGATGTGACATTCTTAGTGGGGTGTGATGTTTTATCTTTCTTTCCAGATGCATCTCTGAACTTGTGCCAGGGCACATTAATTTGCAAGTGACCACTGATCATGATAGCTTTGGGGAAAACATGTCAGAACATTAACATGTTAATTCTGTTCATCACAGGTTTATGGTGGAACGGATATAAAGTTTAAAAACGTGCAAGGATTATTAGAATTCAGTTTAGATGCACTCTTACTTTGTTTGTCTACCCTTTTATCAAGGTCTGCCAACTTTGTGTGCCAGGTTCCTCTCTTTTTCCATTCTAGGCCACTTCCAAAGCTACAGGGAAATCAAGAGGAAAATAACAGCCTCAAATTTTCCATGACACTGATGGTTGGACTTCAGACACTCTCCAAAGGCCAGGGGAAAGGGAGAACACATGGAAAAGATACAACCAACTTTGTTTCCCACTTCTCTCAGATGTTGATTGAGAGATGATCCCATGATGAAATATTGAAGATAAAATGAAATAAAAGCAGAAACAAAATAGACAAAAACAACTTGCTTAGTAGTGATTTGTTCTTCCTTTCCCCTATAAAAATCTGCTCTCTGGTTTCTGGCCCAGCATGTAAACAGCTTGGAAATCGTTACTCCCATCTATCCTCACAAAACTTTAAAAAGCTGAATAAAGTAAAAACCAACTGTTTCTTCCTAGATCCATCAGAGAATGGAGACCAGAGGGCAAGTCACTGTCTCTAAACTAGAGAGGCAGACAGGCATATACAGAAAATCAGGACTCACTGGAGCAGAAGCCCAAAAGCAGAAACCTCCATCTGGGGTAGGAAAATTAAAACTGTTAACTGACTTATTGCTGGAAGCTCAGTATGAACAAGCTAGAACATTAAAAACTCCAGGGGACTGGGGACATCACCCATTTGTGAATTTTACCTCCAGGGGCCCTACCAGCTTCTCGCAGCGAAGATCTGAGAAAAATTGCCTCGTGCTTCCAACAAGAAAAGGGAAATAGCAACCATTTTGAAATGCACCCAGAACATTCTGTTCTTTTTAACAAAGCTTTTCTCAGGCGAAACTATATTACGGTGCCTAATAAACTGGGGTTATATCTGAGTCTAAACTACCTGGGGGGAAGGGAAATACCAATTCCAGCCCAGTCTTGTCTGCTTCTGGGGGATAAACAAATAACCAATTTAAGCCCCTTATACTGTTCCTATGTCACTTAAGGGGGGAGGGTGGGGGCCGGGGACATCATCTCAAACAGCCAAGTTGCATCTGTGAAGGTCGCAGCTCAGGGGCACAATAAAAGACTGAGATCTAATCATTGGACTATATACTGCTTCCCTTCCCACACTTACACACGACTCCCTCCGCATTGATAAAAGGTTCCTGTATAAAAGAAGAAGCAAATGTAAAAAACAAAACAAAACAAAACTCATGTCTCAGACCTTATGTTAGAAGAAATATCTAAGGAAACCCCAATACAATAGGGGAGCCAAAAACAAATACACCAGAGGAAAATACAGCCTCCAAAAACCTATAGCTACAGAAACAGGGAACGCAGCCTAAGGCCTAGTTAAACATAAAACCTCACATTAAAGGCCATCTTAGTTTCTTTTATGCAGTACATTATGTTCAACTTTCAACAAAAAATTACAAGGTATGTAAAAAAAAAACAGTCTGAAGAGGCAGAGCAAGCATGAGAAGCTGATTCGGATGTAGAAGGGATACAGGAATTATCAGACATGGAATTAAAGACAACTGTGATTAAAATACTCAGGGCTCTAATGGAAAAGGTAGACGACATGCAAGAACAGGAGAGCAATGTAAGCAGAGAGATGGATACACTAAGAAAACAATCAAAAGGAAACACAAATCAAAGCACTGTACTAGAAATGAGGAATTCCTTTGATGGGCTTATTAATATTAATATTATATTTATATTAATTATATTACATTAATATCATATTAAATATATTCATATTAACATTACACAGCTAAGGAAAGAAATCAGTGGGCTTGAGGATGTCAACAGAAACTTGCAAAACTGAGATACAATGAGAGTACCAGAAAAGAACAAAGAAAGAACAGAAAAAATATTTGAAGCAACAATGACTGAGAATTGTCCCAAATTAGTAATAGTCAGTACTATGGATTGAATTGTTTCCCCTTAAAATTCATATGTTAAAGCCCTAACTCCCAGTAAGTTCAGAATAGGACTGCATTTGGAAATGGACCTTTAGATAGATAATTAAGGTTAAATGAGATCATAAGACGGAGACCCTAATCCAACATGACCGATGTCTTTATAAGAAGAAGAAGAGACACCAGGGATATGCATGCATCGAGAAAAGACCATGTGAAAACACAGTGAAAAGGTGGCCATCACTAGCCAAGAAGGGAGGTCTCAGGAGAAAACTATCCTAACAGCATTTTGATCACGGACTTCTAGCTTCCAGAACAATGAGGGGGAAAAAAAAAAACCTTCTGTTGTTTATGCTTCCTAGTCTGTGGTATTTTGTTATGGGAGCCCTAGAAAACAAATATAGGCAGGCATCAAACCACAGATCCAGGGTGCTCATAGAACATCAGATATGATTAATACCAAAACATCTTCCCTCTTTCCCTCTCTGTCTCTGTCTCTCTTTCTATCTATATTTATATATCTATCTATATCTATCTGTATCTATATCTGTATCTATCTATCTATCTATCTATCTATCTATCAATCATCTATCTCTATTATATTCTGAAGGTGAAAAACCAAAGACCAAGGAAGAAATTGGGGGGAACAAAAAGACGTTGAAAGAAATTGGGGGGAAGATGGGAGGGAACACATTTAGAGGACAAAGGATAAGAATTACATGAAATTTCTCATCAGAAACCACACAAGCAAAAAAAGAGTGGAAAGAGATATTTAATATGTTGAAAGAAAAGACTGAAAACCTAGAATTCTTTATCCTGCAAAATTATCCTCCAAAAGTGAAGAAGAAATAGACACTTTCTCAGACAAATGAAAATTGAGGATATCTGTTGGGGGTAGGCCTGTCTTATAAGAAATGCTAACAGAAGTTCTTCAAAGAAAAGTAAAGTTATATAGCTTGAAACTCAGATCTACATAAAGAAGGAAGACTTCTAGAGAAGGAATCAATGAAGGCAAAACAAAGTATTTTATTTTTAGTATTCTTAATTGATCTAAAGGATAATCATTTGTTCAAAATAGTAACAGCAACAATATATTCAGTGATTATAGCTTATAATTAAGTGAAGGGAATGACAGCAGTGTTGCAAGGTTGGGAGGAAGAAAGTGGGGATATTCTCTTATGAGGTCCTTATACTACCCATAAACTTTATAGTGTTATCTGAAAGTGATCTTAGATTGGTTGTAAATGCATATTTAAAACTCTAGGGGAATCTTTAAACAATTAAAAGCATATGAAATGCTCAGTTAAAAGAAGAGAAGGCAGAGAAAAGATGGAAGTCAGAAAGAAGGAAAGAAAGAAAGAAAGAAAGAAAGAAAGAAAGAAAGAAAGAAAGACAAAGAAAAAGGGAAATAAATAGAAAATAGCTACAAATAGGATAGATATTAATCCAACTATATTAATAATCACTTTAAATGTAATGGTCTAAATATGCCAATTAAAAGACAAAGACTCTCAGAGTGGACAAAAGATAGGACCTAATTATACGCTGTCTACAAAAAACCCACTTTAAAAATAAAGACACAGATAGATTACAAATAAAGGGGAGGACAAAAATTTGCCATGCTAACACTAATAAAAAGAAAGCTAGAAGAGTAGCTAAATTAATTTCAAAGCAGACTTCAGAAAAAATAACAACTATTAAGAAGAAACAGAGACATTATTATGATGAAGGGGTTAATTCTTCATGAAGACATAAAAATCCATGTTTATTCTCCTAATAACAGAGCATCAAAACGCTTGAGACAAAAACTGAGAGACTTCAAAGAGAAATGGCAAATATATATTATGATTAAAGACTTCAGCACACATCTATCTGTAGTTGAGAGATCCCGTGGTGGAAAAATTGGTAAAGACAAGCTGAACAGAAGAGCATCCTCAATCAATCAGATCAAATTGACATTTATATCCATCAATAGCAGAATGTATAATCTTCTCAGGCTCCAATGGGACATTCACCAAAACAGACCCTGTCCCAGGCCATAAAGTACACTCTAACAAATTTTGAAAATAGAAATCTTACAGAGTATGCTTTCATACAGCAATGAAATTAAACCAGAAATTAGTAACAGAAAGATCACTAGAAAGCCCTCAAATGTTTGCAAGTAAACAACACACTTGAAAATAGCGTTTTCAAATAAATCTCAAGACAAAAAGAAACACTTTCATTAAAGGACACTAAAAATACAAGTTATCAAATTCTGTAATGCAGTGAAAGCTGTGCTTAGAGGGAAATTTATAGCATTGAATACATACATTTTTTAAAAAAGATCTAAAACCAATAAACTACACTTCCAAAATAGGAAGTGAAGAAAAGGAAGAGAGCAAATTAAATCCAAAGGAAGAAGAAGAGAAATACTAAGAATTTACAGCAGAAATTAATGAACTTGAAACAGAAAACCAGTAAAGAAATTCAATAAAATCAAAAGTTGGTTATTTGAAGAGATCAATATTAATAAACCTCTAGGCAAGCTAACCAAGAAAACAAAGACAAAAATTACTAATATAATAAATTTTAAAAAGGGCTATTACAACTGATACCATAGACTTTAAAAAGATAGTAAAGGAATATTTTTTAATTGTTTTTAACGTTTATTTATTATTGAGAGACAGACAGAGACAGAGCAGGAGCATGGGAAGAGCAAAGAGAGGAGGAGACACAGAATCTGAAACAGGCTCCAGGCTCTGAGCTGTCAGCGCAGGGCTGGAACTCACAAACTGCGAGATCATGACCCAAGCTGAAGTCGGTCGCTCAATTGACTAAGCCATCCAGGCTCCCCAGTAAAGGAATATTTTTGATTAATTAACTAATTAATTAATTAAGAGAGAATCCCAAGCAAGCTCCATGCTGTCAGCACAGCACCTGATGCGGACCTTGAGCCCACGAATCATAGGATCCACGCATGACCTGAGCCAAAACCAAGGGTCAGATGCTCAACTGACTGAGTCCCCCAGGCACCCCACAAAAAAAGATAGTAGAGGAATATTAAAAACAACTCTAGCCTACAAATATGGTAACCTATATAAAATACACCCATTTTTTGAAAGATACAATCTAAGAAAAGCCACACAAGGATAAAAACATAATCTGAATAGACCTATAACTGTTAAATAAGTTGAATCAATAACTGAGAATCTACCAAAACAGAAAGCACCAAGATGTTTTCAATGGTGAATTCTACCAAACATTTAAAGAAGAAATGATACCAACTCTCCACAGTCTCTTCCAGAAAAGAGGCAAAATAAAAAGGAGTCATTTATAACAGTCTATGAGTACAGTATTATCCTAAGAGTAAAATCATAAAAATACATTACAAAAATGGTAAAGTATATATCAATATTCCCATGAACATAAATACAAAGGTCTCCAATAAAATATTAGCAATCCACATCCAACAATGTAAAAAGAATCATATACCATAGCTAAGTGACATTTATTCTTGGTATGCAAGCCTGGCTGACCATTTGAAAGCCAATTAATGAAACCCATCACATCAAGAGACTAAAAAATAAAAACCATATGATCATATCAATAAATGCAGAGAAAGAATTTTTTTTTAATTTTTTTTAATGTTTATTTATTTTTGAGAGAGACAGAGTGTGAGCGGGAGAGGGTCAGAGAAACAGGGAGACACAGAATCTGAAGTAGACTCCAGGCTCCAAGCTGTCAGCATAGAGCCCGATGCGGGGCTGGAACTCACGAACTGCGAGATCATGACCTGAGGTGAAGTCAGGCACTCAGCCGACTGAGCCACCCAGGCGCCCCATTGCAGAGAAAGAATTTGACAAAACCTAGCACCTGTTCATTAAAACAAAACAAAACAACTCACAACAAACTAGGAATAGAGGGAAACTTCCTCAACTTAGTAGAGAACATCTACAAAAACCCTATGGCTAACAGCATAATAAATGGTTAGAAACTAGATGCTTTCCTGTTAAGGTGAGGGACAAAGCAAAGGTGTCCCTTTGCACACTCCTATTCAGTATCTTCTGTTAAGTTCTAGCTAATTCAGTACTACAAGAAAAATAAATTAAATGTATACAATTTGGACAGGAAGAAAGAAAACTGTCTTTGTTCACAAATGACATGTTTATCTATGCAGAAAATCTAAAAAGCGACCAAAAAACACTTAGAACTACTAAGTGATTATGACAAGTTTGAATGATAAAAATTTGCTTTTTTTGTAATCCAATAATGAACAATTCGAATTAGAAATGAAATATGCAGTACCATTAACATTAGCATACAAATGTAAATAATGTGCGCTAAAAAAATAGTTTAAGAAATTAAAAAAATTTTTTTTCAACGTTTTTTATTTATTTTTGGGACAGAGAGAGACAGAGCATGAACGGGGGAGGGGCAGAGAGAGAGGGAGACACAGAATCGGAAACAGGCTCCAGGCTCCGAGCCATCAGCCCAGAGCCCGACGCGGGGCTCGAACTCATGGACCGCGAGATCGTGACCTGGCTGAAGTCGGACGCTCAACCGACTGCGCCACCCAGGCGCCCCCCCCCCCCCGCCCTGCAGTTTTGTTAATGGGATGGACTCATTGGAAAACTTTGCAATGTTTTAGGGCAGGAAACAAACAATGCCTACTTTTAGAAAAGTGAAGTTCTTTCATGGCTTCTGTTTCAATGCACAACTCTGTTACACAGTACTAGCACAGTACTCTTGAGCTTCCTCGTGCCTTGTCCTCCAAGCCCTCACTGCAAGCACTTTGTGCTAGATCATTCTTGATGCACATACACCTGGGGAAGTCCATTCCTGACCCCATTTTAATTGGCTTGGAGTGGAATGATTCTTGCTCTTGGATGGAAAATATCAGAAATCTCACTTAAGTTGATTGTCAAAGAGTGGTGTTCGTAGATGTGTAGCCCTGCAGCCCATTGGCTTGTCTTAAGCACTAAACATAATCAACATATTCTGCTTTTCTACAACACCGAGGTGAATACAGAAAAGTGTTTCTCCACATAAACTGACCTGTAAAGGTTTATTTTTTGCAGAACCTACTTGGTAAATTCAAACTGGTGGTGGAAACAGAGGTTGGGATGCCAATATATAGTGAAAGAAAACATTCCTCAAACCTGCTTAAGCACTAAACTCCTGTCTGCCCCAAGTTATCTTAGAAAAGACAGACTAAGTAATCACTGTGCTTTGGGCTTTGTGGCCCAACCACATCACAGCATCAATATCCTCTTTATAAATTTTTTTTAATGTTTATTTATTTTGAGACAGAGAGATACAGAGCATGAATGGGGGAGGGTCAGAAAGAGAGGGAGACACAGAACCTGAAGCAGGCTCCAGGCTCTGAGCTGTCAGCACACAGCCCGACGCGGGGCTCGAACTCACGGACCGTGAGATCATGACCTGAGCCAAAGTCGGAAGCTCAACTGACTGTGCCACCCATCAATATACTCTTTATAAACAGGAGCTCACATTTCATAACAGTATTTTTTTAAGCACATGCTGGTAGGAAATTCAAAGTGGGATAACTTGTATTGCTGCTATGATTTATTTGTGCCTAAAAAGAAAAATCATAGAAGATGTGGCATCATCGCCTGTGGAGGTGATGCAGTGTCTAAGATCATGATTATTTACTTCCTCTCTTTTTTTTTATAAGATCTTATTGAATAACTATTTTTCCTTCCCTTGTATATAATCCAAGCAAGCTAGACACAAACAGCTATATGTTTATTCAGGAGGGAAAATAAAATATGATAATTACAAGCTATGTCTACGGTTAGTTAACAAATTGCAGGTACTCCAGCTTTGGGTAGAAAATAGATGGTGACCCTCTCTAAAATGGACACAGTAGGAGTTAATGTGACACCGAATTACATTAATCATTTTGAGATGACTGACTCTGAGGGATGTTCTGTAAATGATTTGCTGTGTAGGCCATGCCATTTCCTCAGGCTTTCCATTGGAACATCAATCTACTGTGAAATGAAACATGAGCCGTTATTGTGAACACTAACATATTTGTGAAGAACACAAAAGATGTGTCTAGAGAGAACACTGAGAGTAAGGATTTGCTTTTCTGCAAGGAACAGAGGCGATGTATCTGCCAGGCAATAATGATGATGAGCAAAAAACAATATTGATTTACTGAATATGACAGGAGCAATGCCAGTTTCCTTAGGCATATTAATTTTGATTATTCCAATAACTTTAGAAAGTCAGTATTATTATTTCTGCTTGAAAAGTGAGCAGACTGGGACTCAGAAATATTACATGCCTCACCCAAAGTCACAGAGTTGGGTCTGTCTGCCTCCGGCTCATGGGGCTTTGTCCGTGAGCTCTTTCTCAGCTGTTCACGTGTTTCAACCAGAATTTCATCCTTTGTAGTGAGACAACTACCAGGCAATATCCCAGGTTAGAAAAGATCTCCACAAAACTCTCTAGATCCGACCCACAAAGAAGCAGCTGTTTTTTTTTTTTTAATAACTTCTTTCTCTAAGTGCCTCAGTCTTGAAGAATGTGTGCCCTGAATGAATAAATCAGTGCTCTCACTACTGGAAATGATCATCTATTCTATTAATTTACAAGTATTCCGGTTTTTAGATGGTTTCCCATGTTAGTTTGAATCTTTGATTGGCATCTTGGATGAAGTACTAAATTCAAGTTTCTGAAATGACAGAAGTGAAGGATAGCTCCATTGGATTTTTCTACAGCCTTCTTATAAAGATGTCTCTCTAAGAGCAATGCCAAAGAAGGCCAGATGCTGTAAAGCTTCTCACTGCCTTTGCATATGCTGGTCCTTTGCTTCAAATGTGTTCTCTGCATTGTCTCCTGACAAATTTCCCCTCCTCCTTCAAAATTCAACTCAAATGGCTCTCAGTTCTGTGAAATCACTCTGCAATTTCCTGAGTAAATTCAATCTCTTGTTTATTTTAAACTTGTACATAATTTTGCACACACTGCTGTTACATTCACTCAGCACTCTATAGGAACTCCTGTATAATTCTTTCTTCTCATCTAACCAAGAGTTACCCAACTTTTTAGATGAAGTCAGAGTCACCCTGTTACCCTAGCACCTAAGACAGTATTTGGTGTAAGAAAAAAATCCTTAATAAATATTTGTAGAAATGACACTTTAAAACCATGCAGTCTTATCTTGGAAAACTGTATTCTTCAGGAAGATGTGAAAAGATGTGCACTTGTTGGGGGTCTATGTTCTTGAAGAGCTTACCTAAAATCATGGTTGTTGAACCAAGTTCATTCTAAGCTCACTAAACTTGATTTATTACAATTAAACTTCTGTTATAGCTTTCTTTTGCTTGCCCTCACCATATTTAATATACCTTCTGCTTACAGAATCATAGGATGCCTGAAATAATAGTGAGAAAAATGGAGCCCCAGAAAGTCAAGGGACTTACCACGAATCACATAGCTAAGTGGGAGAGTAAAGTGGAACTCTGGGTCTCTGAGCCCCTTTGTTATTCTTTCTAGTGGACCAAGGTCCTACAGAAAAATAACAATAACTTTTTAAAGCTTGTTTATAGCTTTTTAACCTATTCACAAGAAACGGTTTTTAATAGTTGTGTGGGGCGTTATACCATGGAAAACGTTGCCACCAGGTTTGTGCCTTTCCAAACAAAGCCATTCACAAATTTGATGTTGGCAATATTGGTCCCATAGTGGTATTGTGGTTTTCTTTTCTCAATCACAAAGCAATAAAATGCGAGCACGTGTTCATCCATACATATTGGCTGTCAATAATAAAATGAGGAGATATTGTACTGACCATAGTCCGTGTTTTCTGGCTCCCAACAATTTGATGGCCAAAAATAGGGTGTCTGTGGAACAAAAAGAAGTGGAACCCAGGTTAAGCAGACACAAAATTAGTAGAGTTCTTGGTTTATGAGCTGTGTTCATCTTTGGCAATTATCCAGAATGGTTTGCTAATGATGTATGTTTTGTAATACAGGGAAAGTACCCAAACAGGCATTGTAAGACTTTCCTTCTACGATTACTTGCTGAGCAATTGTTCAGTCCAAATATGTGCAGCACCAGCAGGTTCTTTAAATGTCATACATTTGCTGCAATTTGACGTCAACTGACATAATGGTAAAAGGTGTGATTGCATCATTCAAAAAAAAAGTTTTCATCCACAAAGACTGAAAGCAGAGTATTAAATTCACCACGACTCAAGATAAAATATATTTAAATATAACAAATCATTTTTTTTGATTCATATATCTCATTATTGTCATCAGTAGACCCAAAAGCTCAACTATGAAAACTTACCCTAAGATCTGGCTCTGTTAATTATATGATGTAGCTCTCAACGTTATCCAACTAGATTTAAACTTTTCTGTCTCAGTTTAAAAAAATATTTCTTCATAGGGGCACCTGGGTGGCTCAGTCAGTTAAGTGTCCGACTTGATTTCAGCTCAGGTCATGATCTCGTGGTCTATGGGTTCCAGCCCCACATCAGGCTCCATGCTGATAGTGCAGAGCCTGCTTGGGAGTCTCTCTCTCTCCTCTCTCTGCCCTTCCCCTGCTGATGCTCTCTCTCTCTCTCTCTCAAAATAAATAAATAAATTCTAAAAAATACATTTCTTCATAAAAACACTTACTGTTTTAAAATTTTAAACTGCACAGCCAGAAGTGATTTTTTAAAAACTAATTTTTACTTAATCTTAATTGATTTAATTTTAATCTATTTTAATTGATTGGTGTGATTAACAATTGACAAATCTCAGTCTGTGAAATTCTACAACCTGACTGACAAAACCACAAAGAAACTGACCAGGAAAACCCTGTTATCAGCAAAATTTTGTATTTTCTAATAGTGCTTTTCTAGTCCCACTAGTTGGACATGCATGGCTCCAGACCATGGGGAAACTGAATGACTACTGTGTACTCTCTCAAACTTTGATGATTACTCCAGGACTCGACGGAACAAATGACTGCAGACATCAAACTTGTGGGTTTAATTATATTTATTAGTCAATTACATTAGCTATCCATGTGTAATGAGCATATTTGAGGTAATCTCTGATGAACCATTTGATAATTCTCCCTCTAGAAGATGGATTCTCAAGAAGGGGGAAAGGATCATTGGGGAGAACTGTTTGAATCTCTGAGGAGAGCCTTTTCAAATTGCTTGAGACTTTCAGGGGATTTTGATTTAGCCTCTACTCCTTCTGGGAATTGCTAATATAATAAAGAAGTCTACTGATGTTAATTGTGTACACATGTGAACAAAATGACAACAAGAATTCGAGGTGGGGCGAGTTGAAACACTAGAAAAAGCAAGACATCAAGAATTTTTATAACCCCATCCTCACCTGAATCCCACTTGACTCCTTGGGAGATAGAGCTTTGAGGGTAAAATTGGGTCAGGATTTAGGGGAAACATAGGGGGACAAGTAGTTAAAAATCTTGCTTTCATGAGGGCCATTGGTTGTTTTTTTTTTTTTTTTAAATTTTTTTTTTCAACGTTTTTTTATTTATTTTTGGGACAGAGAGAGACCGAGCATGAATGGGGGAGGGGCAGAGAGAGAGGGAGACACAGAATCGGAAACAGGCTCCAGGCTCTGAGCCATCAGCCCAGAGCCTGACGTGGGGCTCGAACTCCCAGACCGCGAGATCGTGACCTGGCTGAAGTCGGACGCTTAACCGACTGCGCCACCCAGGCGCCCCGAGGGCCATTGGTTTTTGAGATACTTCTCAAAAGTGTTATTTCCTGAGGGTTGCTTCTTTATTTTGTGAGGGGCGTGTGTGTGTGTGTGTGTGTGTGTGTGTGTGTGTGTGTGTGTACATGTACCTTACTTTTAAAACACCTATTCTAGTCAGACTGGTCAGACACGTACTTTTTTTCTCAAAGCCACAAAGAATGTTCTTATCTTCATTCTCACCATTTTTCTTTATTCTTCCATCATTTACTTTAGTGACAATTCCCTGACTAAAAGTAACAGAATGAAGCTATTTTATGTTCTGATATTATGTGGAAATGCCATCAAACCAACATTCTTCACTAATATTGCAAGATTTTTTTCTAGGAAAAGTATTTTAATTTATAGTAAAAGAGAATTTAAAGAATAACAAATGCTTATAATTCACTGAAATTTAAAAATTTACTTTTAAAGTTCAACTAGATTTCAGGACATTTTAATATATGAGTTTCTTTTTGCTTTTCAGAGTTGGCTTCTTTCAACTATGATAAAATTGAGCTAGCTATTGCTCAATAACCTTTAGCACATATACTAATGTAATGAAAGTCATGAAACTGACCTAGAGAATCATGTCAGATCTCAATTCCAGCTAGCTAATAGAGGATAATTAGACAATTGCAAGTTTACAATAAATATAGAAATCACATGCTTTAAATTGTGCTGAAAAATGGAGACAAATTTACATACTGCAGCATATCAATGAAATTAAATGAAGAGTTCTATTTGTCTCAAGTTCATGCCCAGAAGCTTCTTCAGATTCCTAATGATAGTTAAAATCTCAGTCATTCACTGGTAGAGTAGTAAATATGATATGGCAAGTTTCCTATTTTAATTCATGATTTTTGAAATCCTCCCAGGGAGTTGAATTGCAGCTCAGTGTAATAAAGAACTTTCTGCTGCTTGGAACCAACACAAAAATGGAGGTGGACACCTTGAACAAGAATGTGTTTTCTCTTACTAGAGCTGTTCAAATAAAAACCGATTAATGCCTTCACAGTCATTACAGCAGGAATTCAATGACCCCTGACTTCTCTGGAGCTTCTTTTGTTTGCTTTTTAAATCTCAGTTTTAAGATCCTATGACTATTAGATATACAAATATGTCATATTTAGATCCTATTTCAAATGTTAATAGGTCTTTAAAACATTTAACATTTAATATTTAACATTAATTAATGTAATTTAAAAGACTATCTATCATCTGTCATCTATGTAGGCACATTGAAAAATTGCTAGCCTTCTGCCAATACCTAGCAGTGATGTAATACATCTATCACTTGCACCCATTCCCTTGCTTTGTTCTAAAGCTCTTTAAAAACAGTCTCTCCTCTCTCCAGAATGTAGGGTGACCCATTCCCAGCTCTGCTCATCTTTGATCCATGGCCATGACTAAGACATATAAACCTTGTCTGCCTACTAATTTCAACACAGGGAGGACAAGAGCAGAGTCAAACATTGTCAATCATGTTAACTCACAACATCATCACCAACTTTGGGCCATGTCTGAGCTAGTTTGCTTTAAGAAAAAAAATTTAAACTAGGTAATTCTCCAGAAATAAATAGACTGTATACAGTGCTTCCCTTACAGATATGTTATTTTGCACAGAGATAGTTTTACTTGTAATATGATTGTGAGGATAGATAAAAGTTGTTATTTTTGTAAAAACAAAAATCATAATTTTTGAGATTTTTATTAGGCCTAAAGTTTACTTATAGTCTGTATATGAAAAAAACATTTTTAATTTTTTTAATGTTTACTTTATTTTTTAGATAGAGACAACAATAGATATTGGGGGAGGGGCAGACACACACACACACACACACACACACACACACACACACACACAGAATCTGAAGCAGGGGCCAGGCTCTGAGCTGTCAGCACAGAGCCTGACATGGGGCTCGAACCCACAAACAGTGAGATCATGACCTGAGCTGAAGTTGGATGCCCAACCGACTGAGCTATTCAAGTGTCCCTATATGAAAAAATTTTTAAAGAAAGTTAGATTATATGGAAAATGCAATCTTCCAGTAGAAAAGTAACTCCCTTAAAAAAAATCAAAAAGTGTTCCTAATATGCAAATAATTTATTTGCTAATAACTAATAATTTCTATTTATCAAAATGTTACCTTTTAAGACCACAAGGTACTTTAACTTCTCAATAAGCTATTTTAAGCTACCACCACATTAACTATAAAAAAGGATAATATTCCTCTATTTTAAAGCCTTTTAAAATTATGTAATTTGACTAACATATGTTGCTTGAATATTTAGGTCAGTATCATGATTTCAGGAGACTGCTTTATCTCCTAGGTATTCAGTGCATGAAATCCTACGACTATTTGCCTTGTATAAAAGGGTCCTAAGGAAGTGACAGTGAGAGTGTTCCAGGAAGACAAAGATCTTTAAATGTTTTTAAAACATATTACCTCTTTGTTCTTTGTTTGCCCAAGCAAGTTCTTTGGTACCCAGGTTATTGTTTTGTCATTTATTTATAGAATATCTAATGATATTCAGAACAAATGAGAGAGAATTCTCCAATGTCTACAAGTTTGACAATGGGGAGAATCCTCCAAAAATACCTAGAGCAAGAGTCTCAACTCTGGCATTATATGTGCCCTAATTTTATGGGCTAGAATCCACCAGTCAGTTATTAAGAAATCATAATGTCTAATGAAATGTAGAACACACTTCAGGTAAATCATTATGAACTCAAGTGTCAAGTGCATGCTCAATGACCAATATTAGAGTCCACAATCATTTTTGAAAGAATCTGCATTTTTGAAAGAATGAGCATCTATTTCATTTGAAAAGGATTTAGAAAAACTCGTGTCAGTTTACAGGTTATCTAAGGTATACTTCTGTCTCAGATGAGTGCACACACACGAAGCATCATGCACGTCAGTCTTCGCAGTCTTCTTGTAGGAAGGCCTCAGATACCAACATGCAGAAGGCCTTATAAGTAGCTAAATTCTGTATTGGAGCTTTCCCATGAGAATTTGCTTTGACTGAAGGCAGTCTTATATCATGGACAGGATCCAGAGTATAATCAATTCAGTTACACCTCTCAACTTCCTTCCCAGTGGCTAATGCAGCTTACACATGAATAACTCTCCCACCTCCTGAATTCCAGTAAGCCACTCTCTGAATTTTTCTTAACATTTTATATAAAACATATCTTCAATCATTATACATTTTAACTTTCACAAGTCATCTTAACCCAGCACATTCCATCTTTCTCCGCTTACTGTTTCTTCAGTTTTAAATTTAATATTAATTCGTTTCTAACTAGCTAAGTCAAAAAAGTAAGTTCTATTTTCAAAATTTGTTTGTAACAACAATCAACAAACAAAATGCAGAGTTCTATTTTACAGTTAAGGAATATTTTCATCAAACTCACCTGAAACCGGTAAAAGGTGCCATCATCTTTGAGTGTGAGGACGTGATCCGAGATTGGAAAGAAGTAGCCGTGGGCAGCCATTAATGTTCCCAAATGTAGTGCCTCCACTATTTCATGAAAACAGACAAATAAAAATGTATATAAGATCTTTTTTTTAATGCTGATTTACAGGAGTAAAGGATTTTATTTTCTTTAGAGTATATTGTTACATTCAAATTCCTGGCATCCTAAACAACTTGGCTTTGTACTTTTTTCCAGTTCTTTCACACAGGGTACTGAGATGGCTCCGGTTCCTGGTAGTGACTGTGCAATGGCCAGCCATATTGCATGACGAACGGTGGACAAAAACACAGCATTATGGAACATTGAGACTGGAAAGTTATTCTGAAATCACAGAATCTGAGTCCTTCATTTTACAGGTGAGACATATTTTGCTGTATGTTAATGTCTTCCACAAACAATTCTATTTGGCATTTATATAGCACTTTAAACTTTTAAAAGTATTCTCACTTGTATCACCCCCCAGCCTATGTTATGGATATCCAATACTATCAACAATTCTTCTAATGACATGGATTACTATTACATGATATCATCGGGGAACATTAAGGCATCTAGAACCGTTTATGCTGTGTTAAGTGAGTGCTAAACAACCATTCATGCTGCTACTACAGTCCTGCGATCATCTGGACTGCTCTAGCTTCTACAGCTCTATATTCAGTGTTCTAGATATGGACTATGAAGATGTTTATTTGACAATGAAAATATTACGGTTTCCCAGAAGGCTGAGAAATGTTTGGAACATAATACTTTGATGCTCATTGTCCTTTTATAGCAGCCAACAATTTCTTTTATTCAGCCAATAAAATGGTTAATAAAATTTGGTCAACAGAATCATTATTGCATTTGTACAGGGACAACGTGAAGTTTGGCTAACTTGAATTCTACAAAATATGAAACTCTATAAAATAATTTTTTAGTCCATCAACAAGTTAGATTTATTGATCTGTGTTGTATCTTTCTATACAATTTTGTAATGGATTTATTTCTGTTTTTTAGACAAGTAAGTGGTTCTTTAATTCTAGAATTCTTGCAATAGTTCCAGGACTGTGTAGATCTATCTTTATTTCTAGCCATCAATCCTGGGAGTTTTGATTCTCCAGCCAATACTGAGTCACTAAGCTGCTGGCTGTGGTGCAGATGAGCATAAGAATCCTGTCCCTCCCCGCCACCCTCCCATGCTTATAAAAGTTAATATAAAAATAATTAATTTTTATAATATAAAAATAATATCATATAATTATATTATAAAATATATAAAAATATATATTTTATATATAATATAAAAATAATTGTTAAATTTTATCTGTGACAGTGCCCCTTTTAGTTGTCATCTATCCTCTTGTAAACACTTCAATTGGTAACTTACTTCTGGCCTGTCTCTGTGCTGTTCTTGTCGATAATAAAGAACAACTGCCAATCATCCTCTTTGCCACGTTCTTGGACGACTGTTATTAAGTGTCCCAGGCATCTTATCCACACTACGAATTAAGTCCTTCCCTGCACAGAATTTATTTTTCTACAAAGGAGCATTTTTTCATCAATTATATGTGTGTGTGTGTGTGTGTGTGTGTGTGTATAATGTCTATATCCTTTTAGCTCAAAGCCAAGACCTTTTCAAAGCCTGTGCTGCTTACAGCTATATATGCACATATTCTTTGACTCTTGCTGAAACTCAGGAGCTAGTGTGGTGTTGTAAGAAGAACAAAACCTTTGGAGGCACTCACTAGTTTTTGTTACTTAAACAATGTGTGCTCCTCCCACCTTACAGAGTTGTTATAAGAATCAAACAAGAATATGTGTAAAGAAGTTGGAATAGTGTCCTGCATATAGGAGACATTCAGTATATGGTAGCTGTTGTGCCTTCAAGATTTACACATGAATTCATGTTACCTTAATCCAAATCACTGCTAGGAAATCCAGTTGCATAAATTTGTGTTCAAGTAGGCTGAGTGAGAGAAACTGGCAGTCCTAAATAGCATCCTAAGTAGCCACTTACATATTATTTTGTGTATGTGTGGATCACTTATAAAATTGAAATAGTAAGAGAATCTATAAGGATTGCTAGCTCATAATAATGTGCAGGTGCTTATAGACTTGTTCATATTCTGAGTCCTTGGACTCTCCTGTCAGGTAGCACAGGTCAGAGCAACCCATTACATCTGTTTTCATATTTCAAAGTCAGATGGTGCACCTATAATGTTATAACCATCTTTATTTGTTATATTCCCAGCAGTCTATGGCTGAGGAAAACATGATTAGCACTACTTTCCAGAAAGAGAATTGAATTATGGCACATGAGAAGGTTTGCAGGGAGTAGATTCAGGAAAGGAAAACCGAGATGCCCAGAAAGATAAATAGAAAAAGCCTTCTGAACTCTAATCACAGGACTGAGTGTGACTAAAGGAACGACAAAACCAGTGGGGTGCTAAAGTACTCATCAGGATTAAAAAAAATATGGTGAAAGTAAACATAGCGAAGCTGCAGGAAGAAAATCAGAAGCAAACAAACGTAAGCGCATTCTGACCTTCCTGCACCCACTGGATACTGATTCCGAGAGATCATACATTTCTGGAGGGGTAGGTACATGTCTGGAGGTTTTCCTCATGTAGCACTACCATGCATAGTCAGACTGTAACAAGTCATGTGCTTTGTCACAGGACCACCAGAGAACGTAGCTCCAGGACCCGAAAAATACTCAGAGGAAAAACCAGGGAGTTGGGGTGGATTGTCTGTTTTCCTTCAAACTTTTAAACTTGGCACTTAGCATATCAAGAGTGGTAAGAGCTATTGAGCCAATATTTGCTGAATGAGTAAATAAGCAAATTTATGAATCACGACATATCAAAAATATGAACAACGTAGCGCTGCATGAAAAAAGACAACACTAGCTATTTTGTGTTGTGATGATGAGCACCTTGTTCCGCTCTTCCAAGATAATGCAGATATTCATAGTCTCATTTCACGATACTTTTGTAAGCTTTTGAGGTGAGGCTGTGGTAGGTATTTTAACTACGGGAAAAGGTAATCACGAGCTTAATGGCATAAATGCCACTAAGAGATCTGAGAGTGGGCATGGTGTAGCGTTGTCAAGGTTGAACTGTTTCCTGCTGCACTTCCCCATGGTCCTTCCGCTTCTGAATCTCAGCACAGCCTTAACCTAATAAGAATCCAGAGGACGGCTGACAGTCTTGGAACAAAGTGTTGAAAGAGTTTAATGAGTAATCCATCAAGATGGCCCTCCAATAATGACACACCAGATGGCTCCACAACATTACGCTTCTCGGCAAAATAATCACTAATTAATCTTGTACTTGTGTTATTTGCGTCACCCACACAGCTAAATAAAGTTCAACAACAAACCTACCATAAAATTCCAGTTTATTTTTCTTTTGGATAGTCAAGCCGTGAACAAACTGAGAGATAAAAATCCATCTCCAAACCACAGTTACGATGGGAACAGCCTAGTGCAGCTTTGTTAAGCCTGATCTATTCATTGCATTACTACACTCCAAACCCTGACTCAACAGAATTGTCAAAATTCTTTAAAAGCAAAGAGAATTCTGCATAACATAATTTACTTTTGAATCACAAGTACTTGAGAAAGTTAATAGGATGAAAAGCATATTATAAAATAGGCTTGTGTTGTTCAGTGCTAGATTTCTGTACATAGAAACATACATAGATTTCTATACTTACAACATATTTTCAAAACTCAGTAATATTTTCCTTATCCAGAGTCCCAACCCCTGGAAGTCCCAGCTCCTCCCAAATGTAGTCCATAATTGTGAAGTGATAGAAAAACGTCTCTGAATCAAGCAAATAATAATAAAATAATCTTGCTAAATTATGTTTTTATTTCTATCATATATTATTTATTTTTATTTTCTGTGTAATACTTAAGAATGGTATTGTTTCAGCAGCAGCACACAGCGTACTTGAGGTAGTAAATGTGATTAGTATGTGGGGAGAAATATTTTGGAAGGAAATCCACTCAAAATAGAAAAAAAGGACAGCTGATGATATGATATTAGGGAGGAAAAAAGCTAAAAAGCAGACAGAGGTTAGTTGCTAAATTATAAAATAACAGGCCTTCATCAAGCTGATTCTGAGTCATAAAGATTTTGTTGAACTTCTTACTCTCTGTGTAAGGAGACGGGGAAGTGGTCATTTTAGAAACACTTCAAAATATTATAATTTTTTTAGAGTTGGCATTTCAAAAGGTGAAGTTAGTCATGTGGAAAAATCAAATAGGTAGCACATTTTATTCTCTCACAAGGTCAAATAAAAGTGAACTATTACTATATTTAGGAATTTGTGAGGTAAGTCCACATTCTCAATAGTTCTATGGTTACTGAAAGAAGTAGGTATTTGAGATTTCATTGATCTTTTTTAAAAGCATCATTTCCACATAGAAAAATCTTGTGCTGCTTGCTTTTTAACAATCATAATCAGGAAGTAGAAGTGGATAATATGGTGATATAGAATAGATAAGACAAAATAGATTCTGTTTGGAAGAAATAAAAACAGAGGCATAGTTTAGATCAACCGTGAGGAATGCACTAGGTAATTAAGTACATAATATTCCCAAATAAAGGAGCAGAGTACAGAGGCGAAGCAGCCAGGCCATGCAAACCTGCTGCCTGGGTTCAAATCCTGACTCCCTCACTTGCTGGCTGTGTGACTTGGCAACAGACTGGCATTTTCGGGGCTTCAGTGCACTCATTGCAAAATGAGGATAATAAAATATTCACATCAAAGTTTTGTTGTGAGGATAAACAGAGATAATATGTGCAATGTGCTTAAAATACGGTCTGCCACGTAAAAAGCATTCTAAAACTTGAGTTATTATCAGTTAGTTGATACTTAAGAAAGCATACATCGAGTAGCACTTAGTCTAGTGCTAAAACAATGAGGAAACTGGTCGCTGGTGTTGATCTAAGCCTCCAGGTCATGTTAAACACTTACAATTCAACATCTTTAAAGTCCTCCAGGTGATCAAAGTGGAGTCTTTTGTGTGTAGACGATGAATCTGCTCTAGAATATACCTCTACTTTCTCCTAGACAGCAAAGAACACTACTAGGATCCCAAAGATTTGGTGTCATAGTTATAAAGAAAGATTTCCAGAGGTAATATACCCTGCACACTGGGTTTACAATCCAAAACCTGACAATGCCAGGGATCATCGAGAAAGCCCCTGGCTTAGGAGAGAGGTGGGCAGGACTGACTGACCAGGACATGCTGAGCTGACACTGCTGAGAAATATTGGTGACAGGGGAATCACAGTGACAGCAGCCAGAACACAGATGAATTCTTAGGAAACCATAATATTTGCTCAGGATTCCAAAAAATCAACCCATTAAGAAAATCGCAATTGGCATTGAGAGTAACACACTCATAAATCAGTGGCCCTTATCAGAGACAGAGTAGAACAGTCAAGTTACCTAATATCAGCAGGTATTAAGAAATTATTGAAATATTAAGAGCGATGCTAATTTATTTTATTTTATTTTTTAAGTTTACTTATTTATTTAGACAGAGAGGGAGAAAGAGAGAGAACATAAGTGGGGAAGGGCCAGAGAGAGGATCCCAGCGCAAAGCCTGCCTTGGAACTTGAACTCACAAACTGCAAGATCATGACCTGAGCTGAAGTCAAAAGTCAGATGCTTAATCGACTGAACCACCCAAGGTGCCCCTGCTGAAATTTTTTTTTTAAGAGAGACCTATGTAATACTGGTGTGGAGAACTGGTTTAAGGTCTATGTTATATAATAACTACATGATATCAAGATGTTTATTTCACAAATACAGTATATCCCTCTGTATAACTGGTAGTTCCATCATTGTACAAAATGGACTACATTTCAACAAGACTCTATTATATTTATATGTATTATAGGTGCATAGAATGGTAATTCATATAAGAGAAAATCACTTTGAGTTCATCCAAGAACCGTGTAAGGAAACTGTAATAGTCACAAAAGCCAAGGCAATAATAAGTTATTCTGGAAAGCAACATTCCCTCTAAAATTCAGCATACTGGAGTGCCTGGGTGGCTCAGTGGGTTGAGCATCAACTCCTGATATCAGCTCAGGTCATGATCCCAGGGTTGTGGGATCGAGCCCCATGTTGCTTCTGTGCTGAGCATGGAGCCTGCTCAAGATTCTCTCTCTCTCTCTCTCTCTCTCTCTCTCTCTCTCTCTCTCTCCTTTCCCCATGTGTGCTCTCTCTAAAAAATTAAAAAAAAAATAAATAAAATAAAATAAATAAAATAAAATTCAGCATACATTCTGTAAAATTTCCACCAGTGAGCCTGGCTGAATGAGCTGAAAGGAGGGGGGATGCAGTGAGTTAATTTATTAGACAGGGGGTTTCCCCAGCATGTGTTGGTTCACATGAGCAACAGTACATGCTACTGAACAAGCACACATGCGTATCAAGGAGAAACATGCTCAACTGCAGGTCGTGGGGTTGAATTTGAATCCCAGTTTAGTTCTGTGACTGCATATCCTAAGTCATCTTGTTTCTCTGGACCTTAGAGTCAGCATCCATAAGTGCAGGGCTGGATTGCCACATTCTTTCCAACTTGGATTCTCTGGCATTCAACCAAGCTTCAACTGGAAGTTGTTGCAAAAATGCTGCACCCTTATTTTGCCTCTTTGTGTCAAAGGGAAATTGATTTTTCTTCTTCTGCAAATAATCCTTCCGTGTCTATGGCCAATTCTCCAAAAAAAAGAAAAAAAGTACAGTATAAAGTATACTACCTGAATTGAATTTCAGTTGCTTAAAACTCAGTCCTCATGATGACCTAGGGCTGCTACAGTAAAGAATTTTGTGTGTCCAGAGCAAATATCACACTTACTTCAAACAAATAGGAACTGGATTGATGAGTATTTTATATTTATATATTTTCTGAAGCTAGCTGTAAAAATGCAGGCACGATATGGGAATAACCAGTAATTCACCCCGTGTCACAAAATGACCTGGATGCATTTGGTTTGAAAATCAAATGTCACTCCTAAAGAATAAGCAACATAGTCTTCTGATAATACCTAATAGTATCTCTTTTTTAAAAAAAAAAAAAATTCACTATTCATTAATGTCTTTAAATCATGATTAAGTATAAGACTTAGCATCCAAGATCCATAGCCTTGGTCATAGAAAAAGGCACAGTTACTATGAAATTTCTAAACAAAGCCAGATGTGATTTCCTTTAATACTACTTTGCAGAAGCCAGTGCTTCTGCTGGAGGAGCAGTTTGGGGCATCAGAAGTAATGTCTGAAACTCTCTAGATTACCTTTACCACCCGCTGTTCTCTTCTTAAAATAAAAATACCAGTTGGCATAAACCCATGTAACTTATCAGTTTCATTTTCTCACGTTTGTGTCTTTATGCTGGGTTTTGTGTGTGTTGGAAACCAGTTAACCTGGAAATAAGCAATGTCTGGGAATTCCTGATTTTTAATACACAATACATGCCATGGTTCTACTCAATAGAGATGGTCCCTTGCAAGGAACAAAGTTTGGAAATGAGAAGGTGTAAATTTGTTAAATGAGATGCAATCATTAAAATGATTGCTCTTTTTTCCATTTAAAAACAGCATAGCCGGGGCGCCTGGGTGGCGCAGTCGGTTGAGCGTCCGACTTCAGCCAGGTCACGATCTCGCGGTCCGTGAGTTCGAGCCCCGCGTCGGGCTCTGGGCTGATGGCTCAGAGCCTGGAGCCTGTTTCCGATTCTGTGTCTCCCTCTCTCTCTGCCCCTCCCCCGTTCATGCTCTGTCTCTCTCTGTCCCAAAAATAAATAAACGTTGAAAAAAAAAAAATTAAAAACAGCATAGCCATCCATCAATAATCTGACTTTAATTTTAAATATCAAAAAGTTATGACATTTCACAGAAGTGAGAATGAGGCAGTCTCACAAACCAGAATGAAGAAATACAGATGAGCTAATTAAAGGATTAACACCCCCTAAAAAATTTATTTTTGTACAATAAGCCAAAATTTAAACACCAGATGTTTTTTGTTTTTTAATTTTTTTTCAATGTTTTTTATTTATTTTTTGGGACAGAGAGAGACAGAGCATGAACGGGGGAGGGGCAGAGAGAGAGGGAGACACAGAATCGGAAACAGGCTCCCGGCTCCGAGCCATCAGCCCAGAGCCAGACGCGGGGCTCGAACTCACGGACCGCGAGATCGTGACCTGGCTGCAGTCGGACGCTTAACCCACTGCGCCACCCAGGCGCCCAACACCAGATGTTTTTAAATTAAAATCCAATCTAAAAATATGGTTTCATAAGATTCTTCTAATAAAGTGTGTAGACAACCCTACTGCCAAAATTCAAATCAAGATATTCTAGATGCTATATAGATGAGAACAATAAGACATGACTGATCCTCAGTGGGTTTGTAATATTTGTGGACCGCCCTTCTACGCTTGCACCTGCTGGAAAGTGCACAGCACTTTATGAGGCAGTAGTTAGAGCACAGACTTTGAGCAACATTGTCTGGCTGTGCTGCATATTAGAAATCCTCTGGTTTTGGATTTGAATTTTTAAAACTTTCACTATCATGAACAACCTTGTGATAAACATTCTGGTGACATACCTCCTGCTTGACTTCTCCCCTGAATAACTATATTGTATCCAAGAGCCTGTGTGACATCTCCACTTGAATATTGTATAGGCCCCTTGCATTTATCATTGCAAAACCAAACTGCTGACTTTCATCTCACACCTGCTCTTTTTCAGTCTTTCCCATATCAGCAAACGTCAGTGATATTCATTTAACTTCTCAAGCCAAAACACTTGAATTGTTTTCGATGTCTGTCTTTCTTTCACTTATCACATCCAGCCCAGGAGCATATTCTGATGATTGTTCTTTGTGAACCCAGAATCTACCCACCTCCACCACACCCAGCCCAAGCTTGTATCATCTCTTGATGAGATCTCATTCAGAGAGGAGATGACATTCAGATTAGTTTCCCTTCATGCCCTGCTCTTTGCCACAGTGATCATTTTAAAATGTAAACCCAGCAATTCCATTTATAGGTATTTATCTGAAGAAAACAAAAACACTATTTCAAATAGACACATGCACCCCTATGTTCATAGTAGCAGTATTTACAATAGCAAAGATATGGAAGCAACCCAAGTGTCTATCAATAGATAAATGGATAAAGAAGATGTGATCACACACACACTCACACACACACACACAGGAATATTAATCAGACACAAAAAAAGAATGAGATCCTGCCAATTGTGATAACACAGGTGGGCCTAGAGGATATTATACTAAGTGAAATAATACAGATTGAAGATAAATACTGGATAATTTCACTTATGTGTGTAATCTAAAAAAAATGAACAAACAAATCAAAACACAGACTCATATATACAGAGAACAAATTGGATGATTACTAGAGAGGCGGGGGTTGGGGGCTAAACAGAGTTGGTGAAGGGAATTAAGAAGTACAATCTTCCATCAGAATTACAAAAGTATGGCCAACTAATCTTTGACAATGCAGGAAAGAACATCCAGTGGAAAAAAGACAGTCTCTTTAACAAATGGTGCTGGGAGAACTGGACAGCAACATGCAGAAGAATGAAACTAGACCACTTTCTTACACCATTCACAAAAATAAACTCAAAATGGATAAAGGACCTGAATGTGAGACAGGAAACCATCAAAACCCTAGAGGAGAAAGCAGGAAAAAACTTCTCTGACCTCAGCCACAGAAATTTCTTACTTGACACATCTCCAAAGGCAAGGGAATTAAAAGCAAAAATGAAGTATTGGGACCTCATGAAGATAAAAAACTTCTGCACTGCAAAGAAAACAATAAAAAAACTAAAAGGCAACCAACAGAATGGAAAAAGATATTTGCAAATGACATTTCAGACAAAGGGCTAGTATCCAAAATCTGTAAAGAACTCACCAAAGTCCACATCCAAAAAACAAATAAATTCCAGTGAAGAAATGGGCAGAAAACATGAACAGGCACTTCTCTAAAGAAGACACAAGGCACATGAAAAGATGCTCAACATCACTCCTTATCAGGGAAATACAAATCAAAACCACACTGAGATATCACCTCATGCCAGTCAGAGTGTTTAAAATGAACAAATCAGGAGACTATAGATGCTGGAGAGGATGTGGAGAAATGGGAACCCTCTTGCACTGTTGGTGGGAATGCAAACTGATGCAGTCACTCTGGAAAACAGTGTGGAGGTTCCTCAAAAAATTAAAAATAGATCTACCCTATGATGCAGCAATAGCACTGCTAGGAATTTACCCAAGGGATACAGGAGTGCTGATGCATAGGACACTTGTACCCCAATGTTTATAGCAGCACTTTCAACAATAGCCAAATTATGGAAAGAGCCTAAATGTCCATTAACTGACGAATGGATAAAGACGATGAAGTTTATATATACAATGGAATACTACTTGGCAATGAGAAAGAATGAAATCTGGCCATTTGTAGCAACATGGATGGAACTGGAGAGTGTTATGCTAAGTGAAATAAGTCAGGAAGAGAAAGACAGATACCATATGTCTTCACTCTTATGTGGATCCTGAGAAATTTAATAGAAGACCATGGGGGAGGGGAAGGAAAAAAGTTGGAGAGGGAGAGAGCCAAACCATAAGAGACTCTGAAAAACTGAGAATAAACTGAGGGTTGATGGAGGGGGGGAGGGTTGGTGATGGGCATTGAGGAGGGCACCTGTTGGGATGAGCACTGGGTGTTGTATGAAACCAATTTGACAATAAATTTCACATTAAAAAAAAGAAGTACAATCTTCTAGTTATAAAAAGAATATGACACAGGGATATAGTGTGCAGCATAGGAAATACAGTCAGTAATATTATAACAACTTTGTGTGGTGACAGATGGTAACTTGACTGACTGTTGAGAACTGTCTAATGTATATAAACATTGAATCACTGTGTGATACACCTGAAACTAATACAATATTGTAGGTCCATTATTCTTCAATAATAAAATATAAATAAGATCATGTCATTCTTAGTACACTCTTCCAACAAGTTCTCATATTTCTCAGAACAGAGCTCAAATTCCTCGACTTGGCCTTAGAAAATCCCACCTGATCTGGCCACCAGTTACTTATCTGTCTTCTATTATTCACTCCTTCACAGATCCTGCCCTAGAGCATAGACCTCCTTGCTGTACCTCAGACATACCAGGCATGTGCCTGCCATGAGGCTTTGCACTCTCCGCCTGGAATGCCAGCACTCTTTGTCCAAAGAGTAGGACATCCCACTTCATTCCTTCAGTTGATCTCTGGCCAAGGCCACGACATCAGTGATTACACACACTGACTGCACAGTATAAAACAGGATTCACTCTCTACACATTTTTTTACTTTGTCTTCTCTTCATAGCACTCACCACCACTTACCATATTACACATGTATCTATTTATTATTAATCTTCCAATGAACATGCAAGCTCCATGTGAATGGGAACTCTTTTTTTCTTTTTGGTTGTTTTTAATTTGTTTGTTTACTTTTTTGGTTTGCTATCTTATCAGCACCTAAATTGTCTGTAATATTACAAGCAACTAAAAAAAAATCTAGCAGCAAGAATGGACACAAGAATCCTATATTATTTCATAGAATGAATTCTTAGAAATAATACAGTCAAAAGTTACAGACATTTTTAAAGCACTGCTAAATATTGCAAACTTAATTTCTAAAAGTGTATATAATTTAAATTCTCACCAGGAGGTTATAACTGTATTGGTATCCCTGTAAACTTATGAACCATTTTGCATTAGGATTCATTGCCTCATTCTTCATTTGCTGGAATAAATGTCCTGCTTTAATTTGAATTAATTTGTGTTGTGATACATTATACTGAATTTTAGCTAAAAAAAAAAAGAAAAGAAAACACCCCAGTCTTAATATATCTAGCACGAGTGAAAGAAAAATACATACAAAGTTTTCAGTGAAGGCTTTGAGAAAGGCTGGGTTAGACCAGGCATGGAAGGGTATTAGACCCGTGGGAAGAGTAAAGTCTTCAATTTCTCTCCAATCCTCCTAAAAATGCTTTCCTTTCTAATTCTTCATTTTTGATTTCTTTCCCTAGGATTTATCTTACTTACCTACTTAATTACATTATAAAACCTTTTATACTTCCTTTAATTTTTCTCCATTATTGATTCATACCAGGCTTTAGCAATTTACTCCATGAGTCTTCATTTCTTCATCTATCCATTCATCTACCCAACCACCCATCCATCCATCCTTCCACTCATTCATCCATCTTGCTATTCATCTAACATATAATTATTCACTTTATGCTTGGTTTCATTCCATGGATACAAAAGTGAACATAACATTCTCTCTGTTTATATCTTCAAAACACACAATGCAGTAGAATATGCTTTAAGAAAGCAGGTAATGACTCTGGCTTCAAATGAGACATGATAAAGAGCTTAGAAGTTGTCACTCCCATCGTTACAACAAGGAAAAGCTGAACAAGCTGAAAATCAACTTTTCCTGGAGCAATCAGACAACTGAGGTTGTGGGACAAACCTCTACCTGAAAATCTGCAGGGACAGGCTCATTCAGAGACATAGCCCAGATTTACTCACTTGGAGAATCAATTCATCCTTTCTTTCCATTAGTGATAAACCTAACAAAATATATACAGGATCAGTGTGTAAAAAACAGGAAAACACTGACAGAAGAAATAAAATACAGTATATTTCATGGATTGGAACACTAAGGTGCCATTTTGTTTCAATTTGATCTACAGATTCATTGCAATACCAATCAAAATCCCAGCAAGCTATTTTGTAGACACTGATAGAATCATTCTAGAGTTCAGATGGAAAGGCAAAAGACCCAGAATACGCACCATAATACTGGAGAATAAAAACAAAGTTGGAAGAGTCACACTATATGACTTCAAGATTTACCTTAAAGCTATAGTAATAAAGAAAGTATGGTATTGGTTAAAGAATAGAAAAATAGATGACCAGGGGTGCCTGGGTGGTTCAGTTGGTTAAACGTCTGACTTCAGCTCAGGTCATGATTTCATGGTTTGTGAGTTTAAGCCCCATGTTGGGCTCTGTGCTGACAGCTCAGAGCCTGGAGCCTGCTTCAGATTCTGTGTCTCCCTCTCTCTACTCCTCCTCAGCTTGCACTCTGTCTCTCTGTCTTTCCCAAAAATAAATAAACATTTAAAAAAAGAAAAGAAAAACAGATGACCAGAACAGAATACAAAGCCCAGAAATAGACCCATACAAATATAGTCAATTGATCTTAGACAAAGATGTAAGGGGTATTAAAAAAAAAAAAAAAAAAAAAAGGATAGTCTTTTCCAGGAATTATTTGTGGTTTTACACAACCAATTGTTATGTAAAAAAAAAAAAAAAAGCCCCGATGAACTTAGATACAGACACTTACATTATCACAGATGATGTAAGGTTCACTGTAAAGTGATGCCCCACTGTCCCGCCCTTCATACTTCTCTTTGGAAAGAAGTTATGCAATGTAGCCCAAACTAAAGGAGTGAGGAGTTACCCTCCATCTCATCAAGGGTAAAATGTATACATAAATTATTTGTAAATTTTTGGCAATGGACCTTTGTTTTTATCCTTTATTTATTATTTATTTATTCATTCATTCATTCATTCATTCATTCATTCATTCATTCATTCTCTATCAGTATGAACCTATGGATGCATTTTTAAAAAAATATTTTATAATATAATCCAGTGGTACTTTATTTTGTTGCAAAAATTGTTCCATCTCTGGTCACTGGGAACTCTTTCAGTTGGCTCCCATGTCCCCTTGGCATACCTCCATCATTATGTGTACCCTTAAATACATATTACTAACTGAAAGAAGCAAGCTTAAAAAGATTATAGACTGTATGACTCCATTTATATGACATTCTAGAAAAGGCAAAGCAAGAGAGATGGTAAACAGATCAATGGTTGCCTGATGTGATGAAAATGACATTTTATATCTGGTTTTCCCACCCCAAACCTATAATCCCAGTCTAATAATGCAAAAAAAAAAAAAATCAAACATATTCCAATCCAGGGACAGTTTATAAAATACCTGACCATTACTCAAGACTGTCAAGGTCATAAAAAACAGGAGAGTCTGAGAAACTCTCACAGTTTAGAGATGGTTACCAAGACATGACAACTAAATGTAATGTGGTAACTTAGATGGGATCCTGGGACAGAAGAAGGACATCAGGTAAAAAGAAAGACAATCTGAATAAATTATGGACTTAATAATGTATCAATATTGGTTTCTTCATTGTGACAAATGTATCATACTAACATAAGACATCAATAACAAAGGAACTGGGGTGGGAGAAATTGCGGAGAGCAATCAATGAAATTGTATTCAATAGCATGGAAGAGTTGAAGTTGTTTTCAAGAACTCAGAATAAAGATAAATGAAAGATGCATTGGTCACATCCCCAAAGGGCTTCCAACCTGGCTGTCTTCTGATCTATGTTCCACAATATTGTCCTTTGATCTTCTAAAGAACAAACTCTAACTTTGTATTTGTTCTAAGGATCAAATATAATGCAACTAAAGTTATTTAACATAGTCTCTGGAACAGAGTAGAAACAAACAAATGTGGCTATCATTTTGTTGCTTTCCAACTTAAATCTATTCAAAGTTACCAACTTCTCCCTATCACCCAACTCAGTCCTTAATGATGTCCTTGGGGGCAAGTTTCATCTCTGCTCTACAAAGAAGTTGTTTCTGATAAATTATCCTGCCCAAGCCCTGCCTTTGCATTATATTCACTCATTCTTTCAGTCAAACTAGATGGTCTGGAGCAGGCTGGTTTTCTCTCTTGTGCCTTTACTCTGGTATTTATTATATCCAGAAAAGCCCCCTGGCTTATCTTCACCGGGTGAAATTCTATGCAATCCCCAGGGTCCACTCAAATACAGCCTTCCCTCGTGAAGTCTTTTCTAAACCCGCCAGGAGTGCGCCCTCCCTCCAATGAGCTCCCAATGCTTGATATCTTTTATTGTAACTAATTGTGTTCTGGTATTAGTCTTTCATATTATTTCACAAAGATCCTGAAGGATAGGTTATCTGCTTAAACCCTTTTTATTTCCCTGGCCAAGCACTCTACACCTGTTACATGTGGAATTTATCAATTGTGTTGAAAATAAAGAAAGGAAAAATGACTTTAACTTTAAAAAATATTTACTTTTGAGTATTTCTTTGATACCTATAATAAATTCCCACTTTGATAATAGATACAATTAAAGCTTGCAATTCAGGGGCTGATATATTACTTTTAAAAGACAAAGTTGGAGAGCCTATGTGGCTCAGTTGGTTAAGTGTCCAACTCCTGATTTTGGCTCAGGTCATGATCTAACAGTTTGTGAGACTGGGCTCAACATCAGGCTCTGCGCTGAGGGCATCAAGCTTGTTTGGGATTCTGTCTCCCTTCTCAATGCCCCTACTCCACTTGTTCTCTCTCTCTCTCTCTCTCTCTCTCTCTCTCTCTCTCCCTCTCAAAATAATAAATTAATAAACATTTAAAAGACCAAATTAAGAGTTAATGTCTTGATTGAAGCCTCACATCTAATAGTTGCTCTAAGAATAACAAGAAGAAAATACGTAATTTGTATGAAAGGATTATTAAATTTATTATTTTGTACCTATAAATTGCAGTGTTTACTATAATAAAACTTGAGAATTTATTAAATTTTGAAAATAGCAGAGGATAGAAAAACTTCAAATGTCATCATCTCAATTTTTAATTAACACATAGCGCAAACACAAAAATTATTTCAACTCAATCAATCCACATTTTACATCCAAGTACATGCTTACATACATTTGGATAGAAAACAGCTAAAACCCAATTTACTTTTCTTCCAGAAATCTTTGAGCCCAACTTTGTTTTAAAGTAGGCTTCACCCTCAGCACTGAGCCCAACATAGAGCTTGAACTCACAATCCTGAAATCAAGACCTGAGCTGAGATCAATAGTTGAATATTCAACTGACTGAGCCACTCAGGCTACCCTAAACCCAACTTAAAAAACAAAACAAAACAAAAACAAACAGTAAAATACTGAGACTAAAGGCATTTGAGGTGAGACTCCTGGAACTTGGGACCTTACCCATTCCTCCACTGATGACGTAAATGGGCCTAAGTCTAGTCCCTTAATTTTGCCCACGGTAAGAAATGTTGTATTGCCTAAACCACAGTTTTAGAGTAACTAGCTGAAACAAATTCTGAATGTAAAAACTTCACAAAAGCAACACAGCTTGAGACTTAACTATGTTTAAAAAAAAAGAAAGAAAATATATTTTATTCACATGAAAAAAACTGTTAATAAGAACTTTAGTCTAATTACAAAAATGTCTAATGGGAATGGTCTATGAAGTGTGGTTATGAATAAAGATATGGTAAAATCCATTTTAATCATATTAATTATTTAGCATGTTCAGAATTTGAATTTGAGTAACAAAATATATTTTGAAATTGGAAGAAAAAAGACAAAAGCTTTATATAAATAATTGCTTCCAGAATTTTTATTTATTTTTTCAGAAATTTTTATTTACATCATTAATAATAGAACTAATTACTTGAATTGTTTAGTTTTTATTGATTAAAATGGTGGAAGTAGGGGTGCCTGGGTGGCTCAGTCGGTTGAGTGTCTGACTTCGGCTCAGGTCGTGATCTCATGGTTCATGAGTTTGAGCCCCGCATCGAGCTCTGTGCTGACAGCTCAGGGCCTGGAGCCTGCTTCAGATTCTGTGTCTCCCTCTCCCCGCTCCTCCCCTGCTCACACTCTGTCTCTCTCTCAAAAATAAATAAAGATTAAAAAAAAACTACAGAAAATGGTGGAAGTGGTAAAAATAATTTGTAAAGTAAGGCATGTAAATGTACAATTTGAATATGAAGAGAGCAAAGTTGTTAAAGATAAAAACTAGTATCAATGATAATAAAATACCACCCTTTTTAAAGTTAGCAAGTATGCAATGATAGGGAAACATACTGTATCAGAGAAATAAAAGCTTCATAGTAGTATTTATTTCCGCTTTCAATCTTCTTTGCCACCTCCTCCTTTGTTTCAGTTAATACAACAGTGATATCAATATGTAGGTACCAGGTTGATGGATGAACACCAACATTTTATCTGCCTTATATCAAAACAATCTATTACAAACTGGGAGCTCATTTTAGTTTTAATCAGCATCTTCAGAAATTTACTGTAATTAATAGATAACAGATCACACCTGTCAGAATGGCTACAATCAAAAACACAAGAAACAAGCGTTGATGAGGATGTGGAAAAAAAGGAACCTTCATGCGCTGTTGGTAGGAATACAGATTGGTGCAGCCACTGTGGAAAACAGTATGAAGTTTCTTCAAAAAGTTCAAAATATAACTACCCTACAATCCAACAATTGCACTATTGGGTATCTATCCCAAAAATACAGATACACAAATTCAAAGGGATAGTGCACCCCTATGTTTATAGCAGCAGTATTTACAACAGCCAAATTATGAAAGCAGCCCAAATGTCCATCGATAGATGAATGGATAAAGAAGATGTAGTATGTATACATAGTATTCAGCCATAAAAAAGGATACAATCTAAAAAAAATAAAATCTTGCCATTTGCAGTAAACATGGATGGGGCTAGAGAGTATAATGGTAAGTGAAATCAATCAGAGAAAGACAAATATCATATGATGTCATTCACATATGGAATTTAAGAAACGAAACAAATGAGCACGAGAAAATGAGAGAGAAACCAAGAAACAGGCTCTTAACTACAGAGAACAAAATGGGTGATGGGGATGGGGATTAAGAGCACACTTGCCACGATGAGCCCTGAGTGATGTCTAGAATTGCTGAATCACTGTATTGTACACCTGAAATGAATATAACACTGTATGTTAACAATATTGGAATTAAAATTAAAAACTTAATTAAAAAAGACTCAGTATAGGTGTAGCTTAGTAAGCAGTCACAGGAGTGCCATCTGTTCTATGTAGAAATCACAACTCCAATTTACAGGATGCAAAAATATTTTACTATTATGCTCACGCTTATTTTTACTTACTTCGAATGAAAACTTCTGTGCAACCAACTGAGGTGTCCAAACATAGCAGGCATAGACCAGGAATTTGATGAGTTGTACGCTCTCTATTGGCGTGCGCTATATGACTTTAAATTTGAAGTGTTCCTTGTGATTACAGTATGTAATGAAGTTGTTAGCTCCCTGCACTCTGTCTTCTGAACCTGAAGCTTTACTAAATCTGCTCTCTCAGAAAGGTCACCGATGACTACCTCGTACAAAGGAGAGCTTCCCCTTGCTCTCTCGGTGCTCTCTCCTTAACAAGCCACTGATGAATCTCTCTTCGTGGAACCTCTGTTTGATGCCCTCCAAACTCTATCTATTTTGCTGCATTTCCCACTGGCTCCCAGACTCTTCTCTGTTGTTGTCCTCCCAAATGCTATAGTGAGGAACTCTCTTGAAATTTATCTTTGCAAGGGATCCCATTTGCCTTTACTTTTTCTATATGCTTTCTTCTTTGGCAAGCTCATCGAGTTTCAAAGCTTTGATTTCCAAATGTATAGCTCGTTCATTCACTTAGTCAGTACAGGGGGAAACAAGGTGCCAGTCCTATTCTTAGGAAGTGTGTAGTGTATTTTAATAGGCAAAACAGGCAAATAAATGGGCCAACCACACCATGTAATAAGAATTTCAAGGAAGTAAGTGCAGTGTTCTGGAAACACATTAAAAACACATCCAATTCAATCTTGAGAGGTCAGGACACTGTTCTGAAAGAGTTGATATATAATTCAAACCTAAATAAAAGGCAGGAGCTATGAAGCAAAGAGGAGGTTCCAAGTAAAGAAAACACCACATGGAAATGCTTGTGATCAAGAGGATAATGCCATTTAACAAACAGCCAGCAATCTGGTGGCTGTGAGGCACAGGGTGGGGCAAGAAATTGTGATCTGAGTGGACACAATGGTAAATATGGTTACTTCAGAAAGGGTTACATATTCAAGCTAAAAAGTTTAGACTGTATCCTACGGGCAATGCGGGATCAATTGGAGTTATGAAATCTCAGAAGACACATGCTTAGATGGGGTTTTGGAAAGGTCATTGTAGATGCAGTAAAATGAATATATGGGTGTGGGACAAGGAAGAAGGGACATGAGTTAGAAGACTGTGGTCATTCCCCATAAGATGTGACTATGGTTAGAATTAGGCAATGCAGAGATATTTTTTTCCACTGAGGTATTTTATTTGTATGTATATATTATACCCCCAGGAAAAGAATTCCAGGACTTTCCCTTCTATGTGTTTTCATCTTGCTTCTTCATGGTCCATGATGTCAGCTGAGGCTGTTAGTACAATGAAATCAAACTAGTGGGACCAGAGAAGATTATTCTGCCATTTTTCTAGATCTTTGTGTTGTCCATCAAATCTGGGGCTGATCACTCCACACTTGTTTAACATGTCCATGAGGTTGACAACAACTTTCCTAGTTTTGTGATCATCAATGACTTCAAATTCACCAATGTAACTAACCATGCTTCTTCATCACAGTTAGAAACTGGACAATCACTTCCGAACATGGCCTGAATGGACAGGGAGCTTAGCATCTGCTTGTATTTTCAGCATTGTTAATGCTCTAGAGAGCATCTGCTAGAACATTCATGAGCACCATTATGGCAGCACAGAAAGATGGCGGAAAGAGCAGTGGAGAGATATTTAAGAGACGTCTACACAGATTTGAGGATAAAATGATGGGGTCAGTTTTTATTTGTTGAATAAATGAAATGCCTGCTGAAAATCCTAGTGAAAATCTCTGTAATATAGTTAGATCTATAGACCAGGAAGTCAGAAGGAATTCTACGTGCGTGTACACACTAGCAGTGAATTAAATAAAGAAGTACATGGCCTGTAGAGAGCCAATAAAGGAGAAAGACCATGTTTGTGTCTGAAAAACCCTGACAGTTAAGAGGCAAATAGAGAAATCTGTGAAGAATACTAAATCGGAGGGTGAGAAGGTTTTAGTGCAAACCAGACAATGGAGTAATGTAAGACAAGAGGGAGTCAAAAATGTTACAGTGAGGTCAAATTAAGGGCTGGGAAATGATAATTGAATTTAGCAACAAGAAGAATATTACTGGCCACACTAAGTAAAGTTTCAGATTATAAGCAGAAGATACAAGCAAGATTCCAGTGAATTGAGAGATGAGTTATAGACAGAGGAATTAGAGACAGGACAGCTGAGTTTATAAAACTAAGAGAGAAGAAAGTAGCCAGGATGGACCATCTATCGACATAGAACTGTTTTGTAATGGGGAAAACCAGTGGTGAATACACTGATAAATATACGGCAGTTCAGGATAGACAAGAGAAATAGGAAGGATGCAATAAGAACCCTGAGGTGGTGCAAAAGGTCAGGATAACAAGCACAGGAAGCCTAACCCAGATGGGCAAGGGGACAAGAATGGTTATAGACACTGTCATGTTTTTTTGTGAAGCATAGTGAGTCAGAAAGGTGACAAATTTCCTCTTTGATTTATATTTTCACTAAAAGTTACAGTCTGCTGTTGAGAATGGCAGAGAAAGTCTATTGGGAGACTTCAGGAAAATGAAGAAGGCTTTGAATAATCACTCCCATTGAGTAGGAGCTATGACTACAAAACATGATTGCCAAGAGACCCTGAAGGCCTGATTGGGTTTGGAAACTGATTGGGGTTGACACCTTGGGGACAATAATCTATAGCACTGAGTGTCTTTTCCATAGCATGTGCACAATTTCAGATAGAGACAGGCCCTTGGCGAGACTGACCCAGGATTATACACTCTGTTGGTGGATCACTGGAAGGACAAGCCAAGAGAAAATTGAAAGCATTTGTTAATTAAAGTGGCTGTTTTTCTCCTGGTACAATGATTCCTCTAATGTCTGTCTTGCCTGTGAGAGGGGCAGTATGGTTATATTGACACCACTGCACCTCAAATACAAGAACAAGCACATTTTGCGTGTGCATAATTGTTAAATGCATGAATGGTCCTATCTTCAAACCTGGGTCTCCGGTTACTGTTCAATCACACCATCACATCACAGGGAGAAGCCTGGGCTTCTAACATCCTCATTACTCAAAGAATATAACATCCCACAGGGGTGTTGTTTAAGATGATGGGAGAATTTTGCATCATTTGTATGATATAATCTAAGCAATAGCTTACACTTCTGCCCCATTCTTTATTTTTAAAGTGTCTGCATCTCTGTCAACTTGCTTGAAACTTTGTCTGTGACATGGTGTGCCTAAAATCAATTGTTTGCTCAAATGCCTTGGTTAAGTGAGCGAATATGCAATGTGACGGAACATTTGACAGAATCTGCAGAAGTGCAGGTGGACAATGAGCATAGGCATGAGAAGGAGCTGCATGAGCTCCTCCTTTCCAGCAATGCTGGCGGGGATGGTGGGGCGGAGGGGGGCGGGGAGCTCCCAGGTGCCAGGTACTCATGCTCAACTCTGTGCTCTTATTTTTCTTATAAAGGGCTAGGTGGAACAGTAGGGGTGTAGTTAAAGGCAAGTTAAGGCACCAAATTAAAATTTCCTTTATACTTTGAATAATTTCTTCCTGTTTATGATACTGCATCAGTGACCAAGAACTTATTAGGCTACCATTGTACATATGTTAGTATATTAAGCATTTTATCAAATTTGGGGGCCCAGTTGAGAGCTGGAAAACATTAATAAAATATAGGGGTTCATGATTATACAAAGGCAAGGAAATGGGAAAATACCTATTTCTAGAGGGACAAGATGTTCTCCTTCCTTGATGGCTGATCATTGCTTACCAGATGGAGCAGAAATGTCTCAGGAGAGCAATTCTAGGCTTTGCATGCCCAACCACCCAACACCTTCATCTTATCTCCTGTGTCATTCCAAAAAAACTGACCTACTTTCTCTCCCTAAACCATAGGAAAAGAAATGTCGACAACTGCTACTTTTCTAAGCTAGAAGCATGTGGTCCGACCTTGAATCACGTTAGAAAAGATAGGATATCTGAAGGGGTCAGGATACTTTCCAATGGCTTTACATTTGTTGAAAAATTCTCAGGAAAAAAAAAAAGCATAACCTAAAGCAGTTATTTCACTTGCTATAATATCATTTCTGGCCTAGAGATAAATTTCCAAATGATAAATTTGTTTTTTTTAATGATTTTTATGAGACTTTATTATGTCCTTGCTATGCCTTTGCTTGGGTTTTCCAGTGTACTCTAATATTTCAACCAATAAATCAAGATTGCTTCTAATAGGATCTACTATTTGCTCATAAAACTCATTTTTCCATGGAATAAAAGCAACCTCCTTTAGGCTATTTCAGAACATTAGAGTAATTTCTTGTGGTTGGATAACATATATATCCTTGACTTTACTTAGAGGAAAATAGATTATTTGAAATCTATGGATTGATAAACCTGGAAAGTTTCACTTTCTGTTCTATAACTAGACACTTTGTATGGCACGGAGGGTCATGGGAACCTATTGTTTCGCACTTCGAGGTAAACTTCCATCTAGAGTGTGAACCATGAATATTGAAATATGAAAGATAAAAAACAATAACAGCCTATTTATATGTTAATATTTGCTTTGTTAAAAATATTCAATTCAATAATATTTAAATGCCCAATAAGTGCCAGGCACATTAAAGATGCCAGAGGCAGAGCAAATACAAAACAAAGACTCTGCTCACAAAATGCACATTCTTTTTTTTAAATGTTTACTTATTTAAAGTTTTTTTAACGTGTATTTATTATTGAGAGACAGAGAGAGACAGAGCATGAGCATGGGAGGGACAGGGAGAGGAGGAGACACAGAATCTGAAGCAGCCTCCAGGCTCTGAGCTGTCAGCACACAGCCCGACGCGGGGCTCGATCTCACAAACTGCGAGATCATGACCTGAGCCAAAATCGGACGCTTAACCAACTGAGCCAACCAGGAGCCCCCAGTGTTTATTTATTTTTGAGACAGAGACAGGGCATGAGTAGGGGAGGGGCAGGGAAAGAGAGGGAGGCACAGAATCCTGAAACAGGCTCCAGACTCTGAGCTGTCAGCACAGAGCCCGACGCGGTGCTCGAACTCAGGAACAGCGAGATCATGACCTGAGCCGAAGTTGGACGCTTAATCAACTGAGCCACCCAGGCTCCCCTCAAAACGCACATTCTAATGAATAGGTGCCTCAGATTTTTTTAAATGACCTGAAGTCAGACCATCATGTGACAGTGGAGGGACAGCCCATGTCCCTTTCAACAAGGGTGGTATTATGTCAACATGCCTTTGGAAGAGGTCAATCCTCAAACATACCCTAAAAAGAGGTCAGTCCTAAGATGTCCTAGGAAGAGGTGAATCCTGGAGTCAGATATGAGAATTCAGAAACTGTGGCCAACAGTAGGATGAAGAATACCTGTATCCTTTTCTTATTGACTCTTATAAGCCCTGACTCTGGGCCTGAATATGCCTGGAAGATTTTCAGGGTTTGGGATGTTGACCACTGTGCCTAGATGTGAGGAAGGCAACAGGGAATCAGTTTCTAAAGGACTTACCATCAGATCTGGACTGTGAAGGGGTAACAGTTACTTTCCATGATGTATTTTCTTTTTACTATCTGTGACGCTCAAAAACATCTTGTGAAAACTTAGAGTCTGGGAGATGAAAGTGGGAGTCTGTGAGGATGTACACTCTTCAAAGAACCCAAGTAGGAGTGGTGCCCTTGGTCAAGGTCCAAGTGATGGTAGCAGATGGTCACTGTGCTGGAACACAGCAATCTCAAAAGGGCAATGGTGGCTCTGGTAAGGATGTGGACATCACAAATAGGTGGAGGGAAGGGACATGAGATACTGGTTCATGAGCGGCCCAGGAAAAATATAAGATATGGGGAAGGGAAGACATGAGTGGGACTAGCTCCAATAACAAAGCCAGTGAGAGCTCACGTCGTCAAAGGAGACTGGACAGATATGCTAGAATTTCAGCTGTCACTACCTGAGTGTTTTTTATGAATGCTTTTATTCTCTTCTTTATACTTGCCATATTAGCTATAGTGGGCTTATAATGGTGTTTTGTAATTCAAAATGTTTTAACAACATTAATGTGTGCTCTATATAGTACTATATGTGACCGTCTGATATCCATCCCCAAGAAAAGTCTGTTGAATGACCTACCAAGCAGCTACTAGGGGGCCCTTGAGGAAATAACCAAGGAAAACCTGGCAGATCACTTAGTGAAGGTTAAGGTCTCAGCACTAAAGCCCCCAGAAGGATAATAAACAAGTGTGTGTCCATATCATTGCTTACAACGAGGCCCACAACTACCCAGACCACAGATATTTCCATGGATGAACCCCAGCAGAGGAAAAATCAAATGTCAGGTTTGCTGAAATAGCCAAGTAACCCTTGACAGTCTGAAAAATCTGACATCCTCTCTTTTTCTGGCTAGGATCAAAGTCGTAATGACGTCTGGCAGATCGCCTTCCAAAAAACCTGGATTAAATAAAAGGAGTAGTTATTTATAGAAAATGACAAAGTCACAGTCCAAACCTGTGCCTTACATGAAATGGAGTTAATCAGAATTCTATGTAGTGTACATGATGTACCCTAGTGGGCTTCAATGTCCAGGTATTCGTGAATGCAGCAAAAAGGAACAATTCTGAATAATCTAGAGATACCAATCATTTAAATTATAATGTAATTGCAAAATTAAAAAGGTATTATTATTATTAGACATAAGGACTTCTTGGCTTACAGGGGAATTTTCAAAGTATAAAAATCCTATTATATGTTTCACTGAGTTTCTTAGAGTCATTATTTAAAAAAAAAAAAGGTCTTCTTTTTATGTAAAAGCAGGAATCTTTATGTGTGGTTTGCAGCCAAAGGATAGTGAAGAGACTGGTGCATTCATGCCATGGTAGGATCACATTCTGGTCACAAATCTTCTGTGAGCACTGATATCACATGTTCTATCCTGCTGTTGCAAGCATTTCTTGCCATTCTTAGATATAACAATTGGAAAAACTTTATGAATAACACAAGTAGCCTTGTTCTCAGCTCAAATAAAGACAGGAAAATCCCAATTCATTCTTCGGTTGGGAAATGAAAAATCTGCTATCTTAGTGAAAGATAAAGGAGCCTGACTTTTCAGACAGCTCTTAGACAACAGTCTATGGCTCTCTCTGGATAACATATATAATTACTTACATTTCCCTGTCCTTTTTGAGTGGCTGATCCTGATGAACTGGTCTATTTTCAACAATGTCCTATGCTCTAGGCCTTATTATCTTTACCAATTCCTTTATAATTTCCTTTCCTTCTTTACAATTTTCTTTCCTCCCTTTCTTCCTTCTTTTCTTCCATCCAAACCTCCTACCTTTTTTTTTTTTAAAAGTGTACACTCGGGGCACCTGGGTGGCTCAGTCGGTTGAGCATTCAACTCATGATTTCTGCTGAGGTCAGGATCTCACAGTTCATGATGTAGAGCTCTGAGTTGGGCTCTTCACTGACATTGTAAAGCCTGCTTGAGATTCTCTCTTTCCCTCCCTCTTTGCCCCTGTCCCACTCATGCTGTCTCTCTCTCTCTCTCTCTCTCTCTCTCTCTCTCTCTCTCAAAATAGATAAATAAACTTAAAAAATGTGTATATTTCTTCCTCTCCCCCCAAAATCAAGTTGGCTTATAAAAGAAACATGTGTACACAAAAAAGTTAATAAAATAGACAGTGAAGACCTAAAAAGAAGAAAACAACAGAGAGGTCAACCAGCTGTTAGAAGAATTAGACAATGCCACGGGGCAACTGTGTTTTTCCATTAGGTCTTTATTTTTGTTTTTGTTTTTATTTTCTAGTGAATAGGATAGAAATATCAACCTCTGCTGATTTATGGAATGTTCCTAAGTGAGTTAAACAACTATTTAAAAGTACACTGAATTCTAGCATCATTATGCTTGCTCAAATTTTACAAGCAAAAGGACAGCAATTCTAATTAGATTCCCAGCTGTTTTTAGTATTTTCCTTAACTGTTGGCAACTCTAATAAGTAATCTATAAAAAAAAAAATCTGCCAATCAAGTAAAAATGGGAAAGATCATAAAACCCTGGGACTGGCATTTACAGGTGCGTGTGCTGGCCAGTACAAACCAAAAGAGGAAAATGGCGTAACCAGATGGCATCTGCCGAATCTCTAAAAAATGTGCAGTGTTGATATCATGTCTTATATCCATCAGGTATGAATCCTAGCTCCCCGTCTCAGCTCTTCTCCAAGCCTTAGAGACCTCATCTATAAAATAAACTTGATACTCCTTCTCTGGATCTGAAAATGTTAATGTTTTGATATCAAATGTATCTGGTTTGAGTATTGGTTCTATCTTTTAGTAGCTTCATGATCTGAGACTTAGATTTCTGATATACCATGTACTTCATGAAGTTTCTTTCTCTTTTTTCTTTAAGGCTGAATAACACATATCAAGTTCTCAACATGGTGTTTGCACATTGTTGGTGTTCAGTGTTCAAGAGAACACCTGAGTTCTCTTGTCTCTTCCCTATTTCCAAGAACTAAATAGGAAGGAAACATCCAGCATGGTACTGGAAGGCACCCAATTAATTAATGTTAATGTAGTAAAATTATTTTCCATTGTTATTGCAATATCGTGATGGAGGGGGATATGAAGGCCAGAAGCCCAAACCAGAAAAGGCTTCTAGCAACAGGAAAAAAAAAAAAAAAAAGCCCTCTTGGTGGCAGAAACCATAGCAGATATACGAGGAATAATGACTTCTATTTTGGTAATGAAAACTTCTATTCATCGACTTTACGAAGACCTTTCAGTATATTTTGGATTTTAAGTTTTAATTACGTAGAGCAACTGCAGAGATACATTCGTCAAATGACAATAGCAGTCACTTGTTCCATTATAAAGTGCATTTTTAAATGCAAATGCAGAACATGCATACATACATACATAGAAAAAGTGATATTGTTAAGTAATAAGTTAAATGAGACAGTTGGCCTCAACAGGCTGGATGTGATTGGGCTTTACTTGTTGGTACTGATTACTTTGAATGGGAGACATCATGCAGCAAACATCTGCAGACTTTTTCACTTTCTGCATTTGTAGAGTATTCCCAAGGGGCAATGGGCACCAAGAGACACTTTCCTGATGATATGAAATGTACAGGATACCATACTTTTTTTTTTTTTTCAAACGTTTATTTATTTTTGGGACAGAGAGAGACAGAGCATGAACGGGGGAGGGGCAGAGAGAGAGGGAGACACAGAATCGGAAACAGGCTCCAGGCTCTGAGCCATCAGCCCAGAGCCTGACGCGGGGCTCGAACTCACGGACCGCGAGATCGTGACCTGGCTGAAGTCGGACGCTTAACCGACTGTGCCACCCAGGCGCCCCGGATACCATACTTTTTTAAAGGTGGGGTGGTAATAGAATATATGCAAAAAGGAATTACTGTTTTCTTCCAAGGAGAAGCTAGTAACACACTGAAAAGAATACATGAAGAAACCCATGGCTCCTGCTCATCTCATGTGAAAATAATTAGAACGACAAATAGTTTCCCACGTGTAGTTAACTATGAAGGTTTGGCTGTGGTAGCAGACACGTGGGTTGGGAGCAAGTGCCCAAAGATATGAAGCATTTATTCACGTCTCTTTAGGTGTTATTTAAAACAGAAAGTGCATATTTGAAATATGTATACTTGGGTTATGTCTACTACCTTGAACTAAGTCAAACTAATCAATCTTGTTAGAGGTGTATGAGATGGCTCTGATTTATGATTTCTTGCATGTTATCACCAGAAGGTTAAATGATGCCTTAAAAACTCAGAATGTTTTCCTAAAATGGTTTACTAGTATTGGAACAATAAATAATAAGGGAGTCACTTTATTTCTTTCATATTGACATGATAGCTTACAGAATGGACAATAAAATATGTATTTTATAAGGTTTTTTTTTTTTTTTACAAGAGGGTCTTGATATAATTTGAAAGACTGTTTTAAATGTCTCTATTCTCTGCCACCCAAGTAAGATTGCTGTTTGAAGCAATATGAAGAGCACACAGAAAAGATTTCTTTTTAATTTGGGGTGCCTGGGTGGCTTAGTCGGTTAAGCATCTGACTTGGCTCAGGTCATTATCTCACAGTTCATGAGTTCAAGCCCCACATCAGGCTCTGTGCAGGCAGTTCAGAGCCTGGATCCTGCTTCAGATTCTGTGTCTCCTTCTCTCTCTCTCTCCCCCTTCACTCACATCTGTCTCTCTTACAAAAATAAATAAACATTTAAAAATTTTAAAAAAGAAAAGATTTCTCTTTATTCTGAATGTAAGATATATGCATTGGAATATGTAGAAAATAGCTTTAACAAAGGGTATACCCAGGATGCATTAGCTAAATATAACACCAAATCTAAGAAAATCAGTTACTGTATTCCAAAAGACACTATGTAAGGGACCATCTGATCAGCTGGATTCATGCACCTCTCATGGTTGCTAACCATGTAAGGAAAAGCAGAATCTAGGCCTGAAATAATTGTGCCAAAAGGAGAAGACACACAGGGTAGAGATTTGGAGATCAAAGTTCTGTTTCTTTGAACAGGTTTTTGTGTGATTTTGGACATTCACGTTTTTCTCAGTTGACTTTCCAATTGTAAAATGAATATGTCTTATGTCTGCATGGCTACTTCATACTATTGTTGTAGTATTCAAGTAAAACAATCTGTTTTAAATTATTTAGAATAGCATGAAATGCTTTGCAAATACAAAATATTATCAAGGATAACAGAGACATTCTATACGTTCTCAATTCTGATATACCCTCATGTTCCTCGAGCTGATTTCTCTGGAAGGCCAACCAAATCCACAGGATATGAAGGCTACTTGTAACACAGTTTTATTATATTCATTAACAGAACTTGGATCATTTTGTCTAGAGGACTTGTAGAGAATTGGGAGGTAGATGACGGACTCTAATGGTGAGCATAATGGGTTGATTTAATTAATTCAGTGAACAAGATATTTGATCCAGTTGAATGATGCATAAGCAAAATGTCTGGTTGACTTACCTGAATCTCAATTTTCCAGATATTTTTACAATAGATAATACCTTTAGAAGAAGAAATTTTACAACTATTCAACATTCAGTTTTTATCCTGGATAAATCTCTATTTGTTCTTAATCTCATTCTTCTATCTGCATTTTAAACCACTTCTTTCAAATTGGGTTTGGTTTAGATAAAGAAAAATTCATTTGACATTTCTTTCTCTTCACTTTTCCTCATCTATTTAGGGGAACACAAACTGAATCATTGGTCATCAAAAACTTAATGTCACTTCAGTGGATTCCCATTAGTAAAAATCAAGCGATTATTGATAACTGACTGATCTTGACACTTCAGTCAATGACTGGAGAGGATGTATGTCTTCTGCCATTAAGATTTTTTTTTAGATTTGACTAAAGCAATAAGGCTAACATGTAAAATAAAAAATAAAAGATAAAATTAATCAATAAATTGAGTAGCAGCAAGTGTAAATAATTCATGGTAAAGAAATTCAATTGGGAGCTGCATTATAGAGAGAGTCTTCATAGAATGAATAGGTTGTGTTTGAAGGCTAGTATAAAAATTGCATGCATTTTAAAGAATCCAAGTTAGCTAAATATGCCTGCAAATGTTCAGAGTTTTAAAGGACTCTGGCCTATTTAAAAATAAAATCAAGATTTGGGCACACTAGAATGTTGACTCATTTAAGCTTCACAAAACACCGTATTAAAAGCATTTTGCTAGCATAAGAGACTGTTGAGAACTGAGAACAAACTGAGGGTTGATGGGGGGTGGGAGGGAGGAGAGGGTGGGTGATGGGTATTGAGGAGGGCACCTTTTGGGATGAGCACTGGGTGTTGTATGGAAACCAATTTGACAATAAATTTCATATATAAATAAAAAAAATAAAATAAAATAAAAAATAAAAAAAATAAAAAATAAAAAAAAAATAAAAGCATTTTGCTGAAGAAGAATAAAAAGAGAGAGAGATTAACTACCTTGCCCATGCCTACAGCCAGTAAGTACTTGAATCAAGACTTGAGCTCAAGTATGTCTTCAGAGCCTATGACTCATTTTTTTTTTAATTTTTTTTTTCAACGTTTTATTTATTTTTGGGACAGAGAGAGACAGAGCATGAATGGGGGATGGGCAGAGAGAGAGGGAGACACAGAATCGGAAACAGACTCCAGGCTCTGAGCCATCAGCCCAGAGCCTAACGCGGGGCTCGAACTCAAGGACCACGAGATCGTGACCTGGCTGAAGTCGGACGCTCAACCGACTGCGCCACCCAGGCGCCCCGACTCATTTTTAATGTCGGGTAGCGTCTCAAGGAATACTGAGATCTGAAGAAGCATGGGTGGATGGAGAGAAAGAGAAAAGTGGAGCAAGCAGGGTACCATTAAGGGAACACAGAGAATGTACTTAATATTCTTTAATATCTAGTAGTCATAGTGAGGCTCATTTCAGATTTTGGCTACTCATTGGACTGAGGATCTTAAAGTACTCCTCACCTTGGTCAGCATCACTTCAAGAGCTTGGCAAGGGTGATTCTTCCAGTGAGAGGCAGCAAAGATTACAAATGAGCAGAGTGATGTCAAGAAGTTATTAATCTCTGCCAGTCATTTTGTGAAGGATGTAAACTTCATTGAAGCTTTGCCTTTTGATAAATTTTCTCAAAATATCATCCATAATTAATGACATGATTGATACTAGACGCAAAGCATATTTACTAACAAATGATGAATAGGTTCTGGAGGATAAATTTTGCAAACAGAAGCCAAAATATAATAATACATATCACAGAAAGGCAGATCTGAAAAGCAGAAGAAATACAGATGTGGAAGACTTTTGCAGTAATGGCCCAAATTTGTTCACATACCTCTGTACCCATGCTGTTGGATAGTCGTTCCCTACACTGGTTCTGGACTTGGCCATGGTACTTGCCTTGGCAGATGAAACTATAGAAAATGTGACTTAAGTACAAGCCACTATAGTAAGACACCAATGCCAGCCGGCCAAAGGGTGAGAGAATGAGATTCGCCTAGCTGACAACCTACCCAGTATCGAATACACCAAAAAATCCTAGATCATCCACCCAACCACCTGGCTACAATCCAGAAGAAGAAAGCCCACCAGATATCAGCCAAACAAACCCCCAGAAAATGTGACCAGCCAATCCACAGAATTATAAACTAAATAAAATGGTTGTTTATTTTAAGCCATTGAGTTTACACAGCAAAAGCTATTTGATATGATAGAATACTGTTTCAAGCAATGAGAAAAACAAGCAAAAGGTATTACATACTTGTTTCCCAAATAGAGACCTCGTAATCCAGAAGGATCATACTGCAAGGACTGTGTGTGTGTCCAGGCATAAAGGGTTTTGACATCCTTAAAGAACCCCATACCTCAGGATGATAGGAGAGAAGCAGAATATTGTTGTACCACCAAAAGTAAAATAGAAAAGTACCATAGGGTCTTGGGAAGCACAGCGTACTTTCCCAGTGTGAAGCAGCATCACTTGGTGTGCCCCCAATCTAAGCTTGGTAGAAGCAAAGATTATAGACAGCCAGAAGAGGTCCTGTCAATGTGAACATGAAATCACACAGAAGCAATGGAGTGGACCACCAACTGAAGACATTGGTGGTGGACATTATGCCTCCCAGTAGGTGCCGATATAGACAGAGATCCACCAAGGGCTAAATTCCTCCTCTTACTCTCCTGCCCCCATCCAACAGTTGATGTGCATCAATTTCCTCTCTATGAAACCAAAGTACCACTTTATTTTATCAGCTAGACTCTAACTCTGAGACTAATGCAATTTATTCTGGGCTTTGTGTTTTCATACATATTCTATGTTCTCAGCAATAGAGTTGAAAGGTATTAATAAAAGTATTGACTCTTCACACCACAAAAACATAAGCTAACTTTATAACTATTAACTCATCAACAACAACAACAAATCACACAAACAGAAACCTGCATCCAGTATTAAAAATTAGGGAAGGGTGCCAAAACACATCACTCCAAAGTCTAATATACTATTAGACTAATCTATTGGATTAGATTGCAACAGCCTCCTGACGGTGCAACTCTCGCCCCTTGTCCCCAGATGGGCATCAGAACCTGCTCCTTTCCCCAGGAACTGGTGTCTTCTTCCAACTTGCCATAAAATCCTTTCAAAAATGATTGACATCTAGAACTTCCAACAATCCTAGAGGTCTCCAAACAACCACTTCACAACGAGATAGAAGCCTGACAGAAGTTCCTGTCTTCTTTTGAAATTTTCAGAAAATTTGTATGGTTAAAATTAGACCTTTTATTATAACAATTATTTAGTCTCTATGAGCAATTCCAAAATACTACGATTAATTTCATATCTGCATCCATCAGAGTGAGTTTAATGATGTCAGTTATGTTCTTGACCATATTTAATCAGAATCATGCTGCCAGAGTGACTCATTTCTGTGTGCACATCTGTTATATCTTGAGAGCAGTCATCAATGCTTCTCACTCTTCTTAAAATCTAGCCTTTTACTCTGCAGAGGTTAAACTAGTTCATTCAAACCAATCAACCAATCAAAAACTGTTTTTTTGGCCAGTCATAAATATGACTAAAGAACATATATGTCCTTCCTGGATATGATTGAATTTATCTTTCCCATGTACCTTCTAATGAAGCTGTACAATTTCCTTAAACTGTTGAGCAGCCAAATAAAATCAGTTTTCAGACACATTATAGCTAAAATTGTATCTCATGTGTAAATTATAAACAATGATTGTTTCCTACTGGCTTATCATATCTGTACCTGTTTCCTGCTTCTTAGACTATTACCAAAGTGCACTTTTGGTCTTAGCTTACAAGAAATATTCTTGAATCCACTTCACCCTTTGAGCAATAATATTTCTTGTAAATCAGTAGTTTCTTCGTTTTCAGTGACTGTGCCAAATGGGGCTTTGGTCTGGTGCTACAGTTTGTAAAGTCAGACTGACATGAGGCTAAAATGTAAACTTGATAAGACTGTGGCTCCCTATGCCAGTAACTATCTCCTCTTTTCACTTAGTAACAATATGATGCTGGCCATAGGTGTTTCAACTTTAATTGTTTTAATCCTTTTTAACCTACTAGGATAGGTATTCTAAAAGCTCACATGCCAGATGAGCAGGGGGTGTGCACAGGCATTTATGTATGAAATTATACCTACAGTTTCTGATAACATGGCTTTATAAAGTTAGCTTAAAAGAAGGAAAAATACAAACTTTGCCTTTCAATGTACTGTTATTTCTAAACCATTCTAAGGTGGTAACCAACCCAGGCAGCAGCAAAAGCCATGCTGAACTCTTTTCTAATTGATGTGACAGTTTATTGTGTGGTTGGTGTATTGCCCTCTTTCCCTACCAAGTCATTCTCAGTCACTGTAATACCAATTTTTGTAAGTTTTTTGTTTGTTTGATTTCTCAGCATCCTCTCTAAACAAAACACATCTTATTTTTCACTTTAGGGATGTAAACTGTTTACTGCATGTGAAAGCTCTTACATGACATTTTAAAAAAGCCATTAAATGCCTTCCATATGAAGAATTTGTTCTAGGCAATGCACAATGTGAGCTGGTAGAAACTGTTCCCAAACTGTGGAAATTAGCTCAGTGCTCCAGAACAGACATAATGTCCACCACAGTAAATGGCTCCATGACTTAAATAAGAGCACTAAAAAATCATGTAGGCATGATCAAAGAATCAAAATTACAAATAACATTGTCTTCAACCTCATGCAAAAATGAAGTTAAGGAAAGATTATAAATTAATGAAATTTACCCTTATGTGTTTTATGAAGGGCAATTTCATTACTTCATAGTCATATATAATATAATCACATATATTATATCTACAATCAATTACGAGCATGTATACAGATTACCCATTCTGCAATTGCCAATCATCTGAATCAAATTTTATGAAATGGAACATTAAATATGTGAAAAATTGTTAAAATACACTAAATAAATTTTAGTTAAATATATGTTGATTGCCACAAAATTTGTATAAATGCTAAAAGCATAGTTTAGATGTAATTACAATTTTTCAGATTGGCTTGCTTGTCATATTAGCCCTGAGAAAAACATATTTCTTAAAACCACAAAGAAAATAATTCTATCAACGGGAAAATGATTTATTTACCTGGATCTTCTATAGTTAGGTTCTTTATTAACCATTGAACAATGTCTGACCCTAGAAAAAGAAAAACACAAATATTTGTGAACATTTGTTTATATATGTTAACTCTAAGAACTTGCAACTTTTGTCACTCACATTAGTAAGAATGCTTATTTTTTTTAGTTTATGTTTTTGAGCATTTAAATATATATATATATATTAAAGACATATATATATATATATATATATATATATATATATATATATATATGTTTATTAAAGTATAGTTGACACACAATGTTACATTAGTTTCAGGAGTACAACATAGCGACTCAACAAGTCCACACATCATGGTGTGCTCACGGCAAGCATAGCTACCATCTGTCAGCCTATAACACTATTACAATACCATTGACTCTATTCCCAATGCAATACTTTTCATCCCCATGACTTATTTACTGTGTAACTGGAAGTCTTTACCTCCTACTACCCTTCACGCATTTTGCCCATACCGCCTCCCCTCTCCCCTCTGGCAACCACTGGTTTGTTCTCTGTATGTAATTCTCTGAGTCTGTTTCTGCTTTGTTTGTGTTAAAATTCCACATCTAACATGAAATCATATGGCATTTGTATTCCTCTGTTTGACTTATTTCATTTAGTGTAATACCCCCATAGAAGTCCATCCACACTCAAATGGCAAGACTGTTTCTAATTGTTACAATAACATTAAAGATCAACCACATATGGAGTACTGAAAACAATGTGAATACATAGTTTGTTTTCAATGAGCCCAGGTGAAGACTAATAAATTAGTTAATATTAAATATTTAGGCACAAAGGTTTAATATACCTGTACTGGATAAAATGATTCATTCATCTGTTCTTTGAATAAATGCTTATTGAATGCCCACTATGTTTATTTTTTCCTTTTTTTTCAAATTTTTATTCAAATTCTAGTTAGTTAACATATAGTGCAATACTGGTTTCAGGAGTAGAGTTCAGTGATTCATCACTTACATACAACACCCAGTGCTCATCACAAGTGCCCTCCTTATTACCCATCACCCATCTAGCCCATCCCCACACACCTCCGTCCATCGGCCCTCAGTTTGTTCTCTATTGTTAAGAATCTCATATAGTTTGTTTCCTTCTCTCTTTGTTCCTTCTTGCCTCCATATGTTCATCTGTTTCTTTAATTCCACATATGTGTGACATCATATGGTATTTGTCTTTCTCTGACTTATTTTGCTTAGCATAATACACTCCAGCTCCATCTATGTTGTTGCAAGTAAATGCCCACTATGTGTGAAGCACAATTCTGACCATGGCATAACCATGTGAAGCACAATTCTGAGCATGGCATAACCAATATTTCATAAGATGGTCCCTTATATCTACTCTCAAGCTAAACCAAATTTGTTGTTAGCTTTTAAACACTCCTGTGTGTTTCAAGTCTCCATGTCTTTATAGTACTATTCCCTTTGACTGAAATGTCTTACCACTATTTTCAAGACACTCAAGACTCATTTACAATAGAACTTTCCTTAACCCTCACTTTTGTCCACTGAGTTTACAACAACCTCCATTGGAATTCACTGGTACCTGTGTAGAATTGTATTGTAGAATAGATCACACAATGTTACAGCTGTTTATTTGAATAATGCCCTCAAGGAAGTACCTTGAAGTGGGGTACCATATTCATGTTTCTATATTCAGAACATAGCAAGTGGTTAATAATGTAGGATGAATAAAAAAAATTATTAAATATGTGTTTTTACTTCCTAAAGAAGGAATGTGGGATGGTCTGCAGAAAATGTAATGTTTGAGCTAGATTTTGATATATGATAGACAAAACTCAGTTGCTGGAGGCCTATGTCAAAGTTAAAAAGGGGAAAATAGCCCGCAAAAACTATCCGGTGTATTCTTTCTATATACTCCATGCTGGGAATAACAGGAACTTGACACTAATAAAAGTATTCACAGGGTATTCAGCAGATCTTGAACTCCAGGCCAAAGAATTTGGATTTTTTTCCCCATAAGTCAGGCAGAGAAAGGGAGACATGGTATGTTTGTTGTGTTTTGTTTTGAACAGAAGAATAACCTTATCAAAACAAGTTTAAGGAATTTGATTGGCAATACATAGGAAGTGCCTTGGGCCAGTCAAAAAGAAAGCAGGGCAGCCAACATTCCTACTGGTTGAGATCCAGGATTGAAAGAAAGAGTACTGAACTAGTTCAGTGTACAAGTGGGTTAAAGCAAAATTAGAGGCTTGCTTCTGGACTTTGTGACTAATTTGGTATGGAGGTGGCCAGTGGAAGAACGGAGAGAACTCAAGGTTTCCAGTGCAGGAGCACTGTGGACGAAAAGGATGGTGAAAATATGAGCAGAAATGGGAGGTTCAGGAAGAAGACTTGATCTACCTGAAATATTAATTCCTATTTAAATTTGGCTTTTGGCATCATTCATTTATACATAAAACAGCAAAAAATATGTATGAAAATAGTTTTGTCTACATAGCAAGCTGCATCAGGACTACATGAATGAACTTTCATGTGAGCTGAGATTCTACTTCTACTGCTGTCGGGGACTGGCCTCAGTTGCGTCTCAGATGTGTATATGTACACATGACTGACATTAACAATGGCTGAATAATTATTACTGCTTGAGGCAAAATAGCTCAAAGCTATCTTCAAAGTAAATCTGGGGGAGCCTAGCCAGCTCAGTCAGTAGAGCATGCAACTCTTGATCTTGGGGCTATGAGTTCAAGCCTCATCTTGGGTGCAGAGATTACTTCAAACAACTTTAAAAATAAAATAAATACACTTGATTATCAAATTTGAGAACAATATCCTAAAAGTTATAAAAACACGAATACTCAACATTGATTTCCATATGCATGGGCATTTTTAAAAAGACTTCACATGTTGAATCTAACGTATATTCTTTTATATCTGTCTTGTTTACAACTGCCATTGATTTCAATACATGTGAGAACATGGATTCACCTAGATCCTAAAGCAGCTCTGAGGTAAGGGAGGAAGGGAAACCACTCATGAGAACACAGGTATTTCAGAGAGCTATGTTCAGGATTACAGCCTAAGGTTGAGGCATGGTCACCCCTTTAAAAAAGAGGACTCAGTTTTTCAAATATGTATGTATTAATACTTGACAAATGTAGAATTCCAGGTATTCAAATCTTATGTGCTATCTCCAGGTAACTTGCTCATTTTCCACATTTGAGCATCTACTTGGGGAACATATGTGAGCAGCCACTGGACTTTTTCCATTTTTTCGAAGAGAGCCAAACATTGGTTCCAAGACTATAATTTTCTCTTAGTGTAAAAAATGATTTAAAAATGCTTTTAGAAGGAGTTTTTTTTAAGTTTTCTTCTTTTTTTTTCTGAGCAGAAAGAAATCAAAAAAGCCTAATTTGAAACTACATTTAATTCAGGAAACAGGAAACTTTCTTTCCTAGCCTAGATTTGAGTACTTCTATTATGGTCATAGTCTCTGCTCAGCTCTGAAAGGGATGATTGCACCACTTGTCAATATCACTTAGCAGATGCTATAGTGGTTTTATTGTCGTGTGGTCACCTCAATATATTTATGGCTTTAAGTGGAATATTATGAATTACTTTATTGTTAAATGTATACCCAAACTCACCATATTCACCTATTCTGCATCTATGACAGCAAGATCTTAACTCCAAGAGAAAGGTAGGACACACAGAGAAAAAAAAAAAAAATCCAGCATCATGATGGAAAAAGAAAACTGAAAGAGAAATGTGGTATCACAGTCATATTGAGACCTACAATTCAAACTTAAAAGGGTGCATCACAGCCAGGAGGGGTGTAGGAAAGAATGGCACATTTCTAGCAATGTGTCTCAGCCTTATGTTTAATGAATAAATGAACAGATCTCTATAATGTACATATCCAGAGTATTTTAGCATGCATGCATCTTTATTCTCAGTGCCTTACAGTAACATGAAGAATTGTTTTCTCATTGTTTTTCTTTTCTTTAAAAGATGGCAAAGAGCTATTGAATAGCTATAATGTGAAACTAGCTAAGAGATGCAACAATATCTTAAACCCCAAGGAATAAAAAAAATACCTCTATGACTATAACTACCAGAAACTTTAGCCCTGAGCAGTACCTATTATTGCTTTGAATTCTTAGAGGTTACTCTTGTAACCTTTACAGTTACAAAATTATGTGTTCCCTGTACTTAGCAGAAACAGTACAGGTTTTATTATTGTGTAATCCCAGTAATCTATGACTTGAAATGAAAACACGTTAAGACTGTTCCTCATACACTGCTCGTAGTTGCTCACATGCTGTACTGTTTCTTACTTCCATGCCTTTGATGGTGCTATTCCATTTCCATCTCTTTTTCCTTTGGCCAATTTCAACTCAGCCCATTAAAGTTCAGGTCACACATTAACGATTCCAGGAAACCTACTCTACCCACTCCTCCTGCAGGGGGGTGTATTCATCTTTGGATCCCAAACACCCAAACCAGTGCCTCACATGTAAAAGATGATCAGTAAATGTTGAAAGAATGGATGAAATGACCGCAAGGTTCCCTCTCCAGATCATTCTCTAAGAAAGTTTACAAAAAGATGGCATCCATCATACAAAGAATATTAGATTGGCATATAGTGTTCAGCCACCATAATCACCTTTCACAGTGATACTTGTCCCATTTAAAGGCTATCTCTTTACCACTCCACCCACAATTAAAGCAAAACAAAGTAAGACATTTAGACATCAGTGTTATTTCCTCACCCAGGCTATGGAACTGAGTGGAAGGGGCTTCCCCGATTCTGGCTCTGTTGCAGAGTGACAAGACCTGAGCCAAGTCCTGTCCTACACCTGCATTACTTCCATTACACCCATGTTCCCTCTACTGATTAGAGCACACTCTCTCAGCTATAAGTGTCAGCTATAGCTATCTGCTACTGAACCTGATGGGAGGCTCACAAAGAGAAAAACATTGTGAAACTTTTGCACATATATATGAGGACTTTGTAAAGCAACCAAAATGTTACACTTTTGATTTGTATCCTTTACGAAAATACTCATTTTGTAATTTCTGCTAAAGCCATTAATGAAAATTTTAGCTCTTAATCAGTGGAAGACGCCCAAATATTCCTTTTCAATATTTCTCTTTCAGGAAAGTAAATAGGCTCTTTGCCTGGGGTAGAGTTCCTGGATAGGTTTTCAAGCAGATGTTTAATCAAGATCATGACAGTTTATCTGCACTTTTTAAACTTTGTTACGTAAGTTCCATAAACCATAAAAAGATTTCTTCAGACACAAAACAAGGACTTTGTGACTCTTCAAAGCCTAAGAAGCTGTAAAGTTAGAAAGTAAAAACAGCAAAGCAGCAAAGATGGCAATAATCAAAGGATATGAGAATATCAAGATGACCCTAAGGACAGTTTCCCACCCTCTCCCAGAACTCAAAATGATTACTGACCAACCAGAGAAGCTTTTTTTTTTTTCCAAATTGTCTGCTCAGCAACACCACTTGTCTCTTCTATAAGATGGTAAGAATACATGAAATGTTGTGGAATTAGGCAAGGGAAGGGGAAAATGGTTCCTTGCTGTAGTCTTTGTTGTGATACACAACACTGTGAAAAATCATGAGAAGGATGAGTTTGCCATAATGTTTCCTCACGATAGGGAGAGAGGATCCCTTTGAAGAACCATTTTTAAAATTTTATTTTATTTTATTTTTCTGTTTTTACAGTTCTTCAGACTCACAAGAAATGAAATAATTAATAAAAGTAGAAGATGTGCAAATAAAATATGAGTTAATGTGCAAATAAAATAACTATGAGTTAGCTAATCATTGGAATTTACCAATTCTATATGCTAGCCACTAGGCATAAAGAAAAGATTGTAGACCATTCCTGTCCTCAACACTTAAATCTCTTTAAAACTAGACACAGGCTATGGCTCATTGTCTCTGTGAGGAACTATGAGATGAAGAAAATATGTATTTATTGATAAATAAAAATTTCCTCCAGTGAAGTCTACAGCTGCAGTAGGAAGTTAGAGCAAACTAACATTTACTGAGTTTTGGGTGCATAATATGGTAGGTATTTCACATAAGTTTCCATTAAAATCTCTACTTCAGCTTTTAACAGTAACTTCTCAGAAATATACCAAATGAAAATATCCAGAACCAAAATAAGAATGAACCATCCCAAAGGTATATTTAAATATGCCTCTCTCCTAATGAAAAGTTTGCAATGATCTTTTCATTGGCATCTGGAATCTGAAGACTTGAATGGCATACAAGGTCTTCCATGGCATGCCTCCTCTCTACCTCTCAGCCTCAGATCCCACCCTTCCATCTTCTGGATATTACAACTTAACAGCATCAATTTGAACTTCTTTGACCATAAATAGCATGATACTTTACACTCTATGCTTTTACAGACACTGTATATTCTGGTTGGAATAACTTCCTCCATTTAAGACACAGCCCAAGTATCACTTTCTCTTGGAAGTTGTCTTGGTTATTATCTCCTTCACCTCCTGTTGCACCTGTTCCTGCCCTGGGATCTCATAGCACCATTTCCATTCTTCCATTACAACATACCACGTTGAACATATAGCATCTAAACATGTATCGCTAGAGTAGAATCCTCCAGTACTTGAGTACAGCACCTGGGAGAGCCTCAAAAACTACTAGTCAAGATTTGAAACTAATTTCCCGAAGACAAAACTCAGAATATAGTATTCCTGAACACCATGGAATCTTCTTGTATTTTGAGGTAGTTATTGGAATTCTTTAGCTGTTATTGCTAACCAAACAAGCTTATATTTTCAATGCTATGAAATTAAGAGGTATTTGATTTCTTTGGATTAACAATATCTTGTAAATAATCAGAATTTTAATAACAATTGTTAAATAGAGTAAAAAGGTAGTAATTTTGAACAGTACCTTTTAAACTGGAAACTCTTCATTTTGATAAATAATAATGGTACTATTGAGATAAATACATGTATCCTGTTGATGATATTTATATTTAAGCACTTCTACTTTGCCTCATTTGGTCAATAAAGTTAATATATTCAGAGTTGAAAAGTAATTATACGTGGTCCACAACTACATTTTGGTAATTTTATTTTTTAATTAAACTTTTTAAAAATAGACTTTATTTTCTAGTTCACATAAACTTAAGCAGAAGGTACAGAGATTTCCTATATACCTCCTGTCCTCATACATGCATAACCTTTCCCAGTACCAAACCCTACCAGAGTCCTACATTTGTTACAGTTGATGAAGGTGCATTAACACATCACTATCACCCAGAGTTCCTAGTTTATATTAGAGTTCACTGAGTGTTCTACATTCTATGGGTTTAGACAAATTTATAACGACATGTATCCACCATGTTGTATCATGCAAAGTAGTTTCATTGCCTTGAAAATCCTCCATATTCCACTATTCATCTCACTCTCTCTAACCTCCATCAACTAATGATCTCTTTATGGTGTCCATAGTTTTGCTGGTTCTAAAATGTTGCATCATTTGAATCATACAGTATGTAAGCTTTTCAATTTGACTTCTACAGTTAGTAATATGCATTTGAATTTCTTTCATGTCTTTTCATGGTTTGATAACTCATTTCTTAGCACTTTGCATTGCTTGAGGGTGCCTAGAATATGCAATGGGGAAAGGATAGTTGCTATCCTAGTTGCTTGGGGAACTAGATAGTCGCATTCAAAAGAATGAAATCAGACCCTTGAATTACACCATACACAAAAATCAACTCAAAATGGATTAGAGATTTGAATTTAAGACCTGAAACCATAAAAATAAAACATAAAGAAGATCCTTGACATTGGCCTTGGCAACAATTTTCTAGGTATGATATCAAAAGCTCAGGCAACAAAAACAAAAATAAAATAATAAGTGGAAATATATCAAACTAAAAAGCATCTGAATAGCAGGGTAAATAATGAACAATGAACACAGAACCTATGAATTGGGAGAAAATATTTACAAACAATCTTATAAGGGGTTAATATCCAAGATATATAAGAAATTCCTACAACTCAATAGAGAAAAAATATGGGCAAAGGGCCAGATAGATGGATAAAGAATAGGTGTGATAGTATTCAGCCTTAAAAAAGAAGGAAACCCTGCTATTTGCAATGACACAGATGGAGAACATTATGTGAAATAAGCCAGATACAAAAAAAAGACAAATACTGCATGACCTCACTTATATGTGGGATCTTGAGTTCATAAAAGCAGAGAATGGAATTGTAGTGGCTAGGGACTAGAGGGTAGAGGGTGGAGGTGAAATGGAAACATGTTGGCCAAAAGGTACAAAGTGTCAGTTATACACTATGAATAAATTCTGTACAGCTAGTGTATAACCTGGTGAGTATAATTAATGGTATTGTACTGTATACCTGAAATTGGCTACAAGAGTATAACTTTAAGTGTTCTCACAACAAATAATGGTAACTATGTGAAGGGATAAATATGTCAATTAGATTGATTGTAATAATCATTTTCACAATGTATACACATATCAAAAGATCAAACCGTATACCTTAAATATATGCAATTTTTATTTGTCAATTATACCTCAGTAAAGCTCCCTAACCCTCTCTCTGCCACATGAAGATACAAAAAGTACGCAGTCTGTGGGCTGGATGAGGGCTCTTAGCCAACCATGCTGGCATCCTGATCTTGGACTTCCAGTCTCCAGAACTGTGGAAAATAAATTTCTGTTGTTTACAAGCTATCCGGTCTATAGTGACTAAGCCTGAGCTGACTAAGGTGAAGGACAAGTTCCAAAGTTTGACAACTATGAATGAAGCTGATCTGTGTGCAAGTTTTGTGTTTACAATTCCTTTGAATATATACTGAGGAGTGCAATTGTAGGGTTCAGAGCATGTTTGTTTGGTTTTATAAGACATCACCAACCTGTCCTCCAAAGTGGCGGTACCGTTTTGCATTTCCACAAGCAGTGAATGAGATTTTCTGTTGCTCTTCATCCTCAACGGTATTTCGTATTGTCAGTGTTCTGGATTTGGGCGGTTCTAACAGGTGTATGGTGGTAAAATGTTTAAATTTGCATTTTTTTGATGACATATGATGTAGAACATCTTTTCATGTGCTTATTTGCCATCTGTATATCTTCCTTTGGGGGGGGGGAATCTGGTTTTAATAAACGTTGGATTTAATAAACCTTTTAATAAACCTTTAAACCTTGGCTCAGGTTTTAATCAAGTTGTTTTCTTATTGTTGAGTTTCAAGAATTATTTGTATATTTTGGATAACAGTCCTTTATCAGATGTGCCTTCTGCAAATATTTCCTTCTAGGCTATAGCTTACCTTTTCATTCTCTTGACATTGTCTTTCACAGAATATAAGTCTTTAATTTTAATAATGCCCAGGTTATCAACGATATCTTTAATGGATTGTGGCTTTGGTATTGTTATCTAAAAAGTTCTTGCCATACCAAAAGTCAACTTTTGGACCAAAAGTTTTCTTCTATGTTATCTTCTGGAATTTTTATAATTTTGAATTTTGCTTTTAAGGTCTATGATCCATTTTGAGTTAATTTTTGTGAATAGTATAAGGTCTGTGTCTAGATTTATTATTATTATTATTTTTTTTTTTTGCAGGTGGATATCCAGTTGCTCTAGCACTATTTTTTTTGTTTAAAGGACTATCTTGGGGCACCTGGGTGGCTCAGTCAGTCCAGTGTCCAACTTCGGCTCAGGTCATGATCTCACGGTTTGTGAGTTTGAGCCCCACATCAGGCTCTGTGCTGACCACTCAGAGCCTGGAGCCTGCTTCGGATTCTGTGTCTCCTTCTCTCTCTGCCCCTCCCCAACTTGTGCTCTGTCTCTCTATGTCTCTCAAAAAGTAAACAAATCTAAAAAAAAATTTTTTTTAAGCACTACCTTTGTTCCATTGCCTTGCCTTTGCTTCTTTGTCAAAGATCAGTTGACTATATTTTAGTGGATCTATTTCTGGCATCCTTGTTCTGTTCCATTGATCTATTTGTCTATTCTTTCACCAATGCCACACTGCCTTGATCACTGTGCCTTTATAGTAAGGTGTCAGACCTTCAACTCTGTTCTCCTCTTTCAAAATACCGTGTTGGCCTTCTGGATCTTTCACCTCTCCATATAAGTTTAAAAATCAATTTACTGGGGCGCCTGGGTGGCTCAGTCGGTTGAGCGTCCGACTTCAGCTCAGGTCACGATCTCGCGGTCCGCGGGTTCGAGCCCCGCGTCGGGCTCTGGGCTGATGGCTCGGAGCCTGGAGCCTGCTTCCGATTCTGTGTCTCCCTCTCTCTCTGCCCCTCCCCCGTTCATGCTGTGTCTCTCTCTGTCTCAAAAATAAATAAATGTTAAAAAAATTTTTTTTAAAAATAAAAAAAAATCAGTTTACTGATAACAATGATATAACTTGCTGGTATTTTGATTGGGATTCACTGAATCTACAGATCCAGTTGGGAAGAACTGACATCTCAACAATATTAAGTCTTCCTCTTCATGAATGTGGAATTTCTCTTTATTTATTTAGTTCTTTTTTCATTTCTTCCATCAGAGTTTCTTAGCTTTCCCCATACAGATCTTCTACATATATTTTCTTAGATTTATACCTAATTTTCCTTAATTAAACTTTTAATTTCAAAAAGAAGTATAGATTCACATGCAGTTGTAAGAAGTAAGACAGAGAAATACCATGCACCCTTTATGCAATTTCCACCAAAAGTTAACATTTTGCAAAACTATAGTGCAATATCACAACCAGGATACTGGCATTAATACAGTGAAGTTATATTCTCATCACTACATCACTGCATCACTGCATCCTCATCACTACAAGTGTCCCTCATGATGGTCTTTTATAGTCACACTCAATTGTTCTTAACCCCTGGCAACCACTAATCTATTCTTCCATTCTACATTTTATCATTTTAAGAATATTTTAAGAATATTATGTAAATAGGGTCATACCATACACAAACTTTTAACATTGACTTTGTTTTTCACTTGCTCGGCATAAATCACCGGAGATTCACTCAAGTTGTTGCACATATCAATAGTTCATTCCTTCTTATTGCTGAGTATTACACTGCTATGAGCATATCAGACTATTTAATCATTCACCCGTCGAAGAACATATTTGTCAGTTTTGGCTATTATGGATAAAGATGCCGTGCTATAAACATTTCTGGGCAAATTTTTGTATGAATATGCATATATTTTTATTTCTCTAGGATAAATGTCTGCAACCACAATTGCTGGGTCTTTTGGTGTTTCTTTTTTTGTTAATATGAAATTTATTGTCAAATTGGTTTCCATACAACACCCAGTGTCGCATTTAAAAAAAAATGTTTTTCAATGTTTATTTTTTTGGGGGGGAGGGGCAGAGAGAGAGGGAGACACAGAATCTGAAGCAGGCTCCAGGCTCTGAGCTGTCAGCACAGAGCCTGATACGGGACTCGAACCCACAAACCATGAGATCATGACCTGGGCTGAAGTCAGACACTTAGCTGACTGAGCCACCCAGCGCCCCCCACCCCTCTCCACTTTTCTTTTAAAGCAATGGCCAAACTATTTTGCATTGTGGCTATTTTCCATAGCCACAAATTTTGTGGTGAAAATTTTGTGGTGAAAATTCACTGTCATTTTAATTTGCATCTTCCTGATGGCTAATGATACTAGCATGTTTTCATATGCTTATTTGATGTATCTATTTTGATTTTTCTAAGTGTTTTTCAGGGTATTGCTTTGTATAGCCTTTCATAGTTACTGTTAAAATTACATTACATACACAGAACTTATCACAGCCTCTTAGTGTGTCATCATTTTACCAGTTTGAATGACAATAAAAATCTTGTGTTCTTTCATGTCCCTTTAATCTCCATTTTATAGTCTTTCCTAAGCAATTATTCTATATATATTTATAACCACATCGTGCTTTGTTATATTTTTTTCTTCAACAAACAATTTAGAGAACTGAAGATATGGTAAACCTAGTGTATTTGCCTATATACTCACTTACTATGTTTTTCTTCTTTTCTGATCTTTTAAGCTTCCTTCTTTTAGTGTTTCCTTTCAATTTAGAAAACTTGCTTTGGCCATTCTATTCAAGTAGGTTAGCTAGTGACAAATTCTCTCAGTTGTCCTTCATCTGAGAATGTTTTTATTTCCCCTTTACTTCCCAAGGAAATAATACTGGGCACAGTATTCTGGGTTGACAACTATTTTCTTTCAGCATTTAAAAATTTCATGTGCTTTCCTTCTGTCTTCCACGGCTTCTGATGAGAAACCTGTGGCTATTTGAATTGTTTTTCCCTTCCAGTTAAAGAGTCGTTTTTCTCTGACAGCTTTCAATTTTCTTGTTATTGTTGTCTGTAGTTTCCAGAAGTTTAGTTATGATGTATATTGGTGTTGATTTCATTTGGTCAATGCATCCTGTTCTCTCAGCTCCTTGATCTGCATGCTATGTTTGGGGAGTTTTCAGCCATTATTTCTTTGAGTACTTTTTTGCCCTAACCTTGTTTTTCATCTCCTTCAGGACTCCAATGACAGAAATGTTAGGTTCTGTGCTGCTGGTTCTAATTTTTCTATGAGGTTTCTCAAAATGAAAGCAAAGTATGGAAGTTTAAGGTAACTAAAGTGTATAGTCCTACTTTTACTGAGGTATAATTTACACACACTGATTTTTGGTATAAAATCTGTGAATTCTGATAAATATACATACCACTTCAATTAACATACAGAAGAAAACATTTGCATTATTGTGGTATCTTAAATGCCCTTATGATTGCTTCTAGTCAAGATGACCTCATATGCTGACAAAGAAAACTAGGATTGTGATTTCTGGCACCATGTTTTAGTTTTGCCTGTCCCAGAACTTTATAAAACAAAATCTCATAGTATGCACTTGCTTGTGCCTGGCTTCTTTCCTCAACAACTGTTTTTGACAGTCATTCATTTACTGCATCATCAGTTCTCCTTCTAGGTGCTGAGCTGTTTCCACTGTACGAATATACTACAGTTTGTTTATAGAGCTTTGGGTTGTTTCTGGTTTATGGTCATTGTAAAAAAAAACTGCTGTGAACATTAATGTGCATATCTTATTGTAGACATACGTTTTCATTTTATTTTATTTTATTTGTTTTATTTCTGTGAATACCTTCCACCTGCTTTTGACAAAGACAGAATATAATATTTCTTAACCTTAAAAGTTAGAAGGTGGAGTGCAAACAAATGCCAGTGGTTTCAGCGGGTCAATAAATCTCAATCTGATACTGAATTGGCCTGAAGTATAGCTCTCATTGCTTTCACTTCAATTAAAAAATGAAGTTTAGGGGCGCCTGGGTGGCGCAGTCGGTTAAGCATCCGGCTTCAGCCAGGTCACGATCTCGCGGTCTGTGAGTTCGAGCCCCGCGTCAGGCTCTGGGCTGATGGCTCAGAGCCTGGAGCCTGTTTCTGATTCTATGTCTCCCTCTCTCTGCCCCTCCCCTGTTCATGCTCTGTCTCCCTCTGTCCCAAAAATAAATAAACGTTGAAAAAAAAAATAAATAAATAAAAATAAAAAATGAAGTTTAGCAAGTATTAACTCCATCAACTTACCATCCCCGCATGTACAAATTTGTCTCTATTTATTTTTAATGTTTATTTATTTATGAAAAACAGAGAGAGAGGGACAGAGACAGAGGGAGGGAGGGAAGGAGGGAGGGAGGGAGAGGGAGAGAGAGAGAGAGAGAGAGAGAGAGAGAGAGAGAGAGAGAGAGAGAAGCCCAAGCAAGCCCTGCACTAATAGCACAGAGCCTGATGCAGGGCTTGATCTCATGAACCACAAGATCATGACCGGAGCCAAAATCAATAGTCAGGCACTCAACTGAGTGAACCACCCAGGTGCCCTTAAATTTGTCTGTCTTTAAATCTCTCCTCTCCTCTTTTCTCCCATTTTCTGAGGAAGACGGTTCTACCTTCCTACCCAAGGTGAATCCTTCCTGATCTTATTTTCTTCCCTCTCCTCAAGAGCTTCACTATACTTTGCCCTGAAGTCTTTTTCAAACTTGAAAAAAAAAAAAATGAAGCTTTACAGACAACAGCATGGCACTCAGACTCTAGCAAGTGAGAAAATATTGCACAAACAATACTACAATCAAATAGGTAACTAAAGTGACAAATGTGAATGCAAAGTAAAGGGAACAAGGAAAGATGAAAACAAAGGATCCTGGTTTAGCTTGCAAGCTTGGGAGGCTTCTCTAAGCAATTGGATAGAAAATGTTGAACTATGCATGAGGGAGAATTATAGCTAAGGAAGGTCCCAGAGCAGACAGACCAGAATTAGAATCAAACTACAAGGGATGTGATCTAGGCAGGAAGTGAAGCAAAACCCTTTTTATGAGATGGAAAGAAACAGTGTGACTAGAAAGTGAAAGTATTTTAAAAGTGTGGAAATAGGGGCGCCTGGGTGGCGCAGTCGGTTAAGCGTCCGACTTCAGCCAGGTCACGATCTCGCGGTCCGTGAGTTCGAGCCCCGCGTCGGGCTCTGGGCTGATGGCTCAGAGACTGGAGCCTGTTTCCGATTCTGTGTCTCCCTCTCTCTCTGCCCCTCCCCCGTTCATGCTCTGTCTCTCTCTGTCCCAAAAATAAATAAACATTGAAAAAAAAAATAAAATAAAAAAAATAAAAGTGTGGAAATTGTTATGTTTACATCTCAATTTTTCCTGTGAACTGGGAAGCATAACAGTTTTTTTGAGGCAGCTATGGGTGACATTTGGAATTTGAAGAAAGATGTGAGGAATTGGTAGTGCCTCTAAGAAAAGCGGGAGAGGCTGCTGATGCAGGATCAGTTTGCTACTGGGTGAGTTTGGGAAGCTTGGGATCTGGACTGTGGGCACCCTCCCCCACCACACACACACTCTCCTCCATCACCCCCATCCCCCAAATCTCCATCATCCCCTTCCCTCCTTCATCCCTATCGCCCTCCTCTCCCAACGCCCCCATCACCCCCCTCTGCACTCCCCTCCATTACCCCCTTCCCTCAAACCCCCATCACCCCATCACTCCTCCCCTCACACTCTCCATCACCCCCCTCCCTGCATCAAGGACTTCCCCCTCCTTTCTGCACACTTCCCCCAGCCCCCACCGTGACACAGCTCTCAGCTATGCAGACACAACCACAGAACAAAGGCAGCAGGAGGTTTTCATGGTGTGTATGGCACAAAGACAAGCCCTGGAAGTCATTCACTGGTTGAGGGGGTTGAGAGAAACTGTTGAAAGAATTAGAGGAGATTCAAAAGTCTTGAAGTGATAATAAAGGTAGGGAAATTCTGTCATTCCTCTTAGCCCACAACAAATGCACAAATATGTGATGTATGGGCAAATGGTCAATCTCTGCTGTATACAGTGGCAAAGGATGCAGTGTCCCTCAGGGAAAGACCAAGTTTCTGTTAAGGCCAGGAATCTGCAAGGCAGTTTGTATATATAAGCAAGATTCAGTAACTTATATAAAACTCTAGTTTGTCTCCTCTTGAATGATAGAAAGTTACCTAGACCAGCACTAGCCGGTACCCCAGGGTAGAATGACATATGACAGTAGACCCAGAAATGGGAAGTGGGCATCTCCGTCATCTTTACAAATGAGTATGTATGTTGGAAGGCACATTGTAAATGGCTGGAAGCAGAGTCAGTAATGGGGGACAGACTGGAAGGCAGAAGGATTAGGTCTAAGTACAGTGCAAAACTGAAGAGTTCAGCAAATGTTATAGGCTGAAATGATGTCCCTCCCGAATTCCTATGTTGGAGTCCTAACCCCCAATACCTCAGAATGTGACCAGAGGTATTCGGAGAGGTAGCTAAGGTTCAGTCAGGTCATAAGAGTGAGCCCTAATCCAATATAATTGGTGTCCTTATGTCAAGTGGAAATGAGGACACAGACATACACAGAGGGAAAACCCTGTGGAGACAGGGAGAAAGTGGCTGATGAGAGAGCATAAGGCAAGCTGAGGCCCAAGTACAGGCTAACAGCACCACACCCCTCCAGATGGGATATGTGTGATATTTCTTGGACACTCCTGGCTGCCCAAGAACAAAGGAAAGGAAAGAAAACAAATGGTTGACTGATAGAAATCAATCATGCACAGCAGGAGTCTCCTCCAGTCTACAGATATCTTAGTAAACTGCAAGAAAAAGGCAATCTTATCCGTAGCCTAATCTCAAGAAACCTATAGACTTCATTGCCTGGAGCCCTAATAACACCCTCATCAAGATGTTAAGGGGGTTGCCATCATAATGTGGGAAACAAAGGCAAAGGAAAAATTAAATTCCCTTACTGTCTACAGCCCATTGACAAGTCCTTGAAACAGGCAGAGTGACCTTTCTCTAGAGACTCAGCTGCCTCAATAATGACACTTTGCTAAGGGAAAAAGGGAATCTTGGCTTAACATTATCCTAACCCCCCAGAATCCTAGGAGTCTCCTTAAATACATAAAAATTCCTTTGCAAACCTCCTTTACCTATAACTCCCAAGTATATGTTGGCAATTATACTCCAAGCATATGGCCCCTGATATACATCTGAAGGGTCTCATGACTGAGGTTTTACTAACCAGCAATAAATAGTGTTTTCCTAACAACAGCTAGCCCCTCAAGGTCCTGGAAACCTCGCTTCCAAAATTCCTTAGAGACTTATGCTTTCCTTAACCCCCTCCCAACCTGTAGGTATATAATCAGTCACTCTTCACAACCCCAGTGCAGCTCTTTCTGCCCATGGGTCCTGTCCCTGTGCTTTAATAAAATCACTTTTTTTGCAACAAAGACGTCTTCAAGAATTCTTTCTTGGCCATTGGTTCCAAACCCCACCATCATTCCAAAACTTGATCAGTGGCCATATATAAGCCAAAGAGAAGCCTCACGTGAAACCAAGCCTGCTGATGCTTTGATGTCAGACATCCAACCTCCAGAACTGTGAGACAGTAAATCTCTATCATTGAAGGCAGCTAGTCTGTGGAACCTTGTTATGGTAGCCCAAGCAACCAACAGAGTAGATAAGAAGGCCTTTGGGTAGGCCCTAGAATAAAGGTATAAGAGGCATGGTGTGACTTTATGGGCTGGGGGATCTAAAGGGGACATGGCACTGAAGTGGTTGCCCATTGGTGCTATGATGAATCTCTGATGATGTACTTACTGGATAGTCAAAGCATTGGGGTCCTCTATGGAGTCATGCTGACAGCAAAATACAAACATTTACCTGTATATAGATGTTTAAGATGAAAAAAAAAAAATCAGCAACTTACGCTTTTGTGTTTCTAACCCAAACACACCAGGGGAAGTCCCAAATAGATGAGGAACCCTGCTTTGTAATGCTCTTTCTCTGGCCAGTTCAACACCCAGAAAAGAACAATTGCTGATCATCTGTAATATGTCAAGAATGTAACTGCATTTTAGAATATTTTATTCTGTCCTCCTTCCTAGAAGAAAAGACCAAGAGACAGAAATTAAATTGAAACCCATAGATCAAAAGTTTAGCGTGTCTTCCAGAAATGCATCCATATATTGGTTAACATTTATAAGAGTGGTCCCTTGGTGGTTGTATGACTTTTAAGTTAATATCTTTCTCCAATCTCCTGCTGATCCTATCAGTGGATCTCGTCTGGGAATCTCAGCATCTAGGATGCCATAAGAGGGAAATGTGCGGACTGCCTCCCAAGGAAGAGTGATGAGTTCCACCGAAGTCTTGATCCTCTTATCAGAAATATCACCACCACCTCTCTTGCCACATGAGTTTCCCCTCTCTTGATGTGGCCCCTAGGCCTGGAAAATCTGTATAATGAGACAGTTTTCATAAATTATGTATAAGCACCACATAAATTGTTTTGGCCTCTAACCAGAACTGTATGTGTTTAATTTTAATTAAAACTGAATACATAACTCTAGTGATATAAAAGTAAGGTTTATTTTGTCTCAAGCAGAGAAAATCCTGTAAAAGAGTATGCTCCTGGGAGAGCTAATCCTTTTGGGTTAGTCTCAGAAACATAAAAGGATTTTTTTCCGAGTTCTTGGACTGCAACATTTAGGAGAAAGTACTGGTTGACTGCCATAAAAGGACAGAACCCATAATTCCTGAAGAGCCAGAAATGTTTGTGGGTCCAAAGGCAGAATGCTGCATGTGCTACTTCTTAGCACCAGGGCAGGGGCTGGCCTTGTGGAATGGGAATGACGGCAAAGGGGAACAGCCTCAGTAGAGAAACAATAGCATCTGGACTGTTTGCTCAAGGAGGACCTGGGGGAGATGGAAGAGATCCAGAAAATTTTCGAGGCTTTTGGGTGCTAGGCATGGAAGCCAGATGATAATTAAAAAATATGTGGCTTACTGGGGTTTTTGCCAGCATGGAATAGGGTAACTAGAGACGAGGGTGGCCAGCTACAGACAACACAATGGTGGTGGGGTGGTGGTGGTGGTGGTTAGAGGGGGTGCCTTACATTGATCATGTCCAGAGAATAGACCATGAGCTGCACCAATGCTGGGAAGTGTGGGTGCAGCCAGGCCAGAAGGCAAGACTCAAAGACACAAGACACCTCAATGAAGGCCAGTTAGAGCCTGAGGGGCAAGGACAAGGACAAGATGCTTGTGAGAAGTTTGAGGCCCTTCCTGCAAAGCCATGTCATGTAACCTAATTATGCAGTGGAATACTAAGGAACTGGATGTCAGTAATGTCTCTCTTGTTCCATTTTACAGTAACAGCTTCTTAAATCTATGATCAAGTGCTGTTTCCATTTGTTCTGCATGAGTGGGAAGAGGCTCATTTATTGGGCTGGATCAGAATGTCATCTAAGAAAAGGGGGAGAAAAGGAAGGGACTTGGGAAGAAACTTTACCCAAACGACAGTAAATCTCCAGGGAAGTGACAGTATAAATAGGAAGTGATTCAGTTTTATATAATAGGTAAGATTAAGCCATATTCCCAGTCTCTCACTATCCCCCTTCCTGATGATCCTTCATCTATGAATAGAAATTAGGTTCATGAAGGAGTTCAGGTCAGTTTTACAGAAATAAAAAGATGTATATTTTGTTCAACCTCATTGTGTTATGGTGGTTAATTTTAAAAAGCTGCAATAGCAATCTGAAAGGGAAATTTCTTTCCATTTCATAACTCAGAAGGCTTGACTATTGCCTCCTCCCTGCTGGTGAGAAAATCCAGCTCAGTAAATGAGCCTCTTCCCACTCATGCAGGGTCCAAGGAAATGACCCTTGTCAATGAATTTAAGACACTGTTACCATAAAATGGAACAACAGAGATGTTACCTACATCCAGGTCCTTAGTGTTACACTGCATAATTAAAATGTCTCTACCATATCATATTAGTAAAAGACATAATGGCAGGAGGGGACAAAGTGAGGAAATGTCACTTCTGAGAGTCAGAATATTAATGGGACCTTTCTGGCTGATAATGTTACTAACCTTGTTAAATCCTATTCGCAGTAAAATTCTAAGGAGTGAGAGCCACTAAGAAGATGTCCCTCTTGAATAACTTCAGTGGCATCAGGGAATTAACTTGAGAAATGGTGGTGATGGTCTGCTCTAGATAATAGACTTTAAAACGCTGTTTCCAAAAAGATCTCAGCTGTCAAATATCACATTCAAATCACCAACCCTACGTTTTCACCTTCTTGTCTTCATGAAATAATTTCTCTTTTTCTTCATACACTTTCATGGTCTACATTTATTTTATTTGAAGTCTTAAAATACAAAGTCCAGACAGTTCCACAGTACCTAACATGGAAAATGAAAATGATTTTCTTCTGTGCATGCTCTATGCTTGCATCCACCCCTCCATGTATAAAACTTGAGTCTGTCCAATAGTCAGATAGCATTGTATAGATAGTATATATATGTATTTATGATATTAATCTTTCATGCAATGCTATCTAATGATCAAATTTTAAATATTAACAGGTCACACAGCACTTGATCAATTTTAAATCCACTGGACAAATGCATTCAACATTACCTATCTATATGAATTTATAGAATTAAACTTTTGCAAGCTCCTTCCAGTCATTTTGTCTGTGACCCAAATCATGTCAAGACGAAGACAGAAGAAATTCCTAGGCCAACAAGTGGGTAATGGTACAGCCATTTCCTACACAGGAAAACTGCTCAACTCATTCATATATTCATTAATATTCTTTGAATATGTATTATGTTCCAGGAAGCACCATGATAGTAGAATGCCTAGTCATATGAAGGAAGTAAAACATTCCCATAAATAAATACAGTATGAACACTTCCATATGAGTAGTAGAAATAACTATGAAAATCTTGGGAAAAAGAAATATTTCCTGCTTCTGGTGATGACAAAAGGCATTTCAGCCGGCTGTGAAGACTGAGTAGGTTTTCACCAGACTGACATAAGACCAGCACATGGGGTAAAGCAGGTTTCACAGGTTGCACTAAAGGCAAAAATTTTAATGGAAGTGCCACATAGTTCAATTCAGATGGGATACAGTATGAGATAAAACTTTAAAAAGTTGCCAGATTTCAGAAGACTTCTTCATTCTCCTGTATATATATATATATATATATATATATATATATATATATATATTTTAAGATTTTATTTTTAAGTAATCTCTATACCCAATGTGGGGCTCAAACTTACAATCCTGAGATCAGGATTCATTTGCTCTATCCACCGAGTCAGCCAGGCCTCCCTCTCCTATATGTTTCTAAGCATTGAATCATGAGTTGAAAAATTCTCTCATGTTCTTGATTCACGATTAAAATACCTATATACAAATATTCATGATTTCAAAAGATTTGCATTTTTTATCTCCAAGTTCTTGCAGAAAGTGCAAGCCATCTCTTGGAAGCTGAGAGAAAGCCATGACTTTCAATAATACATTTTCATTTTACCTGAAATTTTAAGTTTCATATGTTCATCTGTTCCATACTTTCTAGGCTCACTGTTCTGATACAACTTAGAAGACAAAATTAAATGCAAGAATCATTCGATAGAAGTTCCCATTCTGAGTTAAGATTTTCACCACTTTTTCTTGGTGGCTAAAGAGGTAAGCTGTATTCAATTTGCCTTGGCTTGAACAATTAAAAAACAGTCTAATAATAAGACGTTAACCCATTGATATTTATATCCTGATTTCATAGAGATACTAAGAGCCAAAGTATGTGCTCTGAGATAAATTTGCTTCCCAGAAGGTTATAACCTTGTAAACTATGGATTAAATGATTGATCTTATACTGATTGACAGCACTGAACAAATGTCAACCTCCATTATTTTCATGTCAGTTTCCTCAAAATTTTGGTCTATCATTATCAACTGAATTTATTTAAATTAATTTAATTGAAGAAATTAATTATTTGGGATAATTTCACTAAGATTTATAGCCTTTTAAGAACAAGTATTTTCTTTCTTTCCAATGATTAACATTAGGATAATATCTGTTATAAAGAATCAAGTCAGATCAGAATAAGACATTGGCTTGCTCTGATCCTCCATTTTAGTTGTCTCTTCAAGCTGGAAAATTAACCAAGTTCTGTCTTGTACTATAGTTAGAAAACTCCCATATAGATCAAAATCACAGAATTTTAAGACCATTATGTAATGGAGTCAAGCTGTTTGCTCAATCCATAAGTGGATCTGAATTTATTATTTAATTTATAAGGTTACTAGAAAAGTGCTCAGCTAAAAATAATCAGGAAATAGGCAGAACTACCTCATAAGACTATGGAAGAAGTCACATGTAGGGAATGAGGCAGGGTGGGATTATGTGGCATATGGGGAATGATGATGAGTTGGCCCCTATATCATACCAAACCAAGCTTAAATTCCTTAGCAAAAATGTTATATGAGGGGCGCCTGGTGGCTTAGTAGGTTAAGCCTCTGAATATTGATTTTGGCTCAGGTCATGATCTCATGGTTTGTGGGTTTGAACCCTGCATCAGTCTCTGCATTGAAGGTATGAAGCCTACTTGGGATTTTCTCTCTCTCTCTCTCTCTGCCCCTCCCCTGCTTGTGCACTCTCTCTCTATCCCCAAAATAAATAAACATACATACAAACATACATACATACATAAATAGTATGTATGTATGTTACATGAAAACTCCTGATATGAAAATGAATACACATAAGGAAATTAGGTCTAGAAAGTTTACGTGACTTTGCAATGCCGTACTGGGAGAGAATCCAGACTAGAAAAATCTTTCTCTTTCCTGCTACGCAGCATCTTCCTGAGTCTTTATGTTCTCACCGGGTTTTTACAGACAACGCATTATGGAATCTAATTTTTTAAACCCAATTTGACTATCTCTGTCTTTACCTGGCATTTTTATGCTATTCATATTTAAAGTCATTATTTATATATTTGGATTAAAATCGACCATCTTTGTACATGTTTTCTACTCATTGCACTTGTTTTTTATTTCTTTTTCCCCCTCTTGCTGTCTTTTCTTTTGATTGAGCATTTTATATGATTCTATTTTATCTCCTCTCTCGGTGCATAGGATTTATGCTTATTTTTAATTTTTAATGGTTGCCCTATGATAGACAATATACAATTTTAAATGATCTAAATCCACTTTTTTGAAAGGACAAACCAGGTTGTATTTGCCTCTTTCTGTATAATCAAATCACCATCGTGGGAAACAAATTTTGAGGATGATGAAGAAAGATAACACTCAAGACCTTGGTGATGAGGTAACATGGTGCAGTAGTGAAGAGCATGGACTCTGGAACAGTCTTCGAGGCTCAAATTCACACTGCATGTCTTTCTGTGCTGCAAGACTCCTTCTCTGTTAAAATGGTACTGTAATAGTACCTACTTCTTTGAGTTGCAATGAATAATCAATACATTTTTGTAAAGCTCTTACAACAGTGCCTGGCACAGTGTAAACGCTGTTCCTAGTTATGTGACTTCTAATAACACAAACTTTGTTAGCATTTGGGCACATTTCTTGCAGGCCCTTATGGTTTTTTGTTTTTTTTTTTTAATTTTAATACTTTCATGGGGCGCCTGGATGGCACAGTCGGTTAAGCGTCCGACTTCAGCCAGGTCACGATCTCGCGGTCCGTGAATTCGAGCCCCGCGTCCGGCTCTGGGCTGATGGCTCGGAGCCTGGAGCCTGTTTCCGATTCTGTGTCTCCCTCTCTCTCTGCCCCTCCCCCGTTCATGCTCTGTCTCTCTCTGTCCCAAAAATAAATAAAAACGTTGAAAAAAAATTAATTTTAATACTTTCATTGAGGTATAATTCACATGCCAGAAAATTCACCACTATAAAGTTTACCCTGGAGTAGTTTTAGGATAGTCCCAGAACTGTGCAACCATTCCCACAATTTCAGAACATTTCAATCACACCAAATAGAAACCCCATTCCCATTATCAGTCAGTATAAATCTATACCTGACCCTCAACCTCAGCCCTAAATAACCACTAACTGCCTCTCTGTCTCTAAAGATTTGTTTATTTTTGAGTATTCATATAAATGAAATCCTCTCGATTCACTTTAGGTAACATTACACCACTTCATTATAAGTGCAGGTACCTTCTAACAGAGAATTTCTAATTCCTCCTGTCCTTTGTGACATTGTTGTCATTTAATTCACTTACCCATATGCTATAATCACCCAATGATTGTGCCTATAATTGATTTTAAAAAGCCATATTTTAGGGGCACCTGGTTGGCTCAGTCGGTTGAGTGTCTGGCTTCGGCTAAGGTCATGATCGGTTCATGGGTTCGAACCCTGCATCAGGCTCTGTGCTGACAGCTCAGAGCCCGGAGTCTACTTCGGATTCTGTGTCTCCCTCTCTCTCTGCCCCTCCCCCACTTGCACTCTGTCTCCCTCTGTCTCAAAAATAAATAAACATTAAAAAAAATTTTAAAGCCATATGTTAGACAAATTAAGAAAAATAACTTATTTTATTTTAATGTTCATTAACTTCTTTCCTGATGCTCCTGCTTTCTTTGTGCACGTGCAAGTTTCTGACCTAAGTCATTTTACTTCTGCCTGAAGAACCACATTTCACATTTCCTGCAAGGCAAGGCTGAAGGCAGTGACTTTCTTCGATTTTTACTTGTGTGAGAGAATCTTTATCTCTCTATCACATTGAAGCATAAGCTAGCTAGACACAGAATTCTCGGATGGTAGATTTTTCTTTCAGTACTTCAAAGATTCCACTCCATTCTCTTCTTGACTGCATAGTTTCTAGTGAGAAGACTGCTGTCATTCTCATGCATTTCCTATTGATACATTGGTTTTTATCCCCCTCTTCCTTCTTTCAAGATTTTCTCTTTGTCTTTGGTTTACTGAAGTTTGAATATGATATACCTAGATTTTGGTTTTATTATTGTTGTTATTATTTAAAAAAATCCTACTCCTCTTTCTTTTAGGCCTATTTTTTTCTACTATAGCTCTTAACATATTAGTCATAGTTATGTGAAATTCCTCATCTGATAATCCCAGTATGTTTTCTATACTTAGTTTGGTTCCGATGATTAATTTGTTTCTTTTTTTTTTTTAACGTTTTTTTTTTTTTAATTTATTTTTGAGACAGAGAGAGACAGAGCATGAACGGGGGAGGGGCAGAGAGAGAGGGAGACACAGAATCGGAAGCAGGCACCAGGCTCTGAGCCGTCAGCCCAGAGCCCGACGCGGGGCTCGAACTCACGGACCACGAGATCGTGACCTGAGCTGAAGTCGGCCGCTTAACCGACTGAGCCACCCAGGAGCCCCTAATTTGTTTCTTTAGACAGTTTTTCTGGGGTTCCTGGGTGGCTCAGTCGGTTGAGTGTTCGACTTCAGCTCAGGTTATGATCTTGTAGTCTGTGAGTTCGAGCCCCGCGTCGGGCTCTGGGCTGACAGCTCAGAGCCTGGAGCCTGCTTCTGATTCTGTGTCTCCCTCTCTCTCTGCCCCTCCCCCACTCATGATCTGTCTCTCTCACTCAAAAATGAATAAATGCTTAAAGAAATTTAGACTGTGTTTTTCTCCCATTTTTGCATCTCTTGTAATTTTTGTGTTGAAAGCCATACAAGTTGTATAAGGTAATCAGGATTGAAGTAAATGAGGCTTTAGTGTGACTATTTCTATTAAGATGGGAGTGTTCTATAATCTTCTGATTGTCAGCTAGTTAGTGGGACTGTTTAGTGGGGCTATGGGCTTCACATGTGTTTCTGTCCCACTCTCCTTGAGGGGTTCCTGTTCCCTTCCCTAGCTAGTGTTTCCAATATATTTCCTTGAAGTCCTGCCCCCTGGTGACTATGTTTTTTTTTTTTTTTTCTTTTTTCCCCTCAGGTTAGGTAGTGCAGAAATGGGGTGGAATCCTCTTCCCCTAGCTAGAATAAGGTTCCAGAATCGCACTCTGGGAAATTGCTTCCCCCTGGAGACAAGAACTTTTTTGGGCGAAAGAGATTGGGACAGTTTCCTTTCCCTGCCCACTGTCAAGGCCATGTAGAAATCTTTCTTAGAGCCTAACCGGGAGAACCTGGTCTGATTCCTGAAGGGAAATCCCAGAATGTGTACAGAATGTGTGAGGGCCTTACTATGAACCCAGGAGTTTCTCATTCTCATGCTAGTCTCCCTAAGCCTCCAGTAATTCATCACAGTTACCATTTAAGTGTTCCTGTCAGCTTGTGTGTGGTGTTTAGCATCTTCTGCTCCTGGTACACAAGCCTGTGTCCCTATCCCCACCCCTAGGCAGCTTTTCCCTGGATGAAACTCTATCTGCAGGTTTTGGGGTGGCAGGTTGACCTATGACCCTAGTTCTCTGATAAATCTAAGAAAAATCATTGGTTTTAAGTTTGTTCCAGTTTTTCCTGTTGTAAGGACAAGAGTGATGAATTCCAAACTCTTAATATGTTGGAGAAAAAAGTAGAAATTATGTATCCTCTTATCTGTGAGAATCTTAGCAAGTTTCTAAATCTCTTTTTGCATCACGTTTTTTTCCATCTGAAAACATGGGTGCAGAGTGATTTACCTCATGAAGTTGCTTTGAAGGGATAAGCTCTAGAAAACATTGGCTACAAAGCATGGCATGAAGTAGGGGCTCAATTAATGCTATCCCCATACTCCATAATGCCAAGTAACTAGTTTGGCTGCATGAAAAGGAATGAATTATTGATTTGCTCCCCTGATTTCTATAAACATAACATATTTTTATAGGTAAGTGGATTTTTATAATAGTGGATCAAATGGCTGTTTCGTAAGCTGTATCTAAACAAAAGAGAATAATCCAATGAATTGCTCATTCCAGTGATATGGTCTCTCTAATCAATAAAATATGAATGCGTACTCTCCTAGGGCGATCACAGAAATTACCACAAACATGTGGGCCTTCAACAAATAGGAATTTATTCTCTCATAGTTCTGGAGGCCAGTAGTCCAAAATCAAGGTGTCGACAGGGCTATGCTCCCTCTGAAAGCTCTCAGGGAAAATCTTTCCCTGCTTCTCCCAGTTTCTGGTTGTTCCAGGCATTCCTGTGGCTGCTTAATTCCAATCTTTGTCTCCATCTTCACCTGGCCTTCTCTGTGTCTTTTTCTTTCTTGTCTCCCATAAGGGCACACTTGTCATTAAATTTATGGCCCATCCACTTAATCCAGGATGATCTTATCTCAAGATTCCTAACTTCATTACATCTACAAAGGCCATTTTGCCAAGTAAGTTCACACTAATAGGTTCTGGGGTTCAGGATGTGGACATATTTAGGGGAAACAACCACTTGACCGACTAAAATGCATTAGCTAGCCATGGCACTGGGCAAGCCTATCGGTTTGTTTAAACAATTAAAGTTCTGTGTAAAGTTATAGATTGCCCCAGAAGAACAGAGAAGGGTGTTTTTATTCCTTGTCCAATATAATGGATTCTGTGATACAATCACCAGGGCTAGATCCTCAAAGAAACATGATCAATTGTTATCAACTTACTGTTTTGTCCCAGAATGGGTCACAATATTTTGTCTTCAGAGGCAATTTTGGATGATTCCTTTGAATAGAGAGGAAGCAAATAATATGGCTCTTATATTATAAATGGAAAATTAAGACAGAAGGGTAAGCCAGTTACTGTTTACAGTTTAATTAGAAATGCTGACAGAAAGACTTGCAGTGTTGGTAGAGCTCCCTATTAGTGCTGTCAACATAGCTGCACTGCCTCATCTTCTTATTTTCTTTCTCAAATTTCAATCTGGGCTCCAGCACCAAAGAAGTTCTATTTTGCATGCATCAGTAACAATGAGCAATTTCCACTTAGCTATCTTCGTCTGTGCAACCACAGCAGCTGCTTGGCAGTCCTCATTCTACTGCGATAAGCAGGTTTGCTGTTTTCTTCCTCACTGGCTCAGCACTCATGCCAGGGCTGGGGTGGAGGGCCGGGTAAACAGGAGAGCAAGGAGACAATAGCATTCCATTTCTAAACAAAAAAAAGTTGTTTCAAAATCCAGTTTACTGTCTTAATTTCCAAGGTGTGTGATTCATTTTCAAACTGTTTAGATATTCTCTTGGATGTAATGCTTTGGCTTCAATCCTGAGAACATACATAGCATTTGGACAGCAGCACACCTCTGATTGGTGCAGAGCAATGCCAAACTGTACAGCTTACTGGAAGGATGGATGCACAAGAACATTTATCCAATTTCAGAGTAAGAACAAGGTATTAGCTGACTCAGTGGAATGTGGACACTTTTAGATTCTGTATTCATAACTTTTAAACCTATATAGGAAAATAAAAGTAAGTGGAGGGTCGACTATTAACTAGGACTTAATGTTTTTTTCTTTACTATTAAAAATCTCAGAGGAAACATTCTAATGGATATGATAATATCCCAGTTTTATACCTTATGAAAATCTATTTAATTTGTTTCCATTAATCATTAATCACTAGGTGCCCCACCACTATAGCTGTACTTTACTTTTCAATACACAAGTATGTGCTCTGTTCAACTTGAGAAAAACAGTGGGAAAGGATGGCCTGAGGTGTGGGGGCGAGAACAGTGACAGGAAGGTGGCCTTGTGGATTCTCTCTGACAACTGGATGTTCTGCTGTACTGTTTAAGAAAGCCATTTTAGGTGCAGTGCAGGGACCTAGGACAACAATATTAGTTGCCCTTTCTTGATAACCAATTATACACAAGGCTTTTCATATTCAAAACCTCATTATTCTTCACAATAGCCCTATCATAAATGCTTTCAATTTCATGTTGTATATGATAAAAATAAGGCTTAAAAGGTCAAGTAACTTGCCAATGACCTCACTAAGCAAGAATTTATGGGCAGATCTGTTTGATTCCAAACTCCATTCTCTAAACCACAGATGCTATCCCTATCATGAATAATTAGTAATACTTTTTTTTAGCACCCATGACATTGTTTTTAATACTTTACATGGTTTTATCTGTTTAATAATTATAAAAACTATAGGATGTAGGTACAGACCAAGATAGGATATTTTCCTCAGCTTGACTAAAGCTTAGACAGGCTTCTTCCTGAGTTTTAGCCCCAACCTCCCTTTTCTTAGAGCATTTACTTTTGAAAACCTGTAACTGTAAACCCTTTCCCTGACCTTTGGGGATGTAAATCTTTTTTTTTTTTTTTTTTTTTTTTAATTTTTTTTTTCAACGTTTATTTATTTTTGGGACAGAGAGAGACAGAGCATGAACGGGGGAGGGGCAGAGAGAGAGGGAGACACAGAATCGGAAACAGGCTCCAGGCTCCGAGCCATCAGCCCAGAGCCTGACGTGGGGCTCGAACTCACGGACCGCGAGATCGTGACCTGGCTGAAGTCGGACGCTTAACCGACTGCGCCACCCAGGCGCCCCGGGGATGTAAATCTTTTAACACATCTAACCTGTTTTACAACTTAGGACTGTCTGTCTCAAAGAGCTGGGAGCCAACCCCATGAAATGTAATCATCCAGAAGACAGCACCCCTAAGTCCCAATGTCTGTGAGAGGATAGGAACCTAAACTTAGCGGGGTCTTGACCCAAGTTGTACAACTATTTCCTCTCAGAAAAACACAAGAAAGATGACTTTCTCTTTAAGTAAGGCCAATTGACAAACACAGATGACCTGTGATCTTCCTCACCCAATTCTTAAAAACTCTCCCACCTCGACTTCAGTGGAGTTGAGTTCAGATTGCTTTCTGTTTTCTCTCCCTTTTGCGATAGTCCAAGTAAAGTTTTCCTTACTTGTTTAAATTTGTCCAGTGCAATTTTTGCTTTGATAGTGCTTTTTAACACCATTTTAAAAATAAGAGCTCTGAAGCCCAAAGATGAACTATTTCTCCCAAGATCACATGATTGGTAGAGCCAGGGCTAGAACTCAGGCAGTCTAGTTTTAGAGTCCTGCATGAATCATTGTACTCAAAGAGAAATAGTATATTCACAGTGTTATGGGGAAACATGTGCCTTCACATAATAGGTGCTTGAAAGCTGAAAGCCATGCTTATGAAGAACAAAAAGGGAAATATGATTCAAGTCAAGCAGATCTGGTTCAGATGCAGGAGGTTCTTCTCAGTAACCTTCCAGCCTTGGGTGATCACAGTAACAGTTCCTGAGGTTTGTGCTTGTCTGTCCTTGTGGCTGAGTGGAAGTCCAAGGGCCCTCATTTCCTCCACTGGCTTTACTCCTCTCTTAACCTTCCAACAAGAAGGTCACAAACACTACTGAGGGATAAGGAGCTAGTGTGTGACATTTCTGGGTGACATCTCACTACATTACTTATTAAGGTCAAGAAATAAATGTGAACTGGCCCATTTTAAAGATAATCACATCTAATGTAAATGTCATTTGATAAGTTTAAGGATGCCAAACGGAAGACTAAATTACAGAGTGCAAAGTCAAGTTTAGTCAAGAAACTAATATATATACACAGAGAACAAAGGAAATTGTGGAAAGACATGTTTCTTTATGCTCAAAAAGGCCTTGTAGCTCATTGATTTGAAATGCTTATGTATTAATTTTAACTGAGGACAATTTAGGTCAGCTTTGTATTGTGCCCATATTAGAAAAGCAAATGTGATAGTCTCATCCCTTTATCAAGAACTAGAATAAGTCAAAGCAACCCCTGATTGCAAATTAAAATGCTAATTTCCACCCATTTTAATTTTTGATAAATTCCTACTGAGAGCTACTGATTTTAGAAACTTTCAAACTCCTCAGTAGCTTCCATTCTATTTTGTCCCCAGGAGTTTGCCTCAAGGGTCAATTGGTTTCAAGCTCTATTATGAGGAAGTCTAAAATGCTCTCAGGAAGAGTGAATGCCATCTTGGTAGAGAAAACACATTGCAATTTATGAAAGGCAAAGTATTTTAGGCCTTTTAATGTGCTCTCAAATGCACAAAAGAGTTGAGGAGACCAGCTTTTAGGGAAAGTAAAATACACAGTCCTTAAGGATGATAGGCCAGTGGTTAGTAGGTAGTAGCAGTAACTGGAATGTGCAATCTAAGCTTTATTGAATGCTTACTAAGTGCCTATGAATGGCTGAAAGGCCTGACACGTGTTAGGCATTTTATTTATTTTATTTATTTTTTTTATTTTTTTTTTCAACGTTTATTTATTTTTGGGACAGAGAGAGACAGAGCATGAACGGGGGAGGGGCAGAGAGAGAGGGAGACACAAAATCGGAAACAGGCTCCAGGCTCTAAGCCATCAGCCCAGAGCCTGACGCGGGGCTCGAACTCACAGACCGCGAGATCGTGACCTGGCTGAAGTCGGACGCTTAACCGACTGTGCCACCCAGGCGCCCCACGTGTTAGGCATTTTAATCCTCACAAAAAATACTTTAGATGCTATTATTATTCCCCATTTATAGCCCAGAATAGTAAAACAGAGAAATTCAGTCATTGCCCAAGGCCATACAGCTGGATAGCTGAGATTTGAACCTACAGGCTGACACCAGGTTCATGCTCTTTTAACCACTAATGCTAAGGGGTATTGTGATTGTGGGAGGGAGCACTTCATACTATGTATTGTTGAAAATCACTAAGACCAAATTTGTAGGAGGGAGGACTGTTCTTTTCTTTAATCTGCACCTGGAAAGCTACAGAGGATGAAGCATGGGAAATTGTAAAAGCTTTTCCTTGAGTGGAGGATACGACAGTTCATATAAGGACATAACTATAACAGGTTATGTTATAACTATAGCAACTATAACTATAACTAACTATAACTATAACTATAACTAACTATAACAATGAATTCAGTTACCTGATGGAGCTACTGGAAGGGAATACAGAACCCAAATGCCAAGAGGTCTACTAGATAATGAACAAAGTCAATACTATAAATATAACTGACAGTGCACTAACTTCCTGGAAGTGAGGGCGGACTGGTGTTAAAACTGAATCACAATAGGATGACATATCTCACATGAAACAGAGTCTAAATTCTTCAGGCTGTTGTAGTCACTACATAGAATGGACAGTACATGGTGATGTAGGCATACATTCTAAATATGACACTACTGGGTGGATACTGGTAAGTTATCTCTTTATAGAACTTCTTCTTAGCACTCAACAATCCATAAATAATTAACTGAACAGCTATTTGTTTAGTGTCTACTGCCACTATTTGAACATTAAGCTCTGAATGGGCAGTAACCATGTTTCTAACAGTGAACCAGACATGCAAAGTCAGGCTCGGATGGCACTTACATTACAGTGAGAGAGACAGATAATTGTAATGTTGCATAAATGAAAATATTTCAGATATTAAATGCTGTGAAGAAAATCAAAAGCATACTATGAGAGGAATCACGAGGTGACGGGTTATGTTAATAATATTCCATTTGACTGAGAAATCACTTTACTGAATTGAAAATGTCTACATTAAGTTGTCTGCTAGGAAAAAGTTTGGAATTCATACTCAATTTACAGAAACAAGTACAATTACAGTGTATGCATAGCCAAAACTTGAATGTTGCAATATATACTTGTTATACAGCTAGAGATGATGTATAGTTAGAGAATGGAAAAAGAGGGAATAATACACAGCCCTGTGCCACTGAATTCATCTCAATATTAGATTTTGAGCCAGGAATATTAGATTGAGGGTGACACGTAGGAAAGCCAGGAGAGCATGGCATTGCAAAAGCCAACCAAAAAAAAAAAAAAAAAAAAAGTGTCTCAGTCAAGAAAGTTATGAGTCAGCAAAGAAGGTGGAGACCAGTGAGAACCTAGAGAGGCACAGTGAGTTTTGGTCAGGGTACAGATACCTTTTGGATAGGTAGAAAAGCAAAGGACAAGTAACGAGACACAAAACAGACAAGAGTCAACAACAATGTTTTTTGTCTTTGAAAGGCTCACAATCTGAGAAGCAAGACAGGATGGATTCATAACAAGATACATCTTCAAAACCAACAAGGCAGTTGTAGTCAAGTGTCATCAATGATCCAGAAGAGCCACAGAGAAGGATGAGCTGTGGCAGACAGGAGAGCTTCCAAGGATATAAGACTTGATCCTTATCTTCAAGAAGTTAGGAATTAGATGAGAGAAGAGAAGGAGAAAGGAAGTTCTAGGCAAGGTGTTTGACCAATGTGGGCAAGTGGGAGAAATCATTTGATTGCTGGGTTGCAACAGAGATTTTTCCTCAGGATAATGGAGGATATAATTGAAGAGGCTGAGGTCAACAGGACACCTATGTTGAGGTGGTTCAGTAGGGTTCCAGGGTGAGGTTTTTGAAGTGAAAAAGAAAGCAACTGTTTTCTCACGGACACAACGCTTACAGTGAGAAAAAAAAAAAAGTAGCAACCTAGTAAAATGGATTGCATCCAATTTCTTTCAACTTCAGGTACAGATACCAGTACTTATTTTAAGTGATCTTTTAGGAAATTAAAAATAAAACAGTTAACATTCACTCATTTTATTTTTTAATTTTTTTTTAGCGTTTATTTATTTTTGAGACAGAGAGAGACAGAGCATGAACGGGGGAGGGGCAGAGAGAGAGGGAGACACAGAATCGGAAGCAGGCTCCAGGCTCTGAGCCATCAGTCCAGAGCCTGACGGTGGGGCTCGAACTCATGGACCGCGAGATCGTGACCTGAGCTGAAGTCGGACGCTTAACCGACTGAGCCACCCAGGCGCCCCAAACATTCACTCATTTTAAAAAAAAACAACCCTTCCCCCCTGCAAATCTAGCTTTGTAATTAAAAAAAAAAAAAAAAAGGTTGACACGGGGTTTGGAATTGTGGTTTATGACAATTTGGGTGGTAGGCTAAACATTTTAGAAATGAGTTTCCACACATTTGCTATAGAACCTGTTGTTGCCATTTGATCAGAATATTCTGTTCAGTGGCATGTGGAAAATAAGACATTTAATATTTCAAGCCTTCAAGATGAATGTTACAACATCTGAACGAGAATAAATGCCATGATTATCCAATTACCTTGCGTCCCTGGGTCTCATTTGCCATCAGTTTTCTCAGCATGCTGATCTATTTATAGGTAAACTGAATAATTCTCCCTAAAGGGGATAATATACTCTTACTGACATCTTGCCCCCAAACTCCCTGATTCCACAGCATCGATACATAAATATACTATGCAGGAAACAGTTGCTTATGTGCATAAGGTCTGACATAAGCCACAGCTGCCAAAAAGACTGAATTAGCTTAATCTTATTTCACTTCTTTTTGGTGGTGTTCACCTTTTAAACAAAACTGGTTGTGACAACATGTGAAATGGAGAGACACAAACCACAGACACATTATACTGATGATAGTTCTGCAGCTTTCTGCTGAAGGCATTCCCAAATGATGTACGACACAATACTACAGCATCCATGTTTGTCCAAGAGCATTTGATTAAACTATTATGCTGAGTGTAAAGATTACTCTTCTTAGCTTGCCACTTTCTCACTGATGTTTGGCAATTTATTTAAAGGAATAAGCTACGTGTAGTGTTTTACCTCCTGTTATCAAGACAATACTGGATTGACTGTAAGGTTTAGAGGTGGTGTCTTTTTTTCTTTTACACCAACATGGTCTGTCAAGACAACAGGTGCCTCCAATACTGATTGACAGATGTGGATTTCTACTGTAATTCATTTAAGTTGGTCTGATTTTGTCACAACTTATGTAACTTTTAAAAATGTACACACACACACACACACACACACACACACACACACACACTCCTCAGTAGGTGGCTCTGGCTCTTATCCAGCTGTGCAAATCCTAACCTAGAACCTACCTGTTCTGTCTCTTTTCCTCACTGTTCCCATCATCAAGTTCCATTGGCTCTGTTAGTACAAGAATCTCAAAACCTGATTCATTCTCACTTTCTCTGTCTCCACACTAGTCTAAGCTACCATCATCTCTCCATGGGCCTCTTAATGGGTCTCTTGGCTTCCACTCTTCCTTGTAAAGCCATTCTCCACAGAAAAGCCAAAGTAACCTTTTGAAAATGTTCCTATAAAAAATCCTCTCCACATATTACCACGGATGGAAGCTGATAGTCCAAGATTGTGATCAGGGGACAGTAATCTCAATTGGGCCAGCCCAAGTCATACCCCACCCCTCTGACCAACAGACACAGTGAGCCCTCCTCACAATATCCCAAGCTAACCATGCTGAATGAATTCTCCTTATAAAAGAGTAGGGGCTCTGATATCAGAAGAAAGGGAAAGCAATGATCCATACGAAAAAACAATGGATGTGTATTATATGCTCATGATGAAATTCTCAGATTGATTCACAATAAAATGAGAAAAATAAATATGACATGTTGAAATTTTTATAAAGCTAAATATATTCAATTTAAGATTTTTCTATATTGTTATTGTCCTTTCTAGTTTTTTGGTGATAAAATGCCCTCCCTTCTAACAAATTACAGCAATAGCAGATTCCAGCTTTTCCTGTGTTGTCTTTACTTGGCAAAATAAGGTTAGCAACACTACGACAGTCCCCAAATATATTATTTAATTTTACTTGTTCATAATACCCAAACCTTTGGGAATCCTTAATTTAAAGCACGCATTTCTGAAGTATATTCTAAATTTTTTTTTCAACGTTTATTTTTGGGACAGAGAGAGACAGAGCATGAACGGGGGAGGGGCAGAGAGAGAGGGAGACACAGAATCGGAAACAGGCTCCAGGCTCCGAGCCATCAGCCCAGAGCCTGACGCGGGGCTCGAACCCACTGACCGCGAGATCGTGACCTGGCTGAAGCCGGACGCTTAACCGACTGCGTCACCCAGGCGCCCCCTGAAGTATATTCCAAACTGCAGTTGAGGTTGCCTGCCACAAAACGATAGAAGAAGTTTATTGGTTTATTTTCAAATATGCTCAGAAGTGCTGGGTTAAAAAATATTTAAAAAGAGGAAAAAGGTATCCTCCTACAGAAATTTTCATGACCTTAAAAATGCTACCATACACCGTGAATCCCTCCCCCCAAAAGATTCAGCATATAGCATATCCCACAATTATTTGGCCAAGGAATTTTCTCATGAAGAATCAACCTAGGAGACTTATCCCGGGAACTGCTAATCTAGAAACACATGAAACACTTCAAACATTTGGTGTTTGCTGGTAAATATAAATGCATCATTATACTTTTTATAAAAAGAGAAAATGAAGAAACACAAACAAAATTAAGATGTAAATTCTTAGTGTCATATTACCCTTGATTACAACCTTAGTATTTTTGAAATATTCTTTTCTTAGCTTGGTCTGCGCATTTGTAAAAAAAAGTAATTCTCATTCACATGCTTATATATTCCCAAATGACTGAGATAACAAGCCTTTGTAAGAGTTTGAAACAATATCTTTAGACCATGTCTGAAGTTGTATTACTGTTGCCAGAGTAACTATGAAGTATCACCAGGCAGGGGAAGGCACAAAAATATCCCTCTCTCCAGGTATCAAGCATTGAATAAAGCAAGAGGCTTGGAAACTTGTGATGGAACAGGATGTTACAAAGCTATCATTCCTGTACCTGTAGGTTAGAGCTAACAAGGTCAATTTAATGACAAAGAGTCATGAGACAGTTACACTCAGCTCCCCTGCAAAAGGAAACCATAAAAACTCAAAAATACCAAGTAACATGCTTCTTGCTGTAAAGTTATGCTGGTTACATAACAGGACACAAGTAGTTTTATAATCAGCATTTGTTTAGAGAGAGGTCTTATGCTGTGTCATCCATGGAGTAGCAATAGGGGTTCTGATTTATTCATTTAGATAGAATTTATTGAGGCCATGTGGAGAAGTGAGAGAGCCCATACACTAATGTTAAGTAGACTGGACAAGGGGCAAAGAATGATAACCAGAATAATGACAGATGTTAATAGACATCTGTATCACTGATCGAAAATGAGAGTATGAAGTAATACTCATTTAAGAAGAAAGAGACATCCATCCTATTTCATTCTTCTAACCCTCCAGTTCTTTTCATACTTAATAGATACTCAGGGTACAATGGCCACTATTTTAAGAAAGAAAGTACTAACAGGGAGGGATTATTGGGAGGGGGGAGACAGCTTTGCTGTGGACTCAGGATCCAAGCATGGCTGTAGGTCTCAGGATACAAGGGAAGACATCATCTCTTGTTGGGGTAGTGTTTGGTGGCAGGGAAATAGGAGAGCAAGGCTAGGTCACAGCATACAGGCATCAGGTAGTGTGCAGTCCCGCACCTGCTCTGAAGTTAAGTGACGTGATGTAAAGGGAATGTCTAAGTTTATCCCTAGAGTTTCCAGGCCAGAGATCATTAAAACATGGAAAAAGGCAGGGATGCAGACTTTCTCCAGGTACACACACACAGTGTGTTTACCTTTAACTCTAAAACACGGGGATCAAATAGAGGGATGTTAAAACAACAACACTCCAAGATCATCATTTCAAAGAAGGATCCGAAGTAATTCAGAGAAGAGAACATCGTCTCAGGGATGATTAGGAAAAAATTCAGAACTGGGGCACAGTGCAAAAGACACTCAGAATAATTATGTAGTGTGCTTTCTCAGTGACATCTCTCAGCGACTGACAGTTCTAAGGGTGTACTAAAGTTTCTCCTGAAAGTTATGGCCAAACCAACTCATACAATCACAAACACTACCATCACCACCATCATTACCATCACCATCATCATCCTGGTCGTCATGATAGCTAACAGAGATGGAATACTTACCGCATGTTTATCACTATTCTTAATGCTTTACATGAATTAACTCATTAAGTGCAAACTTTCTTCAACATTCAGCTGAAAATCTCCTTCCCTTCATTGAGATTTCCTCTTCCTCTATAAACTCAATTATTTAATGGAAAAGAACATAATTCTACATTGTAATACAGATATGTTACTTATTTACTTTTTAAAGGACATATTGTGCCTGGTTCCACTTTATGCCTCTCAGTGTACCCAGCTACTAATAATCGCACAATAAACTTTTTTTGGTAAACAAACAAAATAAAAATAAAATGATCTGATATTTTGAAGACTCACTGTCATTTGGAATACAAACATGCCTTTGGATATATCATTCAAAGAGGTCAATTAATTACCTTCGTTTACTTATGTCAAACTGTGTATCTTCAAAATTACCAGAAAATAGGGGCGCCTGGGTGGCGCAGTCGGTTAAGCGTCCGACTTCAGCCAGGTCACGATCTCGCGATCCGTGAGTTCGAGCCCCGCGTCGGGCTCTGGGCTGATGGCTCGGAGCCTGGAGCCTGTTTCCGATTCTGTGTCTCCCTCTCTCTCTGCCCCTCCCCCGTTCATGCTCTGTCTCTCTCTGTCCCAAAATTACCAGAAAATAAAAGACAAATTACACATGAATCTTACATTAGTTGTGATACCAACTATCAGTTAATCATTAGCATAGTAAGGGTGCAAGTACATATCACATTGAAAAAAACAGAATAATTATGCTATTGGCTACTTATGCATTACATTCTTGATTTGCAACAGATTTTCATTCGTTAGTCATGCCACTGAAGGCATAAAGGGCAAAGAAGTGTCATCCAGAAAACAGCTTTGCTGTAGTTGCTGGGTGCTTGCGGTGGTCGGTGGTGGTTGTCTTTAGCAACATTTATCACATAAAAAAATCTAATTCTAAAGCACATACAAAGTTAGTATACTTTTCATTCCAAAGGTGTCTTTGCCCACTTCAACGAGCAATCAACATAGTTTCCTGAAGAAGCCTGTGAAGTTACGTGATAAGTTATTTGCTGCTCCATTGTACAAATATGGATAATTGGGAGCAGGGATCCAGTGATTTGCGTAAGTGTTCTGTAGTAGAGACCAACTAACCAAATCTTCCTGGACACAGAGACACATGTGCCCAGCTTCCCTTGCAGTTGTGGTCATGTGACTGAGAAATAGCCAATGTAAGCTGAGCGGAAATTTCCAGGCTGGCTCATAAAAACTTCCCACATATGAACCTTCAGGCATTTTTCTGTTTGAATCCATGGACAAACATGGTGACCACGTGAGCCACAAAGTTAAGCTGAAGAAAAGCACAAGGTAGAAGAAGCCTGAGTGGCTGAGTCACAACCTGGAAGAAAGCTTACTAGGGACAACTGTTTTGGACTTTACACAGATAAGAAAAAAAATGTCTATTATAATGAATCAACTAATGAACTAAGATTTGAGAGTTTATCTTTTAGAGCAGCCAAGGTACGTTACTAACACAGAAATTGGCATCTGGAAGTGAGATGTTGCTATAATGAAAGCTTTAAGTTGGCTTAATAGTCACAGAGTACATGGCTAGGAAATATCTATCTGAGGTTGGAAAGATGGAGATCTGTGTTACTGAGGATAACATAAGCCCATCATCATGTGCAATGATGTGTAGACCAACTAAGTGCTCTGGGAAGTGAACAGGGAAAGTTAGATTCATAGCTGTATTTATTACAATTGCCTCTTGCTGGCACATCTTCTTTTTCTTTGGCATGCATCCAGAGTAGATTTCTCATGATCCTTTGCAATTCACTGTGGTGTGTGACCAAATTCCAACCGTGTGGAATGACTGGAGTGATCTGTGCTACTTTCTAGGCCTGGCCACCAAAATCTCCTGTACATGATACTCTATGATCTTTCCTCTTATAGGTTGAGGCACACAAGCCAGAGACCTTGAAAGTCACCTGGTGCCAATGGCAGAGCCATAAGACGGAAGAAGGCTGGATCCATGAATCACTACTTCGAGGAGAGATGATGGCTGCTCAGGGACACTTTTGCTTTGGATTGTGTGTGCAACAAATAAACTTCTATTGTATTTAGCCACTAAGACTTAGGGTCTTTGCTTTTAACTGACAGCGTTACTCTAATAGTAGATTCATACCTGTGTTAAAGAAAATTGAACACAAAATGATTTCAAGGGTCCAAATGCTGCTTCTCCTAATATCCTACCCTAATCTCACTATGATGATGCACTAGGAAGGACAGAAACCAATCAGATATACTTATTCTTTAAGACAATTTTTACCTGTAGAGCAACTATGAAGAATAACCCAAGATGGACATATCTTCCCTTGGCCACTCTTGGCCTTTTAGTGTTTGCTGTAAACTGAGTCTATTCTTTAGAAAACTGAGCTTTGATGGGCTAGAGCCATCAGAAAAGTAGAGGCATCATTTATGCCGAAGCCACTAGACTAAGGTTCTTTTCCAAAGAGTTTTATTGATTTTGGCAAATGTGCTTCCAAATATATTTGACATGCATAGGCATGGGTGTTTAATGAACAGCTTTTTCTACTGAATGTCCTTTTCCCCAAGGTTTTCTTGCAAGCAGCTTGACATGTGTAGATAATTATGGAAAAATATGTAGACTCACATTTTTACCTTTTTAAAAACCTTTTCCTGTTCTCAGAAATCTCGCTCTGGTTATTATAAATCTTCGTTCTAAATAACCAACAGCATATATTAACCTCTGTAGGAACATGTCTCTGCAACTCTCCTTTATGTAAAGTTGTTGTATTTATCCAACAGGTGTGTGTGTGTGCGCATATGATTAAATTACATATGCAGTTCAGAGGCAAGTGTAGATAGAAGGCTATGCTAGAATTCATAGATTCAATGTTGAACTGTGAGACTCTCTGAAAATATAACATGCTTTTAGAGGCATATTTTTATTCTGATTATTACCTTTTGAAAGTGAACTGAAAGAAGAAAATACTTAGCAAATTATAGACACTTCTGAAAAATTGACAAGGGGCTTATTACTTCTGTTTCCATTTTTTAGTTTTATGAATTCCCCTGGCACTACTGGGAACTGAGTTTTACTACAATGATATTTCACTAACGTCAAATTAATTCTAATCACTTCAAAATCCAAAGTTTGGTATTGCATACTCGGCTTTCTCATCATCTCACTTCTTATTTTATTAATTGGAGAGGCTGAGGCCTAGAGAAACTACCTGTAGAAGTTTATGTGACTTTATATCCCTCTGTGATGTGCAGCCAATCTCTCTTACAAACACTGAACATAGCAATAACCCCTAAAAATGTAGCTCTACCCCAATCTTGAGGTTAAGCCCCAAATGCTGATACTTTCTACAGAGTTATCCCTGCAAAGATGTCCCTTCTGTTTGTCCAGTGGCGAAGGTGCCCCATTATATTTGGTCTCAAAACTTCCACTTTTCCCAATACCCTCATGCTGATGTCATCCACAGAAATGAAGCCACCAGATATCAGGCCCCAAACCAGCCTGATGTCACAGCTACAAACTCTCAGTTACAAGCAGGGCAAAGGGGGACTGGCGGTTCACATCACTTACTGCACTTAGGATTCTAGAGGCTCTGAGCACTCAGACTGAGTTTCAAAAACTCAGGATCCTGGCTGTGAACTAACTTAGTACCACTGTTGATAAAGGAGAGATGATATCTTTCGAGAACAAACTGTCCTGCTAGACTTTGAACTTCTGGAGGATTGGAAGCATGTCTTGTTTGTTGTATCCTCAGAATCTATCAAGTACTAGGGCATGATGGGCTGTCTGAAAATGTCTGTGGGTTGGCATAGTAAGGAAGAAGTCAAGACATCCTTGACCAACCACATTGACTAAGATACTGCAATGGAACACCTGCTATTCCTAAATTAACTAAGGTGATATGAATCCCCCATATAAGACAGAGAAAGAAAATACTTAGTGATGACTGCAGTTTCTTCCAAGTGAATCCTGTCATGTGTGTGGGAGCCTGTAAGTATATACCCTCTGGTAACTACAATCTATGCATTTAGTTTGTTTAGCAACATATATAATACTTGCTGTAGAAAATTCAGGTAACACAGGAAGAGATTACCAAGAAGTAAAAATCTCCTAAAAGTCTATCACAGGAAAAAATTCCCACCATTTGTGTAAACATGTTTCCAGTAAGGTTTTTAAGGTATGTCTATGGTTATGCTTCCTATAATTTATTTTTATTTCTGTTTTTTGCTATATGAGTTGTACTTTTCTTCCTCTTGAAAAATGAAGGTGGTATGTATATGTGTCTTGTTTATTTTATTAGTGGTCACTTCTATAACTTTAAATAATACATTTTTAGCTTTATTTTAATTCCAGTAAATTAACATACAGTGTTATATTACTTTCAGAAGTACAATATAGTGATTCAACACTTCCATACAATACCCTGTGCTCACCATGACAAGTGCACCCCTTAATTCCCAGCACCTACTTCACCCATTCCCAACCCACCTCCTCTCTGGTGACCAGCAGTGTGTTCTCTAGATTTAAATCTGTTTCTTGGTTTGTTTCTCTCTCTCTCTCCCTTTGTTTTATTTGTTTGTTTGTTTTGTTTCTTAAATAGTACATTTCAACAAAATTTTAATTTATTAAGTTCAAATATAAGACAATTCTTAATGAAAACTATAAAAAAGACTAACAGCAATTTACTTATATTTCCTCTCATCTCCATTTCCTTGTAGCATGCTCCAGGATTTATACGCCCTCTTATCCTAGAGAAATTGTCATTAATTATTGTATGTAGTATAACATTTCCTTTCTTTTGTGTAGTATTTCCAATAGACATTGTGAAAGATTACATGTTCAAATGATTTTGAATGCTCATTATTAGACCATTCATTCTACATATGAGTTTTAAAAAAATTATTATCCACTTTCAGTTCAGTAAACTATACCTTCTAGTACATTTCCTGTCTTTGAAATGCTCTGAATCTTTTTCTTAAGTGTATTTATTTGGGGGGAGGAGGGATAGGAAGAGAGAGAAGGAGAAAGAGAATCCCAGGTAGGCTTTGCACTGTCAGCATGCAGCCCAACGCAGGGGCTACATGAGATCATGTAGATCATGACCTGAGCCAAAATCAAGATTCAGATGCTTAAGTAACTGAGACACCCCGGTGCCCCGAAATGCTCTGAATCTTTGAATTTGTGTTCAGTGCTTCTGTTTTCTTTTTATGTGGACAATAGCATAGTTGACTAAAATATAACTTAATTACACAGTTTTGCCTCAAATTTTGTACATCTTGTTGCAATCTCTTTTGCAATACAATGTTGCAGAGGAAAAAGTCTGAATCCAAGGTAGTTTTTTCCTTTATAATTTATTTTACGTGTATACTTGTAGTAATATTTATAGATCCTTGCATCCCAATAACTACCACAGTTGTCTTTTTTTCCTTTTCCAGTTTTACTGACAAATTTAATTTAATTGACAAATAAAATTGTATATATGGGCAATGTGATTATTTCATATACGCTTTCATTTTGAAATGATTACCACAATCAATTTAACATTTCCATACTCATATAGATGTAGTGTGTGTGTGTGTGTGTGTGTGTGTGTGTGTGTGTGTGTGAGAGAGAGAGAGAGAGAGAGAGAGAGAGAGAGAGAGAGAACCTGTAGGATCTCCTCTCTTAGCATATGTCAAATATACAATATGGTATTATTAACTATAGTCATCATCCTGTATGTTGGCTCCCCAGACCTTATTCACCTTAAAACTGAAATTTGTACCCTTTGATCAACAGCTTCCTATTTCTTCCATCCCAGCTCTTGGCAACCACCATTCTACTCTCTATTTCTATGAGAGTTCACAGTTTTTTTCTTAGATTCCACATGTAAGTGAGATCATACAGTGTTTCTCTTTTTTCCTCTGGATTCTTTCACTTATCATGATGTCCTCCACGTTATGGAGGACAAAATAATGCAGTGTGGCAGTGTGTGTGTGTGTGTGTGTGTGTGTGTGTGTGTGTGTGTGTGTGTATACACATCCATTCCATTCCATTTTCTTTAGCCAGTGATGGACACTTAAGTTTCCACATCTTGGCTATTGTGAATAATTCTCCAAACAACACAGAAGTGCAAATACCTTTCCAAGATCCTGATTTCATTTCTTTCGGATATATACCCAGAAGTGGGATTGCCAGATAAGATGGTAGTTCTGCTTTTAATTTTTGAGGATCCTTCGTACTGTTTCCCATTACAGCCGCACCAATTTACAACCACCAACCGTGCACAAGGATTCCTTTTTGCCACATCCTCACCAAAACTTATCTCTTATCATTTTGATACTACTCATTCTAACAGATGGTTAATGATGTTGAGCATCTTTTCATATACTTGTTGCTAACCTGTATATGTTCTTTGGAAAAATGTTTTTACAGGTCTCATGCCTGGTTTTTTTTTTTTAATTTTTAATCAGGTTGTTTGATTGCTATTGAACTGTATGCGTTCCTTAATATATTTTGGATATTAACCACTTATCAGATACAGAGTTTGCAAATACTTTCTCCCAATCTGCAGGTTGTCTTTTCATTTTGGTGATTGTTTACTCGGCTTTACAGAAGGTTTTTTGGTTTTGTATAATCCTTCTTGTTTACTTTTGCTTTTGCTACTTGTGTGTTTGGTGTGATGTCCAAAAAAATCATTGCCAAAGCAAACCTCAAAAAGCTTTTCCTGTGTTTTTTTTTCTAGAAGTTCTAAAGTTTCAAGTTTTAACATTTAACTCTTTAATCCATGGGGCACCTGAGTGGCTCAGTTGGTTAGGCATCCGACTTCAGCTCAGGTAATGATCTCACAGTTGGTGAGTTGGGACCCCGCATTGGGTTTTGTGCTGTGGGCTCAGAGCCTGGGGCCTGCTTCAGATTCTGGGTCTCCCGCTCTCTCTGCCCCTCCCCCACTTGCACTCTCTCTCAGTCTCTCAAAAATAAATAAAAATGTTAAAAAATGTTAACTCTTTAATCCATTTCAAGTAGTTAATTTGTTGTGTATGGTGTAAGACAGGGATCTGATTTCATTCTTTTGCATTCATATATCCTGTTTCCCTAGTACCATTTATTGAAAAATTATCCTTTCCTTATTTTGTGTTACTGGCACCCTTGTCAAAGAATAGGTAACAGTATAGATGTTGATTTATTTCTGGGCTCTCTATTCTCTTCCATTGGTCTATATGTCTGCTTTCATGCCAGCCACATACTATTTTTATTGCTATAGCTGTGTAATATAGTTTGAAATCAAGATTGTTTTGGCTATTTGGAATCTTGTGGTTTAATACAAATTTTAGGATTTTTTCTATTTCTATGAAAAATGCCATTGGAATTTGTATAGAGATGGCATTGAATCTGTTTATTACTTTGGGTATAATGCATGTTTTAACAACATTAGTTCTTCTAGTCCATGAACATGGAATATCTTTCCATATATTTGTGTCTTCTTCAATTTTTTTTTTCATCAACGTCTTTTAGTTTTCAAAGTACAGTTCTTTCCTCTTCCTGGTTAAATTTTTTCCTAAGTATTTTATTATCTTTGCTGCTATTGTAAATAGGAATATTTTCTTAATTTCTCTTTGAAATAGTTTAATGTTAGTACATAGAAATGCAACTTATTTCTTTAGGTTGATTTTGTGTACTGCAACTTTACTGAATTAGTTTATTGGTTCTAACAGGCTTTTGGTGGTCTTTTGGGTTTTCTATATGTAAAATATTGTCATCTGCAAATGGAAAATTTTATTTCTTCCTTCTTGATTTGGATGCCTTTTATTTATTTTTTTTTCTTGCCTAATTGTTCTGGCTACAACTTCCAGTACTATGTGGAACAGAAGCAATAACAGTGGGCATTCTTGTCTTATTCCTAATCTTCACGGAAGAGCTTTCAGTTTTTCATCACTGAGTATGTTAGCTGTGGGCTTGTCATATTATGTTGAGGTATATTCTTTCTACATCTGATTTGTTGAGAAATTTTATCATGAAAACATGTTGAATTTAGTAAAATTCTTTTTCTGCATTTATGAAGATGATCATATGATTTTTATCCTTCATTCTGTTAATGTAGTATATCACATTTATTGATTTTTGTGTGGTGAACCATCCTTGCAACACAAGGATCTCACTTGAGCATGCTGTCTAATCCTTTCACTGAGTTGATGTATGTGGTTTGCTGTTTTTTTAAGAAGAATTTTCACATCTATGTTCATCAGGGGTATTGGTCTGTAATTTTCTTTTCTTGTAGTCTCCTTGTCTGATTTTTGCATCAGGGTAATGCTGGCCTCATAAAATAAGTTTGGAAGTATTATCTCGTCTTCAGTTTTTTGGAAGAGTTTGAGAAGGACTGGTATTCTTTCTTTATATGCTTGGTAGGAAGTCATCAATGAAACCACATGGTCCTGGGCTTTTCTTTTATGGGAGTATTTTTATTTATAGATTCAATTTCCTTACTTGTTATTGTCGGGTTCTGGTGCTTTGTAATAAACATGTTGCTTTGTAATAAATATGCCTGAAACACCTTGGCTCATTTTAATCTATAGATTTGAGTCTGGATCTATCTTAAAAATCATTCTTGTTGTTCTGATGGTATAACCATTATCTGTAGGCTTAATATTCATTTCTTGCTCCCATATCTATGATATTTTCTCTAATTAAATAAGTCAACACAATAATTTAGAGTAGTTTTTAAACAGAGTAAGTGCTCAGAATACTAACCACCAATATCATTAGTTGCTTTAACCTCTCCTTACTTCTTATATTTAGGCTGACTTCTTGGTCTTGCTCCTCCTATTACTGACTCAGCTCTGTAGTGTTGATTCTTCACTTTGAGTTTCTAACGAATTTTTAATTTCTGCAATGGCAATTACTTTCTCTTCAGTTTCTTTCCTTATTATGACTAGCTCCCTTTACATCTAATTCCCTTGTATTATCATCTTTGATCTCTTCATTCAAAACATTAGATGGTATGCTTTAAATTTTACTAAATTCCTTCATGTTGTAAAACATTTGTCCAAAAATTTCTTCTAACTCCTTGTATGTGCCTTCCCAAAATGTGTTCTTAAACAATCTTTTTCATGTTCTTTTACTTTTGGGCTACATTTTGCATACTTAACATAGGCAAGTTATGTTATATCTAGGTATATTTGAATAGTGAGAACTATTCCATGGAAGCCTGTCTTTTGTCCCAAACTAGAATGGATAGTTTCTCCTTGAAACTCATCATTGTTTATTTGAATATTGTTTGGGAAAATCTCTTTAGAACATGAGCAGGAGGACTAGAATTTACTCTTTTTAATTATTTTTTAATGTTTATTTTTGAGAGTGAGAGAGACAGAGCATGAGTCAGGGAGGGGCAGAGAGAGAAGAAGCCACAGAATTTGAAGCAGGTTCCAGGACCTGAGCTGTCAGCACAGAGCCCCACATGGGGCTCGAACTCATGAACCGTGAGATCATGACCTGAACTAAATTTGGACACTTAACCAACTGAGCCACTCAGGTGCCCCAAATTTATCTACTCTTTTTAAAAAGTCTTTCAAGAAGGAGTTTGTAAGAGAAGGGAAAAGGGCCCTGAGTAGTTATAGTCAGGTGATTCTGTTTTCTCTCTCCTACATTAATAACTCTGAATCCCCAGCACCAAGGGCTAGCTAGCTTTACAAAACTAAAAGTGTGCCCTGGTCTGTAGAAAGTCCCTTTGGGACTCTGACTTATTTATCTACTTTTGGGGTGGAATGGCCAAACGTTTTGTGATACATTTGTAGTTTATGACTTAAGAATTTTTCATAGTCTCCCAACTATTTCATTTTCTGCTGACATTGTAGGTAGAGACATTCAATCCCTAAAAAATTGTCTCTTAACTTGCCAAAGGGGAAGTGGTTAATATTTTGGTGCCATTCAAGTAAAGGCCTTGACAAAACATTTGTCTTTAGTGGGGAGGACAAATTTTGAATTATTCCGCATCTTCTTTGAACTGCCCATACCCTGAAAACTTCAGTGTCTCAAAATTAGAGAATACCAGTGACACTGTATTCAGAATTCTTTCCTGAGACTCCCCTCATGCTTCAGCGATCCCTCCAAATGGGAATGATTTCCCAAATCCTCATGTATTTCTTTTAGTTTGTACAAATGATTCTGTAGTGACACTGAAAGTGTTTAACATGTTATTGAGAACTTTCTTTAGGATGAAGGTACATTTTTACAAAACACCGTGAACTTAAGTATAAAATTACCTTTTTTTCCCCCTGAGATTTCTTAATACTCAGAAAATTTTATAAATCAGAGGGAGACAATTGGGTAGATCAGATGAGGAAAAATTTCATTGAAACCCGGAGTTTTTAAGAGGAGAGGCTCTAGAGTTGTTGAAAAAGCTGAACTGCTCCTAGAAGGTTCTGTCCCAACCCCCAGTGCATGTTGGACTTATTACCTGCCTTTCCTGTCTGGAAGTGTTTCATCTGACCTCAAACGTCCCCACTAATAGACTTTTTTTTATAAACCCAGTGTCATTTATACTAATCAGGAGCCTAAAATCCACAGTATTTTTTCTGGAAAATTTCTTCCTGATCCTAACTCTACTGTGCCCCTGACAAACACCTAAATCGACAGCCATCCAGTTACCACTGGAGGACTTTGGAACAATTACTGATCAGGATTATTAGTGCTACATTTAGTTGTCTTATGCCATTTTGTGGGCTGGCCTAAAAAGATGAAATTCTATAAATGAGACATGATGGGAAAATTCATTTTATCCAACAGATGACAAAATAACTTATGAATTAAAATCTATTAATAATTGGGCAACTGTCTGTATTATGCTGTCATTTTGTGTGCATTCCTTTATCTCTTACAAGTTGTAGGCCTTTTAAAGGGAAAAAATGCCTTACCTTTTTAAAAATTATCTACATACTTTGCAGGAAAATTACTTCTCTAAAGTTGGGGCTACTTTTTAAAGGGCTTCATTTTTAATAATAGTTTCTTACTTATCATGTTATTGCATCAATTTGTTCATTTAACAATAATTCTACCATTCCAGGAAAGCGAGGTCATGTGAGAGCCATATAGTGGTTTCCCGTCTCCAACAAGGACTTTGAACACATTTCAGGGAATATTTCAAATTCACTGCAAGAAGATGCTTAAGAAGCTCTGGGCATTAAGAGAGAAAGATGTACAAATATTTTCCAAAAAAGTAATTATCAAGTAAAAACATAATAATAAAAAGTAAAATACGGAGTTAAGAAATAAAACATTGAAGAAAACTTAGCTGAAAAGTCACTTCTTCCAAGAAACTTCCCCTGACCCCTCAGACTAAACCAACTCCTTTGGGCATCCATAGCATCCTCTGCATAATTCTGTCTTTGCACTCCCCACAATACTTGCAATCATCTGCTTACACATGTCTTTCTCACTAAACTGTAACTGTCACTTGTGGTAGGACAAGACTCTTCTGATCTTTGTCTTCTCAGTGCCCAGGTGCTCTACATAAAGATTAATTCTCCCTTGGAGTGTAACTAGAATGATCTATACCTCAAATCTGTAGACAGAAGGTTCTTATGCTACTCTTTAGCCACCAGGCTTTTTTCTTCCTCTTTATTATCCTTCTCAAACTGGCAATTCCTTATAAAAGGTATGTGCAATTCACACAGGTTTAAATTTTACTACCCCTAAATGCCCAAATGAACTCAGAAGAAACAGGATGAAGATAAACGCTAGTGTTCCTCCAATGGCTTATTCTTCCAACAGCAGCAAATTTTCCTAATAGCCAACAGGCCCCAAGTCTCAGGTGTGCCTAGAGGCAGAGGGCTGCTGGGATTTAAAGCCTGTATTTATGGTCTTGATTACCTTTTACTCAGAGCAAAAGGAGAGGTTATAGAGAGAACCAGTCCTTCTGAGGTTTGCACTGAGGCCACATCTCTTCCAGGTTACTACATATAATGATTGAGTATAATGGGGTTACTAAAACAGGCCATTCCACAGGGCGCCTGGGTGGCTCAGTCGGTTGAGCGTCCGACTTCGGCTCAGGTCACAATCTGGCGGTCCGTGAGTTCGAGCCCCGCGTCAGGCTCTGGGCTGACGGCTCAGAGCCTGGAGCCTGCTTCCGATTCTGTGTCTCCCTCTCTCTCTGCCCCTCCCCCGTTCATGCTCTGTCTCTCTCTGTCTCAAAAATAAATAAAACGTTAAAAAAAATTAAAAAAAAAAAAACAAAACAAAAAAAACAGGCCATTCCTGGGAGGCACAGCACATTCTGACTATGATTTTAGCTTGAGAACTTCCAAATGGCCTTGTTGAACTTTTCATAGAACTGCACTGGAATCGGAGACACTTTCATCCAACATTCCTTCCTTCCATTCCTCTCTCCTTTTCCTCTTTCTTCCATCATCCCTCCTTCCTTCCTTCCTTCCTACTTTCCTTCCCTCCTTCCTTCTTTCTCTTCCTCTTTTACATGGGGTCAGATTTGTACTATGGTCTGACATATGTGCTTTTATAGCAATACAGTTCAAATCTTCATATTATATCCTTTATTATACTCTCTAATGTACTTCAGACAGGGAACTCTGCATTCAATGGTCACTAATACTACTTACCACTTAATAGAAGAAGAGAATCACTTTCATGAAAAAATTAACTAATCACACAAATATCTAAGCCATTAAACACTAGGTACTATTCAAATCTTCTCGGTCAAATAATTGTTTACAATTCCCAATGGCCTGTGAATGGCCTTCAGAAACCATCATGGTACATGTGTGTATGTGTGTGTGTGTGTGTGTGTGTGTGTGTGTGTGTGTGTGTGTGTGGTGGGGGTGGGGAGCCACAGGTCACTACAAAGTCTTAAGTCTAGAGAGTATTCCCCTGACTCAGGATAAAGTGTTCATATGATGTTCTCATGTCCCTGCTTCAGGTCCATCTATATTCATAACCCCAAGACAGGGTCAATGATCTGGAAACCAGACTCAAATTTCTTCACATGTGAGTCTAATGAAGGACATAAACAAAATATAAAAGTAAGTTTGATATCACCTCTTACAATCTCATTAGAATTATTAAGGAATAAAAAAAAACTTTAGAGAATTTTCTTAAGGAGTAAATGAATGTTCTATCCTCATAATTTCCCTCTCCCAACCTCCACTCGAGGTCTACATAAATCTGATGAGAGAAGCCCACCACGAGGGCATGGCCTCCCAGCCTCTCACCCACAGGTCATGGTGTCACTGCAATGGGACTATTATTAAAAGTAGTACATGGTGCCCCCTTTCTAATTAAACTCTCTGGAAGATGTTATATAAGTCTGCTGCAAATTTGTTTCTAAATTTGCTAAATAATGCCAAATCATTTATAACATCTTGGATGCAGCTAGAAAGTTTGCTACTAAATTTATGCCCCATTTCATTGGGGAAAAAAAATCACATCCATATCAAATAACATTTAGCAAATCTCTGCACCTGCATAACTCCATACTTGTCATCAGGGCTATTAAATAACATCCATTGAGTGAAGATGCAACCCGCTCAAGTGGAAAAGGTATATAACAGTTGTGGGTCAGGACACCTGAATTCCAGCATTCTGTCTGATATACCATGAGCTCATCACCTGGGGTGAGTCACGTACTTTCTGGGGCAACCAATCAGTCAAGAATTTTTCTAGGGAATATACTGCTCCTGTCCCTCGGAGGTAACATTCTATGCCTCTAAGAGACAGGCACACACAAGAGCTTGTGATTCTTTGGTCTTTTCATCCCACTGTTCAGCACTGTATCAGCTTTCTAGGGCTGCCACAACAAAATGTCACAATCCAGTTGGTTTAAAACAAGAAAAATTCATTGTCTATGGTTATGGATGTTAGAAGTTCTAAAATAGACATGCCAGCAGGGCCATGCTTCCTCTGAAACTATAGGACAATCCTTCCTTGCTCCTTTCTAGCTTCTGGTGTTTTGCTGATGATACTTGGCATCCCTTGGCTTACAGCTATAACACTTCAACCACTGTCTTTGTCATCATGGTGTCTCCATTTCTGTTTCTGTGCCTGAGTCTCTTCTCTTCATATAAGGACATCATGCATATTGGATTATGGCCCACACCAGTGACCTCATCTTAACTTGATTACATCAGCTTCCTGATATATTCCAAATAAGGCCACATCCGCAAATAGTGGGGGGTTAGATCTTTAACGTATCTTTTTGGGGGAACATGATGCAACCCACAACATTCACTAAGATTGGAAAACTGGATCATTGAGTTAAATATATTTCGATGTGTTCTTTAAAATCTGATTTCTATGCCTCTTACAATGAACTGGGAATTACTGATGGTGTCCCATATCCATGTTTTCAGAGTTCTGAGCTATCTTTATAACTTCTCATTTACAACGCAGATGCATCAGAAGCAAAGAAATCTTTATTCCTTTGGATATTTCCTTACCTTTGTAAAACATCTGAAAATAAAGACTATCCAGTCAGCTCAAATATCAAGAGACATCTTATTCCTCATGCTTCTGTTAAAGTGTCTCAATATCTTATTCTAATAGGTGATCAGTAAAAAGGGCTTTTCCCCCTTTAATCACAATTTACTGTGCACAACTTTTGTAATGAGTTGCATCCCAATGTTTCAGAAGACTTAGCTTGACCGTAAGTGGGAGGATGACCCATCTGGTGCATCTGGCAAGCTTTTGGCATACCGCCAGGAGCCAGGAGATCTTCTTGTAAGAAATTTTTTTGGGGAAAGATGAAGCTTGGCCCAGTGAACTTAGAAAGAAAGCTCTGGCTATACAAAGGCTGGGGAGTTGTTGAATATCTCAGTAAGTTCTATGACTCTGTTTGTCTCCAGGCCCTTGGGACTGAAGTCTGGGGTCCATGTTAGTAGGGGTGGTTCACTTAGGATTGATCAAAAAAAGTTATTTTATAAACACAAAGAGATTCTCCATAAGACAGTGAGGCACAGAACGTATGCGTTACTTGGGTGTATCCAGAACTTCCCTCAGACCTGGGCAAGAGAGGTCTGGCATCTGGTTGCATCAAGCTGCAGTCCCCCTCCTCGGACCTCCATCAGGTGACGGTTCCACACAGCTAAGGGGATGGGTCCACCTACTGTCTATGCTCTTAATTCTAGGCCATGCTCTTGGTACTCAGAAACTCTGTACCCAAATAGACCTGATTCCTCTTCCATGGCCTTCCCAGGTCCACTCCCCCAATTTATCATCCTGATGGCAGATTGCTCATTCAGTATGCATACAGCAGGCTTGAAGGGTGGCCAAGGGGTTGCTATTCATAGAGTTGCTATGGATAGTGCTTGGATATGCAGAATGGAGCATCCATACATTTTTCCATGAGGCTGATTGGCATGTAAGAGAAAAACAGAGGTAGAAAAAGAAGCAGAAGTAGGCAGTAGGCCGGCAAATGGCATTCCAACCATCATGGAAATCTGAGGAGTGCAAGAATCTGGCCTTCCTGGTCATTATCAAGGTAGACTTATCAAGATGGGAAGGTAGAACATATATTACTGAACATTTTCTTAGCTTAATTCATAATTCAAATATGTAAGCCTAGATTATGAGGGTCCCCATCTGTGCTCCTGCCCTGAAAATGTTAAGAGTGGGTCTAGGTGCCCCTCTGCCACAATGCACCCCCAAAGAACAAGCGGGAGTAATTGTAGGTCCAAGGAAGAACAGAGAATAGCAGGGAAGCAGCTGGGATGACAAAACAGAGGTTCAATGAAGTTAGGTCACTGGTCCCACATCACGTACCTAAACAAGGGTAGAGATAGGATCCATAGGCAGGTCAATTCCACTGCATTGCACTTTCTTTACATTATGAAATCTGGAATTACTTAGGGTTCTTTCTCTTCACCGTGTTTCATGGTGTCTCTCATTCTCATGGTGCTAGTAGTCCAGCGCATTGATAACAATCGTGTTCACATATCTATCCAACACCCCTCTTGCAGCAAGTATTATTAAGTTACTTTGGGAGAATGATTTTAATTTCCTTTTATCTTAACCAGATTCTCATAATTCACACAAACCGATCAAACCACCATGGAGCTCTAGCTACTTCTCTTTTGACTGATGCTGCTCTGACTTTTTTGGGAAGACCTGTCAGGACCATTCTGAGACAGGGGCTCTGCCAGGGGCTGCGTACAAGGACTTCCGCAGATGTCCCTGCCCCAGAGCACACAGCCTCTCACACTCCCCTCAGAACTGCTTTCACTGAAGCCTTGGCTTTAAATTTGAAGTGATGGGGATCGTGAGGAAAACATGCTTTTTTTTTTGTTTGTTTGTTTAGGAAAAAATGCATTTTAAGAAAGGCAAAATTTGGGGGCACCTGGGTGACTCAGTCACCAGATGCTTAACCAAGAGTTAAGCATCTAACTCTTGGTTTTGGCTCAGGTCATGATCTCGAGGTTCATGCGTTCAAGCCCTGCATCACTGAAATTGTGGAACCGGCTTGGGATTCTCTCTTTCCCTCTCTGTCTGCCCCTCCCCCACTTGCACTCTCTCTGTCTCTCAAAATAAATAAATAAACATTAAAAAAAAAAAAAGAAGGGCAAGACTGGGCTTTATTATTTATCTTATCAGGTTATTTTCACTGAAACCTTTTATATAGTTTTCCCCTATTTTCCATTTTGCTAACAAATGGATTGAATTTTTTTGCAATGGTAACACATTAAGATTAAAAAAAAACTAAATGTTATTAAAAAAATCCAAATTCATCTTGACTAGAACGATCCCCTTTAATGATGAGTTGATTTAAATATCCGCAGCCAACATTCACTAACATTTGGACAAAGTTGGCATTGATAGGAAGTATAGGAATTAAGGAAAATTTAGAAAATTATTTTAAATTCAGAGTCTAGTATTCACTATTTGACATTGCAACACTGGGGAAAATACAGTAGGCCCAAGAAATATGCTATCTTCATATATTGAGTCTTCTTTTTCCTCTATTATGAGAAATTTGGGAATGTTTTACAAAAGTTTTGGAATTAATCTTGCTAATCCATGTTCAAATAAAGCCATTGGCCCTCAACAACCAGAGAATGAAATGACCATTATTCATGAGGAAATGTGGCCCATCCACTGAAAGGTGGGCCCTGACTCATGGGCCACACCACAGAGGGAGGGAACTGGAAAATGTATGCACCCCGTGCCTGGTGATTTACATAGTGTTTAAGCCTCGCAGTAAGTTACACGTTGTTGTCTTCATAACTGAGGAAACTGGGATTCAGAAGGATTAACCTACTTGAGTTTTAAAAAGTAGACAGTGACAGTCTCTTCAAACCCAGATCTGATGGTAAAGCTTTGTCTCTAACACAAAGAGTTAGAGCTGCCTAACTCTGCCTCAGAGCTGCCTCAGAGTGTGGGCAACCCACTACCACAGACAAACTCAGGACTTACAGCAACTCAAGTTTATTCCCTCATAGGCCTACAGAGCAGAGATCTGAAGCGGGGCTTACAGGGCTAAAACCATTGTTGACAGGGCTGTTCTCCCTCTGCAGGTGCAGAGAACTTGTATCCTTGTCTTTTCCAGCTTTTTGTGGCTACCTTGGCTCCTTGAGCACTCTGACCTCTCTGCTTCTCTCTTCACATCCAGCCTCTCCACCTGCTTTGCCCAGGGCCTTCTCCCTGCCTCCCTCTTGTAAGGACGCCTGTGATTTCACTGGGTTCCCCTGGACACTGCAGGCCACATCTCAGGGACAGCTGATTAGCTGCCTTAATCCCCCTGCTGGGTAACCCCATTTACCACGGGTCCCAGGGACCAGGGAATAGACAAATTCAGGAGCCCTGATTCTTTTTTTTTTTTAACGATTTTATTTTTTTTTTAAAGTAATCTCTACACCCAGTGTGGGGCTCGAACTCACAACCCCGAGATCAAGAGTCACATGCTCCACTGACTGAGCCAGCCAGGTGCCCTGCAGCCCTGATCGTGCCTACCGCAGGCCGCATCCAGCCACACATCTTCAGGTATGTCACCAGGTGGCAGGGGATGAATCACACTCTGTGGTTACAGTGACAGGAGCCCTCAGAGCAAGAAAGATGGAAGGAGTTGAGCAAATAACAGTGAAACGAGAACTCCACAACCAAGCCCTTGTCCACTGCTTCCTTTCTTGGTGAAATAAAATGTCAGTCTCACTACGGCTTGCTCTCTCTCTCTCACCTTTCTCCCCCTTCCTTTTCTACCCCCTCTCCCCTTTCCCCACACACTTAATTAGACAGCCAACCTAAACCATTTAAATAGCTTCTGTGGGGGGCGCCCAGTCAGTTAAGTGTCTGACTTCGGCTCAGGTGGTGATCTCACAGTTTGTGAGTTCGAGCCCCGCATCGGGTTCCGTGCTGACAGCTCAGAGCCTGGAGCCTGCTTCGGATTCTGTGTCTCCTTCTCTCTCTGCCCCTCCCCAACTTGTGCTCTGTCTCTCTGTGTCTCTCAAAAAAATAAAGAAATGGAAAAAAAATTAAAAAAAAATAGCTTGTGTGGGTAGAGAGAGCTTAAAATACAAAGACTGGATAGATTTTCAGAGTCGCACAAGAAATCAGAGTACCAAGGCACATGACTTTACCTGCTGAGTAACAGGTAGCAGCTAACGTAAGCTGAGTGCTTATGTTGCATACCATTCTAAGCACTTCACATGTGTTATCTTACTCACTCTTTACAGTTTCTGTATTCAGTAGAGACTGCCACTACTCCTGGCTCGTTTCACAGATGAGGACATTTGGAGCAGTTAAATAACTAGATTGCAATCACACAAGTATTAAGTGGCAAAGTCAGTCCTCAAGCCATGCTCTAGACTCCCACGCTGAGACCCTCATGGCCACATAACAGGCCCACAGTGCATGGTTTTACTCTGATCTTACCTGCAAATCCTCACTGAGCTTCCCCAGGGATATGTCCATCCTCCACAAACATACCACACACAACATTCATGACCAGCTGGTTCAAATCAGTTCAACATTTCCCAAGAGCCTAACATGTATCAGGGCCTGAATTAGATGCTGGGCCTACAAATATGAATAAACAAATGTCCATGCTTTTCAAAATCTTATGGTTTATATGGGAAAATGGGAATACCATGAAATGTTAATTCGGCATGTTAGGGGCTAGGATAGAGGTATGCATAGTATGTTACAGAAGCCCAACGGAGAGGCCCTCCACCAGCGCTGCTGAGGAAAAGGAATGGGGTGGGGTGGGGGGACTCAAGTTTCCAGGTAAAGAAACACTTGAAATGGATCTTAATTGCTGAATACAAGGTGAAGAAGGTAAGGATGGAGTTTCTAGTCAGGGACAGAGGCACCATCGAGGCCTAGGGACATGGGAAGCATGCCCCATTCGCAGAGCTATACATGAACCCTTTGCCATCCACACTCTGGAAAGCCACGTATCTCGGCTTCACCTTTTCTATTTGGATAAATGATGAAGTCACTCCTCCCTCCTGTCAAGGTTGGAAACTATCTATTTTATTTCAAAATTGCCTGAGATGATTTAACCTGAGGGATCCCACAATAAACCTAACCTAATTCTTAGCAATTCCCAAGCAAAAGTATCAAATTAATGGCTCTCCCCTGAGACAAAGCAATTCTCTCAGGAGATATGGTCTTAAAAACTTGAATTTTACTGCATAGTGTGGGTGCTTTTTTTTTTTTTTTGACAGAACACTGATTTCTGAAAATGAGTAGAAGCAAGCTGTGCAGCTGAACTTAAACGGCCTAATCATGTCATCTGTCTCCCAGAATAAGACAAATTTTACCCTAATTCACACCATCCTCCGCTTGATTTGAAAGACACCTACATATATTTGACTAAATTCTAGGTGTTTCAAAAATGTATACTGTTTCTTCCTAAAGGCATATGAATCTGAGAGAGAAATCCATTATCATAAAGCAATAGCACTGAAAATACCTCTTGACATATATTTAGACTTTCAGGAATAAAATGAAGATTGATGTCATACAGGGAAGTAATTCACCAGAACTCAGTGAAAATTGAGGCCAAATAAACTTTCTAACGAAAATAGTATCCCTTCCTTCTTGTTCTTAGACCTCCCTCCTCATTTCTTGGCCACACAACACAAAATCTCAACTGTTATCGCGAATATCTACAGCAAGGTTATTTGGGAAAGACACCCGCCCACCATATAGGACAAACAGATCCCTGTTCGTTACCCGCTGGATACTCTCAGTTGCCACCTTGTAGATCTCTACTTAGTTTGCTTTAGTGAATACTGCCCACACTGACCCTAGAGGATGGAGCATTTTCCTAGCGTTTCCCCTGGGGCATAGGAAATTAATAAAGTTAATTTTGACAATTTTGAAATGAAGTTCCCATCCATATTTGTCAAAGAATATAGCAAATACCAGTTATAATACAATGTGCCTTTTGGCCACCTATTATTTCTAGATTGACTATAGATATATTTACATAATTCTACCTTTGGTGATCCTACCTAGTAATAAGGTTATTACTGCTCACTATTGTCATAATGAGTTTTTTGATGCATAAAATATATATTAAGCATCTACTCCTCTGTGTTCAGAAATGTTCTATGATCTATGCCTGTCCTGCTTAACAGGTATGTATTGATTTAATGGGTATGACAGAACAAAAGAAGTAGAAGAGAGTCCTTGATCTCATTAGACTTATGATAAAGTCAGGAAGAGAATATATATAAATGGGGATTCATAAATCATCCCAGAACAATAGAAATACAACTAAGGGCTAAGCTGTGATTTGGTTACGATAGCTCAGCAAAGGGTGACACCAGGTGTAGCAGAAGAGTCAGAGGGAAGTGTATTAAGAGATAACTGTGTAAAAGGCAAAACCTCTAATGCCCAAGGTGGCCAACCTCCTGGCCAGCCTCTTCCTTCCATCAGACTCTCTAAATGCTGACGATGTCCGGGCTTAAATCTTCATCATTCTCACATCTATCTGCATTGTCTCCTTTAGGGGAAAACATTCAGTTACATGGAGCACATACCAATGATTCCCAGTCAATGTCTCCCATGCCAACCTCCCCTTTGAATACCTGATTTGAAGATCCAACCACCTACTTGACAGCCTCATATTCCATATCCAGTAGGCTGTTCAATGCATAATATGTCCAAAACAGAACGTTTAAACTCTCCCAAATATCCCCAATATCCTACAATGCTTCCCAAGTATCCCACTTATCCATTAAAGATGTCAAAGTCCAGCCAGTTGCTTGGACCAAAACCTAGGAGTCACCTTTGACTCTTTTTTATTTTTTTTTGTACATATATAATTCATCAGCAGATTCATCAGCACTCATATCAGATTAACCCAATCACTTCTCACCCTCTCCACTGCCCCCACCTTTGTGCAAGCCACAATTCTTTTTCTCTGCTCCACTTCTGCATGCCTGCTATCCAACAAGCAAAGTTACCTTTTCAACAGCCTAAGTCAGCACCCCACTTAACACATTCCAACTGGTTTTCCATTACTAACAAAATCCAAACTCTCTTACTATGCTTTACAAGACCCCACCCTATTAATAAGTTATGAACCATTAATCATATCAGTTTGGCTCATTATGACCCACGTTAAAAATATTAGTGCAGACTAAAAAATACCTTGTTATACCATATACAGTAGGAGCAACTATTTTTGGTTTGTTTTTTAGTTTTATGTATGTAGGCTATGTGTGTATTTGTTTGCAATGCAAAATGTATTTATTAATATGAGTAGCATCTAACAAAACATGTTTGCATAGGGAAACCTGGGTGGCTCAGTCGGTGATCTCACACTTCATGAGTTCAAGCCCCACACTGGGCTCTCCAGGCTCTCTGCTGTCAGCCTGATTTGGATCCTCTGTCTCCCTCTCTCTCTGCCCCTCCCCGACTCTTACATGCTCTATCTCTCAAAATAAATAAACATTTAAACAAATGTTTGCAAGCCCCTGACCTACATGATCTGGCTCATACCCACCTCTCCAATCTTTTCTCACACCACACTCTATCTTTTTCACTGCAGCCCCACTGACCTTCATTTTAGTCCCCAATCAAGAAAATCATCCCTGCCTCAGGACCTTTGCACATACTACTCTCCCTGCGAATGATTTATCTTCAGATTTTTACATGTTTGGTTCTTTCTTATTATGGATCGCTATTCAAGTATAGCGATAGGTGCCCTATCAAAAGTGATACCTTCCTTTCCGCACTGTGTCCTGTGACTATCACATCACCCTATTTAAGCTTCCTCTTGACACTGTCGTCACCTCATCTTATCCATTCACTTATTTGCTTGCATCTATTTTCTTGATCTCTGTATTAGATCGTAAACCTCCACGAGTTCAGGGTTACATCTGTCTGATTTACTACTCTGTCTTGGTATAAAGAATAGTGTGTGTCATACAATAAGTGCTTCATAAGTATCTGTTGACAAATAAAGGAAACTGAAGACCAATTCTCTCCTATGGGGGCATAGCTAGGGACATCTGTAGTCTCTCTTGGGCTTCTCAGGCTTCCATTTAGAGATGATAACGCAGAGGGATTAGTATCCAAAACTCCTCATTTTGGCTTTGTATTCAGTCTAAGAGGCCATTCATTTCAGCACGTTACGCTGTTAATTATGGGTCCACCTTCTTCTATTATGTAGAAAGGATAAATAGTTATTATTAAATAGTCACGTAATAGGTAATGATTTCTTTCAGGGAAATCATTATTAAAATTGCTCAAACACATCAATAAAGCTACTTATTTGACATTAGGACATACTGACTAAATAGTTTCCATTTCTCTTTCATTCACCGTCATGTGTACTGCCTGCTTGGAATAAGGAGTCATTTTTTTGCTCTTCCTCCCAATTGATTTCTTAGTTCATGCCAACATGCACATCATTGCTATGATCAAGTAACTTTTTATAATAGTTATTTACTTCCAAGACAGCGATGTTATTCTGGCATTACTGACTTAGTTAACATTATTTTAGACACTAATTAGTTTCTTCATTCATTGTAGAGAATAGTCAAATTGATAATTTTATATAATATACATTTCGTAAGCATTGTTTTCCCTGAATTTTTTTGGAAGTAGATGGAACGTGATTCATTGAACAATGGACATCCTGGGTGTCAGTTAAGTGTCCAGCTTTGGCTCAGGTCATGATCTCATGGTTTGTGAGTTAGAGCCCCATGTCAGGCTGTGCTCAAACAGCTTAGAGCCTGGAGCCTGCCTTGGCTTCTGTGTCTCCCCCCCCCCCCCCCCCCGTCCCTCCCTGCTTGCTCTCTCTCAAAAAGTAAATAAATAAGCATTAAAAGTACAAAAAAAAAAAAAAGAAAATTAATAGGAGAAGGAGATGAGAAGTCAGCTATTTAGTGTCCTGGTTCTAGCTCTAATCTTTACTAGCAGAAAGAAATGGGTAAGTCACCTAAATTCCTGGAGCCTCACTTTTCTCATGAGTACAAAAAAAGACACCAGTTTAGGTTAACAAAAGTCCTACTCATTATTGGGAGTCCTTGTACTCCAAGAGCTATTTTAAATTAATCCTCAGCTCATCCTCACCAAACCTTCTGGAGTAGGTTATATTAATTCGCCCATTTTCCATATGAGGGAAAGGAGGCAGAGAGAGAATAAGTAACACAGACAATTAAGTGGTGGAGATGCTTTGAACCTAGGTGGTATGATTCCAGAACCCATATTCTTATTCACCTATGTTTCTTTAGGATCTACAGTCTTGTCTAACTGTTAAGAGTTAAATTTACATGTTTTGTATACTTACATCTTATGTTAGCGTATTGTATACTTATCTCATTTATCTGGCAGATTGTAAACTACTTAAATGTAGAGACTATGCCCGTGTTTGAATAATCAGGGGCAATTAGCCTAGTGCCTCGCATGCAGTAGGATTCAATACTTACTTTAAAAATTGTCGGGGCGCCTGGGTGGCGCAGTCGGTTAAGCGTCCGACTTCAGCCAGGTCACGATCTCGCGGTCTGTGAGTTCGAGCCCCGCGTCGGGCTCTGGGCTGATGGCTCAGAGCCTGGAGCCTGTTTCTGATTCTGTGTCTCCCTCTCTCTCTGCCCCTCCCCCGTTCATGCTCTGTCTCTCTCTGTCCCAAAAAAATGAATAAACGTTAAAAAAAAAAAAAAAAAAAAATTGTCAGTGTGGAGATGAATTCAGGCCACAATTTTGAGATGAACTGAAATGAATCTAAGGTTGTTTCTGAGAGTCTGTGATTCAGGGGTTGAATTCTCTTCTTGAAGGGAGGGCTGTGTCTGCATGACCTCACCTCTGACTTATTCTTCAATCTACTGCAGTATGCTTTTCACTCCATTCATGCCACTGAAATTGCTCTTGCCAAAGTCAACAACAAACTGCAAAAGAGTTTCTTATCTCTGTGTATGGTCTCTTCTGAGATCATTTGATATTGTTGCCCACCCCGTTTTTCTTAAAGCACTCATGTCCCTTGTACTGGGTGATACACCACCCCCCTGGCTTCTCTCCCACCTCTCAGGGTGCTGTGCTTGGTCTCCATTTCAGGATCCACTTTCCTTACCTTATACCTACAATATTGGCATCTCCCAAGACTCTGTCATAGGCCCTTCATGCACTATCCTCCGAACACTGTATTTGCTCCTTTGGCTTTGCTCTATCATCTAAACACTAATGATAAATCTATTTTAGTAGACTTAATAGGTTTTAATAGATAATCATTCCAATTTTAAATCTATACCTCCAGCACAGATCTCTCTCATGAGCTTCACACCTGGTATAACGGTAAAAACTGATAACTTACTCTTAACAATACTTCATTATAGATGGTGCAATACATGTGTGGAGTGGGTTAGCATCCGAAGTGTCCAAATAAAGAATCCATAATCCAGGGATGGATAACTAGCATTTGGAGTTAATCAAGGATCCATATTCTAGAGGTGGTTTCATAACTGCTTCATATTATAATAGTGTATCCCAGAAGGCTTAACTAGATGCCAAAGTTAGAAATAAAATTTTGCTTATGAAATGAGAGATGTACAAACTGTGTTTTTGGCTGTAAAGATCAAGCAAGCCCAGCAGTTCATCCCTCTGAAGCATCACTCAAGGGCTACCCTTGATAGACCTGTGTCTCCTCACTTCACAAAGAATGCTGTCATTTGACCTGACCCTATAAATGACTGGTCCTACCAGACACAAAGTTTAAGAAGTCTCATGTATCTTGAACACCTACTGCATAGTGCTTTGTATCTTAAGTTCAACATGTCCAAAACTGAACTGATCAACTTTGCATGAACTTGTTCCTCCCTGTAATGTCTTTTACATACTCAGTGAATGCATCTGCATTCACTCATGGTCTGAGCCAGAAATCTGGACATTACTTTTAACTTCTCCCATTCTTCCATTCTCCAAATTCAACCAATTACCAAGCTCCATCAACTTTATCACCTAAATAATTCTCTAATCTACCCATTTCTCTCCATATCCACAGGCATTTCTCAAATCTATACCACCAACTCTTCTCTCTCCTGGGTTACTACAATGACCTTCTGGTTTGGTTTTTTTTTTTTTTTTCTGTCACCAGTCTGCCCTTTCTATTTTATTCTCTATACACCAGTGACTAATAAAATGAAAATCTGTATTCTAATTATCCTGTATTTACTCATCATAAAATATGGGTGGTATTCAAAATACCTAACTGTTAATTGTATAGACACCAACTAGTCAGAACAAATGCCAAAGAATTCACAGTGAGAAACTGTTGTAAACACCACTTTGAACAAGCCAGGTTATTTGTGCAATTGTATCTCCTACTAGTCTGTAAACTGTGATGTTGTAAATTGGGTAGGTCAGAGTCAACCTTTGTATCCTTACCACATAGCTTGGCATATAATAGGCTACTGTTAAACCAACAAAAGAATGTGAATGAGAGAAGAATTCAATCAGCAAGCTCATATTTTCAACCTGGTATCTAGAATCCATCTCAATCTAAATTGGGGTTAAGGAGCAGTGTGGATTTAAGGAATAGTGACCTAACACTTCTAGGCTCAGTATGAAATCACACCTGATGCTTTTGCAGCCCCAATACTGAACTCCACATTCACATTCTTACTGTCTCATTCTCATTTCTCTTTAGGAAGTGATTTCATTTCTTCTACTCTCATCTCTTCTTCACTTCCCAGTTTCCTTCTTAAGAACTGGAGATGTTTCTCAGGATCCACATAAGAGTGAAAACATATGGTATCTGTCTTTCTCTGTATGTCTTATTTCACTTAGCATAACACTCTCCTGAGAAACTTAAAAGAAGACCATGGGGGAGGGGGAGGGAAAAAAAAGTTAAGGAGGGAGCCAAACCATAAGAGACTCTTAAAAACTGTGAATAAACTGAGGGTTGATGGGGGGTGGGAAGGAGGGGAAAGTGGGTCATGGGCATTGAGGAGAGCACCTGTTGGGATGAGCACTGGGTGTTGTATGGAAACCAATTTGACAATAAATTTCATATAAAAAAAGAGAAAAGTTTATTGGTTAAACCTAAAAAAAAAAAAAAAAAAAAAAGAACTGGAGATGCCCCAAACCTCAAGACTCAGTTCACTAAAGCCTATTGATTGACTTAGTGCAACCGAATTCTTAATTGCCTACCAAGGTTTAGTTGAGCCCAGTTGAACAAATATTTTTTGACAAATTCTTGGAATATAATGATGAACAAGTCATGCTCTCTTTTCCTTTAAGGGAACACTGTGCATTGGTGGAAATAAATATGTAAATGAGTCATTGAGTAAATGGCTAAAAAATGTTAAAAAAATGTTATCCAACAAGAAGACTAAACTCATATTTAGGATATCAGCATAGTGGAGCACTAAGGACAGTAAGAAAACAATTAGAAGAGTTTGATATAGTTGTTATAAAAAGGAAGCAAAGCAAGTAGCAATAAACAAATTCAGAGCTTTGAAGACTTCCTTAACCTTCCTCCCTTAACCTTTCTTAAGGTTACACAATAAGTAAGATTACACAACAGTCTCATCCTCCGAATACAAAGGACCTCTAAGAGTCTTAATCCATCTCTAATAAGTGCTAGGATAAAGACATAAATAGGATGGTATGGGAACACACAAAAAAAACAATGAATCCAGTTAAAGCAGGGGAGGGGAGCTTAGAGAAGAGAAAGCATTTTAGAGGAAATGATGTTTGAGCTAAGTGTTATAGGACAAGTGAAACAGGTGAAGGCTTGGGGAGCTGGGAGAGACAGGCAACCCTTTGGTGAGAGCCTTTCATCACATTTAATTAGATCTTCAATACTTCCGCTAGCCTAGAGCATCATCTCTTATCTCTCTATTATCTATCCAATTTGCCACATTGAACCCTTTCTCTGTGTCCACTGTACCACTTCTGAGGTTTATCGAGCTTACAAGCCCTATGCTTGGCTGGATCCCAACACCCATCCCAACGAGGCTGGTTTGTTCACAGTTTTTATTTTGCTTTTCTGTCAGGATCACCTGAACTTCTCTTGGCCATTAGCAAATGTCAGCTTGCATCACCACTATCTTTCAAAACCTTATTCAAAATTATCTTTCTTAAGCAGTCTTTCACAGTGGATAGAAGCATACAGTTGAAGAACTCCTTCCTTCTAAGTTTTTTTTAAGTTTTTTTTATTTATTTAGGTAATCTCTACACCAAACATGGAGCTCGAACTCATGGCCCCAAGATCAAGAGTCACATGCTCTTGATGTGACTGAGCCGACCAGGCACCTCAGGCCTCCTTCCTTCTAATGAAAAGTGATCAATACATTCTATTTAGAATTGTGTATTCATAAATATATATTCAAAGAAAATACATATCTGTATGGCCAGTGATAACTAATGTTATTCAGCCAAGACTGTGAACTTCTCAGCTGAAGGTATCCAATTTTTCATTGCTTCACATCGTCCTGTCATCATCTCAAATGCCTGGTAGAGAAACACCCACACAGTATGGCCACAAAGGCTCATTGAATTTTCACTTAGTTTTCTCATAATTTCTCACAAATGTCAGATTACTGGCAAAAATTTTATCAGAGGGAGCAAAGTAGGAAATTACTTAAATCTCTTGATGGAACTTAATCGTTTTTGAAGAATTAGGGCATTTCATATGGGAGCAATATCGAAATAGATGACCTGAAACAAAACTTGTTTCCCCGAGAATCTGCAACTCCTGAATTGTCTCTGGAGGCTGCTAATATTTTTTTCAGTTCTTTCTGAAAAGGAAAATAAACAAATGCAATCTACTTCTGCAATCACTCTTTGCTTCTCTATGAATACGAAGGCAATATTTTATAAAGGATATTCCTTAGACCACTGATCTTGTGAGGTGCTCTAGAAAAAAGGCTTCTTTGGGAAATAACTGGGAAACACTGCATTGGATAGCCCTGGTTTGGAGATGCACAGTAAACACTAGCGTCTTAAACACCATGGTATCTCAGTAAGTAGCCTAGTTTTACTTTGTTAAACCTTTCATTTCACAAGTGTAAATGAAAACAGATTTAACAGATTTTTCTCCCTCAACAATATCCTTAGCAACCCTACTGCATGGAATGTCAGATTGGGAAATGCTATATTGTTCCCTCCATTGAATTCATATGCTGACAGATAAGTGCTGTGTAGTCTGAGGCATTTATTTTGACTTTATATAGAAGCTTAAAGTAGCAAGTATCTTTTTGATGTTTGTTGTATTTAACCACAGTAAACAAGCACAGAGTAAACAGTTCTTCGATGCTAAGTGTTTACTTGTGTAATCTAGTGGGTTTTATTCCAACTTTTATAATTGTAGTAGTTACTGCTTGAATGAAAAAAACCTGAAAATAAAAATAGAAATTCTAAGAAATGAGAACACTAGCACTGAACCATAGGGCTGCAGTCTAAGCAGACATTCCATTATTGGGTTGATGGTGAATACAAAATGGATGTTTGATCACCATATACTCACTTGATATTCTCCTCCATAAGACGTCTTGTTTCTGGCTTGGACTAGGGCCCAGCCAACTTCAGGAGAACCACAGGCTCCCACATACAGATTCAGAGCAGAATTACAGGTTCTCAACATGGGATCCCCAGGGGGCATGTGACTTACTCAATAGGCCCCAAAGTAGTATTTTAAACATGGACCTGGTCTCTCTAAAGACACAGGATTTGTTTATTTTATTTGATAGCCATTTAAAACAGACTGTTTTCATCTGCCTTTATTTCCTTTTGGTGCCACTCTCTATTTCCAGAAGCTTCTTAAAAGTAACAAATATCGGGGTGCCTGGGTGGCTCACGAGGTTAAGCATCCAACTTTGGCTCAGTTCGTGATCTCATGGTTCGTGGGTTTGGGCCCTGCATTGGGATTTGTGCTGACAGTGCAGAGCCTGGAGCCTGTATTAGATTCTGTGTCTCCCTCTCTCTCTGCCCCTCCCATGCCCATGCTCTGTCTCTCTCTCTCTCTCTCTCAAAAATAAATAAACATTAAAAAAAGGTAACAAATATACAGAGAATTGATAGGATTTCAACATTAGTGCTTTACTGAGTTTCAGTAAAGTGGGCTATTAATCTCTCGATAAACTATTGCAAATATTCAAAATGGAAAAACAACCACTAGCAAGAAATCATGGGTATAAAAACTCAGATGTTGATCCCTGACACTCTTCAGTTTTCATGCCTTAGCACCCCAACTCAATCTAATATTCTTTTTAACTGAACCCATGCACTGTGTCCCTTCCTATTTTCCAACATAGAGCAATTTCTTGCAATTATACCATTTATTCATCCATTCACTTGGCAAGTATTATTGACAGCCACTCACTGCTCTGGTTTTACATTACATTTGCAAAATGAAGTCATCATTTGCTTTTCCAATTCAAGAAAAATTTACCTAGACTGAAGAATCTGAGACATCTTATCAAAAGGCAACTCATATCTGAAGGAAATCAGATAAGGGGCAGGCTATACATTTTGTAGGTCAATATTTTTCAAAGACGTCTGTTTCAGAATCGCCTGAAGTGTGTTTGAAATGCAGACTAAAAGGCCCAAATGAGACTATCTGGGGTCATGGTCCAGGAATCTACATTTCTAATCCGTACTCTTGGTGTTCTCTGTGCACCTAAAATTCCATGAGGAATCCTCCTCTAAAGGGTTGGTGGATGGAAGTCTGCACACACACCCTTCAACAGGAACACCTCCACTCTTATGTCTTCACTTTATTGAAGTTCCTGTATGAAGTCTTCAAAATCAATGGATTTCAGTGCTAGAGCTTCTTTGGAAACCACTTAAAGTGTGAGATCACCAGATAGTTTTCTCTATGGGGCTCTAGTTTGACCCATCATATTTTAAGCATGCAACATTGGAGCAAGCATGGATTTTGGAATCAGAAAGATACCCCTCAACTAGTTACTAGTTGGGTATGTTTAACAAGCTAATTAATTTCTGTGGGTCTTTTCTCCTCTATAAAACTGGGTCAATAGCAGGGAATAACAACAAGGTGGTTGTTCAGATTAGAAGATTGACAGTTAAATACTTAACCAAAGAGTTGGTTTATACTGGGTATTCTCCAAATTTTAAGCCTCACCCCTCCCTAATTTTTTTTTAATTTTTTTTAATGTTTATTTATTTTTGAGACAGAGAGAGACAGAGCATGAAAAGGGGAGGGGCAGAGAGAGAGGGAAACACAGAATCGGAAGCAGGCTCCAGGCTCTGAGCCATCAGCCCAGAGCCCGACGCGGGGCTCGAACTCGAAGACCGCGAGATCGTGACCTGAGCTGAAGTCGGACGCTTAACCGACTGAGCCACCCAGGCACGCACCCCTCACCCCTCCCTAATTTTGTCAGCTTCTAGAGAGTAGCTGTATAAAAATTCTTTTAAAATCTTTTCTAAAATGCTGTTCTTGAAGACACTGGCCTTTATGTTGCATGAAATAACAAATGTTAAATTTCTTACAGAATGAGGTACTAGGATCAAGTTCATTATTTTCATTAAAACATTACATATTTCTGTATAACATCAATGGGAATTATTTAAACCACCATGCATTCTTTTACCTCTACCACAAAGTTTGGATACAACATTAATACTCAGTAACAGGAAACACTTCTTACTGTCTCTAGACTGCTTATGTTTATTTTTTAATATCATTTATTCAATAAAATTTTTAAGCCATTCGACAGATTTATTGAGAGGGTATACTGACAAGTGGAAAAGCTAGAATCTGATTACTTGAATATAAATAAACCTCATTTTTTAGCTCTAAGATGTTGGACGAACTATTTCTTAGCCTCAAACTCCTGAAATACTAAATTAGGCTAATAATAGTACCTTTCTCATAGAATTGTTATGGAAATTAAATAAAACAAACCATAAGTAGCACTTAGAACACTATCTGGCATTTGCTATGCACTCTGACCATGCTATTTAGTATTATTTACCACATGGAGAGTAGTTAGTGAAGATATATGGTTAAAAAGGCATGTAAACTACCTCAAATATTCCATGAAAGTAAATGTAATATAAAGCATATAAGTGAATAATGTAGTAAATGATAGGCTCCTTTATCTCATGCAAAAAAAAAAAAACAACAACTTGACTACCATCATTATGTAATATTGATCTTGACATCAATGCTAGCTCTAACCCATTACTCAAGAAGACATTCCTCATTTACTTTCCTTGAGACTGTCTATATGAATCAATGGATGAGCAATCAGAAATGTATATGCATTCATGCACACTCCATTGATTTGTGTTATGAAGACCAGTAGACCTATGAAGCATCTAGTCCATTCTAGGATGGTCCCCACTCAAACAGAGACACCTTCAGCACTGGTTTGTTCTGTCTCCCTAGCATAAGGTTTGCAAAGGAAGGAACTACACTCATAAGACCTTTGTGGTTAAGTGGTTAGCTAAATAGCTCACTTCTATTTCCTTATCCCTACCCATACTCTAGGTTCATTACTATTAAAAATCAAACAATGTGAGGTCTTGATTTAGTATTTTCATTTAGCAACACTGTTCCCTCAACACGTAGTTCTTATAGCCTTCTTTCTTTTTCCCTAAGGACCCTCACCTCTGTAGACAAACCCAATTGTCTAAACTTCATTTGCTCCTTAAATAATAATCACCATCACATCTAAAACATACTTAAACACTCTCACTGAAGCTTTTATATTAAGGTATTTGATTGACTCAGGAACAAGAACACCAAAACTGGGATCTGTTTATTGTGTACAACATTATTTCAAGACTTCCTGGAAGTTAAGGTGAAGCTAAACTGTTGATCCCTTGCTTTGCTTGCTGGGGGAGAAAATAAGATAGAATCTTTAGACAAAGGTGGCTATTAAGGAGCCTCTGGGATCAGTGAAATAACCAACTGATTTGTGATGGAAAGAGGATAAATGTTTCCTTCCTGGGCTGAAGTACAGTATGTTCAACCCTGCATAGCTTAGCATCAGGGGCTTGGATTTTCCAAAGGGTGTAACTGCTAACTCCCAGGTGAAGTTGCTGGTTGAGCATTGTTAAGCCTTAATGTTCCCTTTTCTGATGAAATGCCACAATAGTTAAATGAAGCTAAATGAATGATCTCTGTTATGTGTCTGGGCTTGACTTAGTTGGTTCTTCCTTTCTATTTCTATTCTAATGTTTTGTGACACTGTACTATAAAGATCATTGTGTATCCCTCTGTCCCCATTAGCCAAAAACTCTTTAAGTATAAGGACTGAACCTGATTTAACTCTATTGCATGATCCTACCTTGACACTTAGTAGACCCTCAATCAATGTTTGTTAAATAATCAGAGACTACATGAGAACCACTAAAACTGTCTTTCCAGGGCTTTGAACAACCTACATACCCACTTAGTGAACATACATGAAAAAATTAAGAAATGAGAATTTTTTTCTAAGAACAAGATTTGCAAATAGGTTAATAATTACAGAGATCATTATAATAAGAACAAGAAAATTGTGTTTTATGTAACTAGTTTCTGGCCTATAGGTTAGTGAGATGCATAGGTAACTGCTCCCATCTAAATGATCTAGACAGAGTAGAATGAACGTTCTGAGTTCAAGAAGATGGAATCATAAAAGTAAAGCCTTATACTGAGGATATTTTAAAAGTAACAGCATAGGGGCATCTGGGTGTCTCAATCTATTGAGGTACCGACTCTACTCTTGATTTTGGCTCAGGCCACGATCTCAAGGTTGTGAGATCAAGCCCTACGTCGGGCTCAGCACTGACCATGTAGTCTGCTTAGGATTCTCTCTCCTTCTCTCTCTGCCCCTCTCCTGCTCATTTTCTCTCTCTCTCTCTCTCTCTCTCTCTCTCTCTCTCTCTCCCCCCCCAAATAAATAAACTTAAAATTAAAAAAAATATATAAAAAACAACAGTATAGAATGAAGCAGACTTGACAGGAACTCACGAGGTTTGTTGCCCTCCAGCAGCCAATAGTGGGATGAAGTTAACAAAGAAGCCAACACAGTATTCACAGAACTAATTCAGTGCAAAATTCAGTCAGAATTTTGAGTAGTGTAAAGTTTACTTTGAGCTTTTTGGGTTCTATGCATATATTATATGTATTAATTGAACACTATTTGTCAATACTATTTATTGTCAATGCTATTTGCCAGTCTCTAAGGACCCATATGATAACCAAAGCCAAAGAATTATGAACAGCATAGACTTCATTTGGCTTTTCTTCCTTATTCTGCTCTATGATAACCAGTAACTGTAGCTGAAGTCTGAGGATTTACCAATCATCCAGATGATACAGTAATATATATTACACATATTCTTACAATTACTCCCACTCTCTTTTTGTAGATGAGGAGGCAGAACAATGGCATTGGATAGTCTGTTCAAGGTCATATAGCTGATGAATGGAAGAGCTGGGTTTTAAGCAGGGAGGGCTTGAGTGTGCACTCCTTTTTTTAAAAAAAAATTAGTGTTTGTTTATTTTTGAGAGAGAGACAGAGCATTAGTGTGGGGGGGGGGGTTGGGCAGAGAAAGAGAGGGAGACACAGAATCTGAAATAGGCTCTAGGTTCTGAATTGTCAGCACAGAGCCCAACATGGGGCTCAAACTCGGGAATGGTGAGATCATGACCTGAGCTGAAGTCAGGCGCTTAACCAACAGAGCCACCCAGGCACCCTGGGTTTGCACTCCTAATCATGACCTCACAGCTCCTCTTCTCTGATAGGATTTGGAAATGGAAAACAGAAGAAAGCAATATAGTCTTGGCAAGAAGGTAAAAGATGTTTAAAAGACAAGAAGAACATTAGGAGTATTTTTTTTCAATTTTGGTCAATATCATGTTCTTTATATTATCAGAGATACATAGATATTTTGACACTAGTACTGTATTTTTGTACAGGTAATGCATTGATATATCTCATAACCCTCATGTTCCATTTCTCCATGGATGCAGTGCAGCTCTATGAATAATTTAAAAGCATTATCACCTAGCAGTGGGTGCCTTAAAATATTGCCAGATACTCCAGAGATACTCCAATACCTCAGAGCAATAAAGAGGAACAGGGGAAAATTTGTCAATACAGATTACTAGCGGAACCAGTTACATCTTGGTAAATCTTCCCTGTACAAATCAGTAAGAGAGAAAAGAAAGCATTACATGAATGGCAACCCTATTGAGGAAAATAAATTATACAATGACATTGGATCTCTTTGGAGAAGAGGGAAGAATATCACATCATTCCGACTTATTCAAATTTTCATATGTGGTTTTTTATATGACTGAAATGGTAAAGCATACATGAGGACATGGGTGAAAACGACATTGAGGGCTGTATGAAAATACAGGAGAAACATACTTTGGTTTCTTGCTGACTTATTTCTGAGACATGAAATTGTGCTAACCAAGAGTGCCCTTGATGTGGGGAATCTACTGGAGTTGTCAACACACTGAAATACCTTCTTCCCCTGTCATTTACTTGGTCACTGCCATGTACAGGTAGGTGAACAGCTGCCACCCCAGGGAGTCTTTTCCATCTACCACACATGTCACTCCCCAGTCTAGCAGCTGAACCTCAGAGAGGGCCAGCTTCTGGTTTGACTGTTGGATGCCTGTGCAATACCAATTATTAGATATGTTGAGTACTGCCCCACTGATGTAAATAATAAACATGTTTCCTCAAGGGCAAATAACTTCTTTAATTAAAAAAACATAAAAATCAGGGCACCTGGGTGGCCCAGTCAGTTAAGTGTCTGACTTCAGCTCAGGTCATGGTCTCATGGTCCGAAGTTCGAGCCCCACATCAGGCTCTGTGCTGACAGCTCAGAGCTTGAAGCCTGCTTCAGATTCTGTGTTTCCCTCTCTCTCTGCCCCCCACTACCCCGCCCATGCTTTCTCTCTCTCTCTCAAAGATAAAATAAACATTTAAAAATTTTTTTAAATAAAAACATATGGATATCAATGAAAATGTAATCAGTGATTTAAGGGACTGATTTGGCAGAAATTAAAAGTGATTCGGATGTAAAGGTATAGGTTTAGGTATAGGTAAAGGTATAGGTTAGTTCATGGTTCCTAGGTAGACTCGGGGAAATAAGTCGAATCCAGAAATGTGCAAAATGCTGTAAAAAGTCAGTTACACAGTTATCTCAAAAATAAAACTGAAAAAAAAAAAAGTGTGCTTGATAGGAACAGGATATTGGAAAATTACATTGAAAGAAAAGTAACTGACAAAAAATCAAATAGAATTTGCATTAGGAACAATTCACATGCTATGAGTACCTTATGTTTATTACATATGTATATTTGTATTCATATTGTTACTTACATATTAATGTGTAATATCTATATATTATATATACACACATGTATATGGTCATTTAATGCTTATAATAACTTTATGAGAAAGGTATTCTCACCTTCATTTTACTCATGAGATAATTGGGTCTCAGATATACCATGTACTTTGCCCAGTGGCACACACAAGTTAGGCAGGTTTCAATGAGGCTCAGATGGCACAACCATCCAAACACAGGGCCACCCCAAGAAGGGTGGAGTTCTCAGTGCTCACAGGGAGATTACCAGCCCACCTGCACCCTGATCCCCAGGTAAGGGAGCAGGCAGGGAGAACTGGAGAGGCCACTGAAGAGGGGCTAGATTTTTAAGTTCACCCCCACCTATAGATAGTCTCGCAAAATGCTTTACCAAGCGGAGGAAGGTTTTTTTTTTTTTTTAATTTTTAAAAAAATTTATTTTGGAGAGAGAGAGAGAAAGAGAGAGAGAGCGCACAAGCGGGGAGGGGCAGGGAGAGAGAGAGACAGGGACACAGAATCTGAAGCAGGCTCCACGCTCTGAGCTATCAGCATAGACATCAACGCAGGGCTCAAACTCACAAACCATGAGATCATGATCTGAGCCAAAATCAGACACCTAACCCACCGAGACACCCAGGCGCCCCACTGAGGAAAGTTGTTTTACACACAGCTGTGAGTGTCTTTTCGGGCCTTGGTCAGGGGCCAAGTTGAGCCTGCAAAGGAGGGCAACCAACCATGGGCTTAAGCAACCCCAGAGGACAAGCAAGGTGAGCTGGGAAAGGGGGATAATTATATTAGGCGTGGAATGTGGCATGTCACCGTGGGGAAATATTATGAGAACAGCCCAGTGGAAGGCCACACTTGAGTGCTTAGCTATTGAGGACAATGTGGGATACTCCCTGTTTAGAGGAGAAAAACAGGAGAGAATCTTTCATACCCACATAACTCAGAGGGGTAAGTGATGGGAGTAAAAAAATTCCCATTGTTTTTCAAAGAATTTGACAATAGCTTTGGGTTTCCATTCTGTGCACTTTCTGTGAAAACTGAGTAAAAAGGGCTTGATTGTCTTCCTTTTACTGACATTTACTAACTATGTATTCTCCGGCTATCTTGGTGGTTAGTGGCATTTCTGTGAAAACCTGGCACTCATGACTACTTTCAATCTTTTCTTGTCTCCCTAGGAACTTAGTTTATAGCTGAAAGAACATACTCTGCAATTTGAGTTTCCTATTTCCTTTTCTAGGTGGGAGGTTTGGGACCAATTACATCTTAGGTAACAGGTATTCCTCAGAACCAGCATGCCTTGCCAGATATTTTGAAAATTATCACAAATCTAAAAAGATATCCATTCACCTCTCATAGCATAATTTAGTAGATATTCTATGGTTTATGTTAGGAACCCGTCCTGAAGAGAAGGCTGGTTTGGTCCAAGAGAAATACAGAATGGGGTTTAATTAATGAATTCCCCAGTTGCTGTTCTTATATTAGTTTGCTAGACCTCTCATAACAAGATACCACAGACCAGATGACTTCAACAATGGAAATGTACTACTCTATGATCCAGCAATAGCACTGATAGGAATGTAGCCAAGGGATACAGGAATGCTGATGCATAGGGGCACATGGACCCCAATATTTATAGCAGCACTTTCAACAATAGGCAAACTATGGAAAGAGCCTAAATATCCATCAACTGATGAATGGATAAAGAAGATGTGGTTTATATATACAATGGAATACTACTTGGCAATGAGAAAGAATGAAATCTGGCCATTTGCAGCAATGTGGATGGAACTGGAGGGTATTATGCTGAGTGAAATAAGTCAGTCAGAGAAAGACAGATACCATATGTTTTCACTCATATTTGGATCTTGAGAAACTTAACAGAAGACCATGAGGGGACGGGAAGGGTAAAAAAGTTACAAACATAGAGGGAAGGAGGCAAACCATAAGACACTCCTAAACACAGAGAACAAAGAGAGGGCTGATGGGGGTGGGGGAGAGGAGAAAGTGGGTGATGGGCATTGAGGAGGGCACTTGTTGGGATGAGCACTGGGTGTTGTATGGAAAAAAATTTGACAATAAATTTAAAAAAGAAAAAGAAAAAAGAAAAAAAAGAAAAAAAGAAATGTATTTTCTCCTAAAGCCTCTCCCCTTGAATTGGAGATGGCCTCCTTACTGTGTCCGCACATGGACTTTTCTCTGCATGCACCCCTGGTGTTTCTGCGTGTGCCCTAATATCCTCACACCAATCAGATTGGATGGGGGGGGGGGCACCCTAAGGGACTCACTTAAGTTAATCACTGCTTGCAAGGCCCTATCCCCAAATGCAGTCATATCCTGAAGTACTGGAGACTAGGACTTCAACCTGTGAATTTGGAGGGGATGCAATCATGCAAAACAGTGCCTTAGAGAACATGTATGAGATTAAAGATAATTATAACTAAGTAAAAATATGTCAGGCTTTTGTTCATGTCTTATTTCCATATTCACTCACACTGTCCTTTTGGTCAAGACAGTTTTGCCCTCTAGTCTTCACTTACTTTGCTATAAAATGGCAAAAAAAATTTATCTGTACTTCACTTACTAATCTTCAGGTGCTAAATTAATTTTAAAACAGAATTTCAAGGTATATATTTTAAGAAGGATGAAAATATTCTTTTTTTTTTTTTAATTTTTTTTCAACGTTTTTTATTTTATTTTTTGGGACAGAGAAAGACAGAGCATGAACGGGGGAGGGGCAGAGAGAGAGGGAGACACAGAATCGGAAACCGGCTCCAGGCTCTGAGCCATCAGCCCAGAGCCTGACGCGGGGCTCGAACTCACGGACCCTGAGATCGTGACCTGGCTGAAGTCGGACGCTTAACCGACTGCGCCACCCAGGCGCCCCGAAAATATTCTTTGCTACTTAAATTTGTATACATTCTTTAATTCTTATCTGATTAAATGCACCAAATTAAAAAAAAAGTTAATAATCAAAGGTCCAATAACAAAATATGGGGTGGATGTTCAAGTGTGCATCCTGACTCTCACTCTCCAAAGTCAGTTAAATCCCATTGTGAAGTAGCCCCATCCTTGGATAAGCATGGGACTATACCACCTACCCTACTAAAGGCAAAAATAAAGGAAAGGGGAAGGATGGAATGGAGGTAGGAAGGAAGGAAGGAAGGAAGGAAGGAAGGAAGGAAGGAAGATCTTCATGTTGAAAATGAAGTTCTATGTACTACTAATTCTTAATTAGCATTTTATAGTTTTTGAAGAATTTATTATCACTTTCAGATTACACAAAAAGAGTGAAGTTGAAATTGTTAGTTTAAGAAATGGGTAGAACTAGATAACATTTATGACATTTTGGAAGGCATCAAACAAAACCCAGCACATCTGGTAAGCTGAATAGATGTACTTCCTTAAAATATCACAGTGTTGAGGGGTGCCTGGGTGGCTCAGTGGGTTAAGCATCTGACTTCAGCTCAGGTCATGATCTCACAGTCTGTGAGTTTGAGCTCTGCATCAGAATGTGCTGACAGCTCAGCTCGGAGCCTGGAACCTGCTTCGGATTCTGTGTCTCCCTCTCTCTGCTCCTTCCCTTCTCTCTCTCTCTCTCTCTCTCTCTCTCTCTCTCTCTCTCAAAATAAACATTAGAAAAATTTATTTTAAATATCACAGTGTTGAAAACCCAGGCCTTGAGAAGTGACAAGGACAGGGACAGCTCTGCTGCTAGAGTGCCCTGTGACCTGACGTGTGCCCACACAGCCCCTGCAGGCAAGGCTCATTCAACTGCAGTCTCAACCTTGTCTGGCAGTATGTTCTCTGAGATTCTTCCTGGAACATGGCAAGATGCTGGGCCATGAGGAGCTGCCACACAGCCTCAACTGCAGCAGGCTCTCCATCCCACAAGAGGCTGTCCATCCCTCAGGAAGCTGTCCATCCCACAGGAGGTTGTCCATCCCTCAGGAGGCTGTCCAACCCACAGGAGGCTGTCCATCCCTCAGGAGGTTGTCCATCCCACAGGAGACTGTCCATCCCACAAGAGGCTCTCCATCCCTCAGGAGGTTGTCCATCCCTCAGGAGGCTGTCTATCCCACAGGAGGTTGTCCATCCCACAGGAGACTGTCTATACCACAAGACGCTGTCCATGCTACAGGAGACTGTCCATCCCACAGGAGGCTGTCCATTCCACAGAAGACTGTCCATCCCTTAGGAGACTGTCCATCCCACAGGAGGCTGTCTATCCTTCAGGAGGCTGTCCACCGTCAGGAGGCTGTCTATCCCACAAGAGGATGTCCATCCCTCAAGAGGCTGTCCATCCCTCAGGAGGTTGTCCATCCCTCAGGAGGCTGTCCATCCCACAGGAGACTGTCCATCCCACAAGAGGCTCTCCATCCCTCAGGAGGTTGTCCATCCCTCAGGAGGCTGTCTATCCCACAAGAGGCTGTCCGTCCCACAGGAGACTGTCCATCCCTCAGGAAGCTGTCCACCCTCAGGAGGCTGTCCATTCCACAGTGGCCTGCCCATCTCTCAGGAGGCTGTCCATCCCTCAGAATACTGTCCATCCTATAGGAGACTGTCCATCCCTCAGGAGACTGTCCATCCTACAGAAGACCATCCATCCCTCAGGAGATTGTCCATCCTACAGGAGACTGTCCATCCCATAGTAGACTGTCCATGCCATAGGAGACTGCCCATCTCACAGGAGGCTGTCCATCCTGCAGGAGACTGTCCATCTTGCAGAAGACTATCTATCCCTCAGGAGGCTGGAAAGGGTTGCTTTCCATCCACCTCCCTGGTTCCAGCGGGCATGAAATTTTGCACTTTCTCCTTCTTTGGGCAGAACCACAGACTATAAAACCACTTAGCTGCAGTGTAGAACTGACACACCACTTACTCTGTATGTCATCTGGGCCCCTGGGTTTGGTGACATCCTGCAGGAACAGGTATGTCATGGGCTGACACCATCTTAACCTTGCTTTTGCTCTCTGTATAAATAAAGACTTTCAGAATGCATTTAGCTTCCTTACCAACCAAATGTATGGACACAGGGCAAGCCAAGTGTTTAAAAATATATTCATGCTTTTTTTTATGAAGATAATTTACTGTCAAATTGACTTACATTCAACTCCCAGTGCTCATCCCAACAAGTGCCCTCCTCAGTGCCCATCACCCACTTTCCCCTCTCCCCCACACCCCCATCCACCCTCAGTTTGTTCTCTGTATTTAAGAGTCTCTTGTGGTTTGCCTCCCTCCCTCTCTGTTTGTTACTATTTTTTTCCGCTTCCCTTCCCCCATGGTCATCTGTTAAGTTTCTCAAGATAACACATGAGTAAAAACATTGTTTTAATCAGGTATGGTAAGATATGCAGACACAGAAATGATGGTCATGAAGGAAGACATTTTTGCTTACAGTTCCCTGACACAGGAGGGACCTATGCGCCATGTGGGGCCACAGAGGGAAGTACTAGGGTCAGTCAGGAGGCAGAGAGGTCGAGGGGAAATCATGGGCAAGAGCCTCATTATCATTTTCATGAGGAAGGCAAAGTAAGATAAAGACAGCAGAAACAGGATTGCCTGGTTTGAATAATTTCAGGGGGCTCTGAGGAATAGGGGCTGTCCTGAGCTGTCTGATACCTGGCCATGGTGGGTAGTGGCCCAGGAGTGCAAGAGCTCTGTGACAGCCAGACAGAGGAGGAAGTTTGGGGTATGGGCTTTGGACTTGTTGGTTTGCATATGAAAGGTCCCTGCAGGCCAGACCTTCACTATCTCTAAAAATTGGCAAGCCCTGGGGGTGGCAGTGGTTCCAGGGTAATAAGGCCCCAAGATGTCAAAGCAGCAGAAAATATGGGAAATAAAAAATATGGTTGACATACCACATTAGTAGCTGACACTGTGCTATTGCTTAAGGATCGCTTGACTGCTCAACAATAGGTATATAAAAAACGTAACAAGCATCTAGGGGTACCTGGGTGGCTCAGCTGGTTAAGTGTCTGACTTCGGCTCAGGTCATGATCTCACGGTTCTCGGGTTCGAGCCTCACATCAGGCTCTATGCTGACAGCTTGGAGCCTGGAGCCTGCTTCAGATTCTGTGTCTCCCTCTCTCTCTCTGCCCCTCCCTGGTAGTGCTCTGTCTCTTTCTGTCTCTCAAAATTTAAAATTAAAATTAAAAAAATTAACAAGCATTTATTTAGCATCTGTGTGTGGGGGGGGAGGGAGGGATATAGAAGTGGGTGAGATCTAGTCCTAATCTCAAGGAATTTACAAACCAAAATTAAGGAAATAGAAATGAACACCAGACCCCCCCCCAAAAAAAAAAAGTCAGAAGGGGATGATCATAAATGTAAGAAGCTGATAGTGATTTTTAAAAACTTTAAGAAAAATATAATATAAAAAAAATGTTCCAGAGGCATACCTTTCTCCAGGCATGTGCATGTGTTCACCTGTCTTCCTGTGTAATGTTATTTCTTTACACCCCCAAATAAATGCAGGACTGAAAAAACTACTAGTACAGGAAGGCCATTGCTCTGGGGCCAGTGACTTTCTTCAGAGGGGTGTCCCCTAAGATCCCAGCTAGGTAGTGTGCACATGATTGTCAGCACTCTGGAGACAGGCTGGGGAAAGGAGGTAAATGTCCCTGGGTTCAGTAATATAGATTTGCATTTATTTGCCTTTTCCACCCAAGCTCTCCCTACTGTACCTGATATTCTCATATCAGGAGATTCTCAAGATTTCCAGAAAATCAGCTGTGAGTTTGTTGAAAGTTTGCATGGGGTACAAAAGAGACCTGGGTCCAGTTGCTCTAGATTCCCATTCTTTCAATAAATTCATCTCTTTTCAGCCCTGCTCCTCAGCTAAGTCTTTCATAGTACAGAGTTCTATGGGGGTAAATTAGCTCATTTCTCACTGGTGTCCTCTGTTGCAAGTTGGGTGATAGTTCTGTCTACTCTGCTAAGAGTGGACACTTACTTCTCTTCCATAGCTTCCCTTATTCCAAACCAAACATATATATATTTGGTTATATATATATATATATATATATATATATATATATATATATATTTGGTTATATATATATATATATATATATTTGGTTTTATATATATATATATATATATATATATATATATATATATATATATTTGCATATCTCACCCATTGTTTTATTCTCTCCCGCCTGTTCTCCTTGTCCTTGTGGATTAACACTTTTCAAATATTCTTTTATCAACACTTCTGTGGATTTGAGGAAGAACAGAAGATAAATTGTCCTGGTCAGTGTTCCACCATGTGTAATGAGAAACCCCCAGCGCAGTTAGGTGGAGTATGCCTTCTGGTTTCTGTGACATCCACACATTTCACAGTGTCTAATTGTACAAGGTGCCCAACAAGAAACTATCACTAAAGAGGCAGCTGCATAGGACAAATGTACACTTTGCAAAGTTAGACTAGTTTGGTTCCACAAGTATTTTCTGAGCACATATCCCATGCCAGGACCATGGACACTGGGCATGAGGGTAAACAAAACATGACTCTTCCCCCCCTGACCCATATTGTGATGAAATCCTCTTGGAAAAGGGCAGTCTGAAAAATCACAGTGGGAACCAGAGTATGCATCACCCAGGCTTGTTTCTAGTGTTGGTTTCTAGCATCTGGAGGAAGAGAAAGCTGCAGAAACCTGATTACATTCAGATAATTTAAAAGTTAATGGGCAATACCCTGTGGGATTGATTCACCCTTTATAAATGCCATTTCTTCTTTGGATCCCTGCAAGGAGCAAATCAAATGTGGGCTGTAGACCTCAGTGACAGAAGCAGTGACAAAGCAAAGCTGTCTTCGTAGCTTAGCTTACTTTAATTTTAAGAGAGAAAAAAAATGATGCTTTATTTTGATGTTTCAGCCTAAAGTCCACTTAAAAAAAGAAATTTTCGGGGCGCCTGGGTGGCGCAGTCGGTTAAGCGTCCGACTTCAGCCAGGTCACGATCTTGCGGTCCGTGAGTTCGAGCCCCGCGTCGGGCTCTGGGCGGATGGCTCAGAGCCTGGAGCCTGTTTCCGATTCTGTGTCTCCCTCTCTCTCTGCCCCTCCCCTGTTCATGCTCTGTCTCTCTCTGTCCCCCAAAAAATAAATAAACGTTGAAAAAAAAAATTAAAAAAAAAAAAAAAAAAGAAATTTTCACCCAAAGGAAAAAAAAATTGATATAACCAAGTCAGGTGCCAGACACAAAGAACCTCTGGGATACAGATGGACTGAGGATAATTAAGAGGAATGTATTATTCTGGGCTCATTACCAGAAGCCCAGGTTAAGCTAACTTAAGTAAAGTGGGAATTCACTGGCTCAGTAGCTGAAAGTTTTAGGAACCACTGGATCCAGGTGCTTAAAAGTTGTTGCCAGGAGCAAATGGCTCTGCTCTCTTCTGCGCTGGCTTCACTTTCAGACATTTTCCCACTTTCAGGTTTATACCTACCAGCTTAACAACATTCAGGAATAGAAAGTCTTTTCCACAAATGTACCAGCTATGAGTCTCTGATTTCCCAAGCCTAAGTCACGTTTGCTCCCTCGCCATTGATCTGGAGATTAGGTTGTTCCACTCAAACCACATAGATGGAGAGTGTGGTGAGGTGGTTACCCAAAGGAAGTCAAGTAAATGGTGCTAAGAAGAGGAGGGATGGCTTTTAAGCCATCAAATATGATAGCTACTAATTGGTGTAAGATAACACTGGCCTTGGAGTTCTGGCTGCATCACTATTTTCAAAAACTCCCTAAGTTCCTAAACAAGCCAGACTGCTTAGCACAAAGGGGTGGTTCTGAGTGTAGCTATTTTTGAATTATTTACTGATCTTCCACTGCATTTGCCCCCATCAACCGTTAACATCCCTCTCTTGCTAAAAGGCCACCTGACCAGAAAGGTTAAGAAAAATATTCAGTAACCTCCAGAGAAAGGGTAGAATACTTATTTTTAGCTTTCTGGTATTTGATCATAAATGCTTTCAGCCTGGAATGACTTCAATGAGATTTGTGCATCTGAAGGCTGCCAAAAAGAGAAGGGGGAAAAGTCAAATATTAAAGGAAACCTTGCTCTCATCCAAAAGAGGAAGATTCCTTAAATTTTTAAAGAAAATGTTAGTTCTATTTTTAACTCTGTTTTTAGGTTCTTTAAGGCTTCGGCTAAGAGGAGAAACAGGTCTGATGGCAAAAAGCTTTAAAACCCAAAGGTTTTATACCCAGTACATGTTAACCCTGTATTAACAAGTCCTTGATAAAGGGGAGAAAGCAGGTGTTCCATGTACAATCCAGTTGTCTATAGTCTCAGTATTGTCCCCAGATGGGTCCTGGAAGATTTCTAAAAGGGACTTGTTCTGAGAGAGAAAGGTCCCTAAAAAAACATGATCTCATAAAAATAGATCCACAGGCCATGACAATTGTCCTTTTAAATTAGTTTGTCACCTTAAGAAACCTATCTGTGGAATGAGTGATCAAGAGGCCATTGATTCTTTGCATCAAGTTTTTGTCAAGGTTTGCTTTTCAAACCTTTTAAATCATTGGTGCAACTCCTTTGAATGCATCTTCTAAGTTGACTCTTGGAATGGTACATCCATCACCAAACTCTGCTCCAAATTCACTTGAAGTTGGCAGTTTTAGGTTTCAAATTGTGACTTAACACCCAACCCATCCTAAGATTATACTGAGCATAGGGCAGCTCACCTGGAGGACCCCACAGAGGAGTATCCAGAGCTGCCATGGTATGTGGAACAGATAGTTCCATTTGATTCAGGTGTGATGTTTCTCAGGCTGATTCTCTTCTAGGATGCTCTTCATTTGCTTCCATACCTCTCTCCTCTTCCTTGATAAGTCTTTCACTGATATCAAACCCCCTTTATTTTTTATTTTTTTTATTTTAGAGAGAGAGAGGGGGGCAGAGAAAGAGGGAGAAAGAGAATCCCAAGCAGACTCCATGCTCAGTGTGGACCCCACATGGGGCCCAATCCCACAATCCTGGGATCACGACCTGAGCCAAAATCAAGAGTTGGATGATTAACCTGCTGAGCCACCCAGGCGCCCCCATCACAGACCTTCTTGGTGGCTCCACTCCACTCTGAACACCACAGCATGAACAATTCAGCATTTAACAATATACCATTTTACATTCCTACCTAATTATTTCAAATGTGAAATTTTGTCCTCACAAGAATTTTAGCATGGCTGTGATAAATACCTTCTGGTTCGATACTTCACTGCACAATCTCTGAGCAGACGATCTGAAGCTCCATACACAGGTACTCCCACTACATATTTAGGTTGGAATGATTATTGAAGTTTAAAATCCCAGTACTATCATGAGGTAGAAACTTTATTGCTTATGCCAACAATAATTAGACTGAAAATCACATTAAAGAGATCTTTGGACTTCGTTTAGTATCTATTTAGTCTGAGGCTGGGTGTATAGTTTCTGTTTAAAGAAAGAATATTGTCCTTCATCTGTGCTGCACTTAATGGCCAATTGATTTTTATTTACATCCTGGTAATTCTTTGAACATTAGGTTCTTTAACATGAGAATTCAGCACTCTGCAATAAATATGGGGGAAAATTTTGCTCAGTGAGGAACTCCAATACCACAAAAGAAAGGGTGTAGTTTTCAAAACTCATTTTTGTTTGCACGGCAAAATTTGACCTGGTGAAAATGACTCTCCAAACCTCCAGCTAGAAGAGGTCATGGTCTAAGTCCATCCCACAGCACAGACTAGAGACAAAATTGAAAGTCCAAGCCCTTAACTTTCCTCTTCTGGCTCTCCCTGGTCTAAACAAACACTCTTAAATCAACTGTTTTCTTTTCTCAATACAGCCCTGTGTACAGGGGAAAAATGGGATTGGCACAGAAAAATAATTTAGTATGTAATTTTTGAAGAAGAAATTTAAAAATAAACAACTACCCAAAATATTTCATTGTAACAAAATGTGACAAAGGGGAGTTAGGACAAAATCTCATATTTACACAAAAAGCACAACTGTTTCCCTGGAAACAGGCTGAGCAGTTATGCAAATGATATGAGCTGGTGGAAATCTGACCCAAAGAATAAATGAAAAAGACAAAAGTGGCTAACAAGGATACAAATATGTCCTGTGGTGATCAATGATAAGAACGAGTCTGAAAACCGTGTAATGTGATAATCGTGGTATTTAGAGAGAAGTAAGGGACATAACTGCTGTGGAATTTGGATGGGCCAAGATTTGGCCCAGGTTCTGGGAACATTCGGTACTTTGTTCGTGTGTCTGCTGCTCAGTCAGAGGAGGGCAAAGAAGGAGGGAAGGCAAAAGGGAGAGGGTCCAGTGTTTCTGGTTCAGGGATAGGTCTCCAGGGAGTTTACACAAACACAGTTCCTTCTTTAGGCTAGCCACTGTCCTGTTTGTTTTGTTCTGTTTTGTTGTGTTTCTTTGCACCACATCATACTTCTTCAGCACAGGTAAGCATGCTGTTTTTCTTCTCCTTCTCCTAAATAAACATGGCACTTTCTCACCAAATAAGGCACCAATGTCCTAATGTGAACAAACTGATACTTGTAATCAAGTCTTAAAACCAAACAAAAAAGCCAGTTGATTACTAATCATGCCACCTTCTCTTGAGAAGTCTCTTACTGGACTGGTTTCTCTGTGAAGAAAGAGACATTTTCTAGCCGAACACATAATGAAACAAAGAAGGAAAACTAATTCAAATTATTTTAGGGAATCAGATTATGATAGATATTATACTTCATATAACATGTAGCTATGTTATATAATACGACAATATAATTATATAATTATACCATCATAATATGTACAACTATATACACATTATTAGATTTACCTAGATTCAAATGTCAACTCTACTGCTTACTAATGGTATTACCTGGGGAAAGTTATTTAACCACTCTTTTACTTATCTTTGTAAGAACACTAATATAAAAATAATACATCTAAAAGGTTAACATTTACTGAGTGCCAAGTACATTGTAAGCGCTCATTAAATGTAAGCAGTTGCTATGATAGCTTCTTTGACCTAAATGTTTTCATATTCATATATGCATATTTGCATATATGCAATGTTTGCATATTCATATGCATCAGAGACAGAACTGTCATTTTAACATATAATGTTCTCTGCAACATGGGAAATGGGACTAAAATCCACGTCTCTTTCCACTATTCCAGACGGGCTTTGAAGAATATTTACATTTGAATATGGGGATGTCCAATGTTCTAAAAATTCCCTTTAAGCCAAATAATAAAATTTAAATTGAGAGTGTTTTCGGCCTCTGGAGAAATTTGAAGATTGTGTTCAATTTCCTGACTCTCCATCCTGAAACCCATCTCAGCCAGTAACAGACAGCAGAACAGAACTGCCATCATTCTCGTGCTCCCCCCTGAGATAAAGGCCTCGTGCAGTGCTGGATGCCAACAGAGCAAATAATTAGACTGAGTGCTCTTTCCACTGCCAATGAATCGAGAAGTGAAACTTGTTGTGAATGTACCTGAATGCCCAGGACATCAGCTGTCCTAGGAGAAGTCATTAACATTTGCTGAGTATCTTCTACTGAGTACTACGGAGGATACGAATTGAAATGAAAGATTATTCTCATTGTCCAGATGCTTACAGCCTCTAGTAAGAATCACATCATGTGCCCATTGAGGATAAAATGTCAGGTAAAAGAAATTCCATGAAGAAGAATGCAGTGCTAGGAAAACCCACAGGTACAAATGATTATGGCAGGCTGGCCTAGGAAGGGGGCTGGGATGGGAGGGAGTAAAGGATGAAAAAGCTCTCTATCCTAGAGTTCTGGGAGGTGAGAATTTACAAGCCATTCTACATATGTTCTCAGAGAGAGGAATGAAGGGAAAACCAGATGGTGTCATCAGGATAAAAAGACAGCACAAAACATAGATGATAGACACACTTTGAACATGTGTGAATAATAATTCATTATTTCACAAAACACCTCCACGCTCACAATTCAGTCATCAAGATTTATTCATACTTGGGGATAATGAAGACTTTAGTGTCATCCTAACTAAATGTCTAATTCTACGGTTAATTTGGATTTCCTCTCAAAAGAAAGCAATGTTAATGGATTAATTCAAACAAATAAGCTCTTCTTTAATAGGCTTTTCTTTCGCAACCTATCATTTCTAGGTTTTTAGAAAATAACTAACCAAGGAACAAAATTAAGCTTTTCAGGTCTGTTGACTTAAAGACAAGTTGACATTTGTGAGAAATAATTTCCAGAGTTGATTACTACAAAATGAAAATGTCTGCATCAGTGAAATCTCCCAAGATAAATCTGCAAGATTGCTTGTGACTTTCACTCTTTTGTTCTTTCAGTAAATGTCCAGATGGCACAACCCCCTGAGTACTGACATTATAATAACACAGAAATTAGTTAAGAAAGTAAAAATGTGGGGCACCTGAGTGGCTCAATTGGTTAAGCACCAGACTTCAGCTCAGGTCATGATCTCACAGTTCATGGGTTTGAGCCCCATGTTGGGCTCCGTGCGGACAGCTCAGAGCCTGGAGCCTGCTTCACATTCTGTGTCTCCCTCTCTCTCTGCCCCTCCCCTGCTGGCACTCTGTCTCTCTCTCTCTCAAAAATAAATAAACATTAAATTGTTTTTTTAAAAAAAAAAAGTAAAAATATGATTTATTTAAGGAAGAAAACCGATATCAATATGCAATGATCTTTAAGTTCAAATGGTAAGATGTGAAAAGACCAATCAACAAATCTTTATGTCCCTAAAAGATTTCACTTTGATATGTACAGCTATTTTGTTGTGAGGAATAAAAGATAGGACACATTAAAGAGTATTTAAGGCTATAAGGCACTTTGACAATGTGAAGAATGATTATTTAATTAAAGTGACAGGACTTAAGTTAATACCTTTTAAGTACCTACTAAGCAGACCTTGTACCAGATGTTACAGAGCATCCAACATAGATAATTCCTTGGTCTTGCAACATATTAGCTGCCTAGTAGGGAAGGGAATTCCAAATCCAGGCCAAAACCAAGCCTCTGGAACGGGTAGTAAAAATCATCATCATAATATAAAGCATAACTATAATAATGTTTCTAATTATTGCTCATTTTCTATGTGTCACACACAGAAATAGTGACTTTCCCAGTAACATCAACATCAAAAACAAAACAAAACAAAACAAAACAAAAAAAGACAAAGCCTAAATATCCCCTTTTTTCCTTGTCATCTCTTATGCATGTATTATTGTCTAGTTATCTCTTTTCAAACTGTATTTTAACACAGGACCAGTAACAAGATCTACCTTTTAATTACTTACTCCATAAATTCTTCATATCTCTTTAATGTAAAAGCTAACCTTTTTAAGGGATACCCTTTTACTGATCTTTCCAAACTCTGCTAAGTCAACCCTCAGGTTTGATTCTTAAAAAATGGCATGAAATGGTCTCAATTCTGAGGAGCTCATATTCATTTGGTTTTGAATATGGGTAGGATGGTTTTCTATTTCTCTCCAATTTCCTTCCGTGTCATCTTCAATGCCTTACTCAAAACCTCATGTGGTCTTGTTCATCAGAGGAACACACTGGAGCAGTGACTTCAGGAGACTGGACTATTGGTGGCCCTCTGATTCATTTCACAGGTCTCAACTGTAGTGCTGAACCTGTCATCCTAAAGCTTGATTTTGTTTTATGTCTTAAAAATAATTAACTTTCTATGTGGCTCAATCTTATCTGTATTGATAACTTTCAGGACTTTCACATATTCTGGTGTCCTCATCTTTCAATTTTTTTCTTTTTTGGCTTGAATTGTCACTTTTTAGTACAATCTGGCATCCTCTGTAAATCTGAAGAGTCCAGATGCCTATAAAGATAGTTCTTAAATGCTAAGATAAAATTCAGCACCAGCTGGGATTCCCCAGACTTCCAGAACATTGTTTGTTTATGACTGCAGTATGTTTTCTTCCTTTTCTATTGTCCCTTAACCATGCCAAAATAGTCCCAACTTTGCCATGTAGAAATTCTAAATAAATGATATCAATTGCCCCTTTCATAACGTCTCAAAAAGAAGTTACAACATCAGTAAGCTCATTCCTTCATAGAATCTTGGCTATGTGTTTGCCCATTCACTCTGTATTTAACTATGAATCCCATCAGATTCCCAGGGAGGGACAGGAGAACTGTAAGTTCATACACATAGTTCTTTTCTGGTGAGCTCCTTAAGAATAGAAATCCAGTATTCTGTAGGCATGGGCATATCTGTCCCTTAAAGTAGCATTTGGCCCACTGGAATGATTTACTCTTGAGGTCTGTATATAATCTTAAATAGAGAAATCTATCTCCAGAGATTTATTTACAGCTGTTGGTCATACAGCAATAAAATGGGTCAGTTGTGTTGGAAAGAGGCTTTCCTCTAGGGAGACATCAGAGGGAGAAGCCATGGTATTCTGAATAAAAGATAAGGTAACAGAACCATTCCAGACAACCAATGTGGTTGGTAGTCAGAGAGAAGTCTTATTTGTAGACTTTGACAGACATACTTGTGTATTTGGACAGAGCTTTTCCTCCTTGGAATGGAGTAATCTGGAGAACAAAATCAACCCCAATCACAACAATATTCACTTAAAATATAAAATGGCAAAATAAGATGCTTAGAAAGCACCACAGGGAAGCAGAACCACCATGTTCCAGTTACCTGGACAGAGAAACAGTTAATGGTCCTCGTTGATATGTCCATTAAAAAAGCTAAAGTGGGGTGCCTGCATGGCTCAGTCACTGAAGCGTCCAACTCTTGGTTTCAGCTCAGGTCATGATCTCATGGTTCATGAGATAAAGCCCCATGTCAGGCTCTGCTCTGACAGTACGGAGCCTACTTGGGATTCTCCCTCTCCCTCTCTCTCTGCTCCTTCTCCTCTTTCTCTCTCAAAATAAATAAACTTAAAAAAATAACAATAAAGAAGCTAAAGCTAAAATCAGCATTTATATATTGCTCAACTTGTAATGTTTCTTCTAACATTCTGGTGAAAATAAGGTAAGTAAAAGCCTGCCATTCATCTTAGTCATAACAAATTGATCCAACCATATTATATAATAAATCATTTCCCTATAAATACAGAAAGAGCCCAATAAATGTCTTACCTCATCATTTCCCGCAATAAATATCTAACCTTATCATTTCCCAATAGCATTGAGCTATTAGAAAAAGAATTATCTAGAACATATGCCAGAATGTCCAAGCAGCTGAGATTAGAATTCTTTGCTGTTTCTAATTTCTTCTGAAATTAGAATTTCTTACTGGTGCTATTTTACAATAAGGGAAGAGTGACAACGAAGAGGGAGTGAAGAACCTTTCACAGCAAAGATAATTTAAACACCTAGTTGATTATGTGACAGTTCAGCTTCTCCTCTCATTCCCCCATTTGGCTGACTGTGTAGTTACTATGTGCCAGTCACCTTGTCACTTTGTCAGAGAGGGTGTGGCAAGGAGATGACAAAGAAAGGATGGGCTTTTTGCAAATGTTCCTCTCTCACAGATCTAGTTAGCATCTTGTTTTCTCCAAGAACTTATTTTTTCAGAACTCAGCTTTAAAAACTGCCAATATTTTTTTAGAGTACTTTTTTTCTTTCTTATTTACCACCCATAAATTTCCCTTTTGCATTCTTGAATTTTCTTTGGGACATCATAAAAACAAAATATTACAAGCATAATTTCTGCCAGCATATTTTATAAGTATTTTGAAAATCAATCTCTTTCTGAGTTTCTGTATACCCCATGATATCAAAAATATATATTTCACAGTAAGCTGTCAGTTTCAGAAAGGAACATCTTAGACTCTTAGAAGCATCTTATAATTACCCAGATAGTCTTACAGGCTCCACAGAAAAACATTCCAGATTACTCATTCTTATTGTTTTTAAATTGATTCCAAATACAATCAGGGTTAAGTCATACAAGGCATCTTGAAAGTTATTCTCAAAAACAGTTAGATGTAAAATATGTACTTATTAAAACCTGTATGGCTTAGACCATATCATCAAGCTGGCTCTTTTTAATTCTTACCTCTACAACTATCCACATGACAAAGTTAAACCTACAGATTATGCCTCTATGACACTAATAAATATGAATATAACCCTTAGAGGAATAAAGGAGAAGAGGCAGGACATCTTTATATTATTACATTTAAAGGCAACTTGATTTTTAAGCTCATATACACTGCCCAATTTTCATATACATGACTGAAAACAGCAAGGAAACACAGAGAACAGTGTACATTGTTAGACAGTCAAGTTAATAATAAAATATAAGTAATGATTCTATATCCAGTACTATAAAATATAACAATTCCTATTTCGATGCATTGGAGTAACTCAACATGTCACTCCTTTTGACATCAAACATGTTAAGAGAAAAAGTAGGACAGAGAGAGAAAAAAATGGTCAGAATAAATTCTAGAGAATTAAAATGTTTTTCTGAGCCCTAAGACCAGAGACTAACAGAATAATATTCAGTCTTGGAAAAGAAGGACATCCTGGCTTCTGTGACAATATGCATGAGCCTGGAGAACATTATGCTAAAGTGAAATAAGCCAGATACAAAAGAACAAATACATGATAGCATATATATGAGGAATCTAAGTTGGTCAAACTCATAGAAGCACAGAGTAGAACAGTGGTTGTCAGCAGCTGGGAAAGGGAGAAATGGTACAAAGTTTCAGTTATACAAGACGAGTAAGTCCTAGAGATCTACAAGATCATAGTGCCTAAAGTTAACAATATTATATTGTATACTTAAAAAAATTTGCTAAGAGGGTAGCTCTTATGTTAAATGTTCTTATCACCCATAAATAAATAAATAAATAAATAAATAAATAAATAAATAAATAAATAAATAAAATAAGGTGGGAGGAAACCTTAGGAGGTGATGGATATGTTTATGGCATAAATATTGCTGATGGTTTCACCAGTTTATACTTATCTCCAAAGTCATCAAGTTGTATACATTAAATATGTATAGCTTTCTCATGTTAATAATACCTACATATGTAAAGTAGTCTAAAAAAAAGACTTGAGACCAGCCAAACCCACACACACAACATACAAACTATTAGACAACTTTTTTGACCATAAATTTTGGTCTTGCCAATTGGTGTTAAGTGCTTTACATGAAATCACATTAAAAGTGACTCATCAGGGACACCTGGGTGGCTCAGTGGGTTAAGTGTCTGACTCTTGGTTTCAGCTCAGGTCATGATCTCATGGTTAGTGGGTTTTAGCCCTGCATCGGGCTCTATGCTAACAGTGCCGAGCCTGCTTGGGATTGTCTCTCTCCCTCTCTCTTTCTCTCCCTCTCTCAAAAATAAATAAATAAACATTTTTTAAAAAGTGACTAATTCTGGGGGCGCCTGGGTGGCGCAGTCGGTTAAGCGTCCGACTTCAGCCAGGTCACGATCTCGCGGTCCGTGAGTTCGAGCCCCGCGTCGGGCTCTGGGCTGATGGCTCAGAGCCTGGAGCCTGTTTCCGATTCTGTGTCTCCCTCTCTCTCTGCCCCTCCCCTGTTCATGCTCTGTCTCTCTCTGTCCCAAAAATAAATAAACGTTGAAAAAAAAAATTAAAAAAAAAAAGTGACTAATTCTGATGAGAAATGGAATTAAGTTGCAAAAGAAGGACAGCAATGAGATTCAACTAATTATCAACAGGTTTCTGATGGAGAACCTTCTCAAGCTAATAAAAGACAAAAGATAGAAATGCAGGAATGGCTGACTAGAAGTCCCTCTTAATTTCTACCATTTTCTCCTCTATTTACAGTGCTTGGTGATTTAGAACAGGCACCAGCCTTTTTGGCTCCTGAAAATTTGTTCAGTAAGTTGAACCTTCAAATATGTTAAATAACTGATTTAATAGGGGCATTTTTATTTGATAGTTGCCAACAGGCAGTCCTGCAGACTTTTCTGATCCCAGTGGGCTGCTTAATGAAAACCCACATCATTTACAAAAAAAAAAAAAAAAAAAAGTGAGAGGAGAATTCTGGTTTATTCCCTGCTATTGAAATTAATTTACAGGGAATAGGGAGGTGGTAGTGGATATTTCTAGAACTATTACCTGAGGTTTGGCGAGCATTGGTTTTAAGCTTATCTATCACAAACACAATGATGGCTTCGCTCCACATTCTTCTATAGTGCACAGACCATGATCCATTTTGAATAAAGCAGATTAATGGGGGGGGGGGGTTGAACCTCATGTACTAATTGGTTTTCTTTGTTAAGACTCAAAGAGAACCACTGGAGGGTTTTTCCCCCGAGTGCTACATTTCCAGACACAGAACAATGTGATTCTCAGCCACTTACATGAGATCTTTATGGAAGTGAAGTGAGGCCACGGTTCTGCAGGCCAGGACTTAAAGAGCAGCCATATATGAACCACATATTCTGCTCACCCCTAAGTGCTCACACTCAAAGTGCACCTTTGGTCCTCTGATATCCTCCTTCCACACAAAACTCCAAAAGAGATCTCATCTACTCAGCTTCTAACCAACAAGTTACCCAGACCAGATCTCATGTACTTACTGTACTGCTAAATACCTGTGAATTCCAGATATGTATATTCAACAGCTGGACATTTTACCTGGTTGTTCTGCGAGGATGATCTGACACTCAACATGTTCAAAATTTACCATCCCTTCTCCATCATTTCCATGAAAAGACAGAGAGAGAGAGAGAGAGAGAGAGAGAGAGAGAGAGAGAATTCCTGTGTTTACCAGTTCATCTGTAAAAGGCATCATTGTGCATTCATTTTCAGGTCATAAATATGGGTGTCTTTGTGGGCAGTGCCTTCTTTCTTACTTGACCTAACCTCTCTCTTCCCCTACCCCCACCCTGCCCTCTGAACTAATGAAGTCTATTCTCAGTCCTTAAAGTTTCTCATACATCTGATTTTTTCTTCAATTCCACTGGCCCTAAGGCTCAGGCTGTTATAATCTTTGCTCTAGATTGCAGCCTCAGCTCCCATCCTTGTCTGCCTTGTCTATAAACTGATATTTACTCCCTACATTTTTCCCAGACAAACTGCCATTTAAAATTTTTGAGGGGCACCTGGGTGGCTCAGTCAGTTAAGCGTCTGACTTCAGCTCAGGTCATGATCTCACAGCTCGTGGGTTTGAGCCCCTCATCGGGCTCTGTGCTGACAGCTGAGACCCTGGAGCCTGCTTCGGATTCTGCGCATCCCTCTCTCTCTGCCCCTCCCCAACTAGCGCTCTGTCTCTGTCTCTCAAAAAATAAAATAAAAACGTTACAATTTTGTTTTGATAATGCCATTTCCCTGATTAAAATTCATCAATTGCCTCTGACTCTTTACAGGATAAAATTCTGTTTCCTTAAGATTCTAACTACTGCTATCAGTTCTAACTTCCTCTCTAGACTCTCCATATGCCTCATCCTGTGTCAAGGTCACTACAACTTATGAAGTTCCCTGAGCTTACTAGGCCCTTTCATATCTTGAGTTTTTGAACAACTGCTCCCCTTTTGTCTGCCTAACTCTGATTCATCCTTTACAGTGAATCTTAGATGTCACCTTCTCCAAGAAATGCCTGTGACCCCAAGAGCATGGGTTAGACTTCACACACTCCTCAGTGCTCTGGGTTTACCCCAACATGAAAATTACCTCACCTTATTTGTCCGTCTCCCCACTACAGAGTAGTCTCCTCAAGGACAGAGACCATGTCTCGCTTCTCTGTATCTCCAAGCCTGGCAAAATGTTCACAATACAGGAGGCTCCTATGGCGTATGTAATTTATTAGTAACAAACAGAAATCTATAGAACCTGCTACAACCAGCCCTAGACACCCACCTCGAAACATCACGGAATGAATTTCCAGGTTCTTGTTCATGTGGTTTATATTATAAATAAAGATAATATCATTAGATTCCAGAGGAAAAAAATTTTTTTTTTACTTAAACACAATTTAAAAGCCACAATCATTGACAAAAGGTTTATAAAAATCCAAATAATTTATGTGTTGATAAAGCCACACAATAGTGTAACTACTTTCATGGTTCATATGAATGCAAATATCTCCTCTATAATTACTATTATTAGTTATCCACTTAACAAATATTTAATGAACACCCCTATGTTAGACATTGTTTTTGGTGCAGGGGTTACAAAACTGAGCATATGGAACCTTCTTATAGTTTACCGTATTGTCTGGAGGATAGACATTAATCAAATATTACCACTAATGAGTTTATAACTATGCAATAGAATAAAGTACTCCAAAAGAAAATAGTCTCATTTTATGAGAATAGATAAGAAAGGAAACTGGCCTAGACCCAAGATGGGTAGGTCTAAATTGAAAAAAAGGGGAAAGAGGAAGAAGCATTCTAAAAAAAACGAGGAAAAGGCCTAGCAGTGGAAATCTTCCATGGCAAAAGGGAGCATGGTGACGTGTAGGAGATGAAAAGTAGCCCCTGCGGCTAGAACCAAGGGAGCAAGAGAGAGTCCTCTGAGAGATGGAGTCTGATGGGTAGGTAGGGGCTGAACTATGTTGCTGTTGGGAATCTTGTTCAAGATTTTATCTTAATTCTAAAATGAGAAAAGGATTTAAATGGATCAGATTTGCAACTTGAAAATACCAGTGCGGAGAAAGAGAGGATACGGCATAGAGTGGATGTGGAAACCAATTAGGAATCAATGTGATAATTCAGACGAGTGGAGATGACAGTATGGACCTATAGCAATATAAGAGCAGACGGCAAAAAGCCAACAGATTTGATGGCTGCTTAGAAGAAAAAGGTAACAAGACTTGTTAATGAAATAGGTAGGAGAAGAAAGGGCTGTAAAAGAGAGGTCAAGGTGACTCCAAGGTGATTCTGATACTTCTGGCATATGCCATCTTTCCTGAGTCAGGAAACAGGGAAGGGGCTGTGGAAGAGATGTGAATTTGTGGAAGAGATGTGACACGTTGAGTTTGAGGCTTCTTTGGGACATGCATTGCATAAGGAGTTGAATATGTTGAGTTTCTGAGAAAAGATCTGTACCAGAGGAATAAATAAAGTTTGTCATTAAAGCTATGGGCATGGAGGCGCTGGTGAGGGAGAAAATATCTTTAAGATTTCCATTGATGCTTCATCAGTCTAGCTATCTCATGAATAGTCTACTCTGTTGTGTTCTCTTCCAGTAATCCTTTTCACACACTTTCCCCCACACTGGGTTCTCTGAATTCTAGAATGTATGTGGAAAGGAACCTTTGACATCATTACGGGTAACCTCTGTGTTTTAGAAGCAAAGAAAATGCAGCTGTTTTCCCCAGGTCTTGAAGGTCCCCAGAGGTAAAACAGACAAAAGCTCAGGTCTTTTTGTCAATCATTCCAGTTTTTACCTGGAGTGAGGACATGAGGACATGCTGGGAGATAAATGTAAGCGTCCCCAGTACTCAGAATCCTACAGATTCTGATATGTGTTCATTCATCATAATGAAAAAACACAGGCTCTAGCAAAGGACGAAACTTATGGGGAAACCCACAGCGCTGGCAAAACGGAAGTGGGATCTTGAGCTGAACTGATCTTGGTTTGAATATTAGTAAGCAAATATTGCTTACTGCAAAACTTGACTAAAAACTTGAACTCTCTAACCCCCTATTTCCTAATTACCTTCAAGTGTTATAAGGAATAAAACTGATATACTAAAAGCTACTAACCAGATAGTAGGCTTTCAAATTACTAACATTTTCCTTGAAAGTAGAAATAAATGTTTTTCATCCATTATATATATGATATACAAAATTAATATAACATATATAAAACATATAATATATAATTATATATATTAAATATATATATATATCATTATATATATTTTAAAATATATATTAAATATATAAAACTATATAATATATAATTAATATAAAGCTAGAAGCTATTGTAATTGTTAATATGATACATAAGCAGTTGCTATTTTAATATATAAAACCAAAATAACAAACCCTTATAAAAGAAACCGTTATTATTAAAAAGAAAATGCCAACATATGATTCAAACTCTTAAAACATTAAATATTGAACAAATAATTATTTATCTCATCAGGACTTAAATCCTATTTATTCTTATTAGACTCTTAAACTCTATAAATGTCCATGATTGTGAATGAACAAAAAATCTACATCCAAATAATATTCAATATTATTAAAATGTAATGTATTTTCCAGAAATAAAGCACTCAAAAAAGCCCCATTTCAACATTTTGTTGTTAAGCAACTAAAAAACTATGTAGTCAGTTTTTCAATTCATTCAAATATGCATGTAGTCAAAGGTAAATGGTACAGGAGTAAAATACTATCAAAGATGGACCAAATGTTGTGGAAAATGTAAAATTAATCATTTCCTCTTATTCACAAACTTGTGCTCCATCTGGATTTGGATCTATATTCTGCTTCCATTCAGAGTTTAAACACAAAGGATTTGTGGCTGATATCAGTGTCACAGTTTGCTTTACCAAGGATTTTCAGGTGAGAGATGAATAAACATTGGAAGTTACAGGATATGAATTCTAGGGCAATAGTTACATCATAGGAGTAAGTTTTATGAGACTCATTCAGAGAAAATCCCCAGCAAAATCTGCAAATATTATATTTTTAGCTTCATAGTTATTTTTGTCCAATTTGAAGATGCAATTGTATAAAAAGGCAATGAGCACTTTTATGATACTTTTATGCAGTATTATTTGAGCTTCATCTTTCATTTTATATTGTGATGGAGAGTTTGAGTTCAAAGGCAAGATGTAGCCCCACTTAAATGGTGAGGATTCTGGACAAAACAATTCCTAAGTACACGGACACTTCTCAGATACTTCTGGATTTATTCCTTATCTATCTTTAAAACATGACTTGAAGCAATTTATAATGTTAATCCCACTAGTCTTTCTGTTTCTCTCTCTCTCTCTCTCTCTCTCTCTCTCTCTCTCTCACACACACACACACACACACACACACACACACACACACACCAGATTAAAACAACAGCAGCAAGAAAAGACAGACAAAAATAAAAACAATTAGAAGAAAAAAGAAGGTGGATATGTCAGTGATGAATCAGGTGAGAAAGTACCAATGAGATGTTCAATTTTGCAATGAGCTTTCTAGAAACTAGAGAAAACAAGAAAAGGAAAATAGAAGTTACACATTTCTTTTTGTTTTACAAAAGGAAAAAGTCAAGTTTATCATCAAAGACAAAATTTTCTTAGTATTATTATAGAAGAAGTGTATGCCATGGACCCTGTCATAAGCAATGTAATGAACATGATGTAAATATCCTCAATTTATATTTTTCAAAAGTTAACAAAGTAGTATGTAAGTAATCATTTCTCTACCTAATCCAAAGGCTTCTATATCATCATATGTAACCTCAGAAAGGACGGGGATAGGCTCGATTGAGGCCAGATTGTAGAAAAGAAAAAAATAATAATAATCAGAGCCCTTGAAAGCCTGAGAAAATTTTGCACAAGCAAGTTGATGACTGCACTCAGTGCCCTGGATGAAACACAGGTGTGGCCTAGAACTCATTCCAGTGCCCTTCTTAAGGCACACTTCTTAGGCTTTGGTGTTAAAACTGAGGTTCTGATTTAGTGGGTCTGGGGTGGGCCCACACACTCTGTTTCTAGTAAGTTTCCAGGTGATACTGACACAACTGGTCCAGCGACCATGTGTTGAGCACCAAGACTTTAGGGAGCATCAACGGGTGACCTGAAAGAGCTGGGCTAACAATACTTGAGACACGTTTCCCTTGTGGAACAGTCCACACAAGACAGACTCCCAACAATCACGCCACCCTCCTCTCACATGTGACATCACTCATTCATCGCAACCGGTTTCTGGTTCTGCTAAGGGTCGTGAAGCTAGTAGATTCCTTGTTTCGTTAGGAGCTCTGCAGTAGAATATGGGGCCCTCCTAGAGAGCAGAGGGAGAGGCAGACAGAGGAAGGAGAGCAAGCAGCAGGTGTCAACCGGGGCCACGAAAGAACACAGGAATTAATCCCAAATCACTGTAAGAAATATCAGGGGAGAAAAATTACCACAAATACCAAAAACTGCTAGTCAAGCAGATGAGGCTTTATACCATTATAATTTGGGGATATGAAGAAGAAGAGGTTGGTAAATACTAGACATAATACTATTATGCCAATTAAATCTATAGAAAAACATCTCATTAAACCTGTGAGGCAGAGAGCTCCTGAAAAGTTCCCAGGAAACACAGAATGATACTTAGAAACTAATTACATTAATATGAAAATGTCACGGATATTCTCTTTATGTAGTAACTACCATTGTTGTTTTATGTTAATGAACATTCTTCATCTATATGTCCAATCTTACCTTAATTTTTTCTTTCTTTTTTTTTTTTTTAAGAGAGAGAGAGAGAGAGTGCAAGCAGGGGAGAGACAGAGGGAGAGAGAGAGAATCCCAAGCAGGCTCCATGCCTAGCACAGAGCCCAATGCAGGACTTGATCCCATGACTGTGAGATCATGGTCTGAGTCAAAATCAAGAGTCAGACGCTTAACCAACTGAGACACTCAGGGGCCCCTCCAATTTTACTTTTTAATTAAGATCTTAATATTGTCAAGCAAGAGTTCTTCCAACAGGATGCTACATCAGAATAGTATGAATTTTTATGGAATCGTATGAGGTACTGCTCCTCAAAGAAGTCAACCAAAAATTTTAGATTTACTATTACAGTGGGTAACTCAAACGTGCAGCCCAGCTTAATCTGATGGGCTAGACTTTTCTTGTTCAGCCATTTTCATTTATGGATATTGTCATTAAGAATTCCTCAACTGCAGTGCCTTTACATAGGCCATGCCCTGTTGACTTGACCACAGTTCCCAGGGCAGATGGGTAGGTAACTTAGAGCATTTATCTGCCTAGAATCTAACTGCATTTTGGGTTGTAACCCTCGTATTAGAATATTTAAGGAGGCAAATTCTCTCATAGGTCATCAAAACATGAGTAATTTTTGTATTTGCATTTGGATGTAAAGTTAACTTTAAGTTCCTGACTGTAAGTTAAATATTTCCTAGGGGATATAGGACACATGAAAAAAAAAACCAGAAAAACAAAAAAAATAAAACAAAAAAAACCCAAAAAACAAAAACAAAAAACAAAAACAAACAAACAAAAAAAACCAAAAAACCTTATAAGACAAAGTAGAGCATAATAACAGCTATTAGAGAAGCAAAAAGACAAGTTTTTGTTTTTGTTGTTTTTTTTTTTTTTTTTTGAGAGCACAGATAATGAAAGCTCAGGATGATTTTCTCCAAAGAGCTCCCTGAACTAGCAGTTGAAGAATGGACAAAATTCTGCAGTCAGAAGGACCCAGAAGTGGGGAAGTGAGATGGTGAGAAGGGAAGAGATGGAGTACAGTCCCAGATGTTAAACAATATAGGCTATTGTCAAAGAACAAGGAACTGGAACAAAGTGGGCATGAAAGGAAATAACAAGAAAAAAGGGGGCATATTTTGTGAGAGCAAATTTCATTCTATTGCAGCTTTTTAAAAAATGTTTATTTTTGAAAGAGAGAGAGAGACACAGAGCATGGGGGGGGGGGAGGGGCAGAGAGAGAGGGAGACACAGAATCTGAAGCAGGCACCAGGCTCTGAGCTGTCAGCACAGAGCCCTTCCCAGGCTAGATCTCACAAACTGTGAGATCATGACCTGAGCCAAAGTCAGACACTCAACGACTGTGCCACCCAGGCGCCCCCATTCTATTGCAGCTTTTGTCTGGTCCCTGTTCTCTCTCCCTTTCCATCAGAGAAAATTTAGCCACTTGACACAAACATGTAGGCCTACCTATCTGCAGTCTGGTAATTACTACCCTCTTACCAAGGCTGAAAACCATTGCTCTTCTTTCGACACTTGTTCACGACGAAGCACCACACAACTCTTGTTCAGGAGCCCCATCAACACCCTTCGTCCACATGCTCTGCACCAGCCTCCTCAGCCTACTGACTCACTGTGGAGGCTCTGGCCTGTCTGATTCTGCCTCCTCTCCAAGCTGTGCTTGCCCAGGCCCAGCATGCCCAAGCCCCACAGCTCACGCACAGCCTCATTCTCGTGGAGCCAGAGCATAGATTTCTAACTTACTCCTATCCATGTCTCTAGGCTTTTTTCTAGTCCCTTTTAATCAGACCTGTGGGGTCTGCCTATTTCTGTTAACGAGTCCTCTGTCTCACAGCCACCCAAGTGAAAAACAAAACCAACACCACTGGGTCATATCCCCTAAAGCTTATATTCCCAGTTATTCAACAGATCCTCATGTTGAATCCTCATGTTGAATGAAGGCATCCTCTCTATGCCTTCACTTCCTGGATATCAGAATGTTGGCACCCAAACTATTCCTACACAGGCCTTAGACCTACCACAGTGACAGGCAGCCCCCACTGAACACCAATTCACCCTGAGCGCCTACGTGCTCTGTGAGAGTCTAAAGTGTGTCTCCATATTCTCCACACGTCACAGTTAGATTCATTGGATGGGCTTCCAAGACCCTCATCCTCTGACCCAAGTCTGCCTGCTCCCTCTCTACAGCCCCTCCACACATTGCTCCCTCTACACATCCTCACCCTGGTCACCCCCAGTTCTGCACACACAGCTGGGGGGCTTGAGGCTGACAGGACTCCTCACTTTTCCAACTCAGCTCGCCTCTGCTGTCCAGGAAACCCTTCCTGACTCCTGACTCCTCATTGATTTTTTCATGCTCTCGATCCCTATATATAAGCTATACCATATTGTTTCATATCATCTTTAATATCATCTTCTGTCATTTCACATTTGTTCATTATGTCTTTGCAACTGACCCAGAGTCAATTAAAGTCACGAGTTTTACTTGTTTTCTTTTTTGTCTTTTGGATTTGTTTTACTGTCACTCCAAGGATCCAACGTGATGTTGACATGAGTATTTTACAAGGAGTTGGTGAATACATGAGTTTGAGAGTTTCCATTCTCAGTGGCTACAATTGTTTTTTAATAGTCATGTCAAAGGTGCTGGAGAAAAGAGTGCTGTGCCGAATACACACTTACCAGAGAAGACACTAGGTATCTTGGAAAGAAAGCTTTTGACGGTACGAATAGGAATTCCGTTTTTTTCATCTTGCATGCGTGCTATGACGTCTTCCATCTGTAACAAAATAATTAAAACCCTTTAAAAGTTGAACTTTTTAGAAAAATCAGTTCTTGTAACAATTACACCAGTTTTCCCCAACTGAGTATAATACCACATTCTTGCCTTTCTACACTTCATCATATTGATATTTTATTTTGGTTAAAAGACGATGGAGAAAACAGTAAGCAAAGTGGCCACTTTAAACTCCATTAAGCCACTAAAAGGAATTCTGTGCTTTGAATAGCACCTCTCTCTCCTGGTTTCACATTCTTTGGTTATAAAGGTCGACATAAAAGAGTGTTTATTTTTGAAGCTGTCAGAAACCACTGTAATAGCAAAATTCTCCCTTCGTTAATGTTTTCTCTATGGAACTCAGTGCAAAAGAAAAGAGAAACCTTAAAAGTGTCTGTGTGGATTTCCTCTTCAAGCAAGAGACTTTCTATGATTTGGTTTATTGTGAACTTTAACCCACCCTGAAAAGCAGGACCAACTGCCAGCAACTGAGGCTTCTCTTGCCCAGGCATTTACTCAAGGGTGATTCGTACCCGCATGATCAGATGCACGCAGCACTGTAGCTCTCGGCCCATTTCCACCGTATCTATGTTTCAGTCTGATTAGTACACTATCTCCTGCTTTTGAGAAGTTTTCACGGTTTTAAAGAACTGTGCTTTACAAAGCCTGATGTGGAATTTAGTTCTGAATAACATTCATGCAAATCATTACCGCTGTGTGTCTCTAAACCTGTGGCACGCATATACGCACAAACACACAGAAGTGGTGTCATGGAGCTCAACATCCAGTCATTCACGGACTCGTTCCACAAACAGCTGGGATCACCAACCCTAAATCAGACTTACTGATGGGCACCGTGGAAATGAAAATGAATGTAATACAGTTGCTGTCCTCAAAAAAAAGTCACAGTCAATACTGAAAACAGTGGTAAAATCGGAGTAAGGTTTGTGGTTTGGTTAATAGTGTACCAATATCAATCTCCTGTTTTTGGTAATTTTACTAGAATTCTATGAGATGTTTATATTAGCAGAAGCTGAGTAAAGCCCATCTGGGAATTCTCAGAACTATTTTTGCATCTTTTCTGTGTAAAATTATTTAGGGGCGCCTAGGTGGCTCAGTAAGTTGAGTGTCTGACTTTAGCTCAGGTCATGATCTCACAGTTCATGGGTTCGAGCCCCGCATCAGGTTCTGTGCCGTGACAGCTCCAAGCCTGGAGCCTGCTTCAGATTCTGTGTCTCCTTCTCTCTCTTCCCCTCCCCCACTCATGCTCTGTCTCTCTCTCAAAAATAAATGAACATTAAAATGATTTATTTTAATTATTTAAACAGAAATATTTAAAGTTTTAATTTTAAAAGCTTGAAATCATTCCAAAATAAAAAGTTAACAAAAATCACAGTCTAAACCCTATAACAGTGAATTGCCAAATTCTCACCAACACAGCTTCAGAATGGTTTTCAAATAAGAAATTTTATTTGCCTGGATGAGTATTTTTCACACTTATCAACATGAGAAACTGTTCACCAGAAACTGGAGAAGTGGGAAGAATGGGTTTCTGACTCAGCTCTTCTTATGACCATCCATGTTGCTTTGAGCTAAGTAAGCAACCTCTCTAAGGCTGCTTTGTCACCTGTAAGTGGTGATAATAATATTTATAATTACTCCTTTACAGTGTTCATAGGGTGGGGTTGGGGCTGGGCCGGGGTAATGATTTTAAGGTTAAATGATACAACATACATAAAGCACCATACACAGATAATAAAGCTTGGACTTCAAATATCCACATGTACCCTCAATGCTGAGGGATGTTTATTCTCCACTCCCCATGTTTTGGTTTGTTTTTTGTTTTTCTTCAGAGGGAGCACCACTGCCTCAGTTCCCTACACCTTTCTGCTCCTCACACCTGCCACTCCAGGCCTGGGCTGACTGATCAGGCAGAAGAACTGGGAAATGAGCAATTGGTTGTGGGCCCATCCTCCTTCCATTGGGAAGCCCACATCTAACTCTGCTGTGTGAGAGACCTGCCCGAGTGAGCGAGTACGACTGATGAGGACTGGGTTTCAGGATTAAAGTTTATGTGTGCATGAACATTCTTCAATAATAGCTGTACCTGCAACGCAGCTGATGCTGTGATTTCTTTCTGCCTTACGCTTTAGCTGTGGTTCTCAACTGGTTCGGAATTCGGAAAATGAAGGTGTTATAATCGGCCCTCCAGAGACCCTAACAACAGCTAAATCGTTTCACATAACGAACACATTTCATCTAACTATAGAAAACTGAAAATAGTTATACTTTTATGACTTTTTGTTTTGTTACTGTTTGCCCTTTGTTCACCTGACAGTGTCCAGGAATGGAAAATAAGCTGTTCTGCGATGTATAGTGGCAGCCTGTAAACCCTTGGATTATCAGTTTAAGGGTTTAAAGTAGGTCAGATTAGACAGATGTGGAAACTTCTGACACCCATTAGTACCTCCAACACCCCAGGATGTGGCAACAATCAGCTCTGGTGGGGGATGAATTAAGGTTCATTGCTATGAGTAGAGGTGTTTTCTCTGCAAAGTCGCACCGCCTCTCAGTTCACTGGATCCCAAAGGAATGAGATTAGGAAACTGGGAATTGAAAGTGAGCTCTGTGGTTTTATTTTGAAAGTTTCAATTTTTTTTCTGAGCCATAATTTCCACAATAGAAAAAAAAATTAAACTCCACGTAAAAAGAGGATGCGTGTTCTAGACTGAAAATGTGATCATCAAAAGGTATTCAGTTGTTCTTATCTTTATTCAGGTATTATTTATCCATGAAGATTATTTACCATGACCTAGAAGGAACAAAGAACAAATCAAACACAAAACAAAAACAAAAACAAAAACAATCTGGTTTCTAAAAGGTAACATCAGTCCCAAAAGCCACATGTAAAAAAACATATCCATCTTACTTAATAAAGTTTCCTTAAGCATTCACTTGGAGTGTATTTATTTTTATATTAAGCATGGTTTTAACACACTTGATTATCTGCTTTCCCACTATTTGCAGTGGCAACTTCGGTGAAAAACAGAATGTTAAAAGCAGAGAAACTAATAGAGAAAGCTAGGCAGCAAGAGGGACAAGAGAATATATAAAGTAACTCCAATAAATACTAAACCTCTGTGGGACGATTTAAATTTAAGGTCAAGGGGCGCCTGGGTGGCGCAGTCGGTTAAGCGTCTGACTTCAGCCAGGTCACGATCTCGCGGTCCGTGAGTTCGAGCCCCGCGTCCGGCTCTGGGCTGATGGCTCAGAGCCTGGAGCCTGTTTCCGATTCTGTGTCTCCCTCTCTCTCTGCCCCTCCCCCGTTCATGCTCTGTCTCTCTCTGTCCCAAAAATAAATTAAAAAACATTGAAAAAAACATTTAAAAATAAAAAAAATAAATTTAAGGTCAAAAGACTCAGATAGCTCTCAGATAGCTCCAACATTCCAAAAGAAGATATATACACATACACCCATCTATTGATCAATCAGTCTGTCATCTGTCATCTTCATCAGTGTGCCATTGAGCTGTGAAGGGTTAGACTGTGTTCACTCTCAAGCCCTAAGGTGAGGAAAATTTCAGCATGGGATGACAGAACACTGAGCATGCCTGGTCACTGGGCATGCCTGGTCACTGAGGCTCTCTCTGAGTCTTATTTTCTTCACCTTTCAAACAAGAAGTTAGAGGCATGTGATCTGTAAGATTTCTTCCAGCTACAAAATCACTGAAGTCTGGAAATAATCATCACTTTTCAGAACTGGGTAAGTTTCCTCACTTAAGTTAAAGAGCCAGTTTCTGGGGTGCCTGGGTGGCTCGGGCTCAGTCAGTTAAGCATCTGACTCTTGGTTTCGGCTCAGGTTGAGATCTCAATGGTTAGTGAGTTTGAGCCCCACCATTAGTGCGGAGCTTGCTTGGGATATTCTCTTTCCCCTTCTCTCTGCCCCGCCCCTCCCCTGCTTACTCTCTCTCACCCTCTCTCAAAATAAACTTAAAAAAATAAATAAATAAAAGAGCCTGTTCCCTGTCAGAGACAAATAGATGAACCCATTAAATTGATCAGGAACTTTTACAAATTGCTTCCAACTGTCAGCACATTTTAATTTCAATGCATATAGCAAAGGGATTAAGAGCATGAACTGAGGCCAAATTTGTTTGAATCCTGGCTGTGCTACCTGCAAATTGTATGAACAGGTTAACTTCCTTTACAACTCTGAGACTCAGTTTTCTCATCTGTAAAATGGAGATAATACTAATAGTATACATCTTATCAGGGGTGAGGATTGATGAATCAATGCTAATTAAATGTGTACCCATAATACTGCTATCATCCTCCTCCTCCTCCTCCTCCTCCTCCTCCTCCTCATCATCATCATCCTCATCAACATAAGTTTCTTCTCTCATCATTATACTAGGAAGCCACAGGCCTGCTCTCTTTCTTTGACAATCGGGCTGGCAAAGACAGCTGTGGTCAAATGCCAAATACTTATTAGAGGCAACCAACTACCAATCACGAAGTAGACAGAGGTACCTATGGACAAGCTCTCTCTTGGATTTCTAATAGAAGACTGGGTTCGTGTTGCCCCTCAAAAGACAGATTTGATTAGAAGAAATGTCAGGAAGAATATTTTTGCATATAAGCAAGGACTAAGTAAACTATGAAAAATAATATTTAGAAGAAAGGGGGGAATGAATTACATTCTTTTCTGACAAAGTGAAAATGTCCCTGCTCTCATATTTTCTTGATGAATTTGCCTCTTGAAATTTAGAGGGTCAAAAGACTGAATTACAGGGCACCCGGGTTTCTCAGTTGGTTGAGCGTCTGACCCTTGATTTTGGCTCAGGTCATCATCCCAGGGTCATGAGATTGAGCCCCGCGCCAGGCGCAGCGCCTAGCAGGGATCATGCCTGGGATACTCTCTCTCTCTCTCCCTCTGCCCCTCTCCCTTGATTGTGCTCTCTCTCTCTCTTTCTCTCTAAAGTAAAAAATAGAAAAAAAATTGAATTGAGATTGAGTACTCTTTGCAAAAGTAATCTTTTTTTCGACCCGAACTAAATCTCTATTTGTTAAAGAGTAAAAATTATCTCTTGCAAAGTAGTTTTGAGAATATCCATGGTTCAATTTGTTCAAAAAAGTTTTAGACCTCTATTACAGAGTGCTTCACATTTTAATTACTATCTTACATCTCTCTGTTCTCCCTCAGATGTGAACTTCCAAAAAAAGAAATCTCACCTTACTCATTTTTGTATTGTTAATATGTAAAGTATATGGCCCACAAGGTGGGGCAGGGGGAAGCACTGAATTTTTGTTTATAGCACATGTTTGATTTTTCTGAGACCTAGAGCAAAAGTGCAAGTTAAATCATTTTAAGATTTTACTTTGAGATTTTGAAAATGTTTTATTTATTTTTTCCTTTTATCTGACATTTGGTGAAAAACTAGCCTGGGTCAGAAGTATTAGAACAGAAGAGCTCAATGTGCAATAAGCTAAAATGTTATTTCTGTTCTATTTTATGCAGGGGTTCTTCAACTTGTTTATTAGAGGAATTCCTTCCTTCAAAACATGAGGGTAAATCAGTGGCTGTTGATGAGGCTGTTTTCCTACTTGTCGGTGTGACACTCAAGTTCACTGTCACGTACGTGTAAGCTCTTGAGATGAAAGGCGCTACTGAACTCCAACACACTGCTCTTTCTCCAGGAATTCATAATTAGCCTTTCCTTTGGAATAGTTTAGATGTCACTTCAATGCTTGTGATGTATTTCAAATACTGCTCAGGTTAAACAGTGCCCGCCCTCACACTTGGTGGAATGAAAGAGAGAGCAGATTATGCAGGTACATCTTTGAGGAGCTTTACTAATTATTCAAGAGGGGCCCGTCAGACGGGGGACTCCCACGTACCTATGAAAACCAAATCACTGCCTTGAAACCTTTCTTTTTCCCTAATGTTCTAAACAATGATGGGAGTTTAATTAGATTTACTTGCAGCTATATTTGCCAGAACTTTATCATAATATCAGTACTACTGATTTCATGAAGCCAATAGTTGTACAGAGACACCCTGATTGTAGGCGAAACATTTGTATGAAACAAAGCGAAAACATTTTGTTCTCCGTAGTTCTAAAAGAGAAATGAGTCAATCAAAATCTCACAAAGGAAGTTTCCCAACTTCTTATTGTAATTCACCATTAAGCACAGACATTTGGAAATATAAATGAGAGCCTGAAAGGGCATATTGAATGGATTTTTTCCTACGTGCACATGCTTTCAAATCATTGTGTGTGGCCATCATTTCAAGTGCTAGCTATGACAGAAACAATTACACAGGTGCTTCTTGGATACCTTAGAATTTAGTGGTGGCAGGTATTATATAACTTAAATCTGCCTATAATTCTTTTCCCTTCAAGAAGCCTTGCTAAAGAAGAATATGATTTGCACTTCTGAATTCAGTGGTGACAGCGAGAAAGCAGAGTCCGCCTCTAATGAAGGTTAAATAAGAGTAATGAGATTAAAATTTGCAACCCAAACTGTTTTCTGCTACAATAATTCAGTTAAAGTGCCTTCTAATTGGTATGATTTTCCTGCATGTTACAGTGATGGCAGTCAGTTTCTCAACCCAGAATTAATTGCTCTTTCACATGAAAAAGCTACCATTTTCATGAATAAATTATGACGAAAAAACACATTTATAAAATCTAGTTACATGTAAACCTGTTCTAGTTCATCTTGAGTGTAGATTTATTTTTCAAGAGCAATAACTAATTTTAAGAAGGTAGAGATTTTATGTTTCTATGATTTTACAGAAGTAGAGAAAGATTTCTTCCAGTTTATGGATGTTATTCTCATTTGTTTTTAAATAAAGCAATTCTCTCATCTATGTTAAGGAATATAATAAACAAACAAACAAACAAACAACTATGCTCATTAGATTTGTTAGGATTACTCGGGTTACAAGTGATAGAATTCTGACTTAAATTGTCACAAACAAGGAAATGTGTTGTAAGCATTGTGGGATATTTTATGTAACTCAAAGATCAAAATGTGAGTGGGTCTCAGGCAGAACATTGTCTCTGCCTTTCATCTTGGCCCCTTTCATGTCTGCTTCACTTTTCTCCACCGTTCAGAAGCTTCTCCTCGTTCTCCAATGGATAGAGCAGGCAACATGGTGCCCCTACCTTCTGAGTTTTATAGCTTGTAAAAAAACAAACCAAACCAAAACAAAAAAACCCAAGAATATTACATATCTATGACAGAATAACTTACGTTTTCAGATTATTTTGTTGTTGTTGTTCCTCTGAGGGGCCATTTGTTTAACTTTCAAAAGGAGGCTAATGGCTACTTGTTACTGCAGTCAGAGTTCAAGTAGGAGAGTTGCCAGTGTCTCCTGAAATATTGGGAAAGGTTTCATGAAAAAGATAAGACTGAGCTGAGCCTACAGGGCAGCCAGGATAAAGCAATGGAAAGAGAAGGAGGATGCAGAACATGTGAATCCTAAATCAATTGCTCATCCTGGCTTCAAGAGGAGAATGAGCAAGGCTCTTGCTTACAATGGTGACCTGTACAAGAATCCTGCTGCCACCTCATCCAGCTCTGCCCACCTCTCTGAAGGCTACAGTGATTCTCAAACCCATGTCCACCGTGTCATCATTTACTTCACGGGTAGCCTGTTTGATATTCTCTGTGCAATGGACACCTGTTGGCACCTATCTTAGTCCGCTCAACAGACAAATTAACTTGGGAGCAAGTTGAATATGTCACCCTTTATTTCAATTTTTGATTGACCTGACGACCTCATAAACTCTCTGTAAGTTAAATAACAATTCAAATTTATCCACAGTAAGGTCCAAAACAATTATTCCAGCCTTGAAAATCCCCGCTCTCCTCACAACACCTCATGCTCTACAAATGCCCAGCTATGGCTCATTGCTTCACATTTTCTCATATCATTTCTTCTGCCAGCTGTGTCCTTCCTTTTTCTACCTTCTCTGGGGGCAATTCTATTATACTTTTAAGATAATTTTGACATTAATTTTCTTTTTTTTTAATTTTTTTTTAAATTTTTTTTTCAACGTTTATTTATTTTTGGGACAGAGAGAGACAGAGCATGAACGGGGGAGGGGCAGAGAGAGAGGGAGACACAGAATCGGAAACAGGCTCCAGGCTCTGAGCCATCCGCCCAGAGCCTGACGCGGGGCTCGAACTCACGGACCGCGAGAATCGTGACCTGGCTGAAGTCGGACGCTTAACCGACTGCGCCACCCAGGCGCCCCATATTTTCTTACTGAAATCTTCCCTAATCCTTTCCCCTGCCTCCCTCATCCCAACTGAATACAATCATAGCTCCTTTGGAACTCATAGATAACTTTATTATAACTTTATTTTTTTATTTATGCCCACCTTACTTTAAATGACTTACGTATAAGTTGATTCTTTACCTATTTATCATTTCTTTTATTTTTTAATATTTTAAAATTGTTTAATGTTTATTTATTTTTGAGAGAGAGACAGAGAGATAGAGCAGGGGAGGAGCAGAGAGAGAAAGAGAGAGAAAATCTCAAGCAGGCTCAGCACTGCAGAGTCCAGTGTGAGGCTTGAACTCATGAACTGTGAGATCATGACCTAAGCCGGAATCAAGAGTCAGACACTCAACTGACTAAGATGCCCAGGCACCTCCCTAAGTTTTTGTTTTGTTTTTGTTTTTAAGTAGGCTTCATGCCCAGGACAGAGCCCAACGCAGGGCTTGAACTCATGACCTTAAGATCAAGACCTGAGCTAAGATCAAGAGTCAGAGATGCTTAACCGACTCAGCCACCCAAGTGCCCCTCATTCCTTTTAGATTACAAATATTTTGATGGTGAGCCCCCATTATGTATTTGGGGGCAGAGACCATAAGGAATTGGTGGTGGAGATCCTCTGTTTTTCACTTTACATATTTCTGTGCTATCTGTAGGCTTGTTTGTCTTTTAACCACGCACCTTGTTTATATATTACCTTTATAATTTTTTTCATTAAAAATTTGGATTGAGAATGCTCAAATAATAAGATTAAAATCTTATACTATAAACTATTCAAACATCTATCATCACACATTTTGGGGTCAAATGTCCCCAGTTATGTGCTGTAATATACTGTATGTAAACATTCTGTGCAAGGACTAGTGGTCTTCAGCAACTAGACCGGTCTATCTAGAAATTATTTTTTTCTCTGCCTTTTAAATTCAGTGCTAATGGACTAAACTGTTTACACTCTTTTTAAATTAGTCACACCTCATTATCACCCTGGTAGACAGAATCAATAGTCTTATCATCAGCCCTCACTCAGGAGACCGGAGAAATCCTGATAAGTGAGAAATCTTTCTTGCTAACTTTCTCCTTGATGCAGATACCTGATTCTGAATGAGCTCTTTTCCTATTTTAGTTTCTGGAATTCGCTTGAAATTCCTCAGCCTCCAGGATTTAGCAAAGACAGACCCGTCATTCTCTTAAAATAACTTCTCAGTGAATACTTAGGAAACAAATGATCTAAAGACATTGCCTTGGGTGAGAGAAAAAGGAAGAGAATGCAGAATATACCCTGTATTTACTAATCCTCTGACATTAGGAGGAAGGACCAATAAGAGATGTCAGGAGGCTCTTGACTGAGCTTGCCATTTTAACACAGTCTCACTAATGGAAAGGGCCTCAAAGTACTGTCACAGAGTACAAGAGCTCAGCAATAGCTTTGGAATTATGCTAGTGTTTCAGTTCTTTGATCAAACCTTAGCTTCTCTTTAGAACCATGTATGTCTTCATTGTTTATAAATGCATCCAACACCTTCCGAACCCATTTAAGTTACCAAGTGGCTCCTTGGGTAATACATTCTGTTACCTGAAGTCATAGGTATTATTTAATTTTTTAACTAATATTGGACTTTCCCAAGTTTAAAAGATGCACCTTCATCTTAAAATTCAAGACTTTAGTGACTAAGACCTTGTCTATCATACTCATGGTACATAAATTATAAATTCTGATCCTGTGTTATCCCCTTCCCCTAATAAGGAGGCCCACCCTTTCACAAAGTTCTGCATAGAGTACCTCCCTTGGTATTGCCAGCCCTAAATGATAAAGAAATCCTGGTCTATTGCTGGCCATTCAGCACCACAGACCCATTTCCAGGAGCCTGTGAAATAAACTCTATCCCTTCCTCCAAAACCTTCACACTTGGCAGAACAGAAATTTATGCTTACTACCTTATCCATCCTCCATCCAAGATTAAGAACAATCTTATACAATGGACGGACAGCATCTTAGCCATCTACATAAAGCGACTGAGATCAAGAGATCAACCCAGTGGCAGAAAGAAAGCTCTCATCATGGTGTTTTGTGACTCAGAAAATGCCACATTTGCTGAAGGCCTAGAACAGCCCCACTATTCTGTAAACCCCCTACAAAGTTGCAAATTTCATGCATGGGAACTGTTAAAACAAATGATGCTTCTATTAATGACTTTGTCCTTCATCTTTCTCCTCAGACTCATCCCTCAGGAGAAATTCACTCAGCACTGTTTTCTAGGTACCTCTGTTCTCCAGGATCATTATGTTAAAATCTTTTATTATAGTTTAAGAACATTCACACCTACTGCCTAAAGGGGTGAGTATCACCTGTGATATATTCCTGAGCTCTTAGATAAAAAAATTATGTCAAAATTATCAGTCATTGAAGTCTTCACTTGATTACAGAAAATGTGAATGTCTTCAAAAAGGTTTCAACGAATACAAATTCATAAGAATTCATGAGCATAAAAGAGATAGGAATGGCTATGAAGGGAAGATGGAATTTAAATCAGGAGACATCAGATTCATTTTAGCTTTTACATTAAAATATAAATTATAGGGGCGCCTGGGTGGCGCAGTCGGTTAAGCGTCCGACTTCAGCCAGGTCATGATCTCGCGGTCCGTGAGTTCGAGCCCCGCGTCGGGCTCTGGCCTGATGGCTCAGAGCCTGGAGCCTGTTTCCGATGCTGTGTCTCCCTCTCTCTCTGCCCCTCCCCCGTTCATGCTCTGTCTCTCTCTGTCCCAAAAATAAATAAACGTTGAAAAAAAAATTTAAAAAAAAAAATAAAATATAAATTATTTAACCTGTAATTCAGTTTCAACACAGTTATCTACAAACTATAAAATGCAGTGAAGTCCACCCTTCCACAAATTCAATAAGCATCCAGTATTTGTGAACAAAAATGTCATTAATATGACATAATGAAGTTGAACATTCATGCTTAAATAACAAGAAAGACAACAAAAACCTGACTTTATTTCATCCCCTCCTTTCTTCCTCTCAGCCTCATTAAGGAGTTCTCATATCATCAAGCTTACATAGTATTTTTAGCCAGGGGATGGGGGGCAGGTAACAGTTAGAAATCAACCAAATAAAAGTAAAGACAGAAATATGGATGCCATGTTTCACCATTCCATTAAAGATATTACCACACATTCATGATTTGTTCTGTAAGAATCTATAGAGATTCTCAGAGAAAGACATGAAAATTCTTCTTTCAAGGTCTCTTGTCATTACACAATTTCCATAATGACACTTGGCATGATGTGGAATGATGTTGGGAACAGTAGGATCAAACACAGGAGGCAAGAAGTGAGGCAAGACTGCACAATTAATTTGAACACGTAAAGCTCCAGAGTTAGCCGAGTGTCTGGAGATAATGGAAGGAGGATGCTATGTAGTCCAGTCCAAATGTGAAATGAGGCTAAGTTAAAGATTCAGCTGGGAGGCATATTAGTTCACTCATCTTGGGGAAGCCTCCCATTTTAAACGTTTGTATCTTTATCCATTAAATGGAGATAATTCTACTAATAATTCTATTAATTCTATTAGAAATTTCTATTAGTAATTTAATAGAAATATTATTTCTATTAATAATATTATTATTTCTATTAATATTATTAATAAATTAATAATTTCTAATAACAATTTCTATTAATTCTAATAGAATTAATCCTATTAATTCTATTAATTCTAATAGAAATAATTCTATTTCTCATGTTCAATGAGGAGCAAGTGACATATATGTATAAGATACATAGTTATAAAAACTATCAAGTATTATTATGAATACTATCCTTAAGTCACTGAGCACATGTACCAGGGTCTTCTTAAGTGCAGAAGTCAAACTGAATTCTGATTTCAGAAGACCAAGCATTCAGTGGTAAAGTAAGAAGTAGTAAAAATAACAAGAAGCTTGACCTTTGATCCATCTTATACTCATTGTTTTTTGTCCTTTCTGTACCCTTAGCCTGGTAAGAGCTATAAATGTGCGATGAAGTTCTCAGAGTCCAAGCACTGTCAGGGAGACTTCAGATACAGATACTAATCAAGAGGGTCAAGACCAGAAAGGATAGCACACTGAGTGAGGACATATAAGAGATACATGTTCTTGCAGCAGTGATCATGGTGGGAAAACATGACAAACTTTCTAAGTTGGAGAGACAAGGCATCTGTGTTCACCGTGGAATGTACCATTTCCCAACCTTGAACAGCCAGGCAGCTCTTTGCCCATATGCCTTCTTGGGAATCTAGAGTCTGAAACTTCTTGCCAGGGCTCAGAAGCCAAAGGTATGAGGTCCTTTCTAAGGATAATGAAAGGATGCTTTCCCAGTGGTTTCATTGATGTACAGGTTCACCTGAGTTAGACGCTTCTGTTATAAAAATGCAAACAATAATGCCAAATGAAGTCATGTCCTACACAGCCTTCTTTCTCAGTGAGGGTTCTGTAAGAGAATTAAGCCCTTCAGAATATGAATAATTATGTTCTCAATTCTCTCAAGGTTGGTAGAGGACTAGCAGCATTCCAAATGCATAGGAGAGAGGTTAATTTATCACATACAATGGCTCCCTCAGGCAATTAGGGCTTAATATTCTCAGAAAATCCAGGTTGAGAGTGCTGCTCTGGACAAAACCTGTCAGCGCATGGAGTGCTATTTTTGGAGCCAGAAGCAATAGCTGTGCTCTGCTTCCCCTGAGAGGAAACAAGGGATTTGGATTAAGTGTAGGCATAAGGGCTGAAGACCCGTATTTTCAATGACGTGATACCAAGATATATTACTTAAGTAACTTACTTTATGATAAATTCTTTTGTAAAATGGGGGCTCAGAGATGTCTCCGGGACAATTTTTGTGTAGTTTTGCCAGAAGTGATCAAAAAGATGACCTTCGGTCACCCCCACAACATGTAGGTTTCCCCCGTTATGAAAAAGTAACGTTCCCATGAAACCTCTCATAAGCCATAATGGCTTAAGGTGAAGAAGCCATTACCACTAATTTATCTGGAAAGTTTTCTGGACATTCCCAGACCCCCAAAATAAGTCTCCTAGGCTTTTCTGATACCTTAGGTCACATTTTGCCAACAGCTACACAAAATAAGTGGAGATAAAGCACAGATGGTCACGGACAGAATTCAAAGCTCTGGTGGCATGATGCTGAAACACTGAATGTAGTTCCTGGGGAAGGCACTAGCCAGCACCACGCTCACTGACTGGGGTAAGCACTGCCTCTATTAAGGGCTTGCTGCAGAAAGGATGCTTAATATTCCAGTTTGGGCCTTTTTTCGTAGAAATGAAAACCATCTTTGGATGTATTTTGGTTAGTAAAAACAGGTACTAAAATATCTCTTTCATAAAAGCAAAGTGGCATAAAGAGAACTTTCTAAAAGCAAGGATACCTGTACATGATTAGTGTTAGCAGAGGTTCATCCAGGCTGCTTAGTCTAAGAATTAATACCCTGCCTGTGACTCTCATCCAAAAACATTTTTTAAGGGATTATAACCTGAATGCAAGGCAAAAGCACTTTAGAAGGACAAAAGCATAATCACGGCCATCATGATTGCCATGATCATCTACTTCAGATGCACACATTAAAAATAAATGTATGTGTAGTGATTTGGCCATTTGCCTTAGGTTTCATGCTTTTTAAGGTTTTAAATTGGTTTTTGCTCCTGCTGAGCTTGACCTTTTCCTCTGTGTGACATTCCTTGGTTTACTTATTTCATACATTGATTTTTAAATTTCAATTTTCTAGAATTCTTTTGAGATCAATGAGTAAATCGTAGAAAGGCAAAAGGAAAAACACTTCCCCTTTAACTGTCCCTTTGCTAAGTGCTGCCAATTCAAGGCACTACAAAGTTAAAATGGACTTTATTTTTCAGAAGCATTTGAACAGGCATATTGATCTTCCAAACCCACTGAACAGTTAGCTCTAAAGAAGAGAAAACTCAATGTAAATTTTCTGGTTCATCTTTTACATGTGCAAGGCTGGGCATGGGGAACAGGCAAAACAACCTCCTTGCTGATCCACCTATGAAAGAGCGCTCTCCATACAGGCTTAGTGCAACTGCTCATTAATTCTCTTGTACTCTAGAGAGGGAAATTAGGATGCATTGTGGATTTGTTTACCCAGAATCCCTAAGCAAAGTAGGTCTAAGCCCAGACAACTGGATGGATAACTTCTAGCCCAATAACTTTCTTTTATATCCCCCGTGATTTTGTTTTCTCCATACCAAGGAATCAGAACTCTTGGTTGCCTTCTTCCCGACAAAAGTTCTCAAAGATTTCATGATAAACTGAAAAGACAAAACAAACAAAGGAATGTGCCTTACTTACTGCGAGACAACCTGTATCTATTATCTTAAACTTTGGACTTCAGAAGGTCACATAGACTCAGCAACTATGGCTGGCTTGCAGCTGTTCCACAGCACCAGCCAGAAATCCTGATCTGAAAACCTAAGTGTATTTGGCTATTGTCAGAGGCACACGTACCACGCCCAAAATAGTTCAAATGTAATGTTACAATAATTATTATATTATTTATATGTGCATGTGTCTAACAAAATTATGGAATGTAATCATTTGCAATACTGGTTTGAAGGACTAGTCCTTATATCAACAATACTTCCCCTCCAGATTCCGTAAGCTGTGTGACGTTTACAACTATTATGTCTCCTGGATCTAACGTGACCTGCAATATGTGCACTTGCATGCAACAAGAAGCCACATTATGATGCTGTTACATGGGGAAAACTGTCTAACCCTATAATCTGTAAAGTGCTTCCTTGCATGTTATGTGCATGTGTAGCACCACAAAATACTAAAAACTAAGCCATATTCGTAAGGAAATGTAATAAGATTGATTGGATGTGTATATACAATTTGTAATGATATTATTCCATTTTTCATTCATATCTACTAACTTACTCAGTTCCTAAATGCATTCTGTTTCTTCCAGTGAATGTGGCTGAAGTGTAGCCAGAAAATACTGAGAAAACAGATATAAATGCTAAAAGCATAAATTCACCTAAAAGGCTAGGAAAGATCTCAGTGTCCCTTATGCATGTTTAAACCCTTGGCAGGATGTGTCTTTCATTACAAAGTGCTTTTCTCCTTTAAGCCAACATCCCTTATTACAAAGCACAGTGTCATATGCTGTGTAATACATACATCACCAAGGCAACAACAGAGCTATATGTCAAGCAGGGAAAACAGAAATTAACTTCGGACAATTACCTAGCATTACAAAGAAGGAAAGTAAAATATGACACAGTGTAACTAGGTAACACAGGTTGTGTGAATGGAAAAAAGAGTCCAGGGGCGCCTGGGTGGCGCAGTCGGTTGAGCGTCCAACTTTAGCTCAGGTCACGATCTCGCGGTCCGTGAGTTCGAGCCCCGCGTCGGGCTCTGGGCTGATGGCTCGGAGCCTGGAGCCTGTTTCCGATTCTGTGTCTCCCTCTCTCTCTGCCCCTCCCCCGTTCAAGCTCTGTCTCTCTCTGTCCCAAAAATAAATAAACGTTGAAAAAAAAATTAAAAAAAAAAAGAAAAAAGAGTCCAGGCAAAGGGAATCAGGGGAGATGCTATTAAAGAGATAGTTGGGGCAAACGTGATTTCAGCTACACAGAACAACTAACTCCACATGTTATATATATAGGAATTTGTATGCATCTTTTTGGAGGGTGGGTGAGTAGTAATAGGATGTTCATGTTTTTAAAGCACAGGAGTGAAATAATAGAAAAAAATATATATTGATCTCTGCCCTGGGGTCCTGACACAGAGCTCCTAAATCCCTTGGCATTTCTCAGGTGAAAGTGTCTTTTGTTCTAATGAGATGACTCTTGATGGGCTCCTGGGTGGGGGCCAGTGACCAGAAAGATCAAGCCATGATTAAAAGCTTTGAATTTTCAGTCCCATCCCCCATTCTCTGGGCGGGAGGGCCTGGAAATGGAGTTAAGGATCCACCATGCCTAGGTGATGAAACCCCCAGAAGTAAGGGGTTCAGAGAGCTTCTAGGTTAGTGAACAGATCTACCTGCCAGGAAGATAGCACATCTCAACTCCAAGGGGACAGGGTTTTCTGCTCTTAGGACCCTTCCAAACCTTGCCCTATGCATCTGTTCACATGGTTATTCATCTGTATCCTTTACCATAGCGTATTTTTTATTATATAATAAACCAGTAAATGTATTTATCTGAGCTCTGTAAGCTTTCCTAGCAAATAATTAAATCCAAGGAGGGGACGGATCAAGGGTCAAAAGTTGCGGGTAACCTTGGGACCTACTACTTGTCAACATCTAAGGTGGGGACAGCCTCATGGGACTGAGCCCTTACTTCACCTGTGGGGTCTGCACTAACTCCAGTGAGTGTCACAGTTGAATTGAATTGTAGGACACCCAGCTGGTATCTTAAATAACTGGTGTGGAAAAAAACCCACATGACTGGTGTTAGAAGTGTTGTGAGTGCGGTAGCAGTGTGAGGGTAAACAAGAACCACTTGGAAGTAGATGGTTTTCCATATAATACACAAGTCTACATTTCAGTGATGACCTTAAAATGTGCCCTGTGACATGCATACACATACACATGCATGTATATGTACATGCTTTTCTATGTATATAACATTTTCCAACCCACCCATGCTGGAATTTCAGTGAAGTCTTTGATTTCTGACAATCCCTCCCTGCCCCCGCCTCAACATACACACCTTTTTGCATCTGATCCCTTTTCTCTTGCTACTAATGCCACCATGAACATTACTATCCCACTCATGTGCATGTGCAGCTACAGATTCCTGATTACTCTCCCATTTCCAGCCACCGCTTCCCCTAATCATTTCTTTCTGGATAATCCTGCCAGATCAACGTTTCAGAAGCATAGGTCAAAGCAAGCCAGTGGGTTCGTTATATGTAGCCCTACCACCAACTACACACTGAAAAATCTTTGGCGAACCTGGGTGGCTCAGATGGTTAAGTGTCTGACTTCAGCTCAGGTCATGATCTCGAGGTTCGTGAGTTCGAGCCCCGCATCGGGCTCTGTGCTGACAGCTCAGAGCCTGGAGCCTGCTTTGGATTCTGTGTCTCTCTCTCTCTGCCCCTCCCCTGCTCACACTCTATCTCTCTCTCTCTCTCTCTAAATAATACACAAATATTTTTAAAAAATTTAAAAAAAACTTTAATGGCTCCACATCACATACTGACTTAAGTCTGACTTAAAATTTCTATTATGTTTCTTACCTCTAAGTGTTTGGGATTTGACATACTGTCTCTAACATGTGGTATTAATTAATTTATTTTTGTAATTAATAATTTTATGATTAATATTAATTTTATTAATTAATCAGCATAATTTGAAAATAATGACTAATAAAAATTAGTTTGTAATTAATTTGATTAATTCAGAAAATTAAACAAGGAGGCCATTAGATCTAAGTGGCTCTAATACTTTGGTGGCCTATATAAGCAAACTACAACCTTAGCCTGTAAATATCTCAATGTTAAGAAATTGAAACCTAAGGGGGCACCTGGGTGGCTCAGTCAGTTAAACGTCCGACCTTGGCTCAGGTCACGATCTCACAGCTCATGAGTTCAAGCCCCACATCAGGCTCTACGCTGACCGCTCAAGTCTGGAGCCTGCTTCAGATTCTTTGTCTCCCTCTCTCTCTACCCCTCCCTCACTCATTCTCTGTCTCTCTCTGTCTCTCAAAAATAAACATTAAAAAAATTAAAAAAAAAGAAATTGAAACCAAGGCCAACCAATAACAGTCAGCCAACTACACTTTTCCAAATAAGGCAAATACTAAGGACAACCAATCATAAACAGCCAAGTATGCCTGAAGCTATAACCCATCAATTTCCTTTTTTTGATTCTATATCTTCTCTAGATAAGACTTTCCCAGCTCCCATCTCCAGAATGCTGCTAACCAGTTCTGGTTTGGTAATGGCCTATTGGAATCAATTTTTGCTCAGATAAATTCTTAACATTTTTAACATTCCTCACTTTATCTTTTTTTTTTTTTTTTTCAACGTTTATTTATTTTTGGGACAGAGAGAGACAGAGCATGAACGGGGGAGGGGCAGAGAGAGAGGGAGACACAGAATCGGAAACAGGTTCCAGGCTCTGAGCCATCAGCCCAGAGCCTGACGCGGGGCTCAAACTCACAGACCGCGAGATCGTGACCTGGCTGAAGTCGGACGCTTAACCGACTGCGCCACCCAGGCGCCCCAACCTCACTTTATCTTTTAACAAAATATACTCAGTCTATTTTTGTTTAGTCCTTCATTGTTTCATTGTTTGTCTAATCAAATGTCTATTGAATAAACAGGGAGGACCTTAATGGGAATTATAGCTAAGGGCGCTCCAACAAGAAACATATAAAGTACATTCAAAACCACGTCTTCATGAGCTATAATGCTTACTGGATTAATATTGAGTATCAGGAGGTTCTAGAACATTTAACTCGGCTTGATATGAAAGAAGGGGAAAGTGACATTTATTGTACACCAAATATGAGCCAAGTACCCCACACACATTTAATTACATATTCGTAACAATTGCAAATTAGGTATTATTGAATATGATTAAATATAAGGTGATAACCCCCCAATAATTATCTATCAGAAAAGATGGGGCATATTTACACATGAAGTTTTACCAAGTTCCTGATAACGTGGAGATAACATGTGCTCCACAAAACATTGTCACTTGGATGCCAGCTCAATCAGTGACACTTTCAGATACTTATAAAGTTTATGTACTGGGATTAATTTTTAAAAGAGGCAAATTCACTTAACATACATTTAATAATTATGTACAACTTCAAATATCAGATATTGTAAACAAACTCTGAATGAGTGTATTTTTAACAAATACACCAAGCAATAACTTTTTCCAAAGTATAAATATTCACCACAAGTCAGATGAGTGGGTGAGTGGGGGATAGTCCAGCTCAAAGTTCGCCATATATGGTTTTGTCTTTATGCTACTGAGGAGAAAAGAGGCTCAGCAGGTTGGGACCTACCCAACAATACACAGCTGTGAATCAATCTGCATGGAAACACTAAACCACAGTGATGTTGAACCACTGACAATGATTTCCCCCTTTGTCAAGTGTAAATCCCACAGGGACTCCAAGATAATCTGAAACAGCCCCACTGAGAATCATCAATTTCTTCAAGTCTCCAGTCAAGAAAAGCTTGTGAACTTTACTTTTTGTAGCTAGAATAAAGAAAACAATGCCTTTGGTTTTCATTGTCTTAAAGAAAAAAATAAAAATTAAATAAAATTTTAAAACTGTTATCTGCTTCCTTAACATTTTGATACCTTCATGGATATACAACTTTGGGAACTACAATTAAGAAATATATGACCCGGGGCGCCTGGGTGGCGCAGTCGGTTAAGCGTCCGACTTCAGCCAGGTCACGATCTCGCGGTCCGTGAGTTCGAGCCCCGCGTCGGGCTCTGGGCTGATGGCTCGGAGCCTGGAGCCTGTTTCCGATTCTGTGTCTCCCTCTCTCTCTGCCCCTCCCCCGTTCATGCTCTGTCTCTCTCTGTCCCAAAAATAAATAAACATTTAAAAAAAAAAAAAAAAAGAAATATATGACCCTCGTCCAACAGAACCAGGTGGAAGTCTCAGTTCTGTCATTTGTTGAACGATTTTAGAAAAGTACAGTTCACCCTTGGATAACATGTGGGTTATAGACACTGCCCCACACCCCCACTAAACACAGATGAAAATCCACATATAACTTTTGATCCCCCCCAAACTTAACTACTAATAGCCTACTGCAGACCAGAAGCCTTACTGATAACATTGTTTATTAACACATATTTTGTGAGTTATCTATATTATATCCTGATTCTTACAATAAATTGAGCTAGTGAGAAGAAACCATTACTAAGAAAATCATAAGGAACAGAAAAATACATTTATAGTCCTGTATTTACTGAAAAAAATCTGCATATAGGTGGATACACACAGTTTTAACCCATGTTGTTCAAAGATCAACTGTAATTTATTTTTTTTTTAAAGATCAACTGTAATTTAACCTCTCTGAGCCTTAATCTCCTTCCCCATAAAATGAGAATTCTAATTCCTTGATGAAACACATGCTTTTCAACTCAACATTTGTTCCCCCTCCCTCTTCCCCCATAAACCCTGACATGACACTATTTCCAAAAGCACCTACTCTGAAGTGAAACTACCCTATTTTCTGAGTGGCTATTGTGACTCTATTCCCTTTTAAAACTGTGCCCTATAGGGTTATTGAGGTTAAAACTAGCAGAATATTTAAAGCTTGTTTTTCAGAGAACTGTTTTTCCCTAATCAGTTATTGTTTCTTTTCAGACCCCACGAACAAATCTACTAGCTCTCTCTGCAGAAGCTTGCACTCAAGGTCAACTGATTCCAGCCTATGAACAAGCAAGTCCTGCATACCTCACCTGAGATAAAAAGCCTAAGACCCCATCCATTTTATACAGACTCTCAGGCCACACCCATAGTCCCTTCCCCTTGGACAGCAGTTACCTCTGCTTCATTATAATGTTAAAGTCCCCACTATAGGGGGAGCACAAGGTTCACTAACATATCATACGATGCACATATAGGCATGTTTTCTAAGTATGCCTGCACAACCTTGTGCCCATCTTTACATGCGATGACAAAGTTCCCCTTTCTAAATATTCATCCAAAACCCTAAACAAAAAGAACCTCCTCACCCCTGCTCAGGGAGTCACGGCTTTGGAAATTATTCCCCATGATCTCCTTATTTGCTGCAAGTAAAGATTAGTTTGTGTGACAGCCCTCCTGGTGTATTTTCCCCCTGTAACTCACCAAGGAGCGAGTGCACATTAGTTCAGTTACACTTTTATATCACACTCTGTATTACATTATAGTCATCTGTATACATCTCTTATTTGTTCTGTCCCTTTTTAATGGGGATAAATAGTTGAGGATAAATACTGGTTTAATTACATCTGTATGTGTATCCTGAACAGTACCTTCTGAGAGACTGAATACACAAAGAGACAATAGGCAGACCACACACGACAATGGAACGCTGCCCCACAACCTCTTCAATCAACCCAGGAAGCCAAAATCACAACATCGCAGTGATCCCAGAGTTAGGACCTTGGTAATGACTATTGGCTTCCTCAATTTTTGCTCCTGCTTCTTTCTCAGGATCAACCAGAGAAAGCTAAATGTGCTCCCTCAACCAATCATCTAAGATGCTCACCTACAACTTCCCACTTCAAACTCAGCAATGCCTTACTGCTCAGTTAAAAGCTATGGGTATAAAATTAACAGGATTTCTTCCAGGATACATTTACCCTCCTATTAAATAAATATCAGTTCATTTTTTCAAAAATCCACTTACCTACCATTGAGGGTCCTGAATACTAATTCTCAAATAGAGAGGCGAGAACAAGGGCACTGGCAGTGAATTCAGGCCCTAGTGGGGAAAAATGATTGTTTCCCCCCACTGTATTTGTCTTGTGTGGCTCAGGCTTACTTCTTTTCTTCTCGCCAGCCCTGGACACTTGTTTTGGATCAGTATCCTTGGGGAGTATGAACATTGTTCTGCCGTTAAAGGGCCATCTTTGTATCTTCGCGGTTGGTGTTAGGTATCGACAGACATGGAGGTGATAAATATGTCCTGTCTAGGAAATCTGTGCTCTTAGAAAGTAGAGTCATATGAAACCAAATGTTATGTGACATACACTTAGACTGCTCTAAAATTCTCATTATATGTGCAATTTTTAAGTTTTTACTGCAGAAAAAATTAAATAGACACAAATAAACAGAATACATTGGACCCTTGTGTACTCATCACTCAGCTGTAGCAATCATCAATTTATTACACCAACTTATGTTTTAAAAGGAATATACACTCCCTCTACAAATAGTATTATTTAAGAAAATGTATATTGATTTTTCAGTTAGGGTGACTTTCTCACATAAGAAGTAACTGGGCTCCTGTGTCACAGTTTGGCTGCTGGCCTCCTACCACTGCGGATACTTTGGCATCAGATGTGATCTTATTTAATAAGCAAAAGAGAACAGTTCATATACTAATAAAGTAAAATTTATACTCTACTTTTATATACATTCATAGATAACATCATTTTTATTAACTCCTTTGTACAGATGATGGAAATAAGGGTCTGGAAAGTCAAGGGACAGACCCAAGGATAGACTCAAGGTTACACACTGGTAAAAAGTGGACCTTCTCGTGAGGCACACTTGTAGAACAGGACAATACGGAATAATATTTCCAAAAATATACACTGCCAAAAAGAAAAATGAACATCATTTTTTTCTTCAAATAAAATATAAATGTTTTTGTAATACAGTCCCCTCTCGGGGAAATTTGGGGAAAAGATTTATACCACCCTGAAAATTTTTCACTTGGTTGCATACAATGACAGCAATCCTTTGCATTTCAACCAAGACCTTGAAATGTTCTCACTTTAAGTTCTGCTTGTCTTCTGACATTCCCTGGAATTGCTGCTAAGATTAATATAATTTTGAAACTACACAATCCACGTCATTCAATCTCTAAGACGGTTGTTAAAACAAATGTGTAATGATTCTCTCAAAATGCCTCACTAAAGTAGCTGGTATTTATTGTGAATCTACCATGTTGAAAGGTTAAATGCTTATTGTGGTCTGTGGTTTGTGACAGGAAAGGAGGTGAAGAATGACTTTCCCAGAGAAGGGGTTTTTCAACTTCTGCTTTTAGCCCTGAGTACAAATCAGAGACAATGAGTGGAGGGACATAGCCAAACCATGGGCGACAAGGCTTTGGATGAACTGGACCAGAACAGAAAGTTTGTCGGGCACTATCTGTAGGATTAAATTGAAGAGTGTTACACAGAAGCTTGAGTGGAAACCTGACCAGGGTGACAGAGAGAAAACCGTAGGAAAAAGAAAAGCTGCAATATAATTCAAATCTGGATAATCTAAGGTCTTGATGGAGAAGCCAACAAAGACAGAAAGGACCTTGGGCAAGAAAACAGGTAATGGCTTTGGGAATGATAGCCAGCACTGTAGAGAATCAAAACAGCACAAGGTTGAATCCAAGCCAAGGCTGGGCTAATATGACCATTTGTAAGAGTGATAAAGATTCTCTACTGCAAAGGCTTTCACACTTTTTCAGCAACCCGTCCAGTAAGATAAACATTTTCCACTGACTCAGTACAAACATGCGTATTCCTACATACATAGATTTAATTGAAACAAACGTTTCACAAACCAACCCTTACCTTACCCTACTCTCTGGTATTTTCCATTCTATTCCATCATATTAAAATAAAAATACTGGTTACTACTTTCTCAGTTGCTTTCACAACCTACTAATGGAACACAATTCAACAGGCAGTTTGTAAAATGCTACTCCACTGAGTGCATTCCATGAAGAAGTAAATATAAGCATGCAGTTTCCATCCTTAAGATCCAATCACAAAAATTAAACAAATAAAAAAAACCCACCTGCCCTCCTCTGCCACTATCTTATCTCATTTCATTTAAAGCTAAACCTCTTGCCTTCTAGAAAGAGCTAACACAGCAGTCTTTAAACTTTTTGATCACAGGACCCCTTCATATTTTTAAAAATTATTAAGAATCCTAAAGAGTTTGTGATATATTAATATTTACCATTTTTGAAATTAAAACTGAATAACCTAAATTATGTATGTGTGTGTGTGTGTGTGTGTGTGTGTGTGTGTGTGTATATATATATATATATATATATATATGTATATACTTGTTTCATCAAAAGTATAATAAATCCATTACAAGTTAACATGTTTGTCAAAAACATAACTATATTTCCCAAGACATATTTAGCAAAGGGAATGGGATTATTTTACACTTCTGCAAATCTTTTCAAATTTAGCTGAGAAGATAGCTGGATTTTCATATCTATGCTGTAATCTGTTGCAATACATATATATACTTTTCCAGATATTAGTGTTTTTATTTTTTAAATTTTTTATTAAGTTTTAAATTTTAATCCCAGTTGGCTGACACACAGTGTTATATTAATTTCAGATATACAATATAGTGGTTCAACAATTCCATATATCACCCAGTGCTCATCACAAGTGTGCTCCTTAAACTCCATCACCTATTTCACCCATCCCCCCCATCCTCCTCCTCACTAGTGACCATCAATATATTTTTTGGTTGCATAAAATCTGGCCTCACACAGAAAATACTTTGAAAATGAATAGGTATTTTAATAGCCTTTTCATACAATTGAGGATACTCTGACACTGCACCAAACACTATAGGTAGTAGTTTCTTAATGGTTAGTTGAGTTATAGAATCTGAAGCCTTATCAGTGAACTTTTCATTCTCTATTACATTAAAATACATTGGTCTTTGAATGGATCTTTTACCCAGGAATATAGTGCCAGTGGTTGTTTGGAAAATATTGGTTCACTGAGTTAGGAAGATCTCTCAAATACGGACACATTTCATGATACAATATCAAAAATGGCACTTGTTAATATCACCTCTGATCCACTGAGAAGCCTTAACTATGGGAAGCTGCTAGATTCACCATGCATGACAATTACACATTTTCCAGAATCCTTTCATGTGAAAGCCTGAACTTTGTCTATGGGCAACTAACATTGTCAGTTGTTTTCCTTGAATTGAATTGAATTGAATTGAATTGAATTGAATTGAATTGAATTGAGTTTCTGCATTTTGTTCATTAAAATGAATGAACAAGTCTTCCAAATACTCGAGTCTGAAACAATAGAGTTTGTCCTTTGGCCATTCTTTCCAGTAACAACGGTGTTCCACTCAAAGGACACTAGGTCAGCTTGCCCCTCAAAGAGTGGCACAGTGCTGTTCCCAGAGACAACATCGTACTCAGGCAAGCAGTCATCACCTTTTCAAAGCCATCTTCCATATCGTAGGTAGAGTGATGTGAGTGAATTCAATTATTTTGCTTTTACTGAAAATGTTTTGGTGTTTCTCCCTTGTCTTTAGGCTTAAGCTCAAAGTGCTTGGCACTGTATGAGGTCCTCCCCATACTGAAATTCTCATCTCTTTTCCTTCCCACATTACAGTTTTCAGTCATTTTCCCAAGTGAGCTGTCCTCATGCCTCTGAGCCTTGGGACAGCCTGCCTACCTGGGAAAATTCTGCTTATCCTACAAGATTCTTCTCAAGGGTCCATAGCTGCAAAACACCTTCTCTCATGCACATTGCTCTCCATATACCTCTATTATAGTCCTTATCACCTGATATTGCATTTGTCATCTATTTGTCTCTCCATTAGACTATGAATTTCTTATGGATCAAAATTGTATCTTGTACAGAAATCTTTTCACCTAGGATACATTATATGTCAGAAATACACTTGTTGAATGAGCGAGTGAATGGGCCAGAGATCCCTTGGACTCCCTTATACTTCCTGTTCATGGGCAAAACTAGTCTCAGACCTAGAAACACATGGGCCTCTAAGCAGAAGTGAGTAAGGACAGCAGGCTTAGCAGAAAGGGGCTATTCCAGACACCACAGCAGCAGGTGATGGAGACTGGTGCCCACATGGAGGATCTGGAGTACAGGTGTACCAGTTCAGCACATTTTAAACAGATTTAATAAGCCTGCTTCATACCACTTTGAATTTGGAGGAAAGACTGACTAGAGGCCAAGCTTCTATACACACTGAGATCCCAGGAGAAGGCTGTGATCCCAGGAGAATGTGTCCCCATGAATATTACTCTCATGACTCCATGGAACACCTTGCCTTGGCCTCACATGTTTCTCCTGACTCTGAAGGATACCCGGAGTGCAGAATACTAGGGATTTGGACAGTTCATAGATGATATCAGGAAGCGGGATTCAGTGCCAAACTGTTTGTGGAATGTTGGGTAAAAAAAAAAAAAAAAAAGTTCTGAACAGATGTCTCCAATATAAGGCTTCCAGAAGTCTCACTTTTCCAACTGCACCAAGATCCCTAAGAGAGGACTGTGGTATGCAGTGCTTCCAAAACAGTGGGGCTGCAGAACCATGTTTTATAGGAGAATATCAGAAAGTAATGCTCAGTAGAATACACTTGGAATGACCCTGAGGCATGCAAGGGTCTAGTAATGAAAGAACAACAAAGGAAAAGGAACATAACACAACTCCCCCAGGAAGTGGCAACGATAAAACTGTCATTTGAAAATTTGTCCAGAAATGAACCCTGTAACTGATGCAGCCATACATCAAATGTAACAAACTACGGTTTGACTTTCCAATGGAAAAATCTGGGGGAAAAACTAATTGTATGAAAGCTTCTAGGAGACCATACTACTCTAAATATCTAGTTAGAATCCACTTGTAACTTTGAGGTTTACAGAAGACAGACAAAGCGGGGGTTCTCCTGTGTTATCATTGCCAACTTGTTTTCTAAAGGTAGTGAATTATCAAGCTCTGTCGCAAGATTCCTTTTAAAAAATCCCTTATAGGGTTGCCTTTAGCAAAGTCTGTGCTATGCAAACACAGTTGGCACCAACAGTGACCTTGGTCAATGGATTCACACTAAAGTAATCCAACGACTTGGCACTTCATCCTGCTGGCAAGAGGCACAGAGTGAAGAATGGAATCAATATGTGATCTTCAGCGAGCACTTGTACCTTCTGGTTAGTACTCTTCCTGTTCTTCACCATTCAAATGCCTAACGCTCATGTGGTGCTCAATAAACAATTGTTAAGTGACTGAACAAATGCTGAAAAGCTCCTGCTTTTGTGTGACCAGCTCGGCATGGTTGCTCTCATGAGTGCACATGAACCCCTGAGGACATGAATGAATGAATGAATAAATAAATAAATAAATAAATAAATAAATAAATAAATAAAGGGTGGCCTCAATCAGGCTCTGATGACTCACCCATAGCCTTCCCTACTGTGACCTCCAGGCCCCGAAGTTCTGTTAACACCCATGGCTCTGAGATCTTAAATCTAATGCAGCCCAGCAGCTCCCTTCTCCTTCCCGTGTCTCCATTTTTAATAAATATTTATCTATTTTTAGAGAGAGCGAGAAGGGTGGGGCAGAGAGAGGGAGAGAGAAAGAATCCCAAGCAGGCTCCATGCTCAGCACAGATGCTGATGCAGGGCTCTGTCTCACAACCATGAGATCATGACCTGAGGCAAAATCAAGAGATGGATTCTTAATTGACTGGGCCACCCAGACACCCCTATTTCTCCATTATTTTAACCAGCCTCTATATGTGACTGATTCTGTCTCATCAATGGCTCTCCAAACCACCTGCTCCTTTCTGTCAATGGAACAACTTCCCTGGTTCAGACAATTACAGCTGGACTAATCTGAGAGAATGTCCTTCCCTCTACCGATAATCCGCTACTCCCTGGCAAGTGTATTCTCCCTAAAAAAAAGAAAAAAAAAAAAAGAAAAAATCCACAACCCATCAAGGCTTAGAGGCCAGATGAGAGAATGTGGCTTTCGGTTTTGACACCAAACATGCTTGATAACATGTTACCCCAGAATGATGCAGATCTATCCCCCAGCTGTGGCCACAGTGGACTGGGCACACACAGCCTTCCCCTCCACCCTCCCACCCTCCCCAGGAGAAGCAGAGAATCTTGTGCTCCTTGAGGGAAGCTTGATCCCAAGGGAATGAATAAAGGTGGAGCTGGACTTAGAATTCTCTATCATCCTTCCAAAAGTTACTGATCAAATTAATCATGCCAATTTCCCAAGCGAGGAATTAAAACAGGAGTGGGGATAATCAAGGGCTATGCTTGGAGAAATGCTTCTTTATAAGAACCAGAGATAGAGGAAAGAGGCTTTCCACCACCAAGCTTTATCAAAGCATTAGTCAACCAATGGGAAGAGAGTTTTTAAGGACCGCTGGTCTCCCTTCAGATTTTTGTCTCATTCCTACAGAAGGTTGAGGTAAGGGGCGGGGGGGGGGGGCAATCAAAGAAAAAAAAATAAATAAAAAGTTGTTCCATTAAAACTGTAGTGTCAGGGGGAACCAGAAGTATTGCTTTGGAACCACTTGATCCTCATGGAAGGCCCTGGAGAGTTGCTCTGGTCAGGTGGACACGAGACACACATCAGGGGTCCCTGTAGTGCCTGGAGGCTGGACTGTTCCTGGTATCACCTCCTTCTGTATTGTTAGACTGGTGAGGCCTGAAGGACCTTGGTTACCATGAAGATGAGGGGCTGTGTTCAGAGCCTTTGTCCTCTCCCAACATGTCGGGCAGAAAATGCTTCAATTTCAAAACAATGCATCAATGTTTTTGGCATGGTCTTGCCTTCTTGCTTCATGAACCATAACCCACACAGCTGGGATTCTGTGCCCTTGAGTTCATGGAGGATTACTTTGACCTTCCAGTGGACAATCTGAGGAAGTCTTAAGCCACCCTGAGATTTCCGCAAATTCCCTTTCTGGCTCAGCTCTGTCTAAACCCAGGGTCATTATTCTGTGCCTGTATTGTACTGAGCTCATATTCGGCCCTCACATGGGTCTCTACAAGAATGCTACTCACTCCAATATTTTGTGAGATCATCTTAGCATCCAAGGGAGTAAGACAGAGGCTACATCTCACTGCAGTGTTCGGGTTCTCCTGTGGCCAGACACTTGGAAGCACATGTACACACACCGACCTGGTACTCCCCTTCCTCTGAGAAAAAACCATCCTCCTCTGCTCTGAGAACAGCTTCGCCACACCCAGCTTTCAGTTTCTACCCAAGTAGGCTCAGCAAGGAATTTCCCCCAACAAACTCATTCTCTATTTAAGAAGAGTTCTCCTGCCAGCTGTTAAAAGAATAAAACAATTTCTCTGTCTTTCCAAACTAAAGTAATTTCGACACATAGTAGGCTCTCAGAATATGATAGGTACATAAGTTGTTCTGGGTAGAGTCCTTTTCACTGTGACCTGGCATGGAAGCAGCCTGGGGCTGAGGGAGAGTTTTATGTTCCCCATCTAATGTTTAAAGGATTAGGATAGGCATATATCAAATCCCCTGTACTGCATAGATCTTATTCCCTCTTAGAAACCTAAAGTACTTTCAGACACAATCTCACTAACACCCACAGCTCCTAAGGTGAGGAAGAAATGCCCTTGTCTCCAGTTAGAGATGGAGCCCAGAGATGTACATGAGCTAGGGCTTCCAAGCTTGCCCACAAGGAGCACAGCACAGAACCTCAGCTGGGACCACCAGTTTGGGGAACCCAACTGTAGGGCTAGAACACAAGGTTGCCTCACAAACAGTTGTCAAGGTTTGCTCCTTCTGCCCTCAAAAATGCTAAAAATGGAGCTTTTCCCATTTGTACTTATTGAGGTAGTATAGCATGGGGTTCAAACTACAGGCTCTAGAACAAGTCTGCTGGGGTACAAACCATGGCAAACCACAGGCTCCAGAATGAGTCTGCTGGGGTAAAAACCCTGGCTCTGCTACTACTCTCTAGTGTCTGATCCTGGGTAAGTCAGCTGACAGTTAAGTGTCTCAATCTCAGCATCTGAAAAATAGAAATGGTAAATAATAGTATCCACCTCACAGGGTTATTATGAGGATTAAGTGAATTTACACCCTCCCACTCCCAGCCCCCCATACACTCAATATAGAGCTTAGGAAAGTATCTGGTACAGAGAAACACCACAAAAGTGTTAACTATAATTATTTCTTCTTTTCAAATTGTGCGTTCTTTATTTAGTAACTTGAGTTGATTTTTTTTGCCTGGGTGACAGCATTGTCTAACTATAGAAACTAAACTTGCAGAATCCTGAGCATATGATTAACTCCAATATATTACCATTCTATTGTTCACTCCCCTGCCTTCCTTCTTCCTTCCCTCCTTCCTTCCATTTTCTTTTTCTTTCTTTCTTTCTTTCTTTCTTTCTTTCTTTCTTTCTTTCTTTCTTTCTTTCTTTCCTCCTTTCTGTTCTTTCCTCCCTTCCTTTGTCCCTTTCTCCCTTTCTGTCTCTTTCTGCCCCTCTTTCTCTATCTTTCCTTCTTTCCTCCTTCCCTTCCTTCTAGAAAGATTTCCTAAGTGCCTACTATGTGACAATGGTACAGTATTAGATTAGATACAGTAGTAAAGATAAATTAGAAGGTAATTGTGACTTAGGATCTTAGGATCAAATAAATGTACAAATTGAAATTTTTTGTCAAAGAAATATTATAGGAGGAACACAGATAAAGGAGTATCTAATTCTATGTGAAACTGTCAAGAGAAACTTCTCTGAGAAGGAGGTATTAGAGCTGAATCTTGATGGATAAATAGGAGTTTGCCAAGTAAAAACACTTACAATATTTGGGAGATTTTTTTTCCAGAATACATACATTTTTTGGGAGCCCACATGCAACAATTATAAAAATAACCATATTTTATATGGTCATAAATCATGTTTCAACACATTTAATGGATTGAAACTATATAGAAAACCCAATTCTATTAAGCCATACATCAGTTACTAACACAATTAACAATGCATATTAGATGGCTGTTTAAAAAATTATAAATTTCCATGCTATTTTATCAATTAAAACAAAAATATGGGTAAATCTTTAAATAGTATAGACTACAGAGTAACACTGCTGTGTATCTATATTTATTGTCATCTATATATTTAAATATAAAAGCATAGTTTTAGAGGTTGTTCTCTACAAATAATTTAACATATTTCATAAATATATAAGGATGTTACTTTCAACTGAGAATAACAAAACAGCTTTTAAAAGTATATGTGAATAGATTTGAAGGGGGAATTATGAAGATACATATTATAAAAAACTTCAAAAAATGTCACAACATCAAAAAATGTGAACTATGGAATACATGTATATATGTAAGCACATAAGAAAGACCTGCATCTCTATGAACTATTTCAAAATTATTTTGTAAAGCAATTTCTCACGAGCTGATTATGCAAATTCTCTTTGGACAGGAGAATAATAAGCAAAGAAAAGCAGCTCTTCTGAGGAGTGAGTACGGAATCTTATGTCAAGAGGTGGTAACTCTTTTAAGGTTTTTCAGCCTTGGATACAGCTCATATTTTTCCTCCCATATGGATCTACCCTCTTGGGACCAGAAAGAAGATAAATTAAATAAATAATTTAAACAAGTTAATAAACAAGTAAATAATTATACTGATGTTCCCACCCAGAAATACTAACAGAAGGATAGCTACTTCCTAGAAATACTAACAGAAGGATAGGGGCAAATATCATTTTGAAGAATTTCTCAAAATTAAACTCTTCTAACATCTTGAAAAAGAATTTTCAAAACAGAAGTGATATGAAAAGAGCTGAGTTTTTACCCTCAGTCTCTACTTAAAATAATAGTCAAACTTACCAGAAGACTTACTTGCAAAATGCCATAAATGACCTTGTATATTCAAGTATACCTAAAAGTTACAGGATACTCGAAACAAATGAGCAAATAAATGAAAAAACTAAACCTGAATATCTTCAGGCAGTTTGTTTTTTGTTTTTGTTTTTTTCATTTTTTGTTTTAAAGTTTTTTTAATGTTTATTTATTTTTGAGAGACACAGAGACAAAGCTTGAGTGGGGGAGGGGCAGACAGAGAGGGAGACACAGAATCCAAAGCAGGCTCCAGGCTCTGAGCTGTCAGCACAGAGCCCATGCGGGGCTCAAACCCACGAACCGTGACATCACGACCTGAGCGGAGGTCGGACACCCAACCGACTGAGCCACCCACGTGCCCATTTTTTTTTGTTTGTTTTAAAATCCCACAATATAAGAAATCTTGAGTTAGGGTGACTTGAGATTTCATTAAACCAGGTCCTTTCCATATTTCCATTTTATACTATCAGCATGTGACCTTCATCATCAAAAGATGTCTGCAGCATCCCCAGGCATCATGTTCTCACATATCAAAGTCCAAAGACAGAGGAAAAAAAGAAGGAAAAAAAAAAGTCTGTCTTTTACTTTTACTTCCTTAAATAGAAAAACGGTTTTCTTAGCAACCACAGAGAAAAAATCCCTTTAGGTTAAGTCACCCAGATTTGGGCTATGTGTGCTTCCTTAAACCAATCACTGGCAAAGAGAATGGACTACATATAATCAACCTCCCAGAAAAGCAGTGGTTCTCAAACCTGAATGTGCACCAGAGTTACTTGGAGGGTTTACTAAAACACAGATTTCTGAGTTGGTCTAGGGTTGGGTTCCTGAGTTTGCATTTCTAACAAGCTTCCTAGTGGCTCTGGCCTGTCTGTGCATGTCTTACACTGCCCGAAACCATGTGGGAACGTGAAAGCCTACATAAATTCAGGGATATGTTAAGAGAGGGGCAGGGGTAATGACTCGAGTAATCAACCAAAGTTCGTCCTAAACCTGTTACTATTATTTTAAAATTCCTTTTCGAGAATTTTAAATTCCTTTTCAAGAATTCCTGTTAAAAGGACATCACAGGTATGAAATGAGTACCACTTAGGCCAAGTCACTGTACCTCACCTGACTTCAGTTTCAAACTTCCCAAGAAATGTTTTAACGGATCAGTTGGGAATTTTCTGATAAACAACAAGAAGATAATCTGTCACTTGGACCCTCTTCAAGTCTCCAAAGGAAGATGAGTTAATCTCCATGATAAGACTCTGTCCTTATTCCTCCAAGGGAAAATGACTTTGCCCAGAATAATCCTTTTTATTTTGCTTACAACTTCCTTGCCCGTCTCCTCCCTATAAAAAAACCTTCCCTTTGTACAACTCCTCAGAGCTCCCCTCTGCTTGCTAGATGGGCAGCTGTCTGATTCATGGATCATTTAATAAAACCAAGTAGATCTTCAAATTTACTCAGTTGGATTTTTTTTTTTAACAACTATTATATTAAATTAATGATATGACCACACTTCTGGGTAAGGATACAGTCAGAAAGTTACTATCACTGATCAGTAACTGCATTCTTCAGATTCAGTGTCATGTAGATGACAGTACCAAACTTCTAATAAGAATGAATATTGTTGAGGTGCCTGGGTGGCTCAATCAGTTGGGTGATTGCGCATCTGACTCAGTTTTGGCTCAGGTATGATCATGGGATCAAGCCCTATGTCAGGCTCCATGCTAAGTGTAGGATTCTCTCCCTCTGCCCCTGTCCCCTGCTAGCACTCTCTCTCTGTCTCTTTCTCTATAAAGTAAAATTAAAAAAAAAAAATGAATATTGTTTGGCTGACTTTAAAAAAGAATAAAGAAGGTGGAGATTAAAATTTTTCTAGCCCAGCAAGCATCCACTTGGTAACCACTTTTACATAAAAAATCCAAAAGAATGGACTTCACCAGATGTTCTTTTAATTTTCCAGGGATTAATTTGAGAGTTAATTATCCATTTTAAGTGATTAACAACAACAAAGGAAAAGAAAAAAAACACTAAGCTCTGTACTGATGCTTTTAATTGTACTATGAACCATTGTTCATTTGCATTTTTAAGAACTAGAATCATTTTGACATGCAAAAAATGTCCTGGAATGAATCTGCTATTCTGCTTGGCAACACTAAGCAAGTAATTATTTCTACAAATCCTGCAGGATACTCAGATGTTAATGTTTGTTAATAAGAAAGGAAATTATAAGAAAAACACAAAAATTACTTCAATGATGACTTCATGACCAAAAATACATATTTCTTGTTGGCTAAATAGCAACTTGGCTAAACCACCAAAGACCCAAATTTTTTCAAGTCACTTAACTTCTCTGAGCATTGGCTTTCTCACCTGACCCACTGAGGGTTTGGATTGGGTTTTTTTTTTTGTTTTTCAGTGTTCCTTCCACACATAATCTAAAGGTGACAACTCCTTTCTCTGTCCCATCCATTTTGGAAACAGGTGTTATAAGCAGTTAAATGATGGGGCACTTGGATGGCTCAATCGGTTAAGCATCCAACTTCAGCTCAGGCTGTGATCTCACAGTTCACAGTTAATGGGTTCAAGCTCCACACTGGGCTCTGGGCTGACAGCTCAGAGCCTGGCAGGTTCCAGGCTCTGTGTCCCCCTCTCTCTCTGCCCCTCCCCTGCTCCCGCCCTGTCTCTCTCTCTCTCTTCCAAAAATAAATAAACATTAAACAAAGTTTTGTAATAAAAAATAAACAAAAAATAAAATAAAATAAAGCAGTTAAATGAGAAATGATAGGAAAAAAGATTTAATTACAAAGTGAAAGAGAACAAGAGATCAGGATAATTCTGGTCTGAAAGGTGAGTTGGTTGTGACAAAATAGTGATGCCAGTGATTTTGAAAGCAACATAACTCATTTACAGAGTTATTTAATGCCAGCTTGAAGAATGACATCTTTGGAGCGCCTGGGTGGCTCAGTCCATTAAGCTTCCAACTTCGGCTCAGGTCTTGATCTCACGGTTCATGTGTTTGAGCCCCACGTCAGGTTCTGTGCTGACAGCTTAGAGTCTGGAGCCTGCTTTGGATTCTGGGTCTCCCTCTCTCTCTGCCCCTCTCCTGCTGGCACTTTGTCTCTCTCTCTCTCAAAAATAAATAAACATATGGGGCACCCAGGGGGCTCAGCTGGTTAAGCGTCCGACTTCGGGTCAGGTCATGATCTCACAGTTTGTGGGTTTGAGCCCCGCGTCAGGCTCTGTGCTGACAGCTCAGAGCCCAGAGCCTGTTTCAGATTCTGTGTCTCCCTCTCTCTCTGCCCCTCCCCCACTCACACTCTGTCTCTCTCCCTCAAAAATAAACATTAAAAAAATTAAAAATAAATAAATAAACATTAAAAAATAAGGAATGATGTCGTTGTATCAATGACATGTCTCCCTTTTTTAAAAACATTGAGAAAAATATGTTTTTCTCCTTTAGATTTCACTCTCTGTACCATAAAAAACAAAAACACCTTTCCAGAATCACACATGAGTCATACTGATTGTCAAATTATATTAAACACTCACAGAACACAGAGAAAGAAGGCAAATGGATATTTGGAAATGTAAGGGAATTTGAATCTCATTACATCCCAACCTCACTTTTTGCCAAATGTAAGCAGTAAAAATGTTCAAGCTGCAGCTGGCAAAGGCCCAGCATCCTATGTAACTTAACTAATTTTTTTCTAAGGAAATTAAAAAAAAAAAAAAAAAAAAAACAACAACAAACTTTGGCTCCCTTTGCTAGCTGCCCCATCACAAAATGCAGAGGAAACAGTTATTAGTCAAGCAAAGACTGAAAGACATTTTGTTAATCAACTTGAATCACTTTACATATCCTGTTAAGAATAGATGATGCTTAAAAACACAGCAGACTAAATGTAGCATCATCACCCATGCTGACTGGAAAATGTGAAGGATCAGATTTAATGAAAGGAAACAGAGGAGGAGTGGTCTGTGATGTACACCTCTCAAAGGACTGTCACCGTTCACAAGCCAGGGATTCTGCTCCCTTTTTCATTAATCAGAAACTCCCATGGACACAGTTGAAGCCTTTGCGGAAGCCTGAAGACGGCAGACATGATTATACTTGCTCTTATGTGTCAAATACAGAAATAATTAAAAAGTAGGAGAATTTAGGGAACTGAATTGTTCCAGAGAAGTGTTCATTCATTAGCCACTCAGTAATCATTACAGAGCACGCCCACTGGGCAAGGTCTGTGTAGGTAGAGACATGCCTGTCCTCATGGAGTTCACAGCCTATCAGTTACTAACAACACCTGGTAAAGAGCAAAGTTCCAATCAATGCTTTTTTTAATCAAAGGAGAAAATGATCGTACAACTAAATAATTAAATATAATTGCCAGGTGGGTGGGACAATCTGGAGCTCATGGTACAAATCTGTGAGAAGAGATACTTGAGTTTTTTCAGAGAGGTGTATTATTAGCCCAAAACTTCATAAAATACAAGCAATCTCAAAGTTAAAAATTGGTTTTATTATTAAAGGCATTAATAATTCAACTTAAAATAATGGGTTCTCTCTGTAGAAAAAGCTCTGAAAAACATAGTGAAACAGTGAAGTTATATTATAATACATCGAACAAGTTACAAAATAATATGGAATAGTGTTTCTTTACATTGGTAAAGATTAGAAAATATAGTTAAGAGAAAATAATTAAAAAATAAACTTTTGTTTACCTAAAATTGACTATAAACAGAAATAAATGAGATTAGCTCTATATCAAGCTGACAACCACAAAGAACAAAAAATTATTTCAAATAACTTTTCAGTATAGTTTTGTGCAGTTTTAGTGATATATAAGTCTAAGGACAAAAAAAAAAGTGTGAAAACAAGCTCTACATTTTATTAGTGGGTTTGCTGTTTGTAATAATATGTATTCTAATCTTGAGACTTTTGGGTGCACACTGTACAGTAAAGAAACTAAGCAGATGTGTTGATATCAGCAACCATGATGCTTACTCCGAGGGAAAGGAAATACAAATGTAAAAGAAAAGAAAGCAAAAACACTCATGATACTACTTTTAATTGTTTTCTTAAGTGTATTTATTGATTTTGAGAGACACAGAGACAGTGTGAGTGGGGGAGGGGCAGGAAGAGAGGGAGAGAGAGAATCCCAAGCAGGTTCCGCAGTCCTAGCATAGAGCCTGGTGGAGGGCTCAAACTCACAAGACCATGAGATCATAATCTGAGCCAAAACCAACAGTCAGATGCTTAATCGACTGAGCCACCCCGATGCCCAATTTTCTTTTTGTTTTTGCGATTTTAAATTTAAATTGGAAAAAAATAGTGTAAACAAAAAAATATGTACACATTTTCTTCCCACAGTTCTTTCTACTGAAAAGCTCAGAGACATCAACACAGTAGCAATGAGAAAATTTAGCTCCTTGGTCCTGGTTTCCAAATACATTTCCCACCAGATAAAGAGCTGGTGGAGTCCAAGTTTAGGTCTGGACAAGGTGAACTTGGGACAGTTTGGGGTGCCAAAAACTAATTTAAATCAAACTATATCAAAGGACTCAAAGGAGCCTGAAAGAGCTCCCATGGATTCACAACAAGAGAGAGGGAGGGAAGGAGAGAAAGAGAGAGAAAGCCAGGAAACAAAGAAGTCCGTAACATCATCTATGAAGTATTCCTGCCCAAAGTGTTTATCCTGAATCTGACCCAGTGTCTTCTCCGGCACTAATACCATGGCCATTAGCCACTTATAACTATTTAGATTTAAAGTAATTTATTTTAAATAAATTTAAATTTCTGTTCCCTAAGCATCCTAAGATAACTCCCAGGATCTCCCCCCCTCCCCACCCTTGACTGTGCTATGGTCACATGACAAAAAGACTTTACAGATGTAATTAAAGGCCAATAATCAGTGACCTCAAGACAGGGAGATTATCCATCTAATCACCTAAGCCTTTTAAAAGCAGAGTTTTCTTCCATTGATTACAGAAAGGAAGCCAGACATTTGAAGGTGAGGGGGTTTAACTGGAGGATTCTAGTGCGGTCTGTGACATTGTGTGAGGGCCTCTGAGAAGGCCCAGGGCCAGGAACTCCGCTCAACATGGAGGGGCAGAAAGACAACACCCCCAAGGGTATCTCCAACCACAAGGACCTGAAGTCAGCCTACAACAAGAATGAGCCTGGAATCAAATTCTTCCCAAAGTCTTGAGATCAGAGTGCGGCCCTGTGACACCTTGACTCGCCTTGAGAGACCTTGGGCATGAACCCTGCTGAGCCCCCTGGACTTCTGACTTACAGAACCATGAGCTACTAGAGACGTGCTGGTTCAAGCTGCTAAGACCACAGTGAGGCAGCTGTGGAAAACTAAGATGTTTGAAGGTTGAACTGAGGTGGCATATGGATACTCACCGCATTATTCCTCCAACTTTTCTGAACGTTGGACATTTTCAACATAAAAGGTTAATGAAATTTATATTTTTTTCTCTGAGTAAAAATCTGAGAAAATGCAGAGTAAATTAGAGGGCGGGACTTCTGGCTACTTCTGACACTTGACAGTACTGACAGTACTGACCCTAATTTATGATCAGCTTTACTACAAAAGTCCATTTCCTGGTTCTGGATTCACAGAAAATCTACTTGAGAGCCCCAATCAATATTTCCTTTTTAAGTGGCGGAAGTATGGAGTGTGTGTGTGTGTGTGTGTGTGTGTGTGTGTGTAGCAGGGAAGTAGACTTGTGTTAGGAGAAAAACAGGTTATTTATTTCTTAAGGTGAATGGGCCAAAACTGAGAGAAGTGACAGGTGTCTCCACAGATGTTCTGTAAGAAGGGCACATAGATATACTAACAGAGAAGTTTACAAGTTTAAAAGACGTTGGCCTTTCCTTCTTCCCATACTCACTCCATCCCCACACCGACTCCTTAGAAAGAGAAGTCATCTGGGTGCCTCTGTGGCACAGTAGGTTAAGCATCCAACGTCAGGTCAGGTCACAATCTCACTGTTCATGAGTTAGAGGCCCGCATCAGGCTCTGTGCTGACAGCTCAGAGCGTGGAGCCTGCTTTGGATTCTGTGTCTCCCTCTCTCTTTCTGCCTCTCCCCCTCTCACTCTCTGTCTCTTTCTCTCTCTCAAAAGTAAATAAGCCATTAAAAAAAAAAAAAAAAAAAAAAGGAAAAGTCATCCTTAGCTCTATAAAGTCTATGAGGGGAAAGCATCCTACATTTTCCCAGAGAGAGGAGTGGCTGGCAGGCAATGAATGGCAGAGATGAAGCAGGTGCCCAGAGAGGAGAAGATTTGCCAGAACTGTAAAGAGATTCACTCTATCCTCACTACTTCTGGGATATCTCTTCCCAGTTTTTGCAGCAGTGTTTTGAGAGAATAATGGGACTGTGTTCGTCTAGGTTGGAGGAAACCTACGTTCCAGGACTCCCATGTCTACACAAGACTCCTAAGAAGAGAAGCTGAGTAATCACGGGGAAGCAGGCACACAGTCCCACTGACAGATTCCCAGGAGCCACCATGGGAGCTGCCTGGAAGCAGACTGACCCCTGAAGTTTAAATGTGGACTCCAGTTGCATAAAGATGTCCAGCCAAGATTATCTCCCTGAGTATTCCATACAAAATGTCCACTCTGGACACCCTATCCCTCTTCAATAGTCTATAAAATTCATAAGTTCCTCCCCTGGAGTGAAGTAAGGTCTTAGAAAACCAGTAAGAGGACAGAGGGGAGTCAGCAGTCACCACCTGAAGGTGACCACACAATGGTACACACCTGTACATGTGATGCTGCTTTGACTCTCTTTTTAATAAAATCATGCCCATGTACTGGCTTTCTCATTATAATGATGAAAACTATTTTTTAAAAAGACATGTTTGAAAAATGAGAAAATTTACTGACTGTGGACAACAAAAGATAAACAGCATTATGAACACAGTATAAATTTTCTTGAAGAGAATAAAATGTGCCAAACAAGATACATCAGGTCTAGCCGATCATTTCTTCACTAGCCAGTCAGTTTCCAATGAGCGAGCATTGACAGTGGAGGGTGGATAACAAAGTTTGGTTCAATCACAAAAATATATTGATACTTTGCAACATCAGATATGGTAACGCGCTCTAAAAGGTGTAACGATTACTTCAGAGACTCAATAAAAATACAGGTTTCAAGGATCAACTCCCAGAGATTTTGAGTTTGCAAGTTTGAGGTGGGGTCCAGGAATCCTCCTTTTTCAACAGAGATCCCCACTGTCTCCACAAGTGACTGTGATAGAGATTTGCCTGGGATAGCACCTTGTGAAAACCTGCTCTAGTGGTTTGGGAGTTGAGGATGCCACCCCAGGGCACTGCCCAGCCCCACTGAGTCCCGCCCCCTCCCTGCTCAATTTCACGGTGAGCGCCCCCTGTGGTACACTGGACATCCCGGTACTGAGCTCCAGCCACAAAGCCCATTAGGCAACAAAGCTGGGGTGAAGAAGAAACAGAACCATCTGGTTACCTGAAAATGGGTATAATCTCCATTTTTAAGGAACAAAAAAGTTGCTTAATTTTATTCTACCCTGTTTTCATTTCCAACTGGTTTTGGGATGGCCCCTACTCCCAGCTCAAGTACATTTGTTAACACACTTGTTTAAAAAATTAGAAATGGGGACTGTACTATCCTTACTTGTCACAGGGTGTTAGCATCTGACTTTCTCTTCCCTTTGTGTAAAAAATGCATAATTTTCACATGTGAGGCCTAGAAGGGCCCCAAAGCAGCCATGAAGATTATTCACCAGTTGTGATGGACATTTGGGTTGTTTCCACTTTGGGGCTATTATCAACAATGCAACACTAATGTACAATTCTTTGAATGGACACGTATTTTATTTCTCTTGTGTAGAGAGCAGGAGTGGAATTTGTGGGTCAGACAGTAAGCTTCTGTTGAGCTTTTTCAGAGACTTGCCAAGCTGTTTCCCAAAGCGGTTGCACCATTTTCCATTCCCATGAGTAAGTGTGAAGGCTCCCATTTCTCCACATCATGGCCAACATTTGTTACCGTGTGTCTTTTTGAGGACAGTTATTGTACTGGGTGTGTAGTTGTATCTCATTGTGGTATTTACATTTCTCTAATGACTACTGATGTTCAGCATCTTTTCCTGTGCTTAGGGCACACTTTCGAATAAAGGGACCATTTCAAAATACATTCATTTCACTAATCCCAACGAATCTTTTCTTATATAAGAAAATGTCTTATTATCAATTTCTTATTATAAGTCCCCATCTCAGAAGATATTCTCCTTGTCTTAGGAGTTTTGCCTCATCTAATATTTACAGTCATGATCTTGGTGCCAACCTTGATTAGATTCTATACAATACACATCTTGTTTCTGAGGATGCCCTTTTAGGCGAGCGACCCTGCCAAGAGGGACCTGCAGGATGTCCTTGCTGGCCCTCCACATCTGCCCTGCTCTTTCTCCCCCCTACTCTGTGCTCTGCAGGCTGCCTCTATGCCAAGCTCCCTGTGTCCGGCTTCTGACTGGAACATGCGCAAGAAGGAAGCGGAACTGGAGAACATCCTCCCTCTGCTCCCTCCCTGTGGGCTGCAGTTTGGCAGTGACTCCTGCCTGACAGGCAGGCCCTTTCCTGTGGCTAGATGCTCTCTCTTGTCATCTCCCACCAAGATGTCCCTACCCTGGTATCTTCAGCTCCAGCAGCGGAAAGGGCTTCATGTGGTGACATCTCCCTTACTGTTCTCTATTCCCTGATGGTCCCTTATACTTGCCATCCTCTGGGCCATCATTCACTCTCTTCAAATACCTCCTGTCCTAGGTGTATTCTTCTTCCTGGTGGCACACTGACTGATACAGAGGGTGAGCAAAACTCCTCTTTTAAATGCAAGACCAGAACATAGATTCATATAAACAAAAGGTTAATACTACAGTTATCTTAAAGTAGTTGCTTCAGCCATATTTGGCAGTTACGCATTATGTTCATCCCTCTCTGATCTCACAGCATATGGGCTTCTCTTGAGGACTTGAACTCCCTGTCTTGTTTTGTAGTCACTCATAATAGAAGAAATTCCACCACCTCTACCATAAATGGCATAATTATGGGAAAGCCACACTTTGGTTTCCCTACAGTCTACTAAGCAGCTTTCTGTAGTCCACGAGTATAAGCACCTTTAGAGCCTATGGGCCTTTACAAAAGATACTCTCTACCCAGACTGGAATTACGGATGGCTGACCATCAAACTTCTCTACCAACGAGGAGTGAGGGCAAGAGAGGAACAGAGCCCCAACCAAAGCCTACAGAAGGAGTCCAGGCAGAGTCTGAAGACAGAAACTCACACCAATTAGATCTCTATAAAAAAGGAGCATGCTGACCTGAGAGAAGGCATCCCTACCACTTCCAGAAGCATTCAAAAAGGATTTTTGACAAGGGCTTCCACTTCTGGTTCAAGGTTGGGTTAGATAACCTTCAAAGTCCTCTGCTACTTTAAAATTCTGATTGCATGGTCTTATTTCTGGTTTAATTAGCACTTCTAATGGTGAAATTAGAATGAAATTTGCATTTTCCTACCTTGCATACTTCCTGATAATCCTCTCCATTTTGGAGAAGATACAAGTTATAAGATTTTTGTCACTTAAGTTCTCCTTTAAAGGGAAAAATCACAGTCAGAAGAGGATAAAGTTTTTATATCTGTTGGCTAAAGATAAGGAGGTAATCACAGGTCTGCTCTGTGGGGGTGGGAGAGGCAGCTGATGAAGGGAGACAAGTGTGCTCTGGGCTGAAGCATTTCCCGAAGCGAGTGACCTAGGAGCAGAGTAGTCACACAACTGCTGCCTTACCTTTATTTAGTAAGATGCCAGCATCAGAGGAAATATCTGGAAAACCCTATGGTGTCACAATAGCTGACTTCTGACCATAAATAAACTAAGGACAAGATTCCCAATCTACACTATATGACAAAGCAAAAAAAAAAAAAATCAGGAGTTATCTTCTTTCTCCCCAGAGGTCAGTCACTGTCTTTCCCAAGTATATAATGCTTCTTTTTCTTTTTTTCCTCCTTTGCTTTTTTAATAGCTAAGTTTTGCCATTCTGCCTTGGTGTTACCAATCACCACCTCCAGCCTGCCACGTGGAACTGATAACACATACATATAGATTCTAATTTCCACCAAAGGCATCTCCAGAAAGAAACAGCTCAAAAAAAAAAAAAAAAAAGGAGAAAAGAAAGAAAAAGAAATTCTCTCTGGCTGGTCCAGAGATCATTGCAAAAATCAGGAAAGCCAGTGAATAATGCAAAGAAAGTCATGCCCCCATCCTTTTCCTCCACTCATTTGTATCCAATGTGATAATTCCTTATATGCCAGAACTACATAATCTAAATTAATCTCAATCTGCTGTAAAGTGAGACGACCATTATCATTTGCTGTGGTTAGCAAACCATAGTTTAGAATTAGGATTATTTTCTCAGTATTGGATGAAAATGCTCGTTATATGATATATCACTTACCTTTCCCTGTCTTGGTCTTCCACCATCTATAAAACAATGACTTTTCCCTTCTCCATATTTTATGATTAAGGAACAATAGAAAAAGTTTTGATAATTATAGACATAAATGATTTAGACAAAACAGTGCCGATACTGATAAGTAAATAACATAGTCTCAACATGGAATTCCTATGCAAGGTCCCAGAAAAACACATCTTTAAATCATTTGGCAAGTCAGTCCACAAAGCAATAGAATTTTGATATTTTTCCCTTTTTTGGTAGATTAAATATCCCATCCAGATTAAGTGTATACATGTAAGGAGTCAATACAATACCTAGACAATACGTTATTTTCTTACCCCTCTTTTTACTCATTTGTTCATTTAACAAATATTTATTGAGAGACTACTATTTTTCCAATAAGTGTATTGGGCCTCATAGGCTGTAACTATATTCATGTGCCTGGTGACAAGAAAATCTGAATTGGTCTATATGGTTGTTTCAAATTTTCTATTGACTTTGCTTCAATTTAGTCAAATGGTAATGAATAGGTTCTACTGATAATCAGGGTCAGGATAAAACAAACCCCTTGGTTTCCCTATGTATATCTTAACTTCTCATAGACTATGTCTCATTATTTTATTTCCAGCATTTAGCCTCATGCCTACCACAAAAGAGACTTAAGGATTAGTTGAACTATAGAAAATAATCATAATGCTAAATGGCAACAGTCCCTCCAATTTCACCTCATGTTTTCCTGACCTGCAAAATGATACAGATAGACAAGGCCGGTGTTTCCCAACCAGTTGGGTCAAGACTGGAGCTATTGTAAAGACCCGAAAATCCATATATATTCTAAGCCTGTGTAAAGACTGAATACATTATTTGTCACATATGTACACAGACATAGACACACACACACACATACACACACACACTAATATAATAACAAAACAGTTTCAGTGTATGTAGATTTTTGTGCCTAAGGAAATGAGGATCATTTAAAAGCATTATTGAATTTATAATACGTTTTGTTTGGTCATTATATATATAATCTTTTAAGATTATTTTTAATCTTTATTTGTGTATTTAAGGTTGTCCTAAATTTATATTATCTTTTAAGATGATTATTTGTGTGTGTGTGTGTGTGTGTATGTGTGTGTGTGATAAAAATACTTAACATAAGATTTACCCTCTTTGCAAATTTTTGAGTATACAGTGAAGTTTTGTTAACTATAGGCTGTGTGACACCTGGGTGACTCGGTTAGTTAAGCTTCTGGCTCTTGATTTAGGCTCAGGTCATGATCTTACGGTTCATGGGATGGAGCCCCACATCAGGCTCGGTGCTGACAGGATGGACCCCGTTTGGGATTCTCTCTCTCCCTCTCGCTGCCCCCTCAATGGTCACTCTCTCTTTATCTCTCAAAATAAATAAATAAACTCTAAGAAAATAAAAACAAATCTCTCTAGGACTTATTTATTTTGTAGAACTGAAACTTTGTGCCCTTGGACTAGTACCCCCTCCCATTTAAAATAAAATTATTTCAGTCTCAGTTTTACCTGAAGCACTAAGTCCTTCCAGGATTTGAAAAACAGATGGTCAGGGGGAAAAAATCATGACTGAATACCTCAGTCATATTGAGAGTTCAAACTGGTAGGTTTGGAGATTAAAATAGGGTTTCCTTGGATAAGCTGCAGTATAAGCCCCATCCTGTAGGGTATGTAGGGTATGTAGGGTATGCCCCTCCATCTGAGGGGATTGGAAAACTGATACATATCCCCTGGGGCTTGGATTGACGTCTGTCTGATTCATACCTAAAAATCTATACAGGAAGAGAGATAGTAGCTGACAAGCAATGGTGACGGTGCCCTGAAGAGAAGGTACTGCAGCCTGTGTCCCCAGAGTCCCCCACAGCAAGAAGGCTCTGAGGTAGACTCCTTGGACCCTGCCTGTGAAGACAGCCCAGATATGTGAGGAGGCTCCAACAGAAGGAAATTGAAGGGTATTACCCAGTATTCAGGGATTATAGAAGGGATCATAAATAACTACCAGAGGAGAAACACTCAACTATGTCAAGGACACTGGAAATGGGAGATATCAAGTGAACAGAGGGGTGGTGGGCTAAGAGCCCTTTTAGGTATGAACTCCAGGTTGCCAACATACTTAGGTTACATCTCATACAATGACTCCATTTCCACTGGTTTGTTACTCTAGTGAGAAGATGCACTATAATATATAACACATTCATTAGACGAACTAGGAAAATATCAAATGAAATGCATCTCAAATTTATATTAATGAACTTTGTCTCAGAGGGAGAGATACCTTCTCATGTTGGCATCTACAGGTATTGTGAATGGAATACCAACTTCTAATACTAAATGATTATCTATAAAAACTTTTCCTCTACCTTGGGCTGTGGACTGAGCTACCTTTGCAAACTATGTCTATGGTACATTCATTTCATCAACAAAGCTATTCCAGAACATTCCACATACTTACTTCTCATTTGCTTTTATAACCTAATGTTTGGCCCGGTAAGTAGCATTCTCATTGATTCCAATGTTTATGTTTAATGGGTGACTTAATGGAAAATGAGGAAGGAATGTGCCAATACTTCTAGCTCACTGAGAGAGTCAAGGAAAGGGGATTTTAGGACAGACCAAAGTCCAGAGGAAAAATGAAAATGAAGAGCTGGATACCAAAGCCATGTATATTTGATACTTTTCCTGATAATTTATATCTAACTCTGGAACAAAAAAAATTCCCAGTTTGAAATTATCAAGAAAACATCATTTGACAATATGGATTTTTTAAAAACAGGGAAATGTAGGGGTGCCTGGGTGGCTCAGCCAGTTAAGTGTCCAACTTCGGCTCAGGTCATGATCTCATGCTCATGAGTTCGAGCCCCGCATTGGGCTCTGTGCTGACAGCTCAGAGCCTGGAGCCTGCTTCGGATTCTGTGTCTCCTTCCCTCTCTGCTCCTTCCCTGCTTGCGCTCCCTCTCTCTCTCTCTCTCTCAAAATTAAACATAAAGAAAACCAAAACAAAACAGGAAATACTGGTCAAGAGTGATTTGCATCACTCTTGAAAATGTTATCATTCATTGAAAATAGAGCAGCAGTACCCTAGTAAAGGCTCTTTCAAGTTGTTCAGAAATACTGAGAATGTCACCAATAGCAACTGTTATTTTTTTTTGTCATTGAATGCAACTCTTTCATTAAAGTTGTGGAACATTCTAGATGCTTTCAGCCATGCTCTAGTGTGCTTTGATCTTGCCGACTCAGTGTATCCAGCAACACTGACATAGTCCCTAATGCTCCTCCCCAAGTATTTCAGAGTCTCCACTTCAGGGAGATGATAAGAGAGTACAAGGTGGACCCCTGTATTAAATGGAGCCATGTGGCCCAGCTCAGCCAAGGAGCTGTGAGTGGTAAATATGTGCCACTCCTGACAAGCATTCTACATATCTACTGGTGTGAGACCACCCTCTCCTGCCTACCTCAGCAGCCAGCAGTGTTTCAGTGGATGTGGATAGCACAGGGCAGTGCCCTCAGCTGGCTGTGCAGGCACGTAGCAAGAGTGAGGAACAGAACTTTGTTCTAAGTCGCTGAGATTTGGAAGTTATTTGTTTCTGTACCTTAAACTACTCTGATTGAAACAAATGTCTTATTGCCTGTCACTTGACAGATATATGTTGATGGGGTCACTTATTAAGTATGCCTGGACTGCAATAATATCTTTATTTTTTATAACTCTGAGTTGTATAATTAGAATTCAGTTTAATAGAGATAATACATTTCTCATTTAAGTGTCACTCAAAATAAAAATCTGCTGATGGGGTAGCCGGGTGGCTCAGTCGGTTGAGCGTCCGACTTCAGCTCAAGTCATCATCTTGTGGTTCGTGATTTGAGCCCCGTGTCAGGCTCTCTGCTGACAGCTCAGAGCCTGGAGCCTGTTTCAGATGCTGTGTCGCCCTCTCTCTCTGCCCTTCCACCACTTATGCTCTCTCTCTGTCTCAGAATAAATAAACACTAAAATTTTTTTTTTTAAATAAACATCTGCTGCTAGTGAACAGTCATTGTGGATTTTGTGTAAATCCAGTGCAGAGAATGGTGTCAGAACAGCTGGCAGCTGAAGTGAGGCCAGAGCATTCCCGGGAGACCCACTCACTGTCTGCAAGATGCATGCAATTCAGTTCAATACACTTTAGAATAAAAAATAATCACTGTTTTCTATGAGCATCACACTATAACAAGCATGATGAGGTACTGTACAAGTCGCTGAAGAGGAGAGTTATAAAAGTTATACATGTAAGATCAGATTTGACCCCCCAAAAAGTGATTAGTTTCACAAAGGGCTTACAGGGAAAATGCATTAAGGGAAATATTCTGCTCTGGGGAATTCTTTCAACAGGGGAGGGGCATGGCCCAGGCTACTGCTGCCTGGGGCCCAGCAAGCAATGGCCAGCACATTCACCTGCAGATCCTCATCTCTTATGTGGCCTTATCAGTAATAATTTGATCAGTGGTAATTTGATCTCCTTGCCCTTACTGCTCTTTTCTGTGTCGCCATTTGTCCAGAATCTGGGCAGGGAGGGGGCACTGTTTGTTGGCCCCTCAGATGCAGCAACAGAAATGTGTAATGGAGAAGTCCAGTGTTAGCCTGAGCTTGGAAGCAGGGAAGAAATATGGTTTGGATGTGAGAGAGGTGGGGGAATATTCCAGAGTGCAGGGTGCTGCACAAAATCAAGGATGAATATTCTTAGCTGAATGTATTTTGAATTCTCTCAAGGGCTTTCACCTACATGATAGAAGTGTTTGATTTTTCAGATGGTCAGTATAAGGACCTCATGCCCTCTTCTAGGGACACAAGATTAACAGTGAAGGGCACAGACACATACTGCTTTTGTGGGCAACACTGTAATGGAGGAAGATGGACAAAATCAAGTGATAAGTATGTAAAACATTTATAGACACTAATGAGTCCCAGGAATACAAATAAAGGCAGGCAAGAAGGCAGAGAATAATGGGGGTTGGCTCTTTTGGACAGGTGGTTAGGGAGCTCTGGTATGTGAACAGAGTTATTTGAACAGTATTTGAACAGAGAAAGAACCTGAGGAGACGTGGGTAGGGGATAATCTCACACTCAGGGAAGAGCAGCTGTACACACCCTGAGGGAAAACTGGTCTGGCTTCCTGGGAGAGGAAAAGATGGGGGTGGGGGGGTGGGAGCCCAGCACACAAGTGATAATAGGCTGGCAGTGGCAGGAGAGGCACCTTAAGAAAGGGCCAGTGAACGCCAGGGCAGAGCCCAGAGAAAGTGAAGTGATTAGAACATTCTTGAAAACGAATCTGCTGCTGGGTGTAGGGTATTTCCAGAACCACCAGGAAAACTGGCCAGAGCCCATTAAAATATTTCAGGTGTAAAATGATTAGAACCCAGCCTTAGGCAGTTACTGCAGATGCCAAAATCTGAAAACTCATACAAACTCGTATGAAGATAAGTTGGCAGAGCTCTGGAACATATTGGATGACAAGGGCGAAGAGGAGAGAGAAATGACAGACAAGTCAGGGTCACTGACCTGATTTCACTGCCAATGATGGCAGAGATGGGACATAAGGGCACCTCATAAATGATCACTCCAAAGGGAGATATAGTCACCAATGACAGTAATTGATTATATATATATATTCCAAACAGCTATGTTTTTTAAAGAAAAGATACAAATAAGAAAATCAAAATAAAGGTAATAAAAAAGAAACCTTATCACAAACTCACCAAACTCAAGATAAACTGCCAAAAAATGTCATGCTTAGTAATGAAAACAAAATAAATACCTTTTAGCCAGTTAATACTGAAATACAACCATTTTGATTATACACCTTCAAACATGAACAATGGAGATTTGCATACATGAATTTGTTAGAAAAAAATACGGTATCTTTTGTATTTTTCAGGGCCCAGTGAAAAACCAAGAAATTCGAGAACTGTCAGAAAGCCCTGAGTAATACATAGTCCAAAATTTATGCTCATTTGAAGAAAAATAATCCAAATTCCTGTGATGCCTAGTCAACTAAGAAACCAAATACCTTTAAATAAAGTTGTTTAAAATATGCATATTTATAATTTACTTTTTTAAGTTTTATTTATTTTTTGAAAGAGGGAGATAGAAAAAGAGAGAAAGAGAGACATAGAGACAGAGAGAGAATGAGTGGGGGAAGGGCAGAGATAGGGAGACAAAGAATCCCAGGCCGGCTCTGCTCCATCAGAGTGAGCACGATGTGGGGCTCGATCCCACGAACCATGAGGTCAAGACCTGAGTCATAAAAAATCAGCCCAACTGACTAAGCTACCCAGCTGCCCCTAAAATATGTATGTTTAAAGTAAAGTTGTTTCCCCAGTCTCAAAATGAGATTTCCAGTAGCCTTCTATTTTAAAAATATGAAAAACAAACACAGATGAAGACAGTTAATCTCACAACTGAACACTATGTTTCAGGTAGTATGACTCTTCAAATCCAATATTTACGTATTGTCTGGTTTTTAGAAAAGGCCAAATGGATCACAGGCTCAGTCAGAAATCCTTCTTTGAGTTCCCTCTTCTTTTCTCTAAGCCTCAATTACTTCCTAGTAATTCCTGTGTGACTAAATCAAATTAAAGTAACCATCACAAAAATTATGATGTGTAGTCAGACATCAATCGTCATTAATCCTTCCAGCAAATTATTTCAAGTGCTAACCACTATGTTTGGAGCTATAATATTAGAATTCTTAAATTTTCACACACATGCATGCACATGTGCACATACACACTAGAGGATTAATACACAGACAGACAGATGAATAGATGGAGACACAGATAGACAGTTGGATCCCAGCACTGAAGAACTTACAGTCTGGGTCTGAGAGAGCAGACAGTAGACAGCCTTGAGCTGTCAACCACTTCAGGGATTGCCCTAGCTGCAGACAGCTGCCTCACACAAGGTCATATCCCTTCCTGGGTGGCTTACAATCTAATAACGCAATCAAGTGAGGGCATAAAGACCTGCCCATCTTGGCCCAATTTGGGACAACTCTGAAGGTCACTCTAATTCCAGCAATCCCCATGGGGTCTCTGCCACTGGGCCTGCATTGTAGCCTGAATTCTTCCTCTTCTGCCTCTTGTCTCCTTCTCTTCCCCTCCAGGTGTTGGTCCCAAGAATACTTCTTAATCAGTGTTTCATATCCCAAACTCTGACTACAATCTGCTTCCTGTACATGTACATGTGTATACATACGTACAGATGCATGAGTGTCATATATATTTAACAAGTCTTTACCAAACATAAGCATGCTACCTGCCACTCAAGCTGTTAGAACCCTTACTTCCACAGTGCAACTTGCATAAATATCCCACTGGCAGTTCTTGAAAGAAGAAAAAAAAAAATGGAAGCTGGAAATAAGTGCCACTCTGCTCCCGGCTGGACATCCCTTTATATTGCTGCCTCCTACCTCTAGGATCCCTGGCTGGCATCAGCTTCTGAAAGTCTGATGCTCTAACATGAGTCAGTGAAGGAGGCAAGGAGTTGAGGCTAGGAAAGCTTTGGAAGTACGCAAAGGGACTTCCCACACTTCCTTCCTTCCACAACCCAGAGTGTGTTCCTTGTGCTCCACATGGTAAACCACCTGCCATAGAAAATGGTTAGTAACTGGTGTGAAAATCATTCCTACTAATACTTAAGTAAAAACCGTTTGCAAAAAAGGGAAGCTTCTCATCCATGAAGCTTCGGAGTAAATCCATCCAGCAGATCCAGATGGCCATTCTAGCAGCAGAGACAATCATCTTTGTCTGGGATCAGCTAATATTGGCCTACGGGCCAAATCTGGCCTGCCACCTGGTTTTGTATGGCTTATGAGCTAAAAATGTTTTCTGGGTTTTTTGATGATTGAAAAGAATAAAAAGCATAATATTTCATGATATGTGAAAATTACATGAAACTCAAATCCCAATATCCATAAATAAAATTGTAGTTAGAACACAGCCATGCTCATTCATTTATATATTTTCTATGGCCCCTTTGCCCTACAATAGTGGAGGTGAGAAGTTGTGATAGATGTCATATGGCTCACAAAGTCAAACATATATACTATCTGGCCCTCTACAGGAAAAGTTTGCTAACTCCTGAGCTATATAACTTAGGGTTCCATGGGCAAAATATCACACATCTGGTTATTGGTGAATGTTCCAATTTGGGTCTTCACATAGCTAGAGTGGCTACATATACACAAGTCTGTAAGTGCCTAGCCTCTCACAAAACTCTAAACACCTTCCACAAAAGTACACAATGATTTATAGACTCCAATTCAAGCTCAAACATAAAGGCTGTCTTTCTTCACATCTTTTTACATCAAAATATCTGCATTGAGTATGGAGCTGGAAAAATAACATTTGTCAAATAAATGGGAGCCACTTTAATGTTGAATAGGTGAATGAATGGCTTCATATTCTAATATTTAAGCAGTAGAGAAATGTGCCAGCAATGATGATGCCCATTGTGGTATAAAGAATATTTTAGATCTGCTTCTCAATGTAAGGTAGAAAATATTTTCCCTGGACTTTTCCCTAACATTTCCAAAAATTTAACTCATCCCTGGGTGTCAATGGCTTTGACACAGCACTTACTCTTCAGATACTAAAAATTATGTAGTCAAAGATATCAGAAGATTAGAAATGAGATGTTCAATCCTAAAAGTTCACGTTAAAGGTCAATTAAATATAAAAACGTCTGGGGTTCCTATAAGCACTGCAAAACATAAATATCAATTTGTTACAAATCTACCCATGAAGTCATCTATCTGTCTCTCCATGAATTTATTTATGCAATGTTTCTCAAAAGGGCACTGAGGAATTTAGCTTACTCTTATTTTTCAAGGCATATTGAACTTGAGGGAGTCAGAGTTCACAAAGAAATGATAAATACATTTTTAAAAATATTTTGTGAACACATAACCCATTTTTGTTACATCAATTATTACCTTAGAAGTGACAATATTTTCTTTTCCACTTATTTTAGCTTTAAATACCTTCCATAATTTAATCTCACCTGACCTGTCCAACATTACATTCTCTTACCCACCTGATTTCACTCTACCTCATCTACTTGGCTCACTATCTACCAAACCATTAAGTCCTTCCCCTACTCACCATGTGTTTTCAGTAACTGTATGTCTTTTGTTCTTCTTCCCCAGAATCCCCTTTTCTTTCTTCCCTTATTGACAAACACCTACCAACCTTTCTAGAACAGGCAAATGTAGGAACTTTCCAACTGCCCCAAGGAGAAATAAACATTACTTCCACCCATTTGTTATTCTTTATTTAAAAAAAAAAACATATTGGGCATCTACTATACACTCAAAAATAGACAAGAAAATGAGATATTTCTGCTTAATAAGAGCATTGAGGTATGAGCAAAGTTTTATGAGATCAAAAAAGAACACAGAAGAAAGACACTTAGACCAATAGTACACCAGTGTAGAAAACATCTTTAAGAGGAGGTGATGCTGAGTTAGGTACATGCAGGGATGAAGGATGGGAAAGGGGAGAAGGTATTCTGGGCCAAAGGCATAGCAGGGGAGAAACCAGGAAACTTCTTGAAAAGGTTAAGTGAACATGGTAGGAAGAAAACCTTTTCCTAAGTCCATTTTGTCACACTTTTGATAGAGCACTTGGAACTTAATGCTATCGTTAAGTAATATGGACCTGATATCCCTATTTTAGCTCCTCTTTTTACAATCTGTCAGTTGTACAGCATCAATCTGGAAGCATTTGGGCTAGGCACAGTCCTGGAATTGATTTTGGAAAAACCATGGTCCATCGTTTTTGCCTTATCATCTTGTGATGCGGAGCATGACTCAGCCCTCAAGATCAACAAAACACCTTTCTTCTGAATAGGCCACAAAGCTCTGGGTAAGATTCTCGTCCTCTTTATAAAATTCACGTCAGATGTTAAATGGCAGATATTACTTTGTTCTTCCAAATGAGGGAGAGTGAGTGACTCATCACCTGAATGGTCTGTGAAACGGAAGAAATGAACAGCCATCAAGAATGGGGACGGAGAGGAGTGTTTGAATTTAAAATGGACTGTTCTTATACCTTTCACGCTCAAAAAATTCTGTGAGTCTTATGCATTGGTTTCTCATATGTATCATCAGTATACCTAATAAAATAAGCTGTTTCCACAAAGGTGATGAATCAATTCAGAATTAAAATGGTGATCAGTCAGTTTGATGCGTAAACTGTCTTAGAACCATGGAGGAGTCGCATATCTTGTTTCACGGCATCTCATTCAATCTTTCAACTGAAATTCCATTTCCCTTTTCCTGACCCTACAAAACCACCCAGGCCTTACTTTCTACAGCAGGACTTTTCAAAGTGAACTCATATTGTTTATCACATTTTGTGAGTTTGAAAAGACTATGTTAGATGCTGGAATATGGAAGAATTGAGAACAAATATGGAAGATGACGCATTTGGAATTCGGTTAAACATGAATTAATAACACCCAAACCATCTGCAAAAATGCTTAAGAAATCTTCATGAAATACAACATCCTCTTTCAGGAGGAGTTCCAAAGCAGAAACGACATAACTCCAAGGTTGTCTGTATATGCAGATGTATCAGGATAACTGAAATATAATTTTTGACAGGCCTTAGTTGTGAAAAAGGACACTATTAATGTAGTCACAAGTCCGCTGAAAGTTCTGCCACTGACACGGCACAGAGCTCGCTCCACTGACAGAGCCAAAATCCCTATTCAGATGTGGCCAGTCCACTCTACCTGAATGGTGTTTCAAAAACATGGTTAAAAATGTTCACACAAATGGCATGGACCATAACAGTATCAGTAATAATAACTAACATTGAACTTAAATGCTTATTTCAATATATGCCAGGAGATTTGCTCAGCATTGTGTGTGTATTATCTCATGGGATCCTAACTATTCTATTAAGCATATGTTATTATTATTCCCATTTTACAGATGGAAAACTCAGACTTAAAAGTTAGAAATTTATTTTCCAAGTTTATGCAGCCAGTAAATAGTGGAGGAGTTATTTGAGTTAAGATAATCTGAAGCTGCTTTTTAAACCAGTTTCCAGTTCTGATCATTGCTGCCTTCGTTAAAGCCTGCCCCATGCTTAGAAGGCAGACCTAGAGTCACTATATTGGAAATGACAGTGTTACATTCCAAAACTTATAAAAGATGAGACTTAGGCTGCCCTGATATTTGCCACTATGAAAACCATATGATCAGAACAGATATGTGAAAAGTCTCTTTAAAGACAGGCTGGCTGCATGGCCAGGAAAGCATAACAACTTGTGGCTTAACAGGGGTGACAAATGGGCTTCATCAGAGGAAGCCAGGAAAAGAAGGAACCTGAAGCAAGCCTTGTAGTGACCTTCCAACACTTTCAGTGGACAAAAGGGTGATTTAGCTCAACGCTTTCAGTCCCAATGCTAAATGTGGCTTTGTGGAGATAACTGGGCAAACTGCTTCTTTTTAAGCACAAGGCCAGCAACCAGTTTTCCATTTGTAATTTGGCTTCTTAATTACTTTGTCTGTAAAGAGTATTTGAATTGACTAGAGAACATAAGTTGGCAGAATTCTTGCCAATTTCCACTGCAAATTAATAAGTTCTGCTCTGCTTTAGGTACGATTTTATAAGCTGGGATCATACGTATTTCCATACTAGGGACGGACCGACTCTCGGTTGTGCCAACCAAATCAGGTCTCCGAGTCCCCAGGGCCAGGCCCACCCTTACAGCACAGTGGGTTAAACCCACTGAAATCATGCTCAGGGACTGTTTGGCAAAAGGACAAAGGCAGACCCCAGCAACCCCCAAGAGCTTCCCTTGTGCCTCCCATTCAAAACTCCTAAAGCCAAAGCAAATCAAATTGGAACTTTCATTCCAACATACTAGAATAGTCATCTTGAAGGTTAATGATTTGCACCAACTTCTTCCCTATACTTTCTTTAGAGTTTTTTCTGAGGCTCGCCATTCTTCAAATAAAATGTCACTTTGTTCTGGGACAAGTAACATGTGGATTGGCCGGCAGAAAATAAAGAACACTGGCACTGCCGGAAATTTAAACATGGTGGCCAATTCCCGTCATAACAATCCGTCCCATGTGCTGACCCCAGAGGAAAGGGTAAAAGAATGAAAAGCACAGCAGGGCTTTTAACAACGTACTCAGTAGGATGTCCTTCTCAGATTGACAACCGCCAAGTTCTCAGGGCAGCCAGATACACCAGACCACATTACCTTCTCAAGAAATATTCCATACCAAATGAATTCACACTACCCTGAACATGTTAAGTACAAAATAATGCTTGGTATTCTTCATGTTTCCAGAGTTTGACTTTCAAGAAACATTTGCCATAGTTCTGTGAAATTTTTAGGACGGTCTTTATTTGGTGGTAACAATCTGATAATAATATATATCTAATTATTTTCTGCACTTTAGCAGATTAATTCTCACCACTGCCATTTAATTTTTTTTAATGTGTATTATTTTTGAGAGAGAAAACGAGCAAGCAGGGGAGAGAGACAGACACACACACACACAGAATCTGAAGCAGGTTCCAGGTTCTAAGCTGAAAGCAGCAAGCTAAATACAGGACTCGAACTCACAAACCGTGAGATCCTGACCTGAGCCGAAGTCAGACACTTACCTGACTGAGCCACCCAGGCGCCCCCTTATCACTATCATTTTACGTAAGAGGCAAAAAGTATTTCTTTTTATAGAGAAAAAAAAACAAAAAGCAAAGATAACTTAAGCACGCTTGACCAAGAGAAAACACTGAAGAAAGTAAAAATGCTGAGTAGAACTGCAGAGAAATAGAGACAGAAGCAGAAGCATTGGTGCAGGGGCATGGAGCACACATAGTCAAGAAATGAGACTCATACAAAATCAAATGGTTGGCACTGACAGTCACTTTCAGAACACCTTGAAATCCCTGGACATAGTAATTACACTTACTATCCAGCCTTCATTTTGGTGAAAATCCTTTGTTGGTGGACCCCACTATGTCGTTCAAGATCGTCTCATGTACAAACATCTATCGACTTTCAAGTCTGAGAACCTCTCCTCTCTCAGTGTTGGTCCTGGCGTTTTGTTCTTTTTCCACCAGTAATTAACACAGATAATCAAGTGCATATTCCTGAGAGGTAACGGAAAGTCCTTTGGGCAGAGGTCACAAACAGAAAGATGTACGGATGCCATCACAAATTACATATAGACATTTCTCCCAGTGTTCCTAGCCAAATCCCACATTAAATAGGACTTCTGTCATAACTGCCCAGGAATTATCCTGCTTCATACATCCAGGTTAAGGATGGTAATTCTGGTGAAAAGTAAAACAAGTCGATGAAGAGTGGCTTGTAGGCCAGAGTTAGCTAAAACTGAAACAGTGCTCACCAAGTACAAAGCCTGTTGGTGGTGGTGGCGGTAGTGCTTTGTTTATTTCATTGTTTTTTATTATCATTTGTTTCTGGTGACCCTGAAAAAGCAGGACTCTGAAATGAAATACTTTATCATGCGCTTGACACCATGAAGAAAGTAAAAACCAAAATCGATAGCCTTGTAATCATATCACTACCTTCAGTGGCAAAGATAAGAAGAGTACAAACTAAATGCTTTTAATAAATAGAACAGTTACACACAAAAAGGAAAGAAAGCACAGGAAAATCTCAGTGGAAATCATGCTCTTTGCTGAGAATCATTCTGCTTTGTTTTTTGTTTTGTTTTGTTTTGTTTTTATCTTCCTCACATCAGTGGCAATTCATCTAAGAAAGACAAAAAAGACCTTTGGATCCTTTTGTTTTTTTCTCTCTCTTGATCCTTTGTAATAATTAGCAGTATCTCCTATAATACTTTATGCAAACCTCCATTACAGCGCTTTTACCATTAGATTATTTACTTCAGCACCGGTCTCTCCCAGCAGACCTCGTGTGCTTGGAGGGCTAGGGCTGTCTTAATCATTCCTTCACATCCATTCTCAGTTCCTGATACACAATACATGTTCATTGATGTTTGTTACACAACCCAACAGGTTGAAAATTTAGTTGTCTACAGGAGGGCCAAGCAAGCAAATGTAAATGAATGAAAGCCAGGTATAAGATGAACAGTGGGGTGACTGTCACTCTTAGGAGCCTTTGACCCAACTAAATGGGGCAGCTGCTATTTAGATCTGGCAAACCATTGGAAAGGACTTTTCTAAAGAAACTAGACATCTGAATATGTATGGGAAGATTTCCACATTTACAAATACTTTATAAGCCAAACAAAATGTGTCCACGTGGCAGATTTTGCCCATGACCACCAGTTTGCAAGGAGCATATGCTAACATACTTGGGATCAATAAATTTAATAAGAAGGAAACTTTTTTTTTTCCTTAGTGTCTGAATTTAAGGAACTATTCTCAGAGTTGTCAATAAGGTCTAATATAAACTGAACACCACCTAAAAACATCTATCTCAAACAGCCATAGCCATAAACAAAATACTGAGTTAGGCCATTCACATACAATCTCACTGGTCAAATTTCCATTCTATTCAAATCTTCAGCCTCCTCTGTGTAAAGAGCTCACTGATTTGTAGGTGAATCTTCATGATTTGATGGACTGACTCTGGTAAAGAGCTAGGAGACCTAGATATTTGTGATAGCAAGAGGTAGGCACTAAGTTTATATATAACTTGATTTGGGGACACAGAAGTCTATATTTTTAAGCAGTTGGCTCATTCTGGGAGTGGAATATGTTGGATGAATAACATACACAAATATGATTTTCTTAACCTACCAATTTATTAACTCACTCAGCAAATATTCAGTGGTTGTACACTGGGTGTCAGACTCCATGCCAAGGGTGAGCACACAGTGTTGAAAAAGACAAATCTGATACTGAACTTTCAAAAACTTGTACCTAAAAGCAGTGGTTCTCTGGTTCTCCAAGTCCGACACTCCTCCCCCCACCCCCAGTCCAGAAGCATTAGCATGAGCTGGGAAATTATTAGGAATGTAAATTCTTAGGGCCCACCTTAGAAACACTGGGGGTGGAGCTCAGCAATCTGTTTTACTAAGACTTTGTGGTGACTCTGATACTTCATGTCCGAGAAGCAACGTTCTAGAGGACAATTTAAAAAAATCAAATAAAAAAGAAAGTGTATTAGTTTTCCAGGGAGGTCATAACAAATTACCCCAAACTTGCTGGTTTAAAACAACAAAAATTAGCCCTCTCACAGTTCCTGAGTCCAGAAGCCTGAAACCAAGTATTGGGAGGGCCATGTTCCCTCCAAAGGCTCTAAGGGAAAATGTTCCTTTGCTTATTCCAGTTTCTGATGGCCTCTGACATTTCTTGACTTGTGACAACATAACTCACGTCTGCCTCTATCTTCACATGGCCTTCTTCCTGGTATATTTCTCCATGCCCTCTCCTCCTCCTGTGAAGACACCAGCCACCGTATTTGGGGCCCACCCTAAATTCAAGATGATTCCATCTCAAGATCTTTAATTATATCTGCAAAAAAAAAAAAAAAAAAAAAAAAAAAAAGATCCTATTTCCAAATAAGGTCCTATTCTGTGGTTCTGGGTGGACATAAATTTGTTGGGATGGAGTGAGCACTACTCAACCCACTACAGAAAGCAAATTTTAAAATCATCCATTGAGTGAACATCATGAAGAAAACAAGGAGCCAAAATAGAGAATTTAGAGAATAAAAATGGGGAACTTGTTCACTTACAGTAGACAGAAAAGTCTCCCTTAATAGGCTACATCTGAACTTGGGAACTGACGGATGAGATGCAATCAGTTGCTGAAGGACAGGAGAAAGAACAAGACAATGAGTGGGGGGACACATTTCAAGGAGAAGTAGCATATGGCCATGACACTGAGCAAGGAAAGAGATGAGCATATCCAAAAGAAGCCCCTGTGGTTGGAACCCAGTAAGCAGGAAGAGATGGAGAGAGTTGAGACCAAATCAGCTATTCCAAAGCAGCTCCAAGGTATAGCCCCAAGGCTGAGGACAGGGAAAAGCTGAAGCCATTATTTCAGAGGTCTCTAAGAAGTCACTCTGTAGCTGACACAGACTAGGATGGGAAGAGCCTGAGGTTTGGGATTTAAAATTTTCCTAGACAGTGCCTTTGGTTGTAGTTATTTACAGACGAGACTGTCGTGAATAAATGGATGAGAACACTTCTAAGTTTGTGAAAGACTATACTGCCAAATAAACCGTACTTCCAGCCTGCAAAAACCTGCCAATGTTCAGAATCCAAGAGAACCCTGGGCTCTAAAACTAACATCAACTGAACAGCCCCAAGAAGGGCATGATCTCCAATGTCCTCCCAGGAATGAAGTCATGGGCAGTAATGCATGAAGAACAATCTTTCGGAGTGCTGAGTCAGAGGGCACAAAGACAGTGAAGAGCGATGTTCCTCTCAGAGGGCATAACCTGGGCTTGCAGGATAACCTCAGTAAGAAAAAATGCTCTGCTACCAGGGAAGAAAATCTTTTGCTATTCCTGACCAGTCAGATTTGATAATTACGATGAAACAGTGTCTGGCCTGTGTTCCCCATTCTCCTCTTCTATGAACGAGAATTTTTATTAGGGTTTCCTATGCCACTGATCCATTGCAGATGGGTGAGTTGGGGGCCAAATAACTTGTCATTTAGACAAAGAAAAACACTATTCAGACATGGGAGAACGTGTGAGGATGGCCCAGAATATCTTGGACTTTGGTTCAGATGCAATAACTGGTTAGGACTATGGGCTTTCCTCCTTTGGGGATCAAAGGAGATATGTTATACGTGTGGTGTAAAAACACAAATATTTGGGTGGCCAGGGGCACACTAAAGCAAAGATTGTTGGATTTCCTCCACTACCTATGCTCCACATTTCAGTGTGATAAAGACATCAGCTTTTAGCTGAGTATATTTCCACCCAGGATAAATACATTGTCTAGCCTTCCTTGAGGTTAGGTGGGATCTTGTGACTAAGTTCTAACCAATACGATATAAATAAAAATGTTGTGTGACATCATCCAGGAGTCATCCATACAAATACAAGTTATAAACTTTGACTCTCCTTTTGTTTTGTTCTTACCATGACCCTGTTATCACCCAAATGTTGCTTGGACAGAGACAACCAGGGCCTTATCATAGGGTGGTATGGTAATGGGAGCTAGGAGAAGGGTGGACAACCAAAAAAAAATATTGGAACAGAGCCTTGGACCACATGCCTCAAGACTTTGTGAGAGAAATAAAATGTAGGTGTCAATTTGGGGTTTCTGTTATTTGCAAATAATCCAACAGCAACCAATGTAGACTTTCAGCCATTATTTTTTTTTTTTTAATTTTTTTTCAACGTTTATTTATTTTTTGGGACAGAGAGAGACAGAGCATGAACGGGGGAGGGGCAGAGAGAGAGGGAGACACAGAATCAGAAACAGGCTCCAGACTCTGAGCCATCAGCCCAGAGCCTGACGCGGGGCTCGAACTCACGGACCGCGAGATCGTGACCTGGCTGAAGTCGGACGCTTAACCGACTGCGCCACCCAGGCGCCCCTTTTCAGCCATTATTAACAGGAGTTTAGATTTTACCCTACTCATGAGATTTCACGCAGCTTATGAGAGAGTTTCAGGCACTTATGACAGCAGGACCCACTTTACATTTTGTGTCCAACTTTGTGAAGAATGATGGGAAAGAGAAACAGAAGTACAGCCCGTGTGGAGTATAGTGGCCTGCATAAAGATGGCAGTGATGGAGGCAGGGTGAAGGGGATATATTTGTGTTATGTTTTAGAGATAAAATACAGTACTTTTTGATGAACTGGATAAGGAGACTAAAGGGAAAAAAATAAAATATTGCCTATAACTCATGTAAAATACAAAAGATATTTATTTCCATTAAATTCACTGAAAACTGAAATTTCTCTGGGGTATATAAGCCCTTATATATACAAGTCCTCTAGGTTTTCTCCACCAGGACTTGGCTGCACTAGAAGTTGCCTTTCCATTGTTCCCACTGATTACACAATCACTTCTGTGCTGTCAAGATACCTTGCTGGTTTTGTCTTCCGTTTTCTAATTCTGCCAAGTTATTAATTAAAAAAAAAAAAAGCACAACTTATGTGACAATCTAGAGTCCAAGGTCTCTCCTGACATTGCTGATTATGCTTTTAGATGAATGAACACACTGACTTTAATAAAGAGAATGCAACATATAAAGACTAAACTGGTAAAATAAAAAGATTTCCTATATTCAGATTTGAAATAATGAATGTACTCACAGAAAAAATAATACCTTAAAATCCAATACTTAACAAGAAGAGGAGGGCAAAGAATAAGATATGGTTATTGGAATTTGCACCTTTATATATATAACGTTGCCTCTCCTTGAGCATGAGCTAAACCTGAGAATACGGAAAATGTGATGGGATGCCACTCCCATGATTGTGTTATGCTATATCACAAAGCTTAAGGAATTTTTCAGATGTAGTTAAAGCCCCTATTGAGTTCATCAAAACAGGGATTATCCTACAGGGACTTGACCCTTTAAAAGCATCCAGAGGTCAGAGACTTGAAGAAGCAAATGCTCTCTCCATTGCTGGCTTGGAAGAAGCAAACCACCATGAGTTACACAGCTGAGAGGAAGTGAATGGTGCAAATAACCTTAAGGAACTTAGAAGCAGATCCCTCCCTAGTTGAGCCTTCGGGTAACAATGCAGCATGGCTGACATCCTGATTTTGGTTTTGTGAGCCACTGAGCAGAGGAACCGGTTAAGCTTTCCCCAGACTCCTGACTTTTGAACCCACAGAAACTGGGAGATAATAAGTGGGTGTTGTTTTAAGTCACTAGGACATTTGTAGTAATTTGTTCTGCAGCTATAGAAAACTATACATATACACACACGTGTATGCTAAATATGTTCATATATAAATATAAAACTATATATACATAAAAAACTATATACACATATATATGCATGTATATGTATATACTCCTTAATTTTATGCTCTTTAAGAAAATCACGAGTCTTGGGGCACTTGGGTGGCTTTGTTGGTTAAGTGGCTGGCTTTAGCCCAGGTCATGATCTCACGGTTCATGAGTTTGAGCCCCACATTGGGCTCTCTGCTGTCAGCACAGAGCCTGCTCCAGATACTCTGTCTCCCCATTTCTCTGTGCCTCCCCTGCTCATGCTTGCTCTCTCTCAAAAACTAAATAAGCATTAAAAAATTTAAAAACAAGAAAATCAAGAGTCTTTTTCATCCAAATGTGTGTGTGAATGTGACAATGTATGTATATATGTAAATGTGTGCTTCTTTAGGCATTAGCTCAGCTGAGAATAGGTAACTGCAGCAATAAAGAATACATCCAAATCTCAACTGGTCTCTTAGTGACATCCCTAATGAAATTCTGCAATGACTCTATTGGACAGTTGCCATGTGGCTCCCACTTCAGAGATGCTCATCAGCATGAGGGGAACCACCAAGGCAGCTAACTAGTACAAACAATAGCAGTATCCTCACATACAGGTTTTCTGGAATTTCCTTGACAGCTAACCCTTCTCACAAAGTGTGTCAGGGGCACCATTTATACTTCAGTAAATACTTGTGTTTTTCTTAGTATCCAAAGACTGGAAATAATGAATAAACTTGAGTAAACTTCATTTTCATTTATATTCCTTTCTCTTTTGCCTACCTCCCTTTTATTAGTCACATGGATAATGTCCTAAAAATGTCATTTTAAAAGTGAAACTTTAGGGGCACCTTGGTGGCTCAGTTGGTTAAGCATGTGAGTCTTGATTTCGGCTCAGGTCATGATCTCATGGTTTGTGAGATCGAGCCCTGTGATCCAGCTCTGTGTTGACAGTGCGGAGCCTGCTTAGGATTCTCTCTCTCCCTCTCTCTCTCTCTGCGCCTCCCCTGCTTACTCTCTTTCTTTCTCTCAAAATAAATAAACTTAAAACAAAACGTGAAGTAATCCATTTCACTTTTTTATCAAAACCAATTATCTCTTAATATATTTTGATTCTAGACAACTTTGCAGTCAGCCTGAAAAGATGTGTTTATTTACATTCATTTTATTTTAATTTTAAGATATTTATTTATTTATTTACTTATTTTAAGTAGGCTCCATGCCCAACATGGGGCGTAAACTCATGACCTTCAGATCAAGAGTCTCATGCTCCATGACTGAGCCAGCCAGGCCACCCCTACAAACATTTATTTTAAACTTACTATGTATGTGAAGCACTGCAGTGTGAGGTATGAAGTTTATGATTCCTGCCCCAGTTTACCATGTCATTGAGGAAGAGTCAGGCTGGCAGAGTGACTGCACAATGACAAGGGGGGCCGGTGTTCAACAGGCAGATGAAGATCATAGTGGCTGTGCCTGTGAAGTAGGGAAAGTTTCACTCTACCATTGTAGCACAGATAGAGAACCACTCCAGTTCCAAGAGGGAATTATTTATTTTGCATTTTACATAAATCAATATTACTCTTAACAGGCTTAGATTCCTATTTTCTCCTGTAAATCTGATCTCACCCAAGCTTACAGAGCACTCAAGATTAGAAGACATAGTGTCATTTTTTTTTTTAGGATGTTGAGAAGTGACAGGTGATAGGAATAACCTAATTAGGTGAGCAAAGCACTCTGGGGCCACTGGATGTAGAAGCCATCAATTCTACAAATTTTAATAATCAAGAACAAAATTATGGTTTTGTAGCCCACTTTGTAATAATAGCCATGAGTCATTAAAGTGAGGTTAAATTATGTTCATTATGTTCTATTTAATAAAGGAAAGAAACATGTACTGTGTTAAATGTTTCCATCAAATTAGTTATTTTTAATGCTACCTAAATAGGTGAATGCCTTGAAATTTCATTCATCAAATATGTCATTTTCTCATAATGCTGGAAAAATCAAATGCTACCATACTAAGTAAAGCATCACATTACATTTGAAAAGAGTTATTAATGGTTTCCAAAATTTTTCCTCATTTTTCACCATAATCCCATAAATCAGAGGTAATTCCCCTTGTGCCAATGACTCATTTGAGATGCAACCACTTAATCTTAGTCAAGTCAAGGACTCCGTCCTTTTAACTCCTATTAATGTTCCTTTATTTACCCATCCATTCACTCAGCACACACTTATTGAGCATTAATATGACCCACAGTTCCATGAAATAAAATATCAGAAAGCTTAATTATGAATGTAAGTCCACAATTATAATATGACATGATTCAAAAATTCTCTGGAGTTTGGTTTGATAAGTAGGTTCTAGAGTTTTTAAATTACTTTATAATATCTTTCATGGAGCTACATATGGGAATACCTTGGGTATTTTGAGAAATGGATTATTTCTTTTTTTTTTTTTATTTTATTTTATTTTATTTTATTTTATTTTTTTTATTTATATATGAAATTTATTGTCAAATTGGTTTCCATACAACACCCAGTGCTCATCCCAAAAGGTGCCCTCCTCAGTACCCATCACCCACCCTCTCCTCCCTCCCACCCCCCATCGACCCTTAGTTTGTTCTCAGTTCTCAACAGTCTCTTATGCTTTGGCTTTCTCCCACTCTAACCTCTTTTTTTTTTTTTTTTTGTTCCCCTCCCCCATGGGTTTTTCTTAAGTTTCTCAGGATCCACATAAGAGTGAAACCATATGGTATCTGTCTTTCTCTGTATGGCTTATTTCACTTAGCATCACACTCTCCAGTTCCATCCACGTTGCTACAAAAGGCCATATTTCATTTTTTCTCATTGCCACGTAGTACTCCATTGTGTATATAAACCACAATTTCTTTATCCATTCATCAGTTGATGGACATTTAGGCTCTTTCCATAATTTGGCTATTGTTGAGAGTGCTGCTATGAACATTGGGGTACAAGTGCCCCTATGCATCAGTACTCCTGTGTCCCTTGGATAAATTCCTAGCAGTGCTATTGCTGGGTCATAGGGTAGGTCTATTTTTAATTTTCTGAGGAACCTCCACACTGCTTTCCAGAGCGGCTGCACCAATTTGCATTCCCACCAACAGTGCAAGAGGGTTCCCGTTTCTCCACATCCTCTCCAGCATCTATAGTCTCCTGATTTGTTCATTTTGGCCACTCTGACTGGCGTGAGGTGATATCTGAGTGTGGTTTTGATTTGTATTTCCCTGATAAGGAGCGACGCTGAACATCTTTTCATGTGCCTGTTGGCCATCCGGATGTCTTCTTTAGAGAAGTGTCTATTCATGTTTTCTGCCCATTTCTTCACTGGGTTATTTGCTTTTCGGGTGTGGAGTTTGGTGAGCTCTTTATAGATTTTGGATACTAGCCCTTTGTCCGATATGTCATTTGCAAATATCTTTTCCCATTCCGTTGGTTGCCTTTTAGTTTTGTTGGTTGTTTCCTTGGCTGTGCAGAAGCTTTTTATCTTCATAAGGTCCCAGCAATTCACTTTTGCTTTTAATTCCCTTGCCTTTGGGGATGTGTCGAGTAAGAGATTGCTACGGCTGAGGTCAGAGAGGTCTTTTCCTGCTTTCTCCTCTAAGGTTTTGATGGTTTCCTGTCTCACATTCAGGTCCTTTATCCATTTTGAGTTTATTTTTGTGAATGGTGTGAGAAAGTGGTCTAGTTTCAACCTTCTGCATGTTGCTGTCCAGTTCTCCCAGCACCATTTGTTGAAGAGACTGTCTTTTTTCCATTGGATGTTCTTTCCTGCTTTGTCAAAGATGAGTTGGCCGTACGTTTGTGGGTCTAGTTCTGGGGATTCTATTCTATTCCATTGGTCTATGTGTCTGTTTTGGTGCCAATACCATGCTGTCTTGATGATGACAGTTTTGTAGTAGAGGCTAAAGTCTGGGATTGTGATGCCTCCTGCTTTGGTCTTCTTCTTCAAAATTACTTTGGCTATTCGGGGCCTTTTGTGGTTCCATATGAATTTTAGGATTGCTTGTTCTAGTTTCGAGAAGAATGCTGGTGCAATTTTGATTGGGATTGCATTGAATGTGTAGATAGCTTTGGGTAGTATTGACATTTTGACAATATTTATTCTTCCAATCCATGAGCAGGGAATGTCTTTCCATTTCTTTAAATCTTCTTCAATTACCTTCATAAGCTTTCTATAGTTTTCAGCATACAGATCCTTTACATCTTTGGTTAGATTGATTCCTAGGTATTTTATGCTTCTTGGTGCAATTGTGAATGGGATCAGTTTCTTTATTTGTCTTTCTGTTGCTTCATTGTTAGTGTATAAGAATGCAACTGATTTCTGTATATTGATTTTGTATCCTGCCACTTTGCTGAATTCATGTATCAGTTCTAGCAGACTTTTGGTGGAGTCTATCGGATTTTCCATGTATAATATCATGTCATCTGCAAAGAGCGAAAGCTTGACTTCATCTTTGCCAATTTTGACGCCTTTGATTTCCTTTTGTTGTCTGATTGCTGATGCTAGAACTTCCAGCACTATGTTAAATAACAGCGGTGAGAGTGGGCATCCCTGTCGTGTTCCTGATCTCAGGGAAAAAGCTCTCAGTTTTTCCCCGTTGAGGATGATGTTAGCTGTGGGCTTTTCATAAATGGCTTTTATGATCTTTAAGTATGTTCCTTCTATCCCGACTTTCTCAAGAGTTTTTATTAAGAAAGGGTGCTGGATTTTGTCAAAGGCCTTTTCTGCATCGATTGACAGGATCATATGGTTCTTCTCTCTTTTTTTGTTAATGTGATGTATCACGTTGATTGATTTGCGAATGTTGAACCAGCCCTGCATCCCAGGAATGAATCCCACTTGATCATGGTGAATAATTCTTTTTATATGCCGTTGAATTCGATTTGCTAGTATCTTATTGAGAATTTTTGCATCCATATTCATCAGGGATATTGGCCGGTAGTTCTCTTTTTTTACTGGGTCTCTGTCTGGTTTAGGAATCAAAGTAATACTGGCTTCATAGAATGAGTCTGGAAGTTTTCCTTCCCTTTCTATTTCTTGGAATAGCTTGAGAAGGATAGGTATTATCTCTGCTTTAAACGTCTGGTAGAACTCCCCTGGGAAGCCATCTGGTCCTGGACTCTTATTTGTTGGGAGATTTTTGATAACCGATTCAATTTCTTCGCTGGTGATGGGTCTGTTCAAGCTTTCTATTTCCTCCTGATTGAGTTTTGGAAGAGTGTGGGTGTTCAGGAATTTGTCCATTTCTTCTAGGTTGTCCAATTTGTTGGCATATAATTTTTCATAGTATTCCCTGATAATTGTTTGTATCTCTGAGGGATTGGTTGTAATAATTCCATTTTCATTCATGATTTTATCTATTTGGGTCATCTCCCTTTTCTTTTTGAGAAGCCTGGCTAGAGGTTTGTCAATTTTGTTTATTTTTTCAAAAAACCAACTCTTGGTTTCATTGATCTGCTCTACAGTTTTTTTAGATTCTATATTGTTTATTTCTGCTCTGATCTTTATTATTTCTCTTCTTCTGCTGGGTTTAGGCTGCCTTTGCTGTTCTGCTTCTATTTCCTTTAGGTGTGCTGTTAGATTTTGTATTTGGGATTTTTCTTGTTTCTTGAGATAGGCCTGGATTGCAATGTATTTTCCTCTCAGGACTGCCTTCGCTGCGTCCCAAAGCGTTTGGATTGTTGTATTTTCATTTTCGTTTGTTTCCATATATTTTTTAATTTCTTCTCTAATTGCCTGGTTGACCCACTCATTCGTTAGTAGGGTGTTCTTTAACCTCCATGCTTTTGGAGGTTTTCCAGACTTTTTTCTGTGGTTGATTTCAAGCTTCATAGCGTTGTGGTCTGAAAGTATGCATGGTATGATTTCAATTCTTGTAAACTTATGAAGGGCTGTTTTGTGACCCAGTATATGATCTATCTTGGAGAATGTTCCATGTGCACTCGAGAAGAAAGTATATTCTGTTGCTTTGGGATGCAGAGTTCTAAATATATCTGTCAAGTCCATCTGATCCAATGTCTCATTCAGGGCCCTTGTTTCTTTATTGATCGTGTGTCTAGATGATCTATCCATTTCTGTAAGTGGGGTGTTAAAGTCCCCTGCAATTACCACATTCTTATCAATAAGGTTGCTTGTGTTTATGAGTAATTGTTTTATATATTTGGGCGCTCCGGTATTCGGCGCATAGACATTTATAATTGTTAGCTCTTCCTGATGGATAGACCCTGTCACTATTATATAATGTCCTTCTTCATCTCTTGTTACAGCCTTTAATTTAAAGTCTAGTTTGTCTGATATAAGGATGGCTACTCCAGCTTTCTTTTGGCTTCCAGTAGCATGATAAATAGTTCTCCATCCCCTCACTCTCAATCTAAAGGTGTCCTCAGGTCTAAAATGAGTCTCTTGTAGACAGCAAATAGATGGGTCTTGTTTTTTTATCCATTCTGATACCCTATGTCTTTTGGTTGGCGCATTTAGTCCATTTACATTCAGTGTTATTATAGAAAGATATGGGTTTAGGGTCATTGTGATGTCTGTATGTTTTATGCTTGTAGTGATGTCTCTGGTACTTTGTCTCACAGGGTCCCCCTTAGGATCTCTTGTAGGGCTGGTTTAGTGGTGACAAATTCCTTCAGTTTTTGTTTGTTTGGGAAGACCTTTATTTCTCCTTCGATTCTAAATGACAGACTTGCTGGATAAAGGATTCTCGGCTGCATATTTTTTCTGTCTAGCACACTGAAAATCTCGTGCCAATTCTTTCTGGCCTGCCAAGTTTCAAAAGAGAGATCAGTCACGAGTCTTATAGGTCTCCCTTTATATGTGAGGGCACGTTTACCCCTTGCTGCTTTCAGAATTTTCTCTTTATCCTTGTATTTTGCCAGTTTCACTATGATATGTCGTGCAGAAGATCGATTCAAGTTACGTCTGAAGGGAGTTCTCTGTGCCTCTTGGATTTCAATGCCTTTTTCCTTCCCCAGTTCAGGGAAGTTCTCAGCTATTATTTCTTCAAGTACCCCTTCAGCACCTTTCCCTCTCTCTTCCTCCTCTGGGATACCAATGATGCGTATATTATTTCTTTTTAGTGTATCACTTAGTTCTCTAATTTTCCCCTCATATTCCTGGATTTTTTTATCCCTCTTTTTCTCAGCTTCCTCTTTTTCCATAACTTTATCTTCTAGTTCACCTATTCTCTCCTCTGCCTCTTCAATCCGAGCGGTGGTGGTTTCCATTTTGTTATGCATTTCGTTTAAAGCGTTTTTCAGCTCCTCGTGACTGTTCCTTAGTCCCTTGATCTCTGTAGCAAGAGATTCTCTGCTGTCAGCTATACTGTTTTCAAGCCCAGCGATTAATTTTATGACTATTATTCTAAATTCACTTTCTGTTATATTATTTAAATCCTTTTTGATCAGCTCATTAGCTGTTGTTATTTCCTGGAGATTCTTCTGAGGGGAATTCTTCCGCTTGGTCATTTTGGATAGTCCCTGGCGTGGTGAGGACCTGCAGGGCACTTCCCCTGTGCTGTGGTGTATAACTGGAGTTGGTGGGCGGAGCCGCAGTCAGACCTGATGTCTGCTCCCAGCCCACCGCTGGGGCCACAGTCAGACTGGTGCGTGCCTTCTCTTCCCCTCTCCTAGGGGCGGGATTCACTGTGGGGTGGGGTGGTCTGTCTGGGCTACTTGCACACTGCCAGGCTTGTGATGCTGGGGATCTGGCGTCTTAGCTGGGGTGGGTAGGCAAGGTGCACAGGGGCAGGAGGGGCAGGCTTAGCTTGCTTCTCCTTAGGTGATCCACTTCAGGAGGGGCCCTGTGGCAGCAAGAGGGAGTCAGATCCGCTGCCGGAGGTTTGGCTCCGCAGAAGCGCAGAGTTGGGTGTTTGCGCGGAGCGAGCAAGTTCCCTGGCAGGAACTGGTTCTCTTTGGGATTTTGGCTGGGGGATGGGCGGGGAAGATGGCGCTGGCGAGCGCCTTTGTTCCCCACCAAACTGAGCTCTGTCGTCCGGGGGCTCAGCAGCTCTCCTTCCCTTTGTCCTCCAGCCTTCCCGCTTTCTGAGCAGAGCTGTTAACTTATGACTTCCCAGACGCTAAGTCGCGCTTGCTGTCGGAACACAGTCCGTCAGGCCCCTCCGCTTTTTGCAAGCCAGACTCGGGGGCTCTGCTTGGCCGGCGAGCCGCCCCTCCGCCCCGGCTCCCTCCCGCCAGTCCGTGGAGCGCGCACCGCCTCGCCACCCTTCCTACCCTCTTCCGTGGGCCTCTCGTCTGCGCTTGGCTCCGGCGACTCCGTTCTGCTAATCCTCTGGTGGTTTTCTGGGTTATTTAGGCAGGTGTAGGTGGAATCTAAGTGATCAGCAGGACGCGCGGTGAGCCCAGTGTCCTCCTACGCCGCCATCTTCCTCCTCTCCCAGAAATGGATTATTTCTATACTTAATTCACAAGTGACATATGCAAATGAAATAGAAAGGATTCTAGCTTTCTCTGAATGCTCTTCAGATAATTAGTTAATTTAAACAACTTTGTAATGTTTTGTTAATCAGTAGGAGAAAAAAATTCAGTCAAGCTAATGCCTCTGTAGGGGCATCTGGGTGGCTAAGTGGGTTAAGTGTCTGATTCTTGATTTCAGTTCAGGTCATGATCTCACAGTTCATGAGTTTGAGCTCTGCATTGGGCTCTGCGCTGACAATGTGGAGCTTGCTTAGGATTCTCTCTTTCCCTCTCTGTTACTTCAATCTTTCTCAAAAAGAAATAAATAAACATTAAAAAAAAGCTAATGCATCTGTAGACAAATGGATTAACTATATGTTTCTTTTTCAATGGATTTCTTTCGATAATATGTAGATTAGTGTATGTACTCTTCTTGAAATATCCCACTTAGCAACCAAGTTAAGAAGCACATTTAACAAGTAGAAAATTGTGAAGTAGAAAGCTCAACTGAACTGATTTCATTTGAGCCCTTAGCAAACTAGGATTTCTCCAATAGGACTCAGCTGTACCAGAAGCTGCTTTTCCATTGTTTCCACTGATTATGCAATCACTTCTGTTCTATCAAGATACTTGTTGGTTTTGTCGTCTGTTTTCTGATTCTGCCAAGTTAGTAATTCAAAAAAAAGACACAGCTATGTGACAATCTAGAGTCCAAAAGTCTTTCCTAACATCGCTGATTATGCTTTTGTATGAATGAACACATTAACTTTGACAGGAGAAGGTGAAATATAATGATTAAAATGGTAAAATAAAAAGATGTATTATATGCAGATCTGAAATGATGACATTCATTCACAGAAAAAAATAATATATTAAAATCCAATACTTAACAAGAAGAGGAGGGCAAAGAATGGGTACAGTTAATGGAATTTGTGTGTGTGTGTGTGTGTGTGTGTGTGTGTGTGTGTGTGTGTGTTTAACTCACTGACCAAAGCTAAGGTACTACCCATAGTTTAATGCTATATGGACAACAAATTGGACTCACATTAGAATTAGCCAGCCTTTGAACTGACAATCCAAGGACAAAGCAAATCTGGTTGTCTGAACTCAGCTTTGGTTTCTATGTCAGTTAATTTGCTGTTGACTTTGAAAACTTTAAATTGTTGCCATCCTCAAACCTTGAGAAATGAGTCATCTGTTTCTGTCAAATGGATAAGGACAAAATCAGCAGGGAAATTTTATTTTCAAAGTTCAGAGACAACACAATAAACACTAGAGATTGTTTACCAGTAACTGTGCTATCGTTTTTGTTTTTGTTGTTGTTGTTGTTGTTGTGAGGTTTTTTTTTTTTTATTTTCCAGAATTCACAATACTCCTTTAAAGAATACAAAAGGCAAGCAACTTTAAGAATACAAGTAACAAGGTGCTGGGTGGCTCAGTTGGTTAAGCACCTGACTCTTGATTTCGGCTCAGGTCATGATCTCACTGTTTGTAAGTCCCAAAGGCAGGGCTCAAATTTAGGAACCGTGAGTGCAGAGCCTGCTTGGGATTATCTCTCTCTCCCTCTCTCTCAGGCCCTCCTTAGCTTGTATATGCACATGCTCTCTGTATCAAAATAAATAAATAAACTTTAAAAGAAAAAAAAAAAAGAATACATGTACCAATCAGGCATTCTTTCTGTCAAATTATTGCAATAAACCAAAGCCAACGAATTTGCTTGGTGTAACTATTTGCCCTAGAAAGGGAAGCATAAATAGGCCATTGCCATTTTTTCCCTTAGAGATTATTAGACCATCTTGTATCCTAAATGCAACTTCCAAATTATATTCCTTGTAATAAAGCATACACGATGACTACAATTATCTTCATTTTTCAGTTTAATAACTGAAGCTCAGAAGTTTTGTTTCCCTTGGCAAAAAATCACCATTCCTATGGGGCAGATGTAGAATTTGAACCACAGCGTGGATTACACCCCAGGCCTCTACTATTATTAATAAGCTCATTTCATCAGTGATTTTGGATACTTTCATTCCCTGACTCTTCCTTTCCTTTTCTGTACAGAGAAATAACTATGCCCATCTTACTTAGGTTATAGGGTTGTTATGAATGTCAAGTATCATAATGTATAGAAATAAGTTCCTCAAAGGAACTTAACAGCCAGGAGGTTTTACTTCAAAGCATACAGAAAGTATGGTTGATTTATCTGAGAGAAAAGTGTGATTTGGCTTTAGGTTAGTTACTTTTATGGTAATTTGAAATTACAGTTTTTGTCTCCTACCCACCCCCCAACCCCCACCACTACTATTCCACCAGTCGAGCTAGAAAAGCCCAGTTTTACAGTCAGACATACTGCTTGAGGGAGTAACAGGCCACAGTGGTCCACATTCCCATCCTCCCACAGCACACGCAGCCAAAACACCTACTCATATTTATCCTGGAGGAAGGTTGAGTGAGAAAATACTATGCGTGTTTCTGAGTCAGTTTTAACCTAACACCCACAGGATACAGAGGTTGACTCTTTTAAGGACGCAAATTATTCCCAAGTGTGTTGACTTCATATGTTCAAGGGGAGTTCCAGCACTTGCTACCTAACTTCAAGTCTGCTGAAGGGAAACCAATGAAAACTATAAACTTTTTTTTCATATTTTTCAATCCTTTTTCAGGACTACATTAGGGACCTTCCCAATATGTGTGGTGATCTTAAGAAACTAGTGAGATAGCATCCAATTTTTAAATAAAATGGTGAGCTTGGGGCATTACCTCAGGCACCACGTTGAGAAAACTGAAAATCTGACATGGAAGCATCTCATCCCTTTAGCTATGTTCCACAAAAACTATGCTCCAATCAGAGACAGAAAGCAAGGGCAACTTGAGGATAGCAAATCTTTGATTTGGCCAAATTTACTTGGCAGATTTGTGTAAGTTTATTTTATTCCCAATATCAGGTAAGACACTGATCTGTTCAGATCCACAGAATTAGAGTGAGCCATTAATACTGACGAGAACACAATGTACTGCACGGCACACCCAAGGGACACTTTTATTTTTAAGATCTCAACTCAGCCATCCTTTTTGCCAGGCACTGGGCCAAGAGCTTTGTATGAAGTATTTTCATCAATCCTTACGACATTATTATATGGGGCTATCACTGATTCCTATTTTGTACATCAAGAAAACCACTAGTTGGTGGTGGATCCAAAGCTAGAACACACCACACTCGAGCTGTTTTCAAAAGGTAAGCCAAAAGTAGTTACACGAGGGCAACTCCTTCCTTCTCCTCCACACTTTTGTGGTCAACAGGAAGAGGACTTCTATCAGGGGTGGTTCCGTGAACTGTGAATAACAAATTATGGAGTTCTTTTTAGTGTATTTGAAAGGGAAAATCTGGGGCACGTGGGTGGCTCAGTTGGTTGAGTGTCAGATTCTTAGTTTTGGCTCAGGTCATGATCTTATGGTTTATGGGATCAAGCCCCAAGTCGAGCTCTGTGCTGACATCTCTGAGCCTGTTTGGGATTCTCTCTCCCTTTCTCTCTGCCCCTCCCCCACTTGAGCTCCTTCTCAAAATAAATAAATAAACATTAAAAAAAAAAAAAAGAAAGAGAAAATGTTTCCCATATGTTTCTGGACTCTAATTTACAGAAAATATCAGAAGGAAGATGCATGAGAAAAAGAAGGCATTCTTGGGGCGCCTGGGTGGCGCAGTCGGTTAAGCCCGACTTCAGCCAGGTCACGATCTCGCGGTCCGGGAGTTCGAGCCCCGCGTCAGGCTCTGGGCTGATGGCTCAGAGCCTGGAGCCTGTTTCCAATTCTGTGTCTCCCTCTCTCTCTGCCCCTCCCCCGTTCATGCTCTGTCTCTCTCTGTCCCAAAAATAAATAAACGTTGAAAAAAAAGAAGGCATTCTTGTCTCCTGTTACACATTAGTAGCTTGTAAGATTCTCTAGCAACTTTATACCATCACTGCAAGCAAACTAGAGAACAAAGAAGAGGGAAACTAGTTAGGTGCTACAGCAGAGACACTTTGGTCATCCCCAGTTTGGTGGGGATCCATCTAGCTCTCTGAGTGAGCACTGGATTTCTCACTCACTGCTTGTTGGGTAGTCTCCCATACTCCACAGGTGCAGAAGAAGTCCTCCTCAGAGGGAAGGCCAGGCTTTGGTCCAAGGTTAATGAGTTTTCACCGACCTCAAAGTGCCTGCGATCTAAGAAGAAAAGTGGATGGTACAACAATGGCAGAATGCTAGCAGTTTGTGATAGGTACCATAAGAGGGCCATAGAGAAATGTGAGAATTCAGAGAAAGGAGTGTGCCAAGCCATGTGCTGGCAGGAATCCATGACAGAGGAGGCAGAGAGGCATACGCTGTCTGTAAATTTAAACATGGAAAGACCCGATGCCTAAGAAGGTTGACTAATTTAGCGAGGAGGTGATAGTTGGGGAGGACGAAAAAGAGGGCACTCCAGGAGGAAAGAGCAGCTATAAACAAACTATTGAAACAGGAATGTATGTGTCCATTTCAGTGACCCATTTGCTAAGAGAAATAGTGGATATATAAGAATAACTAACATTTAAACAACAGCGATTCTTTACTAGGAATTATCCTAAGTGGTTTACATGCAATTGTCTTATTTAGTCTGTGCTATAGAGTATGTTCTGTCAACATAAGGCAAGAACCATCACTATTGCCACTTACAATAGGACCTTAGACTCACTGAAGTTAACTGGCCAAGAACCACCAGGCAGCCTGGCCCGGCTTCCTTTGTTATTCTGCTGTCCTTTGAAGCAAAGATATGAGAGATAAGGTTGGGAAGAGGTCACAGGCTGAAGTCAGAAGCCCTTGGATATTATCCTAAGATAAGATATGTAAGCAACAGAAAGACTTGCAATTTTTTATCCAGGAGTTGGTATCAGAGATGAGCTTTGGAAAGATTAAAGCTTCCCAGAATACTGTTTTAAAACTTGGATTCTTGGGGCGCCTGGGTGGCGCAGTCGGTTAAGCGTCCGACTTCAGCCAGGTCACGATCTCGCGGTCCGTGAGTTCGAGCCCCGCGTCAGGCTCTGGGCTGATGGCTCCGAGCCTGGAGCCTGTTTCCGATTCTGTGTCTCCCTCTCTCTCTGCCCCTCCCCCGTTCATGCTCTGTCTCTCTCTGTCCCAAAAATAAATAAAAAACGTTGAAAAAAAAAATTAAAAAAAAAAAAGAAAAAAAAAAAGAAAAAAGAAAACTTGGATTCTTGGTCTGTTTACTTGTTTACAAGCTTATCTCAAGGATGGAGGAAAATGTTTTAGTTATTTTTGAGTCAGTATCTTTCAAGTGCTCATTTCACCCTCCCCTACCTCTGAACTGACATTAAGCACCTAGAAGAGTCAGATCAGCTTTTCTAATTGGCTGAGGATTATAAACTGAGGAGTAGTAAATGAGGGTCTGAGATTGTGCTCAACCAATGGGGCAGGAAACAGGGCACTGAGGCTTGTATTTTACATAAAGACACAAAGGAGCTGTACTTCAGGTAGTCAAAGCTCACTCATTGTGCAGTCTCCCCATTATAGGATACAGTGAGTCTTGGACCAACTATACTATCAACTTTATGAGCAAAATGGCTTCTACTCTGAAGCCTTATGACCTGAGAGAAACCCAGGAGAGTGAAGCCCTATGGCAGGCTCCTCTGTAGCCTAATGTGGGGATTCCCTCCTCTGAGTAATACTGAGATTGGGCATGAAGCAATCTCCAGAAAAAGAAATCTATGCATCTCTGCGTTTCAGGTTGTAAGACGGTGATGAGTAAAATTGACATATCACTAACTCACCAAACTGAGAAGGCCTTTGAGGGCACACACAGAGCTAAGTGATTTACAAACACTGTTTGACTGACTTGGACAAAACATCAGATGACTATATGGATAAGTGCATAGTCTCAAGGGGTTTCCCTTCTAATGCAGGGAGAAAGACAACTGTAACAGTCAGTAAAGAGAAAGAGAAAGGGGCTCTGAAAGAAAATCATATCATGTCATAAAGTAACCAAGTGGAAGCCTATATCCTAGCACTGGCCATGGCAACACATGAACCAGCAGTGACAAGGAGTCAGCATGCAAAGGGCTGATGCAGAGGGAAGAGCAATTACAATGGTACTGAGGTGGGAACACCTCCATTTATTCATACCAGATGTTTGGAATCACAGAAATAAACTTTTTATTCATCACCATCTCGACTATAACTTGTGCAACTGCTATAGATCCTACTGTAGGATTGATATGCACCCAAAGGAGCTGTATCTCTTCAGTGCTCACTGGGTAGAATTATGAAGGTGCCTACTCCATTGTAGCTCAGCCTGAAGCTCACATGCTAATTACCTCCCACCATGCTGCTTCAGGGGCCACATGTCTACTGCCGGAAGCTTTAGGAGGGTGGGAACATGCCTGATATGTTCACATATACAGTCTTAGGATTTAACAAATGTCTACTATTTTTTATATTCTCAAAAACATTGGTTGATGAGATGATTTATGATCAGTTAATGTTATGAGTCATTGTAGTACCAAATTTGGGCAAGTAAAGGGCTATTATCACTCCCACTTGACATACTGGAACAAGGAGGCCACAACTAAGCACAGTGCCAAAGGCAGGTAACTCCCATTCCACATGCAAAGGCCTTCCATTATTCATAATACTACTGCATATTAAATCTCCACAAACACATGATTCATTACCACACAGATTCAGATGGACAACACGTGATCCACAGTTTCCCTCAACATAGTAATTACCAAAAGAAGGTCTAATGATTTGTAGTCTTCCTGAAAAGCATGTTATTCCAGTTCTCCACCAACTTCCAGAAAAACATGAAAATATGACGGTTTTTTGATTCACAAGAATTTGCCTCGGGTTTCTTTTTATATGGTGTATTGTTAGTACAATTCAGTTTTAGTGATAGGTTAACTGGCAAATATACATTAAATCATACTCATAAGATACAGTCTGATAGGTACTATCAGAAAAGTAAAATACACATATACATATACATTTCCTGACCTCCAGGGGTCCTAAAATCTAGTCAAGGAGATGTCTTTCATTATATGAAATAGTAAATAATAATCTAACATTACAATAAAAGGGAATTGATAAAATGTTATGAGGTCACATACGATTCACAGTCATCCACCCATCAGTGTGGTTCAGATATAAGGTGGGTAAGAATCTTTAGTGGAATTTTTGGTAAATACAGAAAGTGAAAAATAAACACAGTAACATAAAGTGTGTATGTGCGTATACAGGTGGTTTGTTCTCCCTTAAAATAAAAATTAGTTCCAGAGCATCAACTTTAAGCAACCCAACTCGATACCTGTTCTTGTTGCATGGCAACCACAAAGAAGCACAATGCTGCAAGGAAATCTCTAGAGAATAGCTTGGGTGTGGAACAGTGTTTCCAAACAGAGAATAAGGTTTCTGTCTCTATAATCCCTCTTCTATTACAGTAACACCTCATTTGAGAAGCAGCATGCCATTGTAGAAAATCAGGAGTCAAAAGGGCTTGAAGTTGGAGTTTCCTGACTCTGCTACCAACTTGACGTCTGTCCTTTCCACCACCATCCTGGAGAGAGCTGCATGGACACAGGGAGTCAGGAGCTCTCTCCAGCTCTGCAGTCAGACACATCTGCCACTCGCTTTTTGTATAATCCCAGGCAGGTCATTCCGCTTTCACAGATTATATATTTTTTCATCTATAAATTGGGAAGAACAGTACCTCTGTAAACTGAAATGCATGTTACTAAGTGAAAGAAGGTTACACCTGAAAAGGTTACATACTATGTGATTCCAACTACATGACATTCCAGAGAAGACAAAACTCAGGGGACAGTAAAAAGATAAGTGGTTTCCACGGGTCAGAGGTTGAGATGAATAGATACAGTACAGGGGGTGTTTTTAGGGCAGTGAAGCTATTCTATATAATACCATAATTGTAGACAAATGTCATTATGCATTTGTTCAAACACATACAATGTACAAGAGTGAACTCTAATGTAAACTATGGACTTTGGGTATTTATGACAGGACAACGTGCATTCATCGACTGTAACAAATGCACCACTCTGGTAGAGAATGTTAATAATGTAGGAGGCTATATGTATGTATGGGGACAGGGAGAATATAGGAAATTTCTGTACCTTACTCTAAATTTTGCTGTGAATCTAAGATGGCTCTAAAAACTAAAGTCTATTTAAAACAAATAATAGTACCTCTAACACACAGTATTGAGAATTAAATGAGATAAAACTTAGCACAGAACCTGCCAGGTAGCCAGTGTTCAATAAATATCAGCTATTACTATGATCTTGTTTCTTAGCCTATAAGTCAAAAGTTGCTGATTGCAGTGAAAAGTCAGAACTGCTAGAAGAAGACATACTGATGGTGAAAACATGTTACGGGAGAACACAGAAGAATAATGGGAAGAAGCATAAGAATTCTGAAAGAATGTTGTGTGGAGCCTGTACAGTAAGGACACAGTGCCCTGCATCTTAGCTGACCAGCGAGGATTAGCACATCATGGCAATACAATCAACAGCACTGGCAGGTAAGAAAAGCAGGGTTGGAAATTCTCACTCTCCTTCAATCCCATGATTTGGGGACTCTGACTAAATCACTTCATTACCCTGAGCTGGGTCCCTGCCATCAGCACCAGCAACAGGATCGGCTCAGCTCCTGTCTGCTGCATGTCAGCTTACAGGACTAGGACCTTCCTGGCATGGGCCATCCTGTTGCAAAAAGCTAAGTAAGCCCCACAGAAATCCATTTGTCACAGCAATGATTGATGACCAATTTCTTCAACTATAAAAAAGGAGACAATATGCGTCTCACAAAGCAGTGGAGAGAATTGAATGAAATGATGCATATAAATCATTTAACACACACTCCCAGCATATAATAGATGCTACATCAGTGTTGGTATGGATAGGAATGCTTTCTAAATGACAGCTCACAGTGACTTTCAGGTGTCAGCACAGAGCTACATTTGCTGCTATTCTGACCTTGGTATTGTGTCTCTGCTTTGAAAACTGAGTTTGCATCACATTCCTGGGCCTTAGTTTTCCAGATCTTATGAACAAGCTGCTTTGTAACATAGCACCTGGCACATTTAGGTTCCCAGAAATGTCTTTTGAAAAAAGGAATGGATAAGTGTATGCATAACATGCTCTAGTCCCCGTTCACTTACCTTCATTTTAATAACCCTCTGCTAGCATTTGATCCCTGCCATGTCCCTTATCTAGTCCCTTATCTAAAACCTGAAGCCCAGACTCAAAACTGAGTCTGGTGGCCAAGCCCTTCTCTCTGTTAGAGAGCACCCAAAGTCCACATGCCTTACTGCTTGGACATACAAGTAAATCATGTTCCAGCTTCCCAGTCTTTGGACTTCACACATGTGTCTATTACACTATCAGCAACTTGCAGTATGATTTGGGTGTGTGCTATCTGTGGTATTTCGTTTGCACTGTCGGCACTTACAAAAGGCTCAGCCCAGCTACCTTCATTCACTCCATCTCAGCAAAGAGGACTAGGATCTTTCTGGTCTGGCCCATCCTGTTGCAAATAACTAAATATGTCCTGTGGATGCCCAAAGTACAGTAACCATGCTCCATTTGTCACAGCTGTAATGACCCCTGGAATTCAGCAATCTAAGTATGTGTGGAAGACAGGTGAGTCAGGCCTGCAGTCAGTCTATCGACATATGGTATCAAAAAGTCTCCTGGCAGGGAAAATCACTCTCAAGAAAGGAGTCAAGCTGGGTTAAGTACAAAGCCAAACTGTAGAGAAGAGGACTGATTCTATGAGTTCAAATCTGTCCTCCAGTCTAGTCCTCCCATACATTCCTGTCTGAATTTTGTCAGGAAGTGGGAAGGAGAGATCACGTGTAGAAAAACATGGGAAAACACCAGAGAACTATATGCGAACCATGTGGAAAAGTGGAGCATTAATGAAAAAGAGCATTCTTTCTACTTCTGTATGGCCTTGGCACATGAAGGACATCAAAGAACCTGACATCCCATAGGGATCTTCAAACCAAAGCACATCTGTGGCTTCATTCAAGAAAGAAATGGAAATAGCTAGAAGTGATAGTGTTGGCTACTTGAAGCAGGTGGACAGAGCACTGGATGATGGGAGTGAAGAGCTACCCACTGACAGTAACTCACCTCTAAGGATTCTAAGTATGTCAACAGAGAAGGGATAAGCAAAGAAATAATGGATCTCATCTAGTACCTGACTGGACAATTTGTGCACTCAAAGATTATAAACAGGGTGGTTAATTAATCAGCAAAAAATATATTGAGTGAAGTATCCTGCTAAGGATCAGACTCCATAATTATTAAGTGAGGTCAACACCCAAGAAAATATAAATTACCTAGCCACTTTGTTGAAAATATCAGAAAATTATATGAGTTTATTCATCTATTTATCTAAATGCAATCCCTAAAACACAACCACAGGTGAGGTTGCTATGACAAACAATAGAGAAGCATATGGTTAAGTTATTCTCAGAAGCATATGGTTAAGTTAAGATATTCATAGATATATCAAAAATCATAGAATTTCAGATGTCATTATAGAGATGTGATTGAAGAGCTATGGAAGCCCAGATTAATCTACTAGGAAAAAAGTAGTTCATAGAAATTTGGATGAGAAAGCAACATTTAATTTGGATATTCCCAAGTACAATAAAAGAGAAAGAAAATATTGTGCAGGTGCATTTTTATAGGAGACTGGGCTCTAAAGTAAATATATGAGAAAAAATATCAATAGAGTAAAATTTATCCTTGTATATTCCTGAAATCATCCATGAAGTACACATGGATTTGAGTCTACACAATCCTGTAGAATTTTTAACTTTAAAGTCTGAGAACCACCAAGTCAATCTAAAGGACAGAATGAAAGAAACCATGTCTACATGGTCGATGCATGAAAATAATTCTGCTTTTAAAGTAACTTCTTAAAGAGGAATCAAGAGATAATTCTATTGTTTCTTTCTCTGTAGAATTTATCCGATCTTAACATGAAGTCTCTATGATCACTTAAAACAGAGCTTCAAAATTCATGAAGCAAAAAACTAATAAAACTGAAAGAAGAAATTTTAAAATCCAAAATTGTAGATGGAGATTTCAACATTTCTTTCTCTGTAATCAATATAACAAATAGGAAATAAGTAAGAATACAGAAAACTTGATCAATGGTACCAACCAAGCTGACAAAGGTGATATGCACATTCTTCCTAAGTGTATTTGGGACACTCATCAAATGGACCATATTCTGGGCATTAAAACAAACATTAAGAAATCATAAAAATTAGAACCATACAAATTACTTAACCATAGTAAAATTAAACTAGAAACCAGGAATAGAAAGATAGCTGGAAAATCCCCCATGTTTTGAAATTAAAAACATGCTTCTAAATAACTATGAACCACCACCAACAAAAAAAAAAGTCACATGGAAAACTAGAAAATATTTTGAGTTGAATGAAAATGAAAACCCAACATATTAAATATTGTGGGATGTATCCAAGACATTGCTTAGGGGAAAATTCATAGCATTAAGCACATAAATTAAGAAAAAAAATCCAAGTTTCCATCTTAAAAGGTGGGAAAAGAAGAACAAATTAAACGCAAAACAAAGAGAAGTAAGGAAATATAGTTAAGAGGATAAACCAGTGGAATCAAAAGCAGAAAACCAATAGAGAATATCAAAGGTTGGTTCTTCAAAAAAAAAAAAAAAATCAATAAAATTGACAAACGTTAGTTTGATCAAGAGAAAAAAGAGAAGAAACAAATCACCAATATCGGGGATAATAAAAGGGACCATCACTATAAAATCCTACAAATATTGAAAGAAAATAAACAGATGTTAATAACTAGATGTTAAATCACTCTTACCTACTCAAAAAACTTTTGTGCTCATCTAAAAACCTGTTCATGAAAGCCTATAGAGAATCTATTCATAATTCAAAAATCTAGAAACAAGCCAAAGACTCTTCATCAGGTGAAAAGAGAAACAATGGCATCCACAAAATACAATATGACTCAGCAATAAAAATGGATAGAAAGAATACTGATATATGCAATACCATGAACGAATTTCAAATGTGTTACACTAAGTGTAAGAAGACACATTCAAAAGGCTTTATGATATATGATTCCATCTAAGATATATGATTCCATCTATAAAGGCAAAAATATAGGGACAGAAAACAGATCAAAGGTTTCCAAGGAATGGGAGAGGTAAGAAGTACTGACTAGAGCAGGATAGTATGAAGGAATCTTGGGGGATGATGGAATAGTTCATTATCTTGATTGTGATGGTGGTTATGTCACTGTATTTGACAAAACTCATGGAACTTTAATGCAAAAAAAAAGTAAATTTTATTGTTTAGGAAAAACGTGAATAAAACACTACCTGTGACCTTACTGCATATTTTGTGATTTGTCTGTTACTTTGAATTAAAACAAAACAGTGGAGTTGCATCTTGGCAAAGGTCAAGTTCCAAAGTCAGTGATAAGTTAAATATAGGTGTAAAAATAACCACATGCATTGCAGACAGACTCCCATTAAAAACTGTTAAATTTTTAAAAAGTCGTATTTTTTAAATTTTCTTTGAAGTGAAATTTAAAATTCACCCCATATAGGTATATAATTCAATTATTTTAGGAACATATATAGTGTGCAAACATCACCAGGATTCAGTTTTATAGCATTTCCACCATCCCAAATGATTTGCTTGTGCTTATTTGAAATCAATAACCAATCCCCACCCAATCCTAGGCAACTGCTAATGTACTTTCTGTGTCTTTAAATGTTTTTTCTAGTCATTTCATACAAATTCTATCATACAGTATTTGTTCTGCTGTGTTTGTCTTCATTCAGCTTATATAATTTTTCTTAGTTCACCCATGTTGTTAACATGTATCAGTAGACTGTCTCTCTCTCTCTCTCTCTCTCTCTCTCTCTCTCTCTCTCTCTCTTTTTTTCCACATAGCACTATTGCATCAATATACCTACCACATTTTGTTGGGACAACTGGGTGCCTCAGTCAGTTAAGCGTCCAACTCTTGATTTTGGTCCCAGTCATGATCTCACAGTTGGTGAGATCGAGCTCCACATCAGTCTCCATGCATCAGCACAGAGCCTGCTGGGGATTCTCTCTCACCTTCTCTCTCTGCCCCTCCTCCATGTGCACACATGCACATTCTCTCTCTCTCTCTCTCTCTCTCTCAAAATAAATAAATAAACTTAAGAAAAATATATACCACATTTTCTAGATCTATTACCAGCTAATGGACACTCAATTTGTTTCCAAACTTTGACTCTCATGAATAATGCTGCTATGAATATTCACATGTAAACTTTGTGTAGATTTTTTTCTTCATTTCTCTTTTCTTGAGTAAATAACTAGGAGTAGAATTGCTGTACTATATAGTTAGGTATAGTGAACTTTTTAAAAAAGTGACAAACTGTCTTCCGAAGTGTCTCTACAGTTTACATTCCCACCAGCAAAAATGTAAGTTATAGTTTCTCCACATTTCCTGTCAACATTTGCTACTGCAGTTGTTTTGATCACAGCCATTCTAGTGTGTGGACAGTGGTATTTCCTTGTATTTTAACTGCTTCTTCCTAATGACTGGTGATGTTAAACATCCTTTCAGAGAGGTTTATCTGCCATTTGTAGATGTTCTTTGTGGAAATGTCTTTTCAAAGCTTTTGCCCATTTCATTGGGTTGCTTTTCTTTAAGTTGTAAGAATTTTTTATCTATTCTAGATGCAAGTCCTTTGTCAGATATATATATTTTCTCCTAATCTACAACTTCTCTTTTATTATCTTAATGGCTTCTTTTGAAATGAAAAAGTTGTTAATTTTGATTATGTAAAAGATCACAAGATCCGTCATCTAAGATGTTTTTTCTAGCATTTTTACCTGATTCTTGTGGAACTTCATAAACTTCTTTTCTCTCAAAAATCCATTTCTTGAACATGCTCCTTATCTGGCATTAGCATACGACTGTGACAATGAATTCCACACTGAATGAAAACAAATAGATGATGGATCTTGTGGTCTTTTGTCTTAACTCCATTTGCCTGGTATCATGATTCTCTCACATTATCTTCATAGTAACTTATGTTCTTTTATATCAAATCCCAATGGCTTCTCCAAAATACTGAAGAAGAATAGATTGCCCAGTTTAGAGATGAGAAAACTGTAACAATGTTGTTTTTCAAGTATGCAAAGGTTATAGTACAGAGAAAAGTATTCAATATAAACCTCTGTCATTATTATCATTTTAAAAAAGGAAGGGTAGATGTTATAGAGGAGAGAAGAACTAAAAAAAAAAACAATAAATAGGGGCATTTTAGTATTACAAATGAGATCTCAGTTTAGGTTCAACATACACTAAGATCTTACTTACTGGAAATCAGACACAGTATGTCACCTGATTTTATCCTCTTGACAATCCTGTGAGGTAGATAATAGATCTCTATCTATAGACAAAGAGAGCTAAGCTTGGAGTAGATAAATGACTTGTCCGTGGCTGGGGCACCTCCATTGGAAGAGCATGCAACTCTTGATCTTGGGGTTCTGGGTTTGAGCCCCATGTTGGGTACAGATATTACTTAAATATATATATATATAATATATATATATATATTATATATATATATATTTAAAAATTTTTATGTATATGTATTTTTAAGAGCAAGAGAGACAGAGTGTGAGCAGGGGAGGGACAGAGAGAGAGAGGGAGACAAAGAATCCGAAGCAGTCTCCGGGCTTGAGCTGTCAGCACAGAGCCCGACGCGGGCTCGAACTCACAGACCACGAGATCATGACCTGAGCCGAAGGTGGATGCTTAACCAACTGAGCCACCCAGGTGCCCCAATATATTTCTTTTTGAATGAGTTTCCAAGCTTTATTGCTAGTAAGTGAAGTAAGAGTTGAACTCAAAATTAGAGATTGTATACTTTTTCTCAAGTGTTAATTTCAGGAGGAAAAATTATAAAATGCCAGCATACAATTATTTCAGGAAAGAGGCGGTCTTTACAGAAAGCATTTCAATTGTGTGTGATAAATGACAGTTCTTTTCAGGGTCAGTTCTATCTGTGGTGTACAGCTCAATAAAGGTGGGATGCCAAAGGTCAAACCTTTCAGGCTCAGGGTGGCTGCCCCACTTCATGCCTTTTTGAAGAAACCAACACTAACCAAGTGCATACTGCCATTTACCTTGCCTCATTTCTAAAATAAGAAAACTAAAAGTTACTGTCTAAGGCTCTATTCACCTTCAAGTATCTGTTTCCCTTCATCTAACATAAAGATTGTTTAGTGTAATTCCATTATTGAGTTTGATGTTAGATCACAGGGTATGGACTATCAAAGGTCTACCACATTGATTGCATTACGGCTTTATCTGAGGATAAAAGTAAAGTTAGATTTTTATCATTTCCATTCTAGTCCTTTCATTTCTGAAACACACACACACACACACACACACACACACACACACACACACACAAGAAGACCTTAACTAATTACACGCAATGCTTTTCACAAGTGAATATGGTTAATTATTGATATAATCAATCTACTTTTTAAAAAGTTTGGTAGTTTTTCAGAAAAAAAGCATTTAATTTTAATAAACATGAAATATGTACAAAAATGAAAAGGTAATATCAATTATAAGGTTACTTTTTAAAGCAAAGTATTATAACACAGTAGTAATAAAAATATGATTTTCAGCTTTCAATCCATGAAAATTTTATTTAAGTAATTTCATGATCATAGTTTTATTAACCCTCCTCACAAGTTTTACAAAGAAACCATGTTTAAGAGTAGAAATCAGTGATAGGAACAGTAAGAATCACCTTAGTGACAGTCTTGGAAAACTGAGAAAAAGCCCTAGGACTGGTATTGACTGAGGTCATAGTTCTGTGACAACATTGCTGTGTGACCTTACATAGTAAATCAACCCCCCTCATAAGTGACTTACTTATTTGGAAAGAGAATAAGAATCCCTTCCTATTGACTACCTCAAAAAATTAGCTGAAAATTGTATGAGGAAACATAAAAGTACTTTGAATGTTTAGAAATTCAGCAGAAATTCAAACTATCAGCCAATACAATGCACCTGCTCTATAAATCTAACCTTTATTATCTCTTAGGTTTTATTCAGGATGAAGAAACAAAATAGAAATATCCTGTTATTTTAGTTTTAGATTTCTAACTCATTTGTGACAATGCCCTCTATTTCAGTTATTTATCCAACTGCCAAAAACATTAACAGAGGTCCACTTCCACCTGCTCAGCGCTATGCTAGGAGTCATGGAGAATATGGACAAAAGGCATATAAAAGACATGCTCAAGTGGTCCACAGTGTAGCTGAGGAGGCTGAGATAATGGACACTAAGAACAAGAAATGGTCTGCAATAATGAAGTAGAAATTAGATGAGATCAAGGAACTCGGTCAGCAAGTGGTTGTCTCAGTCAATATATTCATGGATTTAAGTTCTTCATCTTAACAATTTATTCAATTATTACATTTTAATCAGGATTTTTATTTTAATATAGTAAGGTTCACATGCAGCTGTAAGAAATGATACAGCATGTCTGGGTGGCTCAGTCGGTTAAGCATCACACTTCGGCTCAGGTCATGATCTCACAGCTGGTGAGTTTGACTCCCAAGTCGGGCTCTGTGCTGACAGCTCAGAGCCTGGAGCCGGCTTCAGATTCTGTGTCCCCATATCTCTCTCTCTCCCTCTCTCTCCCTCTCTCTCTCTTTTTCTCTTTCTTCCCCTCCCCTGCTCGGCTCTCTCTCTCTCTCTCTCTCTCAAAAATAAATAAGCATTAAAAAAATGTTTTTAAGAAATGACACAGCAAGATACCATGCACCCTTAACTCAATTTCCCCCAATGGTAGCATTTGCAAAACTATAGTATAATCAGGATATTAACATGATACAGTAAAGCTACAGACCATTTCTATTACCACCAGACCTTCAAGATGCCATTACAGCCACACTCACTTCTCCTCTGACCACACGCCCTCCTTAACTCCTAGCAACCACACCCATCTACTTTCTCCATCTTTCTACTTTTGGCATTTCAAGAATGCTATGTAAATAAAACCATGTAGTAGGTAACTTTTTTGTTGGCTTTTTTCACTTAGCATAACTCTCTGGAAAATCAGTCATACAGGCTGTTGCCCATATCGATCACTGGTTTCATTCTATTGCTGCGTAGTATTCCATGGTATGGCTGTACCACAATTTGCTTCACCAATCATTTACTGAAGGACATCTGAATTGTTTCCCATTTGGAACTGTTATTAATGAAGGTCCTATAACACCTGTGTATAGGTTTTGGTGTGAACATAAGTTATCATTTCTCTGAAGAAGGCCCAGGAGTACAGTAGGTGTGTGTTTAGTTTTTCAGAAACTGCCAGACTGTTTTCCAAAATGACTAAACCAAAATGACTAATTTACATTACCATGAGCAATATACAGGTGTTTACATGCCTCCTCATTATCACCAGCCACTGGGGTTTTCACTATTTATTTATTTTACCATTCTGATAGGTGTAGAGTGACACGTCATTGTGGTTTTGACTGGTATTCCGCTCGTTGATAATAATGTTGGACATATTCTCATGTGCTTATTTGCTATCTGTACATCTCTAGTAAAATATCTCTTCCTATCTTTGCCCATGTTCTAATTGCACTGCTTGTTTCTTGTACTGCTGAATTTTCTAAGTTCTGTATATATTTTCTAGATACTAGGCCTTTGTCAGATATGGAGTTTGCAATTATGTTCTCCTAGTCTGTAGCTGGTCTTTTTACCCTCTTTTTAAAAAAATTTTTTTTAACATTTATTTATTTTTGAGACAGAGAGAGACAGAGCATGAACGGGGGAGGGTCAGAGAGAGAGGGAGACACAGAATCCGAAACAGGCTCCAGGCTCCGAGCCGTCAGCACAGAGCCTTTTGGTATCAAGTCTTATAGCTATTTGCCTTGGCCCAAACACTGAAGACTTTCTCTTCTTTTTTTAAAAAGGTTTATACTTTTATATTTTATATTTAAGTCTGATCCATTTTTGGTTAATATATTTGAGTTTTATATAAGCTATCAGACTTTGAGACTCTCATTTTTTTTTTGGTCTATGAACATCTAAATGCTCCAGTATTAATTACTAAAAGATCGTCTTTTCTCCATTGACTTGTTTCTGACTCTTTGTCAAATTCAGTTGGTCATATTTGCGTGGATATATTTCCAATTCTCTATTCTGTTCCATTGATCTATGTGTGTATCCCACTGTTAATTCTACAGTTTCATAATGTAGCAGTATACTAAGTCTTAAAATCAGGTACACTGATTCTTCCCACTTTATTCTTCTTTTTAAATTGTTTTAGCTATTCTAGTTTCTTTGAATTCCATATGAGTTTTAGGCTAATAAATACTATAACACATACTATACTATACATATACTATAATGAATATATTATATAATACTATAATACTATAAAAATCACGTTGGAATTTTTCTAGGAAATGTGTTAAATCTGTAAGTCAGTTTGGAAGGATTTGATATAGTAAAGATATCAAATAGTAAAGATATCAAATAGTACAGTTTTAAGTCTTCCAATCTATGAAAATATAATTAAAAATAAGGTATAATATTATGGATTGAATTGTGTCCCTCAAAAAGACATACTGAAATTTTAAGCCTGAAACCTATAAATGTGATTTTTGCAGGAAATAAGGTCTTTGCAGATGTAATCATAAATCCTAATCCAATGACTGGTCTGGCTTCTTCATAAAGCAAAGAAAATTTGGATACAGACACACAGAGATGAGGACGCCGTGTGACAACACAGAGGCATAGATTGGAGTAATGAGTCTACAGGCCAAACAATGCCAAGGATTGCCACTAAGAACAAAGCTAGGAAGAAAACAAGGAGTAGATTCTTCCAGAGAACCTCCAGAAAGGAATCAATCCTATTGACTCCTTGATTTCAGATTCTAGCCTCCAGAACTATGAGAGAATAAATTTCTGTTGTCTTAAGTAAAAAATGAAAAAAAAGAAGATATTTTTCTCTATTTATTTAGACTTTCTTTGATTTCCTTGATCAGTATTGTGTAGTTTTCAGCATATAAACCCTGCACATTTTGTTATATTTACACCTAAATACTTACTTCTTCAAAATTGTGAATGATTGTAAATGGCTTTTAATTTCCATATCCATGTGTTTATAGAGAAATACAATAGGTCTTTGTATGTTTATCTTATATCCTGTGTTTACTGATTTCACTAATTGATTTTAGGAGTTATTTTGTAGATTATTAGGATTTTCTATGTAGACAGTCATTGCATCTGAAAATAGTGGCAGTCCTTTCATTTTGCTTTTTGTTTTGTTTTATTTTGTTTGGGGGTTTTTTGGTAGATGTTTTTATCAGATTGAGAAAATTCCCCCCTACTGTAATTTTTATGAGAATTTTTTATCATAAATAATTATCGAATTTTTAAAATGCTTTTTCTGAACCATTTGATATGATCATGGAATTTTTTTCTTCTTTAGCCTCTTAATAGGGTGGAATACACTGACTGACTCAAATATTAAAACAGCTTTGCATTTCTGGAATAAATTCCACTTGGTAATAGAGTTTAACTTTTTATATATTACTGAATTTTAATTGCTAATATTCTATTAAGGATATTTTCATGTATATTCATGCAATATATGGGTCTACAGTTTGTTGTCATTATTGTTTTTGAATCATCTTTGGTTTGGGCATAAATATAATACTAGCTTCAGAAAATGAATTAGGAAGTACTGTTTCTTTGTTTTCTGGAAGAGATTCTATAGAATTGGTGTTAATTCTTTAAACACCGGGTGGAATTCTCCAATGAAATCAAATGGGCCTATGGGTGCCTGGGTGGCTCAGCGGGGTAAGCATCTGACTTTGGCTCAGGTCATAATCTCAGGATTTGTGAGTTCAATCCCCGCCTCTGGCTCTGTGCTGTCAGCACAGAGCCCACCTCAGATCCTTGGTCCCCACCCCTCTCTTTCTCTGCCCCTCTCCTCACTCATGTTCTCTCTCTCTCTCTCTCTCTCTCTCTCTCTCTCTCACACACACACACACACACACACACTAAACAAAAATTATTTAAAACATTATAAATTCAAGTTCTTTAATAGTTATGGTGCTATTCAAATTATCTATCTCATATTGAGTTAGTTGTGGTACTTTGTGATGAATTGGACCATTTATGTGTGTAAAAGTTGTTCCTGTGGTGAAAAGGAATGCTTTCTATCAACCAGAATGGAGATATAAATTCAAACACCCCACTTGGACTTCTCTGTCATCAGGCTGCTGATGGTATTTGTTCACCTCATTACAGCCTCAGGAGGTGAAAGTCTCAAGTATCCCCCTGGGCCTCTTCTTACATGAATAGTGGTGGGGCCACATTTTTTTTCTGTGGTATTTGGCTGGAGATTATTGTCTAAGAAGTTTCTGTCTTACAAGGCTGCCCCTTTCTTGCTCCTTTAATTAGAGAGAGCAGGCATTTCTTACTGTTTTGGTTTGGCTTGGGTTTTGTTTTGGTTTTGTATTGTCCTCTGTGTCTGTGGACCTTTCTGGGATGCCAGCTCTTCAGCTTTCAAAGCTTATCAGGATGCTGTCTCAGGTTCTAAAGACCTTAAAGAGTCTGTTTATTTTCTCCACTTTTCAGAGTCTCCTTATGTATTTTTTATAGGTAGTATTCAGACTTTGTAGTTGTACTTAGCAGGATGAACAGGGAAAAGTATGCCTGTTCTACCTCTCAGAAACAGAAGTCATCCAGGGCTTAGTTTTAAATAATTAGTTTCAAATAAATTGACAGAGATGAACTTGTGGTACATTAAACAGCCTGATCAAAACACAAATCTTTACTTATGAAACTAATCCTTTGCCCCTTTATGGACAGTCTGCTACGTCTCAGGAGAAGAAAGCTCAAGAGAGGAAAGGAGAAAAACAGAAAATAGGAGAAAATGGAAGAGTTTTTGTATGCCATTGCTTACTTTACTCCTGCCTCACCCTCAAGGCAAGTGTAGGACCCCAAAATACCAAAAAGTCAGGCATATTCTAAGGCTGACTCCAACATCAGTCTAGCCAATAGAGATTATCTATCTATCTATCTATCTATCTATCTATCTATCTATCTATCTATCTGACATATATAGACATATATGTCTATCTATCTGACATATATTTTAATCACTCACTTTTTAGGTACTCTCATGCTAAACACAACAGAGAAAATTAAGTTAAAAAATCAAAGTCTCTCTCAGAATACCTTAACAACCTGCATACAAAAAATACTATAATAATAGTAAGGTTCTAGTGAATGACATAAAATAGGCCACATTGCTAGGAAAGGATTAAGTATGTTTGTATTGGGAACCATAAGTTTTTCTTTTTTCTCTGGTTTCCTCGCTCCTTGTAACCAAATCCAACACCTACAAGATCAGACATCAGTTCTAAAAGCCAATTCTGAGAGAGGCTGGAAGTATATCAATTGATAAATAACTCATCCTCTTTAAGCCTGTAATGAGATGGCTAATCCAGGAACACTGGCCTCCTAAGCTCCCCTCAGAATTTCCTTCATCCTTTGCTGCACCAGAGGATGGGGCTGGCCAGCCCTGTGCATCTGAATCTCAGACTCACTTTATCACCGTCCTACGTCAGCACAGGGCTTGGCTCCTGCCATGTTTGGTCAGGTCTCCTACAATGGTATCTCCTGACATCCTGGATCATGAAAATTAGCTAGTGGGATTTCCAACCACTGTTTCCCTCTAGCAGGTATTGTTAATCATTTCATTATAATGAAGCCAGTGACTTCCAGAAAATGGGTAATCTAACAAACAAAGATAAAGTTTTTGTTCTTCAAAAATGAAGCAGATTTCTGCTTCGGGCAATGGAAATCACTTTGTTTCTCACCAAGTGCCTGTTGAAAATACCTATAAAAGCTGAACAAAACGTATAAAACTGTACGTTTGAAGTCATCAGAGAGTCATTAAGATAAAGAGAAGCTTCATGGCCAAGAGTCTGAAAGAAGGGGAGCCAAGAGAAGTTTACCCCCAAAGCAGCAGCTGAAAGGCTTACAGATTGAATGAAACATTTAAAAGTTGCACAGGAAAAGGCAACAAAAACTTGAGTTCAGAGTCTTCCAGGGATTAATAGCCTTAGGTGAAGACATAGGATGTCATTAGGGACCCCAGGGCACTTCAGCCTACAAGTAAGTGTTAAAAGGAAAACAGATCAGCCCTCATAAGAACCTAAGAAAAGCCTTAGGTCAGCTCAACCCCTTAAAGGATTGAGGTGATTGGCATTTGACCAAGCTACTGGTCAGAAGCAAATCTAACTCCTACATGGAAAAAGAACATTCATTTAACCTCAAAATATCTCACGAGTTTTCTTTTACTATATATGACAATACAATATATGACACTCAATAAAAAATAATCAGCATATTAAAAAAATCTGACCAAATAACAAGAGGAAAAAAAACAGATAGTGCATAAAGACCCATGAGAAATCCAGTTATTGTATGTTTCTGATAGAAACTTCAAAATAACTGAGATTAAATAGTTAAATAACTTGATAAAATTAAGCAGAGTTAACAATGATGAAAACAAAGACAATGTAAATTCTAGAATTGAAATTAAGAACTTTGTAAATATATATACCAGTATGTCATACAGAACTGAAGGAAAAAAATCAGTGAATTGGAAGATGAGTCAAATATTAAGATCAAAAGAAGGAGAAAAAAATGATAGAAAATGAAGAGTATGTCAAATTTATAGGACATGCACAAATGAAAAGATTAATATACATGTAATTTATTTTTTAATGTTTATTTACTTTGAGAGAGAGAGAGACAGAGAGAGAGAGAGAGAGAGAACATGAGCTGGGGAGAGGTAGAGAGAGAGGGAGAGCGAAAATCCCAAGCAGGTTCCATGCTGTCAGTGCAGAGCCCAACTCAGGGCTCTATCTCACAAACCATGAGATCATGACCTGAGCCAAAATCAGGAGTTAGATGCTCAATTGACTGAGCTACCCAGGCGTCCCAACATACATGTAATTTAAATCTAAGTAGATAAATAGAAAAATGGGGCAATGGCGATATTTGAAAAGATGATTACAAAGAATTTTCAAAAATTGATCAAATACTGTAAGCTACTAATTTCTTAAAAATTCTGTGAACAGGGGCACCTGGGTGCCTCAGTCAGTTGAGTGTCCAACTTCGGCTCAAGTCATAATCTCACCGTTTGTGAGTTCAAGCCCTGCATTGGGCTCACTGCTACGGGTGCAGAGCCTGCTTTGGATCCTCTGCCCCCCTCCTCTTTCTTCTGCCCCTCCCCAACTTGTGTGTGCTCTCTCTCCCTCTCTCAAAAATAAATAAAAACACTTTTCAAAATGCTATGAACCTTAAGAAGAATCAATAAAAAGAAAACAACCCAGCTAGGTATATTATAGTAAAATTGCTGAAGACCAAAGTCAAAGAGAAAACCTTAAAAAAAGATATATGATAAAAAAAAAGTATATATTTTTTTTTAATTTTTTTTTCAACGTTTATTTATTTTTGGGACAGAGAGAGACAGAGCATGAACGGGGGAGGGACAGAGAAAGAGGAAGACACAGAATCGGAAACAGGCTCCAGGCTCTGAGCCATCAGCCCAGAGCCTGACGCGGGGCTCGAACTCACGGACCGCGAGATCGTGACCTGGCTGAAGTCGGACGCTTAACCGACTGCGCCACCCAGGCGCCCCAAAAAAAAGTATATTAACTGCAAGGAGATGTGGACAATAAGACTGACAGCTGAGAGCTGACTTCTCAACTGAAGTAACAGACATCAGAAGACAGTAGAAAAATACCTTTCAAGGACTGGGGGCTAGCTTGGGGGAAAGGCACTAACCCATAACAAAGGTTGGAAACATACTAGAATGTGAGCAAGTGGAATTAAAATATACTATAGCTCTTGCATTGAGTTGGTAATGGTAAAAAATGGTAATTTACATTAGACTTCAATAATTCAAGGATGCATTTTATAAACTAAGGTAACTAATAGTATAATGGTAAAAGAATGTGTATCTAACCAGCTCACATGGGGAGAAATGGAAAAATAAATAATACCAAATCCACCTAAAGGAATATAAGAGAAGGAAAATACAGAGCAGAATGGGTAAACAGAAAACAAATGGTTTTAAACTAAATTTATCAATAACATCAAATGTAGATAAACTATTCAATTAAAAACAAAAAACCAGTTCACCTGAATTAAAAAAATATATATATATCACATGCTGCTTACAAGAGACACACTTGAGGGGCGCCTGGGTGGCTCAGTCGGTTGGGCGGCCGACTTCAGCTCGGGTCATGATCTCGCGATCCATGAGTTTTGAGCCCCGCGTCGGGCTCTGTGCTGACTGCTCAGAGCCTGGAGCCTGTTTCAGATTCTGTGTCTCCCTCTCTCTGACCCTCCCCCGTTCATGCTCTCTCTCTGTCTCAAAAATAAAAAATAAATAAATAAATAAAAACGTTAAAAAAAAAAAACAAGAGACACACTTGAAATAACAGAATATACAAAGGTTGAAAGTAAAAATAGGAAATACATATACCACAAGAATACCCATCATAGTATTTCGATCAGTCTCAAAGTAGACTTTATGCAAGAAGAACCACTTGAGATGAAATGGCTATTCTCAATGATAAAAGAGTTAATCCATAAGGAAGATAAACCATTTTAAAATTTGTGCACAATTAATAAACAGCCTCAAAACATATGAAGAAATTAGTGGGAGATTCAATTCTTTTATGCAGGAATGAATACACCAAACAAGAACACTCAGTAAAGAGATACAACATAACAAAAAAATGTAATTACAAATTTGATCTAGTTGACCTTTTAGAACATTGCAATCAATAACTATATAATAACATTCTTTCCAAGTACACAATGTATCAAAATTAACATATAATGGTCCATATGCTATTTCAAAGGTTTGAAATTATAGAGCATATTTTTTAACCTTAGTGGAATTAAGCTAGAAATGACTAAAAATCTCACTAGAAAACACCACATGCTTGGGAAATAGGCTGTACATTTGATAACTCATAAGCAAAGAAGAAATCATAAGAGGATTAGGAAATAGTTTGAACGAAATTATAATGAAAATACTGTACCTCAATACTTAGACGTTTTCTACAAAGTTGTGCTTAGAAAATAATTTACATCCTTTATGGGGTGCCTGGTTGAATATCCGACTCTTGATTTTGGCTCAGGTCATGATCTAATGGCTCATGGGATCCAGCCCTACATCAGTCTCTGCACTGCCTAGGATTCTCTCTTCCTCTCTCTCTCTCCCCCTTCCCCATTCTTTCTCTCCTCCCCTCAAAATAAATAAACTTTAAAAGAAAAAGAGAAAAAATTACATCCTTTAAAAATATATTAGAATAAGGACTGAAAATCAATGATAAAAGAATACCAAGAAATTTTAAAAGAAGAGCATGTTTAATGCAAAGAAAGTATTAAAGGAAACAAGAAATAAGAGTATAAGTTAATATAACTGAAACAAAGGCACAATAGAGAGAGGGATACAAAAAAAAAGTGGTTCTTTGAAAAGACTAATATAACTGATAAACACTTGGCAATATTAATCATGAAAAAATAAAAGGCAAAAATAAATATTATCAACAATGAAAGATGAGATTTTACTACAAATCCTGTAGATGTTAAAAAGATAAGAATGGGGGCGCCTGGGTGGCGCAGTCGGTTAAGCGTCCGACTTCAGCCAGGTCACGATCTCGCCGTCCGGGAGTTCGAGCCCCGCGTCGGGCTCTGGGCTGATGGCTCAGAGCCTGGAGCCTGTTTCCGATTCTGTGTCTCCCTCTCTCTCTGCCCCTCCCCTGTTCATGCTCTCTCTCTGTCCCAAAAATAAATAAACGTTGAAAAAAATTTAAAAAAAAAAGATAAGAATGGACTATTTTGAGAAGCTGTGTGCCACTGAATTTGAAAATTTAGGCAAAATGGACAAATTACTAGAAAAATACAAGCTAACCAAAATGATCCCTCCAAAACATAAAAGTATGAATAATCCTAACAACTATGACTTAAATAGTGTGCCTTTCTTTCTCTCTCACTCTCTGCCTCCCTCCCACCCCCTTCCTTTGCGTCTTTCTATGACTTTGCCTGGTTCTCTTCTACTGCAGATGTATCTCCTATAGGTGGGGGGGGAGGGGGGGAAGGTGGAAGAATGGCAATGGCTACAGAGACTACAGGCTCACCTCATCTCAGCTAGTGAGGCTCCCAAATGAGAGAACTTGTCTCTTATGGCATTAGAATATAAAACCCCAGGGAAACAGATGTGAAAACTATACGTGTCACATTCTACCCCTAGAGTTGGGGTGAGGAGTGAGGTGGGGATATTTGGCAACCTCACGAGAACCCAACAGACAGACAGATGGCTGGTTCCCCAAAAGAAAACAGGGTACTGCTTCCAGAAAAAAGAGAAAGGAGGCTGAGAATGAAAACAACAGCAGATGTCTACTATATTTCTCTTAATGATTCCCAGTCCTGAAGTATTAACAATATGCATAGCTATGCTGTTTTTTCCTGACATCAGTAAGAGTCAGAATTCCGTTTTGAACCTCAGGTGACGAAAAGCACTGCCATCACCCAGAACATGGGTCACGTAGCATTCAGTGTTTTTATCTTCAAAATGTGGGTGTCTCTTTGTCTGTGTGAAGGCTGAATAAAATTATATGATGTATAAATCTTTAGATATGGGTATTAAATGCTATGCAGATTTTATTGAGATTATTAGTAACAACTCCAAAGCCTTGGTTCCTTCAGTTAAGGGAACCACTGAAATTAATCTCAGGTGTGGATAAATCACACCCCAAATCTAAAATAAACAGCTTTAAGAGATTATTTGAAAAAGGTTATGGTTTAAAATTATAAAAACTTTTTTTAAGTTTATTTATTTATTTTGATATAGAGGGGAGGAGAGGGTCTGAGATAGAGGGAGAGAAAGAATCCCAAGCAGGCTCTCAATGTCAGTACAGAGCCTGAAGCAGGACTCAAATTCATGAACAGTGAGATCATGACCTGAGGTGAAATCAAGAGCCGGATGTTTGACTGAGCCACCCATGCACCCCTAAAATAATAAAAACTTTGTGAGACTCACATCAATGTGTTAGTCAACTATTTCCTTGGCCCTACCATAATATATTCTTTCCTTCTTATGATTAAAAAAACCCTTTTAATGATACATGTGAGCAGAAAAATACATATGCCTTAAATGTAAAACTCACTGGGTTTTCATAAACTACACACATACATGTAAGTAACATCCAGATCAAGTTCTTCCCATAACTTGATCATATGGAAGATCTTTCAGATTGACAAACTCAGGTTGAAGTTAAGCAACTCATATTCTAATCTTAAAAATGCACTGTTTGGGATGCCTGGGTGGCTCAGTTGGTTGAGCATTCAACTCTGGATTTTGGCTCAAGTCATGATCCCACAGTCATGGGTCAAACCCTGTGTCAGCCTCCATGCTGAGCATGGAGCCTGCTTGGGATATTCTCTTTCTCTCTCAAATAAAATTAAAAAAAAAATTTTTTTTTAATGTGTTATTTGATTTTAGGGTCTTCCTTATATCCTTTCTGCTACTTTTCCTCATCTAGAAGCTAAGAGCAACATATGTCCCACCTGTGTCACACTTCAGTTCTAGGACTATACTGCAGGTAACCAAGTCCCTCTCCCTAATAAACTTGTCTCTCCTTTGGTGTCCCTCTCAGCCTACATGAGCTTTATCCAGTCACCCTGGCTCACTGCTCAGTTTCCACCCATCCTCTGAATGCCTGCATTGCCCAAGACGGAATCCTGTCCTCAACTTTCCCACCTTCACACATTCTCATTCAATTCTCCTTCTCTGGCCAATTTCATCTGATCATTTTAGTGCTGTGACTCTCAAGGGTAAATCCAAATCCTGATTGTTCTCCCCAACTCCAGTCCAAGGTTTTCAACTGCCAGTTCAAGTCCTGTTGATAAATCAAATATGACCTATCAAAAACAAATTCATCTTTCCTCCCCAAACTTTCTCCTTATTTCCTATCCTTTATTTCAGTTATCACTTTGTGACCCAGGTAAGGAATCTTGAAATGACCACCTCTCCCTGGCTCATTTGCCAAGACTTGTTCTTTCTACTTCCATAATGTCCTCTGAAATGAAATACCTCTTTCCCTCCATTCCTCCCCCACTCCTCTAACTCAGTTCTTTCTCTCCTGCCAGCACTACTACAAATGTTTCCTGACTGGCCTGCTAGTCATCAGTCTCATTTCTACAACCCATCTCCCATTCTCTAATTGATATATTTTCCTAATGCATGTCACATCATGGCAGGCTTCTGCTTCAGCCATTTTGCATTAGAGGCAGAATAAAGACCAAACTCCTTAGCCTGGCAACCTGCCTCATTTCCAGAACTTTCCACTATGAAATAGCTTCATACAATTTGAATTTGATCCTACAGGATCATTGCTCCTACATTTCAATAATACTATGCTTTTGTTTCTAATGTTCTGCCTCTTCTCTACCTACTACAACAGTATGTATCCTTCAAAGTAAGGCAAGTATAATCCTCACAGAATAAATCACTCCATTTCAGAATCCAGAGCTTAAAAAAATACATACATTAAAACTTAAAAAGTACAACAATTTTGTGTATACTTCGTGCCAGCATTCTAATAGACATTTTATATAATTCATTTAATCATCACAGCAATGCTGTATTTTAGAGGTGACAACAAACTGGGGTTCATTAGGATTGAATGATTCACCCCAGACCTTACTGTGTCAGACAAATACAGGAACCAGAAACAAAATTCAGAATTATATGACTCCAAGTTCAATTTTCTTTATACTCTGTAGAAAAATTTCTATTAAGTGGTTGTCTATTCAACTTGCCCTAAGGAGAATGTATGTTCTCAGATTGCTGAGAATATGAATTATTTAGTTTTGTCCCCTCCCTAAACTTAGCATACACACACACACACACACACACACACACACACACACACACACACCCTAGCTGGGTTTCTTTCATAACAATCTGACTCAGTAAATGTTGAATAAATGAATGGATACTTTGCCAGGATCCCTTCACAAACATCTACTCAGTTTTTATGATAGATGTTAACAATAAAAGAGCTATATTTATCCCTGTGGAACTCACAAACATAGAGGACAACAAAAGTAAAACAACATCACTTGGTATAGTTATTAGTCTAGAAGTAGCTCACATATGAGGCAAACCTACTTTTAATATGTATTCCCCTTCCCTAATAAGAAAACAGGTCTCTCTAATTATCAAACTAATTTGAGCGATAGCACCAAAAATAGAAGGAATCTAGCACAGAGGTGGGTCCATTCTGAAATGCTTTGTTCTGAACACTCAGCATGTAATCTTGCTGCTTAGAAGATCTTTTACCTTTTATCCATGTATCTTTATCATTCAAACCCAAGGCCATGGTTCCATTCTGCAATATCTTCCTCTCTCTCTAGAAGCATCTGTATTTTTGGCTGCCATACCTTCCTACTGGGAACTTGGCACCTGCTTCTTTTCAAACTGGGTTCTCCAGTTTTCCTTTGATGATCATTCCTCACATGAGCACTGAGTGCCCTAAATTATAACCTTTCAGCAGATTTATTTCTGCTTACACCAGTCAAACTAAGATTCTGTGATTTAAAATCAAGAATCCTGCCTGATACAATCCCAGTCTTCTGATTGACATATACAGGGCAATCACAAAACCAGTGTGCTAATCCCAACAATTCTATTTTTTTTTTTCTGTTAAAATATAGCATATGGATCCCAGAAGAAGAGAAAGTTGGAGAACAAAAAGGCCAGACTGTTGTGTTTGTTTGCCAAGCTCTGGAACATTCTTTTTTTTTTTTTTTTTTTCACTTTTTGATTATTTTTCTGGAATATTCTCTTAGCCTATAGGCCATAAGAGAGGTTGAGATAGGTGAGATGTGATAAGCGAGTTCTTAAAATATATAGCACATATCACAAATTTGCAATGGGTATTGTACAATCTTGTTGGTGAATAAAGGAGAAATTCATCTAGCAAAATTTAAAATTAAAGTAACTGTAGCATTCTTTTTCTTAATGTTTGAAAAGCTAATTAATTGTGGTGCCTGCCAATTTAGAATAGAAATGTTTAAAGACAAAAGAATCTAATTTAGAGAACTCTCTACAAAAGTCAGCTAGATTTATCAACAAAAGAGAAGAGACTATTGTCTCAAGTGTCTTTGTGCTGTTTTTTTTCTTCCTATCCTCTACCAAAAAAAAAAAGAAAAGAAAAGAATGAGTATATTAAAAGAAATGCTAATGACAGAAGTTTTCACTAATGTTTTAAATTGGCTTTTTATAAAGCAACAATTACATGAACTATAAAATGGATAATATACAGAGGATCATTGATGAAATACCCTGAGAGCTTCAAAATGACTTACAGTAAAAATTCATATTTGAACATCTTGCCATCAGAACTGCTGAGTGTAAAATAATATCCACATTAATAATATAAACACACAGGTACACGAAAGAAAAATTATTTAAAATAGATTCATCTCTTTTTATCTATGATCATGAAATTCAAGAATCAATAATGGATTCATTCCAGTCCCCTAAATTCATTTCAGTCATTACTTTTGAACTTTTTTGCTTAATTAATGAACTAATTAGCTCATTAAGAAAAAGCAAGTAGTAGATAGAATGGCCTATCTTGAATATTTTCCTGACCCTAACTTTGAAGAAATTCCATAAAAAATCACCATAGGGGCCCACCAGTAATGAGAGGTAAAGAGACTTGAAAACTCACAGCCTGGAGGAATGGAACAGTGGATGAGGTATGAAGACAGCCGACATCTCACAGTTGTAAGTTCTGAAAGGGCAGACCTATGCCGGCCGACTCCATCTTGTTCTGTGTCCTCCACCTTGACCACGCCTCCTCCCCTTGAGTAACCTCCCGCTCACCCGTTCAAACTTCCCGAACAGGACTCCGACCCTTCCCCAGCCAATCAGCTGAGGCCACAGCCATTACCCCACCAACTGCCCCTAGACCCCTATAAAACCTTTGTGCTTTTTTTTTTTTTTTTTTTAATTTTTTTTTCAACGTTTATTTATTTTTGGGACAGAGAGAGACAGAGCATGAACGGGGGAGGGGCAGAGAGAGAGGGAGACACAGAATCGGAAACAGGCTCCAGGCTCTGAGCCATCAGCCCAGAGCCTGACACGGGGCTCGAACTCAGGGACCGCGAGATCGTGACCTGGCTGAAGTCGGACGCTTAACCGACTGCGCCACCCAGGCGCCCCACCTTTGTGCTTTTGAAACTCGCTCTCTCTCTCCGGTATCTCACCCCTGTGTCGGTGCAGGTAGGGGATTGAGCTCGAGCTAGCTCGAATAAAGGCTCTTTGCTTTTGCATCGGACTCGGCTCCCTGGTGGTCTTTGGGGATTGCAAATTCTGGGCACAGTATTTGGGGGCTCGGCCCGGGATCCCCAAGACCCCCGAGGGACCCCCGAATCGGAGAGCCTGACTGGCCACGGTTAGTGTCTGTTTGTTCCGTCTTTTCTGTGTGAGCTCATTTCTGAAATCGGTTTTGGAGGGATGTGGAATCCCCTCATCTGGTGGTGCCTGGCACAGTCTAAGTGGACGCACTGGAGGACCACGGGCCGGGAGTTTTGGAAGTCATTCCGATCCTCCCTTCTGGAGGGACATGGAATCCCCTCATCGGTTTTGGAGAGACGTGGAATCCCCTCAAAGGTCTGAGCTAGCTTTCAGTTTTGCTTCCACGGAGTTGGAATACTGTCTCTAAGGGCCCTCTGTTTGTCTGTTTCTGTGTTTCTCTGTTCTGTTCTGTGGACTTACTGGACAGACGTTATGGGACAGACTCAGACTACCCCTCTACCCACCCTCTTGGCTTAAGCCCTTCCTAGCCCCACTCCCTCCGGAGCCAAAGCCCATTCTTGCTTTGCAGGGGACAAAGAAGAAGAAAAGTCTTACCCAGCCTTCAGCACCCCTCTACCCTGTCCTACAGGGGGGTACTGAAGAAGAATTAATTTTTCCTCCCCCGTATAACCCCTCTAGGACGCCAGAAGAACACCATCCTCCCCCTCCGGGGGAGGCAGACACTGTTCTGAGAGCAGGAGGCGGAAACGCTCTTTACCAGACAAAGGGCTCAGAGGGAGCAATCTGCCTCCACCACCAACTCCACTATTCTGCCCCTACGAGCCACCGGACCCCCAGACGCGGAGGGGAATCAGCCCCATCACTATTGGCCTTTCGCCACTAGTGACCTCTACAATTGGAAAGCTCAGAATCCTAAGTTTTCCGAGGAACTGGCAGGGCTTCTTGATTTATTAGACTCTGTTCTTTTTACCCATCAGCCCACGTGGGATGATTGCCAGCAGCTTTTGCAGGTCCTGTTCACGACTGAGGAAAGAGAAAGAATCCTCAATGGGGCCCGAAAACTAGTTCCGGGCGCAGACGGGAATCCCACCACCAACCAGGCTCAGATAGATGCCTCCTTCCCCTTAACTCGGCCCCAGTGGGATTTCAACATGGCAGAAGGTAAGGAGAGGCTCCGGGTCTACCGCCAGACTCTAATGGGGGGGTGTCCGAATGGCTGCTAGAAAGCCAACCAATTTGGCCAAGGTAGGAAATGTACAACAGGGAAAAGATGAATCTCCGGCTGCCTTTTTAGAACGGATCATGGAGGCATTCCATACCTATACCCCCATGGATCCAGAGGCTCTGGAAAGCAAGGCAGCTGTTATCATGGCCTTTGTAAACCAATCAGCCGTAGACATTAGGAGAAAATTACAGAAAATAGATAGACTAGGAGAAAAAAGTCTGCAGGACTTACTGGTGGTAGCCGAAAAGGTATAAAATAACTGGGAGCCTCCTGAGGACAAGCAGGCTCGCTCCATGGCGGCTGCCAGCAGTAAGCAGACTCGAGACCTGGCCAGAATACTACTAGCTACCACTGCTGACTTCCCTGAGGAGCGAGACCGCCGTCTCCGGCAGCTGGCAGACGACGCAAGAAAAGGTAAAGGAACCACCAAGTGGGGGAAGCAGAGGCTGCAGAAAGATCAGTGCGCATACTGCAAGGAGATAGGGCATTGGGCCCGAGATTATCTGGAAAAGGCCGGAGGGAAGGGAAGCAAGACTGATCAAGTAAAAGTCTTAGAGCTAGATGAACTGAGTGATTAGGGGAGTCGGGGTTCAGACCCTCTCCCCAAACCCAGGGTAACTCTTAAAGTGGAGGGGACCCCTGTTGACTTCCTCGTCGACACCAGAGCGCAACATTCCGTCCTCCGCACCCCACAAGGAAAACTAGCCAGCAAGAAGTCCTGGGTACAAGGGGCAACTGGTATGAGCCAGTATTCATGGACTACCCGAAGAACGGTAGATTTGGGAACGGGCCGGGTATCCCACTCCTTTATGGTAATACCAGAATGCCCCTACCCGCTGTTAGGACCGGACTTACTGACCAAGATTGGAGCTCAGATAACTTTCAGACAAGGGGGGCCTCAGGTCACCAATGGCAAGGGCCACCCCATCCAGGTCCTGACCATGAAACTGGAGGATGAATACCGCCTCCACCAGGAGGCGCCCCCGAGAGAGGATAATATAGACAAATGGCTACGAGAATTCCCCTCGGTTTGGGCAGAGACGGGGGTGGGGGGGAGAGGAAGGAATAGGACTAGCCACTCACAGGACTCCAGTCCTGGTAGAGCTCAAGCCAGGAGAGAGTCCGGTAAGGATCAAACAATACCCCATGTCTCAGGAGGACCAGAAGGGGATCCAGCCACACATCCGGAGACTACGAAGCTTAGGGGTACTAAGTGTTCCTTGCCAGTCTCCCTGGAACACCCCCCTACTGCCGGTCAAAAAGCCTCACACAAATGACTACCGACTGGTACAAGACCTCCGGGAAGTAAATAAGAGGGTCCTGGACATACACCCAACTGTTCCCAACCCATATAGTCTCTTGAACTCCTTGGCACCCTCCAGGGTCTGGTATACTGTACTAGATTTAAAGGACGCCTTCTTCAGTCTGCCGCTGGCACCCCAAAGCCAACCCTTGTTCGCCTTCGAGTGGCATGATCAGGAGGAGGGCTACAGTGGGCAACTCACCTGGACACGGCTACCTCAGGGAATCAAAAATTCACCCACCATCTTCGACGAGGCACTACACGAGGACCTGGGTGAGTACAGAAGGGAGCACCCTGGCCTCTGATTGCTGCCAACATGGCCAAAGACTGTGAGTGAGGGACCCAGGACCTGCTGGCTACCCTGGGGGCCTTAGGGTACCGGGCATCCTCGAAGAAGGCTCAGATATGCAGGGAGAGGGTAAGTTACCTGGGATATATCCTGGAGGGCGGACAGCGGCGGTTATCAGATGCCAGAAAAGAAACTGTCCTAAAGCTCCCTACTCCCACCTCCCAAAGAGAAGTGAGGGAATTCCTAGGCTCAGCCGGCTACTGCCACCTCTGGGTTCCAGGTTTTGCTGAGATCGCCAGGCCCCTATATGAAGCTACCAAAGAGAGGAAAACATTTAAATGGGCTGAAAAAGAAGAAATTGCCTTTAATCAGTTAAAAAAAAGGCCCTCCTAAGTGCCCCAGCCCTTACGAAGACATTACGAAGCCCTTCCACCTCTTTGTAGACGAACACAAGGGAATAGCAAAAGGGGTTCTAACTCAAGCCTTAGGCCCCTGGAACCGCCCGGTGGCTTACCTGTCCAAGAAACTAGACCCAGTGGCTGCCGGCTGGCCGCCACGCCTAAGAATTATTGCGGCAACAGCACTCCTAGTCAAGGACGCAGACAAACTGACCCTAGGACAGGAGATCTGGATCACGACCCCACACGCCATTGAAGGGGTCCTGAAACAGCCTCCCGATAGATGGATGAGCAACACAGGTATGACTCATTACCAAAGCCTCCTACTCAACCCTCCACGAGTGCGGTTCCACCCCAGTGCAGCCCTCAATCCTGCAACCCTGCTGCCCGACCCTGACCTTGGTGCTCCACTACATGACTGTGGAAATCCTGGAACAAGTACATAGATTCCGGACGGATCTAACGGACCAGCCCCTCCCCGATGCCGAGGCTACTTGGTTCACTGATGGCAGCAGCTTTGTGCAAGATGGACACAGGAGGAGTTACAGCGGATCAAGAAACTCCCCATGGCCCAGGAGATAAAGGGATGGTGGTATACACCTAACAAGGAGCTCGTGCTGCCGGACCGGCTCGGAGTCTCAATATTAGAGCACATGCATCAGTCTACTCACATGGGGGCCCAAAAATTAAAAGACTTAACCCGACATGCCAGAATCAAGATTCGCCAACAGGACACCAAAATAGAGCAAGTTGTATCTGCCTGCAAGACCTGCCGGCTCACCAACGCGAGAGCCACATCAAATAAAAAAGGAACCAGGCTCAGAGGCACCAGACCGGGAGCCCAATGGGAAGTCGACTTCACTGAAGTCAAACCAGGAAAGTATGGTTATAAACATCTTTTAGTATTTACAGGCACCTTCTCTGGCTGGGTGGAGGCATACCCAACCAAGCATGAAACGGCTCAGACGGTGGCTAAGAAGCTACTAGAAGACATCTTACCCAGGTATGGTTTTCCTGCCATGGTAGGATCAGACAATGGACCAGCTTTTATCTCGCAGGTAACACAGGCAGTAGCCAAGGCGGTGGGGGCAAACTGGAAATTACATTGTGCTTATAGGCCCCAGAGCTCAGGACAGGTAGAAAGAATGAATAGAACCCTAAAAGAGACCCTTACCAAATTAACCATGGAGACTGACGGGGACTGGGTGACTCTCCTACCGTACGCCCTTTACCGGGTTAGAAACACTCCTTACACTCTGGGTTTTACTCCCTACGAGATCATGTTTGGCAGGCCACCCCCCTGTTATTCCCAGCCTTCGAGCTGAACTTATTGCTGAGTTTAAAGATCAAGAACTTTTTCTTTCCTTGAGCGGGCTCCAGAGGGCGCACGAGGACATTTGCCCACGCCTCCGTGCCATCTACGAGGCTGGCCCGACCCCGACACCTCATCAGTACAGGCTGGGAGACTGGGTCTATGTCAAGAGGCACCACCGAGAGACCCTCGAGCTGCGCTGGAAGGGACCCTACATCGTGGTGCTGACAACCCCCACCGCTCTCAAAGTAGACAGCATCGCGACCTGGGTCCATCACACCCACGTTCGGCCAGCGGACCCCTCCTTGATCCGGAAGGACTTCATCACGCGATGGGCCGTCAATCGGGACCAACACAACCCGCTCAAGCTCAAGCTACAGTGCATTCGACCCACCTAATATTGGTAACTCTGTTAACTCTGCTTGTCATTGCTCATGCTGCCGGGAGTCCCCACGCCCCCCAAAACATCACCTGGCAGATCATAGATACCAGCTCGGGGACAATACTTAATCAGACCTCCCAGAGCCACCCCAGGGACACTTGGTTCCCAGAACTTTGAGTAAACCTCCAAACTCTGTTCCCCTCGTCACCATAAATGCAGCTGGTCCCATGATTGGGTCCGTAAGCTACATGACAAGGGGGGAATGAAAGGGCGGACCTACGCTGGCCGACTCCATCTTGTTCTGTGTCCTCCACCTTGGCCACACCTCCTCCCCTTGAGTAACCTCTCGCTCACCCGTTCAAACTTCCCGAACAGGACTCCGACCCTTCCCCAGCCAATCGGCCGAGGCCACGACCCTTCCACAGACAATCGGCTGAGGCCACAGCCATTACCTCACCAACTGCCCCTACACCCCAGTAAAACCTTTGTGCTTTTGAAACTCGCTCTCTCTCCCTGGCATCTCACCGCTGCGTCGGTGCAGGTAGGGGATTGAGCTCGAGCTAGCTCAAATAAAGGCTCTTTTGCTTTTGCATTGGACTCGGCTCCCTGGTGGTCTTTTGGGGATCACGAATTCTGCGCATAACAGCTCAAGCTGAAAATCCTGGCTGTAATTTCTGTATTCATATCCCCATGTCTAACTCATTAGCAAATTCAGTTTACTCACCCCCAAAACATACCTGAGAGACATCGATTTCTTTCCATTCTCCCTGGTACCACACACCATTATTAAGGAATGAACTCCTACACCAGCTTCTTAACTGGTCTTCTGTTGCCACTGTTAACCCACCTGCAATCCATTTTCCACATGACCCAAGAATGACCTTCTAAAAACCTAATCGGATGGTTTCACCTCTCTTCTAAAAACTTCTCATTGGCTTCCCATGCTCTCAGCACAAATTAGAAACTTCTTGCTTTGACTTCAAAATCTACGTTACATGAAATTCCCATCTGTGTACTCAATCTTAGCCCTTATCACCACCTTTTTCTCCTACCATACTCGTCCACTGGTCTTCAGTTCTTCAACTACACTGAGCCACTTCCTCCTCAGGACCTGTGCACCGCCTATCATTCTGCTTGGAACTCTCTTATTCATCACCTTTACCTGTCAATCTTTATTTAAATGTTACTGCCTTGGAGAGGTCATGTGTCCAGCCTATTTAACATAATCTCGAGTCATGTTACATGGCTGAACCTTAACTGTCTCCATAGCACTTAATGCTGTCTTTCTTTCTTTCTTTCTTTCTTTCTTTCTTTCTTTCTTTCTTTCTTTCTTTCTTTCTTTTCTTCCTTCCTTCCTTTCTTTTCTTCCTCTTCTCGCTCTCTTTTTCTTTCTCTTACGGATTAAATATCTGTGTGCCCCTCCCCCAATCCCAACTTCACATGTTGAAGACTTAATGCCCAGTATGATAGTAAGAAAAGGCAATGGGAGAACAGTGAGAAATCAGCCATTTTCAAACCAGGAAGAGCCCTTACTAGGAAACCAACTGGCCAGCACCTTTATCTTAGATAGCCCAGTCTCTGGAAATGTGAGAAATAGTGTTCTGCTGTTTAAGCCACCCAGTCTATGTATTTAATATGGCAGCCCCAAGTGACCCACTCTTTCTTTTCTTCCTCCTTCTTTCTCTCCCTCCTTCCCCCTCTCTTTCTTTCCTTTCCACTTTTCTCTTCTAAAAGTTAAGAAACATGCATGTATTTTTTTTTCCCACCATTGTTCCAGGAACAGAGTGTATACTTAAAAATGTGTGTGTATAGTTTACATGTTGATGTCACAGAGACATCTACAAAATTCAATTGTTCACTTAGTGAATATTTATCAAGCACCTATATAACCAGAGATTGGAATATGAGACAGACAAAGTCACTGTCGTTATGCAGCCCACACCTAGCTGGAGGAGACAGAGAACAAGCAAGACAATTTCAGCCCCTGATAACTGCTGGGAATGAAATTTAAAGAGTAATAGCAAAAAAGTTATGACAGACTCATTCAAAAGGGTTCATTAGCTGAACCCACCAAAATAATCAAGTGAGATGCAAAAGTGTTTTACAATTTTATATCTCATTCTGCTGTATCTCTAACACAAACAGAAGCAGCTAACTGGCCATAAACTACACTCAAGTGGAAGGTTCCGTGAATTGCTGCCAACTGGGGGAAAAAGGTAGATTAGAAAGTAGACTGAATCTTTTAAGGTTTTAAGTAGAACCGCTATTATCGTTGCCTTCTGTTTTTTCTCGAAAATAAAAAAAAAAAAGAGGAATAATCCTTGCATTTTTCTGAGGACATAATTCTTCTGATTTAGCCCTTGCCCCATACCATGCATCTCATGCCCATGTCTGAGCCAAACACTGGCCATCAGAATGAGATTGCTGCAACAGGCTTAGTGATGTCATGAACCTGGAGACATTTGCAAACCACAATGGGATTCTGTTGCTGTAAGATGGACAAAGGGCACTGATTCTGTCTGCTATGCTGTGTGTGTGTGTGTGTGTTTCCTGACAGACTGAATTTTCTCCCAGCACCTGTCTCAGACTTGCTGCCTCAGTGACGATGAGCATCTCGATGAGCTGGTTTAATTTTAATCCTCAGCCCTTCCCAGTTGGCCCTGTCCCTATGCAGCTTCCTCTGCCATAACAAAGAGGAACATTGCAGGTGAAAGGTATACCACCATGCCTTCCTTATTCCACCCCTCTGTCCCTCCCCAGCCCCATGTCAAAACCAGAAAAAAGATCCTGAAAATCTTCATAACACTGCAATACTCTTGTTCTTTTCCAATCAGCCTATGTGGTCTGGCAAACAAAGGGAGGAAACCTTGAGAGATTTAAAAACATGATTAGCAGGAGGCGCCTGGGTGGCGCAGTCGGTTAAGCGTCCGACTTCAGCCAGGTCACAATCTCGCGGTCCGTGAGTTCGAGCCCCGTGTCAGGCTCTGGGCTGATGGCTCAGAGCCTGGAGCCTGTTTCGATCTCGCGGTCCATGAGTTCGAGCCCCACGTCGGGCTCTGGGCTGATGGCTCGGAGCCTGGAGCCTGTTTCCGATTCTGTGTCTCCCTCTCTCTCTGCCCCTCCCCCGTTCATGCTCTGTCTCTCTCTGTCCTAAAAATAAATAAACGTTGAAAAAAAAAAAGTTAAAAAAAAAACATAATTAGCAGAAATCTTCAGGAATGGTAAGGGGACCCTTGATTGTTTTAACCACATTACCAGACAGTGAAAGAACTTGCTGAGAGGCCTTGGAGCCAGCGTTGGAAACCTGTAAACACTCAGGCAGGACAGGAGCTTCTCTGAAGGCAGAGAGTCTATCTTCACCAACACCATGTCCCGAGTGCGGAACCCATTTCTTACAGCATATAGGCTGAATGATAATAATTCTGTGGCTTTTTACCTACAATGATAATAATAAAAATTCTGTGGCTTTTTACCTATTAAGCATCTAGCCCCATAGAAAACTAATTATTAAATCAGTGTCAACCTGGAGCAATGTATCTAGTGGTCCATGGCAGGGCACTGTGTGAGGCACTGTCCAATCTGACACTTTCAGCAGTGACTTGACAACCTGGGGCACACAGATGACACACTTATCATCTGTGAAATAACACACAGCTCAGAGGAACACAGCATGAATTGGGCAGGAGCATCTTGGTCCAGATAAGAGGACATAATGAAATTTTAACAAGATGGTATTTAGTAAACCCCAAAATTATCTTAAAAATGAAACAAAAACTCTACAAGAATGAAAGGGCAGAATGTGATTGAACATCAATATGATTACAACTTAGGAGTTTTAATTGACTATTAATAACAGTAATAATAATAATCATGACAGTAATAGCAGCTAACATTTATCAAGGGTTTACCATGTACTGGGCACTGTTCTCATCATTAAAATGTATTATTAACTCATTTAATCTGTACAACACCCTTGAAGTAAAGTATCAGTATCCTCATTCTACAGGTGAAGAAACTGAGACACAAAGACATAAAGTAACTGAAAATTAATCAATAGTGTAATGTGATTGCCAATCGTATTAGTATTAGTGTTATCTTAGGTATTATTAAAGAATGGTGCCCAGAACAAGAGAATCAATGACATCAGACTGCACTTAAATTGTTGTATTCTGTTCTGGGCTCTGAGAAAAGCAACAACTTTGAAAGAAAAAAATAAGTGGAAAAGACCGGTGAATTGGTATCCAAAGAACAGAAAGAGGAGAGGAACATCGTAGCTTGTGGGGATCCTCAAACCCAAGCGGCTGCTTTAGACATGGGCTGTGCTGTTTCAGAGGCCAGTCATGGGAATCATGGTAGCATATGCCGTAGACTATTTGCTCTCAGTTTCCCAAATTACAAAGAACAAGGATTAGATGCAAAAGAAAATAAATATGAGCTCCACAAAAAGCTTTCTAGTGGGACTTTGTAAGATGGGAATCATACCTCACTGACAATATAAGAGCTGTGGACACCAGATGACGGAACCAAGTGACTACCAGGGATCTTTACTCTGTGATTCTAACACAATCACCTGTAGATACTATTTTGGTAACACATCAGCATAAGTAAATCCCAGGCAAATGGTAAATTATGATAACCAAACTAAAAGTCCTTTAAGAAGACTTCTCTGTCTGAACCTCTAACTGTTCTAATTAAATGCAACACTTACTGACTTTTATATGCCCAACTAGCCAGAGGCAGGGATCATGCCTTATTTATAAGCTTACAGCTTACTTCCCCCTGAATAGAAATAGCTATGTTGAAAGAACTATCACCTATTGTTTTGAAACAAATAGATATTTCAAGAGTGCACTGACCTAAAGCCAAACTGTCACCATCTGAATTTGAATTTGGCCACAGATTACCTTAACTGTATTTGCTTTCAACTACTGCTAAACCCATTTTGCATTTGTTTTAAATTGCCTTTCAGTATAATGCATGTGCCAGGTAAATAAATTAATTGGATTAAAGATTTTACTTTTTATTTTCTCATATAATCTGATTTGACTGAATTTACCTTTCTGAAGTTTAATTCAGGAATTTTTGGTTTTGGTTTTGGTTTTGGTTTTGGTTTGCTTATTGTTTGTTGTTTGTTGTTAGTTCCCTTACTATTGTCATTTTCCCCTAAATTCTGGCTTTGTCATTTTCCTCCCATTTCTGTGATCTCACTATGTCCCCGTTTTGAACACTGTTCACCCTGGTTCATCCCCATTGCTGGGTGTCATCAAGTTGTTGACAAAATCACTTAGAACATTTTCCATCAAGTTTTTCACCTCCTCCTAAAAAATAATTATTATCTATTTTTTAAGGAGTATATATAATCTTTTTTAATTGGTACAAATATTTTCTAATATTTTAGTGGCACAGAGAGGTTAAGCCAAGGTCACACAATTAGTAAGTGACAGAGCTAGAATTCAAAGTCCCAACCTTATGTATTAAGTCACTAGGCTATCCTCCTCTATCCACCTCACATTCCACCATGAAATAAAAGGCAGCATAGTATAGTATCAAGCAAATAATAGTTTTAAAATTATTTGGGAACCATACCATCTCATTCCTGAAAAGGCAACTTCACTGTAAAGTTTAGCAGTCTCTGAACTTCACAAAGACCCCATCACTTTACCTCAATAGCAAGAAACACAAAGCAGTGGGGACCAAAGCCATTCACAGGTAGGTCTCTTCTGTACTTGACAAAAGAAATCAGAAAAGACTTTGCAGCCAAGGCTACTCCAGCATAGAGTTGGTACTCATGAGAATTTGTTGAATGGAGGCTAGGTTCTTAGGCTGCTGTACCAGTACTATTTTATACAAAGCAGTGAAATCAATCTGCCACATGAAATTGCTCCTACCCCAGTTTGAACTGTCCAAACGAAAGTGGCATTACGCCCCACCAAGCTTTAGTTCATGGTGATAATGCAATGGGGTATAACAGTGTCATAGAAGGAAATCTGGACCAAGAGTGAATAAAAAAGGGGGGGGGGGGAATCATTGTTGTGTCTCAGTGCCTCCGTTTCTTAATCCAAAAAATAACTGTATTGTTCACAGAATTCTAAGAATCTAATATACTTGTGTTAGATGAAAAGTGTTCTGTGTAACAGTAACAAATTATACAAGAATAAGAAATCAGTATCACTATAAAACTCCTAGAAGGTAACATAGAAAATCTAGATGACTTCGGGTCCGGCAATGACACAAAAGGCAAAATCTGTGAACAAAAGAATTGATAAGCTGGACTTCACTAAAATTAAAATTTTCTACTTTGCAAAAATCAATGTCAAGAAAATGAGAAGACAAGCCAAACCCTGAGAGAAAATATTTGCAAAAGAAACATCTGATAAAGGATTATTTTCAAAAATATGCAAAGAACTCATAAAATTGAACAAAACGAAAACAACCCAGTTTTTAAAAAAATGGGCTGGAGGGGCGCCTGGGTGGCGCAGTCGGTTAAGCGTCTGACTTCAGCCAGGTCACGATCTCGCGGTCCGTGAGTTCGAGCCCCGCGTCGGGCTCTGGGCTGATGGCTCGGAGCCTGGAGCCTGTTTCCGATTCTGTGTCTCCCTCTCTCTCTGCCCCTCCCCCGTTCATGCTCTGTCTCTCTCTGTCCCAAAAATAAATAAAAAACGTTGAAAAAAATTAAAAAATAAAATAAAATAAAATAAAATAAAATAAAATAAAATAAAATAAAATAAAAAAATGGGCTGGGGCGCCTGGGTGGCTCAGTTGGTTGAGCATCCGACTTCAGCTCAGGTCTGATCTCACCGTTCGTGGGTTTGAGCCCTGAGTCAGGCTCTGTGCTGACAGCTCAGAGCCTGGAGCTTGCTTCAGACTCTGTGTCTCCCTCTCTTTCTGCCCCTCGCCCACTCTCACTCTGTCTCTCTCTCTCTCTCTCTCTCTCTCTCTCTCTCTCTCTCAAAAATAAATAAACATTAAAAAAAATTTTAGGGGCGCCTGCGTGGCTCAGTCAGTTAAGCATCTGACTTTGGCTCAGGTCACGATCTCACAGTCTGTGAGTTCGAGCCCTGCTTCAGGCTCTGTGCTGACAGCTTACAGCCTGGAGTCTGCTTCTGATTCTGTGTCTCCCTCTCTCTTTGCCCTTCCCCCACTCACGCTCTGTCTCTCTCACTCTCAAAAATGAATAAATGTTAAAAATTTTTTTTAAAAATTTTTTAAAATGGGCCAAAGACCTGAACAAACATCTCACCAAAGAGGACATGCAGATGGCAAATAAACACATGAAGAGATGCCTGTGGTATATGCCATCAGGCAACGCAAGATAAAACAATGAGATACTACTGTGCACCTATCAGAATGACCAAAATCCAGAACACTCATACCAAATGCTGGAGAAGATGTGTGGCACTAGAAGCTCTCTTTCATCGCTGGTAGGAATGCAGATTGATACAGCCACTTTGGAAGATAGTTTGGCTGTTTTTTGCAAAATTAAACACTCTCACAATACAATCCAACAGTTGCTCTCCTTGATACTTATCCAAAGGAACCGAAAACTCATCCATACAAAAGCCTGCACACTGACACGTATGGTAAGTGGCATAGCCTTATTCATAATCGCCAAACCTTGGAAGCAACCAACATATCCTTCAGCAAGTGGTTGGATACCTAAACTACCGTAGATCCAGACAATGGAAAATTATTCAGTGCTGAAAAGAAATGATCTACCAAGTCATGAAAAGACACAAAAGAAACTTAAGTGCATATCACTAAGTGAAAGAAGCCAATGTGAAAAGGCAACATGCTGTATGATGACAATTCCGTGACATTTTGAGAAAGGCAAAACTATGGAGACAGTGAAAAGATCAGTGGCCACCAGGGATTAAGAGGAAAGAAGGAAGAAATGTGTGCAGCACAGAGAATTTTTAGGTCAGTGAGTGATACTATAATGATGGATACATATCATTATAAATTTGTCTAAATCCAAAAAATACACAACACCAAAGGTGAACCCTAATATCAACTGTGGACTTTGGGTGATGATGATGTGGCAGTGTGGGCTCATCAATTGTAACAAATGTACCACTCTGGTGGGGGAGGTTGATAACAGAGATAGCTATGCATGTGTAGGGGTGGGGGTATGTGGTAAATCTCTGTACCTTCCACTTGATTTTGCTGTGTCTAAAGCTGCTCTAAAAATAAGGTATTGGAAAAGCAACATCAGTATTAGTTGTTAACTCAGTCTACGATGATTACGCTCAACCACGATCGTCATTTCTCTAATAGGTATGAAATTTGTACTATGAGGAGGCAGGTACATATAATTACAGTTTATAAATGTTCCAACATCAAATTTGTAATACTTGTATATTTGTCACTTGGGATATTCTGTATCCCTACTAAGTGTTCACAGCCAAATCCCATAGAGCACAGATGGCTTCCTGGACAGGCGACCCAGGCAGTCACAGGTCTCAATGCTTAGAAGGGTCATATGTTTGATTTAATGCTCTGCTGTCTCTGTCTTGAAATTCTCATTAGTATTTGAATAAGAGGACTTGCATTTTTATCTTGCACAAGACCTCACAGATTATGTAGCTGGTCCTGCCCATGGGATAAAAGCTGAATCTGATGCTACCACGGGTGGGCGGGTTTGAGGAAAAGGCAGGCTCAGTGAAGGAAGCTCCCGCATGTGACTGTAGCACTGAATCCAAATCACAGGGACCTCACAAGTCATTCAGACCCACCTCTGATTTCAGTTGAAGAAATCGAGGTCTCCCTTCAGAACTTCAGCACTTTGCCCAAGTCCCCCCCCCCCCCCCCCCCCCCCCCCCCCCCCGCTCATCAGCGGTGTGTTTCCTGCATTCTGTCTAATGAATGACCTGCCCTGGAATAAGCAGATGTGGTTGCAGGACTGGCTTTGCGTCCCAGCTCACAGGTGTCCCTCATAGTCTGCCTCCTACTAAGCCCCTAAAATCAGTCACTGAGAAAATGGGCTGATCCTTACAGGTTTTTGTTTTCCTATTGATCCTCAAGTATTGACAGCCTGCTGGTGACCTTCAGACACAGGCTTTGGGCTCTGCACTCATGCTGCTTATTGGGAACACATTCACAGTGCTGTGTTATTTACCTATCAAAATGTTTCTGAGGGATGAGGACTCATTGATAGATAACGTCTTGTTTCCAAGCATGACCTTGGGCATCAGATGTTAAATTACCAACCATGAATCTCACTTGCGGTGGCTAAGCACCGAAATGCCTTCTGCTCCGATCATTACTTTATGCTCCTCGCATACAAATCTGAGCGAATCCCAAAGTCACATCAAGTTATCTGATTCAGGCTGTTGCCACTCATGTAAAATGAAACCACATATGACAGAAGGTAAAAGTGAGCCACAGGAATGGAAACAGGAAAATTTAATTGATGTCTGTATAGGAACTAGTCAACATCCACCTCCCTTATAGTCACGCTCAAAATCACTACTGAAAATGTTGGTATTCCTCTTTGTGCCTGTCTTCCAGTTGCTGCCATAGTGATTAGGATATGCATTCTTATCGCAGTTTTACGCCTGGGATCGATGTTACATCACTTGATATTGAATGTAAGGGCCTGTGGATAGTGTAATTCCATTTACAGACCACTCAATCCTTTTGCTGTGGTTTAAAGCACTCTTACCCATGTTATAAAAACTCCACGATACACTGTTATTAACTTAGGTATGAACATCAGTTGACTTTAAGTAATTTTTATTTTGTTTTAATCTCTTTAATGTTTATTTATTTTTGAGAGACAGAGAGAGACAGAGCATGAGTGGGGGAGGAGCAGAGAGAGAGGGAGACACAGAATCCGAAGCAGGCTCCAGGCTCTGAGCCATCAGCACAGAGCCTGACGCAGGGCTCAAACTCAAGAACCGTGAGTTCATGACCTGAGCCAAAGTCAGACGCTTAACCTACTGAGCCACCCAGGTACCCTGACTTAAAGTAATTTTTAAAAGAAACTAAAATAATCTTTTATTTACGCACATATCAACAATGCCCTTTGCTTTTCTTTCTTTGCTGTGGGTCCAAGTTTCCATTTGGTATCATTTCCTTTTAGCTTGAAGAACTCAATTTTAGCATAACTGGTATTGCAGAGGGGAGTTTACATCAGTTTACTGTAGACATGCCAGAAACAAACTCTCAATTTTATTTATCTGATAATGTCTTTATTGTGCCTTAGTTTTTCACAAATATGATCTTGTTTATTTCTTTTTTTTTTTTTTAATGTTTATTTTTCAGAGAGGGAGACAGAGGATCTGAAGTGGGCTCCTCACTGACAGCAGAGAGCCTGATGTGGGGCTTCAACTCACAATCCGGGAGATCATGACCTGAGCCCAAGTCAGACGCTTAACCGACTAAGCCACCCAGGCATCCCAAATGTGGCCTTTTTTAATATAAAATTGACAGGCTTTTTCCCCAGCACTTGAAAGGTATCATTCCATTTCAGTGTGATCTCAACTGTTGGCAACAACACATCAGCTATCCTAGAAGATTCTTATCACTTTTATCCAGGAATATGCTTCTTTTTCCTCTGACTTTAAGATTTCCTTTTAACCTTTGGATTTCAGCAGACGTGTCTGGATGTGGTTTTCATTCTGTCACTGACCAAAATTCTTGGGACTGGTGGAAAACTAACTGTTTTAGACCAAACTTGCAAAATTTTCTGCCAAAGTTTCCTCACCAATATTTTCTTCTTCATTTTCTCTCTTCTCTCTGTCAAAGACTATAGTTAAAGTGTGTTAGACAGTTGAATACTGTCCTTCAGATCACTGTGAAATTGTTTATTTTTAATCTTCTTTTTGTGTCTCATTTTAGGTGATTTCTATTGATTTGTCACCCAATACATTGCTTCTTCTGCTGTGTCTAGTCTGCTGTTAATCTCATCCCATATATATATATATTAATTTCAGCTTTCATATTTTTCAGTTCTTATATTTCTATTTGGTTTGCTTTTTTTACATTTTTCTTATTTTTTTCCTTGAACCCCCCACTTCTTTATGATTATCTCTATCATCTCTGGTAGACTCTACATATTTATGATAGTTAATTTAAAGTAGTTGTCTGCTAATTGCAATATCAGTACTATTTGTGGATCTGTTTCTATAAAATTATTTTCTTCTTGGCTAGGTCTAGTAATTTTTGATTGTTTAGTACATTGTCAATGTTTCACTGTAACATCTTAGAGTTGGTTGTCTCCCTCCTAAGAGTACTGACTTTTGTACCAGTAGGCAGTTAAACTACTGGTGAATCATCTTGACCAAGGTGAAATTTGATTTCATGTTTCAGGAGTATATACCTATTTTTAATGTCTATAGTCTTAGAGCAAATATCTCAGTCTGGATACATAACATTTATTCCTAAGGGCAGAATTTAGAAGTTTTTAATGGAAAGTTGAAACAAGTTTATCAACATTCTCTAACCTGACAGGACTCAAATTTCAAAGCTGTTAGTAACAGGAAGCAGCTGAAATCCCTGCTAAACTCTTTCAGCTTCCAGCTGATGTTTTCTCCTTGGGTTCTCTGGAGACTCAACCAGCACATGTGCAGTTCAGGGGTCAAGCAAGGACTTGATGGGAGTTTACATCGTATTTTGCAGCTCCTCCTTCTATCTCTCTTTTCTGGCATTTCTTTCTTCAACTTCCAGCCATCCCGGCCATTCCAACCTCTCTTTATGTTTATGGCTCCCCAAGCTGATAGGACTTTAACTTTCTGCCTCAGGTCTAGCCACCCATGAAATGCGATTTGGAAAGTGCTCCTGAAGGAAAACGTTTACAAATGTTGACTTGACCAATGCCAGTTCCCTTATTTGAAGGGTTGGATGCCCTCAATGCCTGTCTGCTTTTGATTGTTTTCCAGTGATGAGAATTAAAAAAAAAAAAAATGTTTCCAGGCTTTATAATTGTTATCAGCACAAGGGTTAGTTTTACACAAGCCTTTCTGCAATTATGAAGACCAGCGTGTCTCAGTTGAATTTTTAAACATGTGTTGTTATGTTGAACAAAATGATTTTTAAATAATTTTTTTAATGTTTATTTATTTTTTGGGAGAAAGAGAGACAGAGTGGGGGAGGGGCAGAGAAAGAGGGAGACACAGAATTTGAAGCAGGCTCCCGGCTCTAAGTGTGTCAGCACAGAGCCCAACAAGGGGCTCGAACCCACGAAGTGCTGGATCATGACCTGGGCCAAAGTCAGACGCTCCAACTGACTGAGCCACCCAGGTGCCCCATAATTTTTAAATAAATAGATAAGGCTATGTGCCTCTCTCCACAAATAATAATAACAGTATTTACTCTGTGCCCTATTTCTTTTATCATTTTAACATACATGAACTTCTTTAATTCTCATGACAGGCCCAATGAGATAGGTTCTATTATTTTAAGTTTACAACTGAGGAAACTAAAGCTCAGAAATTTTAGGTGACTTGTATAGGTTCATAAAGCTAATTATAGAGTTACTTCAGGGCACACGATTTCCACACTAGCCTCCCCCTCTCCCCCACCCCAGAAAACTGAGATGGCTTTGCATTTCAGTTGAGTGGACTGCCTCCCAGACTGGACTATAAACTCTCTCATGGGAATACCTTAACTATGCCTTCTACCCACCAGTGCACATGAGTACAGTCATAACCATTGTTACATCTTCCATTTCATAACCATTATCATATCTTGCACATCAGTAGGCTGTTCTCCAATGCCTGAGCCTTTTGTCTCTCATATGAGTGAGAAAGATAATGCACTTTTAAATCCCTAGTAGGAAAAGAAAGCACCCTCCTAAAACTGACATAATTACAATCCTTCATCTTTCAGCTCATCTACTTGAAAGAATAGACTGCATTATAATTCACAAATTTATAAATTAAGTGAAGCTAATATACGGAAAATAAAATTCATAAGATAACTGAACTTCACTTTTCCAAAGTACTTGAAGGGAAAAGCATCAATGTTCACACATGTTAGAGACATAAGAATGTTGACTAGAACAGTAGAGAATTATACCAATTAAATTAGAATTATACCCACATCATTTGAAGAGTTGAGAACCTCACTGAACTTTAAAAAAAGAAGAAAGGAAAGAAAACATGGCCAGTTTAATTCTATAGACTTAAAGAACACCTGATTAGATGATAACTTACTATAATTAAACCTTCAAATAGTGAATTCATTCTAAGTCCAACTCATTTTCAGAAAAAAAATACAAACCAAATGAGACAGGATCTTGTCACTACCAGCCATATTTGTGAGAAGGGAGATGTGGTTTTCTGGGCGAAGGTCCACTCTACCGAGAAAGTATAGTGGCGATGTTATTTCCACTGACAAGGATGGGTTCTCCTTTCCCCAATAACATAATGTTTCCTCTGTGTAACTTCTCCTTTATTCCATCTGTGCTACTGGACATGTCTGCCCCAAATCTAGCTCTAGCCACATAACCCAGGTCTGAGAAATTGGCCTCCTGATCAGTGTAATTGATTTAGGAATGAGCTTGAGGCCCAAATAAATTGAAAGAGATATAATCCTGGGAATATGAACAAAACAATTGGTAAAGGGAAGCTTTCTTTCACTGATGTTGAGGGTAGAATGTAAACTTAGAACCAGTGGTGGCCATCCTGCCAACTCTTAGGGAGAGTCTGAGAATAAAAAACAATGCTTAGAAATACTATATTTCTAAGAGTCCTAATAACTTCATTTAAACCAGAATCCTGAAGCTCTGGAAGGTGTACCTGAACTTTCAGTTATTTTAATCTTCTAATTGTCCTTAAGACATTTTCAGTTGAGTTGGTATTAAAAACTGGATGTTTGTGCTCCCAAAATTCATTGGTGGAGCTGTAACCCCAGTGTGGCTATATTTGGAAATGAAGCCTCTAAGGAAGTAACTAAGGTTAAATGAGGTCATAGGTTGGGACCCTGATCCAGCAGAACTGGTGTCCTATAAGAACAAATCTCAGAAAGCTCTTCTTCCTTCCCATCCATGCCCATGAGAATGCACAAGGAAAGGCCATGTGAAGACACAGTGAGAAGGCCTACAAGCCAGGAAGAGAGCCCTTATCAGACACTGGATTTACTGGGACCTTGATCATAGACTTCTAGCCTCTAGAACTGTGAGAAAACAAATGTTGAAGCTACCGGGTCTCTGGTATTCTGTTATGGCAGCCTGAGTAGACTAGTAGAGTTGGACTATTACTTAAAACTATGAGTCTCTATATAATACAGGAAGTAAGAGTCCAAAGGCAGATTTGTATTGCAACCTTATCATGCCAGTTCACTCCATTGACAAAACTTCCCTTCAATTAAAACCCAAATGATTTCAAAGACCCCCTAGTGGGATCAGCATGAGACCCCACTGAGACTGCAAATCCACTCAGTACCAACAAAAGCCTCCTAAATGCACTTTAAAAATTCTCCTTTTACATTTCCAAGTGGCTTACTTGCAAAACTTCAGGTTCCAATTAAATTTAAAGGGTTTTCCAATCACATGATTGGCACCAATTATTCATTTAATGAACATACATGTTAAGCCTAGGCTAATTACATTCCTCTCAAACCAGAGCCTTTCAGACTCAAGATTATTTCAACTTGACACAAAAAGGTAACATGGAAAATGGTAATCAAGAATTCTCTAATGCAGGATAAGCCCTCAGATGGACTTCAATTGATTTTGCAGGTTCTAAAATTCAAAAGAGCAAAGCTAACTAACCATTTAGCTGGTTACTCCTTTCTATCTTTTGAGGCATTAATAAAAAGAAAGAATCATACGAGAATACTTGGTAAAATATATAAATAGGTAAATGGATAAATGCATTTGTATGTATGTGCCCATGTGTGCCCGTGTGTGTGTGTGTGTGTGTATGTGTGTGTGTGTGTGTGTGTATCCTTGAATGACACTCTTCTTCACCCTCAGGTTCTGATAGATTCTAATGAGGAAAGGGCACAAATGTGTTTCCTTCAAGAGTCTCAAGTATCTTTTTTCATACTTCCTCTCTGCTCCTTCTTCAGGTGACAGCTTTTGCTTTAGAGAAAATGGGATTTAATGGGTCAAATTGACTCCCACTGAGTTTTGCCACAAATAGGAATTTTATCTATATTATGACCCATAACATATAGGCCAAAGTACATCCTCAGTAAATGCTAAAACCACTTCTAACCCACTGGGAAGACAAGCACAGTCCCCTGACACGCTTTCACATCTAGTTAATGCACAGTGCCCACCAGAGAAGACCACTGTTATAGGGTCAACGAAACACTCAGACCCATAGGCCTCAGACCAAGCATCAAGTCCCCCTGGAGCAATTGTTCTCAAACTTGAGCATGCGTCAGAATCGCCTGGAAGGATCATTAAAACACATTGCTGCTCCCCAACCCTCCCCTTCCACCTGGGTCTCTAACTCAGTAGTCCTTAGGTAAGACCCAGAATTTGAATTTTTAACCAGTTTCCTGGGGATAATAATGATGCTGGACTGGCAAACCACACCTTGAGAAACACGGACTAGAAGCTTTGGGACAGGAGATACAGCTTGCCAGTATGAAGACATCAAGTGTTCTTCCTGGAGGAGGCCTTATAGCTGGACACCCAGTTATCGGCAGTTACAAGATTCACATCTGGCAGGTTTGAGAGGCATCTCAGCGTAGAAATCACATGCCTCACATCTTTTTAAAATTACCCTATAAACGTAGCTTCCCGGAACCCCCAAAAAAACATGTTGATTACTTGAGTCATCATCTAGAATCAAAATTATGGCTTCCAGCCAGACATTTATAGGTCTCCCTGTCCAAGTACATTACTAATCAGGGGTCAATTTTACAATGCTGCCTAGTAACAAAGTTGACCCAAACCATCTTTATATGTTTCCAGGGAAACAACTGGAAGATAAGTGAAGGCCAAATTTTCGGGCAGAAGGGGAACGGACTGTTTTGTTTCCCCTGCCCACTGCACACATACCTCTATTCATATGATACTCCTGTTATGAAAGTTAAAATAAAAATGAAAATAGTTATGTCCAAACCTTCCCCAACTCTTCAATATTGATGTAGCTGAATGTTAAAGCCACCAGTTGGAATGACCAGGCCAATAAAAGAAGAAGCTGACTTGTTCTGTGCTTCCTCGATGTCACATCACCAATACACATGACAGTGCACACCTTTTACGTGTTGTGTGTTACATCACAGGAAGCCTTTAAATCCCATGCCAAGGACACTTGCTAATCTCTAACCTGATATGTAAATCAGAAATACATTTCTACTTCAGAGATTCGGTCATCAATTTTTTTCACCTCACTGCTATATGGACTGCTTCATTTTGTTAGGCTGCTTACTGAAAAGGACTTTATACATAAAATATTTTAATCCTGACCATGAATGGAATTTTGAAAAGAAATGACTCTTAGCCTAAAGAATTCTTACTTCCAGTCACATTCACCTAGGGATCTTTTTTTTTAAGGCCAATTAAATTAAAATGTCTGGATATGAGATCCAGACACAGAATGTTCTTAAAACTCACCAGTCATTTCTGATGTGTAATCAGGGTTAAGATCCTTTGATAGTAGAGTACATTCCCTAGAGAAAATTATTTTTCTTTCCTCTTGCCCTCCCTCCTCTTTTTTTTTAAGTAGGAAAGGGGGTAAATGCCCCTCAAATTAGAGCCAAAGGAAAGAAAATATTGGAATAGAGACAGGTGTTCTAACTATGTGCCGTGGTTAGCTGTTTAGGGGTCCTACTGATGTATCAGAAAGACCATTCTAAATCTTGGGACAGGTGGACTCTTCCTGTGTTAACAGTGTGATTATCAATATCATTAATATTGTTAATGCTCTTTATATTAGGAAGTGAGGTTATAATGAAATAAAATGAAGAAATGAAGCAAAGCTAAAAAAATTATACAAACACAATGTTCCACATTTCACTGAAAGAAGAAAGAAGAACTCATCCTCTATTAGTGAAAAAATATTTTTTTTTTATTTCTTAAATGCAAAAGCAGCGAAGACTGGCCAGGTAGCTATCCATTTTCTCCCTTCCTGAGCACACACCTCAACCAGATTTTCCTGCCTTCCTATTTTTGGTTGTAGTGCTATGACTGAGTTCTAGCCAGTGGAGTATGAACAGACATGATAAACACCACATCCAGGCCTGATTAATAAAAACTACTCATGCATGATTATAATGGTTAATTTTATGTGCTGACTTGGCTGGGCCACGATGCCCAGCTATGTGGTCAAAAATTATTCTAGATGTTTCTGGGAGAGTATTTTGGGAAGACATTTACATTTAAATTGGTACACTCTGAGTGAAGCAGATTACCCTCCATAGTATGGATAGACCTCATCCAATCAGTCCAAGGCCTGAACAGAACAAAAGAGTGGCCTCCTCTGGGCAAGAGAGAATTCTACAGCATCAGCCTTTCTGTGGATCTCAAGCTTGTCATCCCACTCTGAATATTTTAGACTTGACAACTGTCTTAATTGTGTGACCCAACTCCTTAAAATAAATCTCTCTATAAATGTGTGTGTGTGTGTGTGTGTGTGTGTGTGTGTGTGTGTGTGTGCGCTCTCATGCACGCACCCTATTGGTTCCATTTCTCTGCAGAGCCCTGACTCATACTATGACTTTTTAGAAAGAACACTAAGAATTAAAGGAGAGTGAAAACAAAATGGTATGAGTTTGGTTCCCATGTCAGAAGTCCTCCTGACAACTGGAAACATCCACACCGAACGTGGGTTAGTGAGAAACCCTCATGGTGCTAAGCTACCAAGATCTGTGGGTTTGTTACAGCTGTAAGCATTACTTAATCTGGCTAATACAGCAGATGTTGAAATAGGAAGTATTATATCCTTGATTCTCTAACATTCTACAGCAATGATTCTCAAAGTTAGCTGCATATGAAAAAATGTTAACGTTTTAAAAGATAGTGGTGCTTAGTCTTCATTCCCAGAAATATATACTAATTAGTTTCGAAAATACAGCCTTAGAACTGGAATTTCCTAATGCTCTGCAGGTGATTCTGAAACGCAGACAAGTTGAAGAACCACTGGTGTGCAGGATGACAGAGACCAGACTTAAAACCAATATGGAAGCAAAGCCAAGAGAGTGAAAAGCTTAATATAAGTGAACAGTGCGATGTGCTTGGCACACATCAAAGTTCTTGAGCTATGTTAGCATTGTTGTTGTTATTAATGGTAACAGGAGGAGATACCCATATGTCTCAACAAAACTACTTCATAATTATTATGATTCCCACGTTTTATTTTTTTTTTTTTAATTTTTTTTTTCAACGTTTATTTATTTTTTGGGACAGAGAGAGACAGAGCATGAATGGGGGAAGGGGAGAGAGAGAGGGAGACACAGAATCGGAAACAGGCTCCAGGCTCCGAGCCATCAGCCCAGAGCCTGACGCGGGGCTCGAACTCACGGACCGTGAGATCGTGACCTGGCTGAAGTCGGACGCTTAACCGACTGCGCCACCCAGGCGCCCCGATTCCCACGTTTTAAATGAGAGAACCAAAGCTCACACTGAAAGGTGAGGTAACTTGTTCAAAGTCACACAGCTAAGGGCAGAGCTACAGTTTAATTAGTGATCTGGCTGATCCCATAGTCCATACTCTGAAGTCTAAGCTGCAAAATCTCCTGTTAACCTAAAGAAAATGTCCTGATGAAGATAACCAAGAAGCTCACTGTGCAACACACCGGTCAGCCTAGAACCACAGTTTAAAGATGACAGTAAAATTGTATCAGAGAGATGGGACCAAGTTGCTGGGCAATCTGCAAGCAGGTCCCACAAGAAATAGGTAAAAGAATATGTAAGACTTGGGTTTTTAAAAAGGCAAAATTAAATTGATGAGTAAAGAGAAAAAAATATTGGAAAAAGAAAACATGACAGTGCCTTCAAATACTGGAGAAGTTAGGGGTGACTGGGTGGCTTGTAGGTTGAGCATCTGACTTCAGCTCAGGTCATAGGCTCACAATTCGTGGGTTTGAGCCCCACATCAGGCTCTAAGCCTGCTTCAGATCTGTGTCTTCCTCTCTCTGCCCCTTCCGCTCATTCTCTCCACCCCCCTCCTTCTTTCTCTCAAAAATAAATAAACATTAAAAAAATTTTAATACTGGAGAAGTTATAATATGAAAGATGTTATTATGGTTATTACCAGATAAAATAAGCTTATTCTGCTTATCTATAGGGAGTTAAATCTCCAGGACATAAGTGAGATGTTACAAAAAAGAAAGTTCTAGTTGATATAAAGAACACTTTCCAATAACTAGTGCTATTCTAAAAAGAACAAGCAAGGTTGCTATGAAATTTTAATGAGAAAATATGTTTTGTAAAAGTGTATAAAATTCTGGGTATTTTTGTGTCTATTCTCACTCACATTGGTGAAGTTCCATCCACTGAAACATTCAAGTAGATACTGAAATTGTGGTTCTGCACTAGAAGGAAACAAGACAGAAGAAAATTAAGTCCCATTCCAATCCTGAGAGTCTAGTTTTCCATGGCTTGGACTCCCAAGGAAAGATGTCTTGTGAAATGCCTCATCTAGTGACTGGTGAACAGAACACACACACTACATTTACACAGTCTATGGTTTCCAACACCATTTATAAGAACATACAGTCTCTTTCTTTCCATCACTTATGTTAAAAAGAAGGTTCACAGCAATACTCTGACCAGTTGTAGCTTGATGAAGACCTAACATGAGGCTAACTGGACTACTCTGAATCTCAATACCACAGAGTTGAGAATTGAGATTACTAACTCTGGACTACACTGAATCTCAATACCACAGAATTGTGGATAAAATACTTCCAGAGACAGAATGCAAGACCATGCATGTCTCTCTTCTCTAGAAGCTACCATGGTCAATCATTCCATTTCATTTCTGCATCTGTGCTTTGTCTCATCTTCTCCGGAACAAGCTTTTCAAACAGACCCACTATAGTTTTGAAGCCTGTGCAGTGTGTAGCAGGGCAGAGGAAGCACAGTGTGACTTCAACAGAAGTTTTATTTGGAAATGACCTAGACCCCAAAATGTTGCTTGTGGTCCAGCACTTGAAGCATAGTGGGGAACTGAGGAAAATGTACAATCTGGGAAAAATACATTTAGATAGGTTCCTATAATTCAGGGAAAATTAAATGAAGGGGGCTTAAATTATGCCAAAACTTCAAGCAATTCTGCAAAAAAGACATATGTAGCCAATATACCAACTATCTTAAGGTATAACATACCTGATTTCATTGCTAATATCATAAGAACTTTAACAAATCCTAAAACTCTGTGCTCTCTTTCCTCTCATAAAATGGACAGGTCACCTGAGGGCAGGGAGGATTCTTCTCTCATATTTAGCACTGTGCCCCCAGCACCTGGACCACGGTATCTGCTCCACAAAGACCCACTGGATGAATGAATGAATAAATGAATGAGTGAGCAGGCTTTGAATGTGAAATGCGTGATGTGCCTTTTAGAGAAATATTCCAGGCCTCTGAGTGACTACGATATTTCCACCAAGCTTCTTTTTAAGCATATGACTTATTTAGCACCTTAAAGTTCATGTTGACAGAGAAGGTGAAAGTACGCACACTCCTTGGAGATCAGTTATTTCTGACTTGTTAGGTACTGATAACAGCAGTGATAACAGTCCAGCCTGAGCTGGATATAAACAAGAGCTGTATGCCAACTTCCCAATTGCAGTTTCCATGTTGCGTCGGCTCTGTTTTGCTGCCACTGAGAAAAGAGTGCCATTTAGTGGTGGTTAGAGTTAGGGAAAAACGGGTCCACTGTGCTAAACATATAAAATCTCCTCTAGGTTTTAACACGATGGCCCTCAACACTTGGGTTACAGCCAGGAGAAAGTATGCAGCTGTCCAACAGGGCACTGATTCACCCACAAGGACAGCCCAGTGTCTACATTTCAAACTAAGAGTGATGGAGGAAAGAGTGCCCCAAGTCCCTCATAATCAGTCCCTCTTTTTGCAAAAGAGGCTGCTGGCCAAATGAAGACGCTGCCTCAGGAACAGAAAGCGAGGAGGAGGAAATCCATCCCATTCTGTAGGTGAAAGACTGAAATGTTTTGCAGGAATGTCAAAATCTCCTCCAAAATGTACGAAATAATGTGCTTCCTACTGTCACAAGTGTGTAGGTTCCGTGAGAGGGGCTGGAGAAGGCTTGGGTCCTTATCTGTGAGCACTTCCTCCCAGCATGCTATGGAAAAGGCAAGTCTCGCAGAGTCTGGTCCTTAGCATGAGATGATCCACCTCAATCTAAAAAGTTAAGAGTGCTTCCCATTCCTCAACTGTACGGCGAACCTTAGCGGAAAGCCTATCAGTGGTCAGGCATTGTAGTAGGCATGAGGCACAGAATGAGTTAGTCAGGTGCCATGGGGCAGAGGCAGGAGATAATCAACAGTGAATTACTGAATTACCTAAAAATTATTCCATCACATAACACTTGCGGCCAGTGTTAAGAAGAACAAGGTACCAGGAATTTGTATAACAGGGAAATCTGACCTGGTTACTTGAATGAGGTGACGTTTGAGCCGAATACTGAAAGATAAGCAGGAAGCGATTGGAGAAAGCCATCTTCACACTTGAGAGCAAAAGCAAACAATTGTTTTTCAAAACTCTTCACATTAACAACTTATTCACCATGTAGTTTTTGTGTTGCTTTTTTTTTAAATATAAGATTTGAAAAGTTTTAGCAACCACACTGTAATTGCAAATAGGCTTTATTTGCCCAGATGACACCATCACAAATGATCACCTTTTCATGTTACTTATGTGGGCCTTCAAATGCACAAGGACGTGTGGGGATCTGTGTGCAGCAATGACTATGAACTGACAACATGAAGGTCTGGTCTATGAGGATTTCCAAGGATGTTAAAATCCACTTCGGTCAACTGCAGAAAAATTTTCTTTTTTTTTTTTTTTTTTTAAATTTTTTTTTCAACGTTTTTTTATTTATTTTTGGGACAGAGAGAGAGCATGAACGGGGGAGCATGAACGGGGGAGGGGCAGAGAGAGAGGGAGACACAGAATCGGAAACAGGCTTCAGGCTCCGAGCCATCAGCCCAGAACCTGACGCGGGGCTCGAACTCACGGACCGCGAGATCGTGACCTGGCTGAAGTCGGACGCTTAACCGACTGCGCCACCCAGGCGCCCCGCAGAAAAATTTTCTAGGGAGGTATCCAATATGCCAAAATAAGACCCACATGTAGGGTATTTCCACATGCACACATGCAGGAAGAGAATGAAGGCTGTGGGGATCACAGGAACCATCTGCCTGACTCCCCGAATCTCAGGAGAGAGCTCACAGAGAGGACACAGACTCTTCCAGGGCCCAGCAAGTGTGGCGGCCGAGGGCACCATCTGTGGGATGCCATGAAATCTGTCTCAGGGTGAAACAAAGTCTGTGTAGAAATTTGTTGATAGAGGGAGAAGGTAAAGTCTCTTAGGTAGCAGGTAATGAGTATGGAGCCTGAAATCCCAGGACAGAATTTTCTTTGACTTCATTATGCAAAAGGACAGCTTTTGGGGCCAATAAAAGACATGTCAAATTAAAGGTAGAGGAAACTCTTAGCACTTAAGTGATGTGATTAACCAGGGACCCTGTGGAAATCTCCCACTTAGCTGATAACTCTTTATTATCATTCTTCTATTTAATGTGGTGGCAGATTGTTTTCTGAAGATGTTCCCCACCACATCTCCCATCCCACATCCCAATGTGACCTTGCCATGCTCCCATCAAGAGGTGAAGTCCAGTTTGCCTCTGCTTGAATCTAAGTGGTCTTTTGACTTGCTGGTAGCCAGAAGAATGTGGTGGAGGTGATACTGAACGCCCTGGCTATGTCAGAAAGGCCATGGGGCTCCTGCCTGGTTCTTTTGGGACACTTGCTCTGGAGAGGCCATCCACCATGGAAGCAGTCTGCCCATCCCACAACAGGATCCTTTCCAACATGCCACAAATTTAGGATGAAGAAACCATTTTAAAAGTGATCCCCTGAGAAATTTGAGTCTTCCCCCCTGAGCTCCCAGACATCCCAGAGCAGAAGAAAAACACCTCCCTGTACCCTAAATACCTGGCTCACAGAAATCATAAGCATAATAAAATTATACTGTAAACATAAATAAAAGCCACTAAGCTTAGAGAGGTTTGTAACACAGAAATAAATTATTAGAACAAATGTTTATAAGTTTGCTTGTTTGTTTTTAAAAAGGTTATTATGGGCATTGAGCTCATTGAACTCAAGAGAAACCCAAGGTGCAGAGAGATTAAGCCAATTAGATCATGGAATCATAAATAGAATTATACAATCATGGCAATCAAATGATCACCTAAAGTTCGTTTGAGGACGCTGAAACCCTGAGAAATAATGACTTGGCTCAAGTTACATGGTTGAAGGCAGATCCAGGAAAAGAAATGAGATTTCCTAAAGATTCTTGGAATCCAGAGATCTTTCCAAAATATTAGACCAAGCATCATACAGTAAAAAGATCACATGTTCTGAAATCAGATCTAAAATGATTATACCCTTACTTAATGCCTCAGTGTCCTTATATTCAAAATAGGAAGAATCCTGAGATAGGTCGGTCAATAATGGGAAAACCACTGTGATTTGAAGGAGGTATGCAGTTTAATAGATTTGTACTGGTGTTAATTTCCTGGATTTGATCATTCATCTACGATTATATAAGACACTGATATTAAGGGAAACTGTGTGATGGGTAAATGGGAACTTTCTGGACTGTTTTTCGTAATTTTTATAAGTCTACAATTGGATCTAAATAAAAACAACAACCAATACCTACTTAGTAAGATTTTTTAAGATAGTGTTTACAAAATGTCATGGTCGGTAATTAGAAAGCATTCAAATACAATTTCCCTATGCTTTCCCTATCCCAACCTGCTGATAAAACCAAAACAGATGGTCTGCTGACCGTGGTTCAGGTCTTGCTCTCCAAGGCAGTGTCCTCACGTATCATCACTATAGTCAAGCACACTGCAGCCAGGGAATTTCTGAGAACATTAACCGAGGAAGCAGGAGATGGGAAATGGGAAACTTCCCACAGGAGTGAAATCTCTACGCCTCTTCTCTGACCTATGATTGCTTGGCAACCACAAGCTCTGTTCCAGCCAAGAGTCCTCACACATGCAGCCTCCACATCTATTCGCCCTCGTGTGGAGGTTAGACATCCTCCGCACCACGGTCGTCTGATGCCATCTGTTTGTGGCCATGAGCTAGCTGAAAGCTCTCTGAAACAGCCTTCCAAAGCTAACTGAGCTGCTCTAAATATTTGAAGAGACAGGAATGGGGTTGCACCAAAGATGGTCTAATAAAATATTTAAGGAGCTTTTTTGTAACAGTGCATAGGCCACTTCCGTCTTTCTTCCTCCTCAGGGAAACATGCATCTTATCTGTTTACATCAGAATTGAACCTGACTGGTCTGGGAACCCTGCCATACCAGGACGGAGAGATGGAAGGGGAAACTTCTGGGAAATTATCAGAATAATTTTAAAATAATTTCACCAATGCAAATCTTCAAATCCTGGGAACATTCATAAAACATATCTATAAAGATACTGAATAAATAGAATAGCAATGGGCTTGGCCTCCTACCTCAAAACCATGGGGATTAATTGTTCTTAAATATACTGTTGTGGATCCATGGCAGGAAACGGATAACCTCTACAGTTCAGCTGAAGAGCTGTTGCTCAATAGTCAGAATTTGGGCCACAAGATGATCAGTCTGCATAGTTTACAAAACCAATAACCTCAATCCATCCATACTCAACGTTCTTTCTACAGTGCTCTACTGTTCTCTTTAACATTAAGCTAATTTCCTACCAAAAGTCCTTGTCTTACCATTCTTGGAAATTCCTACTGGATGTGAATGCATGTAGAAACAAAACACACAAACTCACTTTTTTAGAAAAAAATTGCAAAATATGCCATAAAGCCATGATCTATGGACCCAACTTTGATTCTTGCAATTCTTTTTTTTTTTAATTTTTAAATGTTTAATCATTTCTGACAGAGAGAGACAGAAAGACAGAGCATGAGTGAGGGAGGGGCAGAGAGAGAGGAAGACACAGAATCCAAAGCAGGCTCCAGGTCCAGGCTCTGAGCTGTCAGCACAGATCCCGACACGGGGCTTGAACTCACAGAGCACAAGATCGTGATCTGAGCCAAAGTTGGACACTTAACTGACCGAACCACCACCCAGGCGCCCCTTGATTCTTGCAGTTCTATACTGAGTGAGCAATATTGGCCCTAAGGCTTGTACAATGAGTGAGAATTTTCTGAATCATTAAGTAAAATTCAATGATATTTAATAAAGCCATAGGGTCCAATATTGTCTTATGCAGATTCCTTGAAAATCAGTTGTCCTTGGGTTTGTATGGAAATCTCTGCATTAGAATCATACATAATGAGAAGTCACTGTTCTCTAACCATACTAGATAAAGTTGTTCATTATACAAACGTTATCTATTTTTGTTCATTTTTACTTTATATCCTGGGAGAAATTATCTTTTATCTCTCTTTCCTCAACAATTTTATTATTTATGAAATTAGATCACATCTTACTATCTCCCTGAGATGTCAAATTCCCCCTAGAAGCTATAGTTCTTGGTCCGTACCACAGTTACCAGATCAGGCTGCTTTGTTCCTGTCCTCAACTATCTCCCAGAGTTAGTATGAAGCAAAATGTGATTCTACCCCTGGAGTTCTAGAAAATCATTAAAAGGAAGATACCTCATAACTATATTATGTTAATAAGTTATTTTTATCAGAACTAAAGGGGGTACACTATTAATTTTCATCATATAGCCTGTTATGTTTTATGTCCTCAAAAGGGATAAATAAATAGATGCTCTTTTGCTGTGTAAAATGCAAAACTAGTCTCTGGCCTCAGGGACATTTATGTCATCCTCTTGTCCAATCATACAATCACATTTATGAACAAATGACTAAAATAGAGGCCATTTCAGATCTAGTTTTATCAAAGATGACTTGAGAAAGCTCTGATCTAAGTAAAAGACAACAGTGTAGAGAATTTAAGGAGTAGATTAGTCATGAGGACATCAGGAAAGGGCACTATCTAAGAACAAGTATTAATGATCAGAGGTAAAATCTGAAAAGATAAGGAAACAAGAATTTATTAGGAATAAGTTGCTTCTCCATGTCCACTCCTATGCCCATATTGGCCAACAGAAGTGTGCTTTCTGCTTCCTTGAGCACAGGGAGGTAACCAGACCCAACGTGGGGATAGCTGAGGGGCTGGTTTCCTTTCTCAGACACGTCCCCAAGCATGCATGCCATGACATGCATACTAGTGTTCCTCTTGTCACACCCTCTCCTGCCCACTTCTGGCCTGTGTCACCTTGACCCCTCACCTTCTCTCCTGCAGAGTGTTAACCACCTTCACCGAATCATCCAAATCTACATTTCCGATCCTTAGGCATTTCCCAAGCAGCTGCTAACAACAATCATGATCATAACTTCAAATACTCTGATGATACTCTGCCAGGAGCTGGCAACTACTCTATGACATAAGTCTAATATCCCCACTTTACAGATCAGCAAACAGGCATGTTGGCCCCCTCCAATTTGGGTCCTTATCATTTCTTCCCAAAACAAGTGCTGTGAAATCATCTTCAAACCCACCTGCACTAAACTGCCACTGTTCCATATCTAAAAGATGACATAACCCAGGCCTTTGCCTGACTGCGTATCTTCAGTGTCTCCCACCCCTGATATTGCCTAAGGGTGCACATCAAATCACCCAGGAACACTTTTCTAAAAGAAGTGCCCAAGCCCACTCCAAAACCTTGAGAATCAGAACCACCGTAGGGCATGGAGTCTGAACATCTCTGTTCTGTTTCTGATTTGTGTCCCTAATTCAGACCATAGACCAGTCTAATTCAGATCACTGTGTTCTGAGAGCACTATTGAAGTACAACTTACTTCAACCATTTTAAGTATACAATTCAATGATTTTTAGTAAATTTACAAACCTGGGAAACTATAACCACAATTCATTTTTAGAACATTTCTCTAACCCCTAAAAGATTCTTTGTGTCCATTTGTAGTGAAGCCTGCCTCCAACCCTCAGCCCCAGGAAACATTTTGTCTCCACAGACTTGCGTATTCTGGATATTTCAGATAAATGTAACCTACTAAGTCTGGCTTCTTATACTTAGCCTAATGTTTCTGAGGTTCCTACATGTAACTTTTAGCAGTAGATGGCTCCTTTTTAGTGCTATAAATATTCTACTATATGCATATACCTCATTCTTTTGTAGGCATTCACCATTTGAAGGATATTTGGATTGTTTCCATTTTGGCTACTATGAATAATTCTGCTTTAAGTATGCGAGTACATATTTTTGTGTGGATATATAATTTCACTTTGCTTGGTAAATACTTAAGTGTAAAATGGTTGAGTTGTATTCTAAGTTCATATTTAACTTTCAAAAGAAATGTCAGACCCTTTTCCACAGTGGTTGAATTATTGACATTCCCACTAGTGACGCAAGAGGGTTTCATTTTCTCCACAGCCCCACCAACAATGGTTAAGTGTCTGTCTTTTTGATAATAGCCATTCTAGTGGGGAGAAGAGGTCTCCCATTGTAGTTTAATTTGTATTTCCCTAATGACAAATGATGTTGAGCATCTTTTCATGTGCTTTCATATGTGCTTTTAATGACTATTCATATGATGCATCTTCTTTGCTGAATGTCTATTCAGCCCTTTTCCCACTTTTTAAATAAATTGTTCTGTTATTGAGTTGTAAGACTTTGCTACATATTCTGAATACATGCCTTCATCAGATAAATGATTTGCAAATATTTTCTTCCAGGCTGTTGCTTGTCTTTTCAGTTTCTTAATGGTGTCTTTTGAAAAACAAAAGATTAGATTTTGACAAAATCTAATATATTCATTTTTATTTTGTGGATTAGGCCTCTGGTGTCATATCTAGGAACTCACTGCCTCATCCAAGATCATAAAGATTTTCTGCTATTTTCTCTTCTAGAAGTTTTATACTTTTAGCTCTATGTTCAGATCTATGACCAATTTTATATTAATTTTGTGTATGATGGAAGATAAGGATCTAAATTCATCACTTTCCATGTGGATATCTCATTGTCCCACTTACTATTTTAACAACAGCAAAAAAAAAAAACCCTGTCCGAATCCCCTTTTAATCACCTTGACATGTTTGTTGAAAAACCAGTTGACTATTAAGTATAAAAACTTATTTTGAGGGGCGCCTGGGTGGCGCAGTCGGTTAAGCGTCCGACTTCAGCCAGGTCACGATCTCGCGGTCTGTGAGTTCGAGCCCCGCGTCGGGCTCTGGGCTGATGGCTCAGAGACTGGAGCCTGTTTCCGATTCTGTGTCTCCCTCTCTCTCTGCCCCTCCCCCGTTCATGCTCTGTCTCTCTCTGTCCCAAAAAAAAAAAAAAACAAAAAAAAACTTATTTTGGGATCTCTTAATTCTGTTTTATGATCTAAATGTGTATTCTTAAGCCACACTGCCTAATTTTATATATATATATATATATATATATATATATATATATATATATATATTTTTTTTTTTTTTTTTTTTGGGGGGACAGAGAGAGACAGAGCATGAATGGGGGAGGGGCAGAGAGAGAGGGAGACACAGAATCGGAAACAGGCTCCAGGCTCCGAGCCATCAGCCCAGAGCCTGACGCGGGGCTCGAACTCACGGACCGCGAGATCGTGACCTGGCTGAAGTCGGACGCTTAACCGACTGCGCCACCCAGGCGCCCCCACACTGCCTAATTAATGCAGGATCATAATAAGCTTTGGATTGGGTTGTATAAGTCCTCCGCCTATTTTCTTTCTAAATTGCTTTTGATATTCTGGGTCCTTTACGTTTCCATATAAATTTTAGGATTAGCTTATCAATTTCTGGAAAGAAAAAAAGAAAAAAGAAATCCTGTGAAGACTTAGCTAGAGATTGTGTTGAATCTATAGGTCAACTGAAGAATGACCATCTTGACTATATTAAGTCTTCTAATCCATAAACATGTAATTTCTCTGCATTTACTTAGATCTTCTTTAATACCTCTCATCCATGTTTTGTAGTTTTTGGGGTACACCTCTTGCATTTCTCTTATTACATGTATTCCTAAGTGTTTTGGGTTTTTTGATGGTAGTGTGAATAAAATAATGTTTTTATTTTCGTTGTTGAATTTTTCATTGCTAGTATATGAAATACAATTAGATTTGTAGACCACTGGTCTTTATAAAATAACATCTTATAATCTTTTTACAGAATTCATATGATGGATTTTCTTTTCATAAAAAGATTTCCATGCCACAATCTCTGGCTGCTACTTTAACATCATTTCCCATCACGCATAGCTCATAGTGTTTGTTTCCTTACTGCTGAACCCTTAGCAGTACCTTATACCCCTATGATGTTTCTTACTTAAATTTATCTTCTATCTCAAGTCTAGTTTACACATCACCTTATCCTAGAACCCTTTTCTAATTTCTATCTACCTGTTATGCCACTCACCTTGAAGTGTGAAATGCATGTACACATACACAGAGTTGCTCTTATGTGCTGCTGAAATTCTAAAAATAGAGGTCTGTTATTGTTTTTTCTATTGCATTTTAACTAAGTACTTAAATGTACACCTTGAGAAACTAAGACACCATGTGCAGCAAATTCTGCTATTTTTTAATCAATATTCATCTCCTTCCAAAGTAATAAATACTCTAAGTTTTCACCGGGCACATTAAAGACTGTATCTCCCAGGAGTTAGATGCAGCAGTGTGACACCACTGTGGCCAGTGAGCAGGGGTTAATGAGGCAGCTTCCAGAGATCTTCCCTTCCTTTATCTCTTCCTCCTTCTCACTACCTAGAATCAGACCTGATAGCTGAAGCTGTCCTGGGGCAGCCCCCCTGACCATGAAGTGACCGTAGGAAGAGACTCACACATAGCAAAGTGATAATACGGGAATATCCTGGGTCTCCATACACCAGCCTGGACAGCCTACTCTCAGTTTTTCCATCAGAAAGACATACATTTCTCCCTGATTTAAGCAGTTGTTTCTCTGTTACCTACTGTCAAACTCAATCCAAACATTTACACCACACTTTACTGTATCCTTAGTAGTGCCTACACATTGTAGGTGCTTTAACTGATATTTGCTTATTTATTCCAAAGGAGAAGCAAAAGTGGAAAAAAGAAACTTCATGGGATATCAACTTCTAATTCAATGCTGAACCATAGAGTCATGAAATCTATGTCCATGGTATTAAAATCCTAATTTTTAGGTATACAGTATGACCTTTAGAAACATCTCAGAGTTTTACATCTAATTTCTATTCTAGTTTATTTATCATGATACTAATAAGCTGGAGTGTTTTGTTTTGTGGGGTTTTATTTATTTATTTTTTTGCAGGGGTCATGTAGCAGAAAAGAGCAAATTTATTCAATGATTCCATGGATATTCAAGAGACAGAAGGCCTGTAATTGAATATAATAATAGATCTCACAAAATCGGAATGGTTAGTGACAATAGCATACAAGCTGTTAAACAACTGGATACCACAGATGAAAAGCTGAGGTTCACAGACGTGGCATGAACTAATTCCGCGCCACACAAACACTGAATGGCAGACCTAATGTCACAACTCAGATCATCTGACCTCCAATTTGGTGTTCTGTGAATCAGTTAGCGTCCCTTTGGTTGTGAAAGGCAAACTGGCTAACTTAAGCGTAAAGGGGAATATTTTTTTTAATCTGGGAATTTCCAAGATCAAAAACTTGGAACAGATAGGAACCAGGTAGTTCTATGAGGTTTCCACGGCAATATTGGCTGCAGGGCTCATGTTGATGTGGCCAATGGAATGAATGGATAAACTCCAGCAACATATAATTTTTCATCTATATCATATACACATCATATATCACTTTTATAGGTATCATATATATATACATATATATATAATATAATATACATATATTTTTCCCATTCCTCTCCTCCTTCCTTCCTTGCTGACTCATCTGCTTCCCAGGATAGTGACTGAGAATGCCAGGTATCCATTTTTCCTATTTTCCTTAACTTGATGTAGAGAAATAAAACATGAGGAAGTCTCTTGAAGGTGCTCTGGGAAGTGTTTGTTTTCTGAGAGAGAGAGACAGCCAGAAAAAGAGAGTTTTCTGGTTTCCTGGCTTTCCCCTTCACTTTCTATGAATGTACCTGTATGAATATGTGAAGACTCCACTTTGGGCCCATGAGATGACAAAGTAGGGGACGAAAACCAACACCCTGAGGACAGTAAAGAGAAACTGTAAAGTGCCTGAGTCTCCTGTGGTGTCACTGTGCCACTGAGCCCTCCCTGCCAATGACCTCCTCCAGATCTCTTGTTACGTGACATCACATATTTATTGCCTAAAGCACGATAAGTGGCTCATTTCCTGCTTTCAGCCACAGAACATCCCAATTGATACATCGCTCAGGATTTTAAGTTCTGAGGGTCTGAGGGACACAGAGTTTGAGTGGCCAACTCTGCATTTAGTGCCTGCTGTGATTGGAAATGGGACAGTGTGAGGAGCGATTCAGTGGAAGGAGCCTCTGGGACCCTCCAGCTTTACCAGTACGAAGCCAAGCACCAGAGTGTGCCTTCCCACTGAGAAGCTGTGGGGAAGGGGAGAAGGAAGCAGAGCTCCCAAAACAAATGTCCCTAATATATGCATTCTTTGCATATTCACTGAGTGCATGAATACCACAAAGCAAACTGGCTAGTTCATGATTGTACCCCTTTAAACACTTAGAAAGTCACCAGTCCCCTTATCTTTTCATCTGAAAGCTAGTAAAAAGTGACATGTATTCAGGAATATTATGTTATATAATACGTAATTTTGCAATTCAAGATTTTATTTTTCCTCAGTGTGTAGCCATGAAACAAATTTACAGATATCAAATGACCCAGTTACATCTCTCACAAATGCTAATTTCTCTTGTTAACGTCTTGTCATTTGACTTTAAGGACTTCTGCATTCCCATAACATGTATAGCATAGTTTTCATTTTTTAATTTTATATTTCTAGCTTATAAACACATTGATTACATATAAGAAAGACCTCCTATCTTATTAAATTGTGCATGGTATTGGCCACTAAGCCATGGGCTAAGTAAAACTTGGGCAGAACATAGTTTGACTTGACAGAATATGAACAACCTAAGACAGAGTAAATTTAAGTGGAAGGTCCCAGAATTATTATTATTATGCCCAAATTACTTCACTAAAGAAGCAATATGATTTTGGTTTGAATTTGAAGCTGACACAGGTTAAAACTTGAACATAGGGCTGAGTAGAAAACCTACAAGAAGAAAATTCAAGAACTCAACATAATTTTGGATCTAAAAAAATACATCTTATTTTCAATATATATACATACGAATTCTAGGAGCAAAACCTATGCCCTGTTAATGCTAAAAAGACAAACTCTTCATTCTTTTCAAAAGCTCTGCTTTGTCGGGGCGCCTGGGTGGCTTGGTCGGTTAAGTGTCCGACTTCGGCTCAGGTCATGATCTCACAGTCCGTGAGTTCGAGCCCCGCGTCGGGCTCTGTGCTGACAGCTCAGAGCCTGGAGCCTGTTTCAGATTCTGTGTCTCCCTCTCTCTCTGACCCTCCCCCGTTCATGCTCTGTCTCTCTCTGTCTCAAAAATAAATAAACGTTAAAAAAAAAATTAAAAAAAAAAAAAGCTCTGCTTTGTCCATTTTAATCCATATGTAGCATTTTCTATGGAGAGCAGGCCAAGGAAAAAGTACATCAAGCACTTGTTAATGGCCTTTTGAGAAAGTGATTTAAGTATACAGGCAAGTGCTGGGTCAAAGATGATGGTTTAAACCATAAAGGAAAGAAAATATGGGGAAAAGTTAGCCAATAATCCAGCTATTAAGGGACATAAAATTGAAACCGAGAGATCTTTGTCACATTCTCAACACATTCAAGAATTGGCATTACTTCTGGACCACAGAATTCATAATCACAGGTCAGAATATTTAAATTGAAACTGATTTATATCCAGAGAGTATAATTTAGGAAATATATAAAACTTGGGGTGTCTCCCAGATTATAATAAAAATGGTACTAGGCAGGCAAATGTCACCCAGTTCTTCCTAAATGGGGGCCTTGTGCACATGACCATGGATCAGTACATTTCAAACTCCACCCACAGCGATGGTGTTTCCTTAAGAACCCCCATCAGAATCTCTATTTCAGAATCGCTGTCACTAGAAGCATATTTTATATAATCATTTGTCTAATACAAACCACAGAAACTGAGATTCCACCAAGCCTTCTCTGAAAGAATGAATACACAAAAGATAAATTAAGAAAGCTTTATTGAGAGACCAAAACGTTTTTAAATGTTAAGAAATGGTATCTTCCATATTGGATGGAAGTTCTGCCAGGAGAGGCAAGGGGGCATGCATGACCAGTCAACCAAAGAAACTCCACTTATATTGTACATCTTGTTTCTAAATATTTTCTCTGAGGAAAGCATAGTACAGGGTAAAGCCTCCACACACAGTGTTCAAGAATAATTTGGGCCAGGAAAGACGTTAATGCGACTTTTGACTCTGTTATAGAATCCTCTGGGAAAGAAAGGCTTTTCTTGGGCTCCTCAGAGAATTTCAACTAGCTTGGGCAAGACGAGTGTATCAAGGGCTTTGCAGATATGCTGAAATAAAGCTTCTCTGTGTGAGCCTAAAACTCCACCTGCCAAGATAGTTCCTGGGACTAAGCCTGGTAGCTGAGGGATAAATCACTCCCCCTCTTCTTTCATAACAGGCCCTTCCCCCCAGGGCCCCACATGCACTTGGAGAAGACAAGAGTGCGGCATGGAAGAGGCTATGACAGAAATGTGGTGGAGGGTGTTGTGGGAGCAAGAGAGGGAGCCACGTGGGGCCAGCCAACCCATTTATCGTGTGTGTGTGTGTGTGTGTGTGTGTGTGTGTGTGTGTGTGTGTGTTCAGAGGTCTGGAGAGAAGGAAGAAAAGGATGCAGCAGTGGCTATAATCTTCTACAGGTAGTTTTTTTGTAAATATCCAGTGGGCATGCTCTCAACATGCCATCTGGGATCAGCTACTTTGGGGCCAATGACTTTGCACCATCAAAATACATCCCAATTATAACTTTATTACATATATGGTTGCCTCAAGAATTTTAATAAATACTATTTTCTCTTATGGTAACTTTACTAACCCTCTCATTTACCCGTTACACTAGATCTATTGAGCAATCCAGGACAAAACAATATGAAAAAAAGAAAATTTTAAATGTTATAAAGTAAACATAAATAATGTCTAAAAATATCTAAAGTGGAAAGATAAGGAGATAATGAAGCACTAAAGAGCCTGATGAGGTTTTGAAATTTGTCATAAAACATTTTTAACCTGCTTTGCAGATTTTAATTGGCTGCTAAGTATCCAAATAGCTGTTGGATCTCTCTCAATCCTGTTTCCACTCTGTTGGTTCCATGCCATTAACCTCTCTTGTTCCAATCTAGATGGCATCTGCAGGTTAGTCTCTTTGTGTCCACTGTGGACCCCATCCAGGGTGTGCTCTACCCAGCAGGTGGAATGATCTCTGTAAATAACAAATGTGGTGGTGTCCCTCCTCCATCTAAAACCCTTCAATGGCTTCTCCTAATAGCCTTCAAGGTAAAGTCCAAACATTTTAATCTTTCTTATGGCCCTCCATAACCTGACTCCTTTCTTGTTACTTACTCAACTTGTTATTTATGCTCCAGACAATAGAACTCTCTGTTAAACCCTTACACATGCCATGGTTTTGTGTGGCTCCACTGCATTTACTGGCCATTCCTCTTGCCAAGGATGACCTGTCCCTGTTCTTAGTCTAGATTGGTAGTTCTCAAGGAACATCAGCAGTATCAACAAGGGGAACTTGCAAGAAATGCACAGTAATGCTTCACTGAGACCTTCTGAATCAGAAATCTGGGCACTGGGGCCAGCAATCTGTCAACAGATGATGTATATCATATACTTTTACCTGCTGTGCTTGTATCTAGGAAGACATGAAGTACAGAACCGGACAACGAAGTAGCATGTCATCAATTACTACATTGTCTGCACTTTGGGGCCTAAAGACCATCAGGTCACTTGTTCAAACTAAAAATGAAGTGGCTAAAGGAGAGTAAATGGATAATGAGAGGGGCCCCATGGCTTGAGGAGTCAGATAAACATTATAGAAGCAGAGACTCTCAGTGTCTCATGAGTCTCAGGAGGTCAAGTCGTCCAATCTCATCATTTCACAGAGAATGAACACAAGGCCCCAAAAGGTGAGCAGCTTACTTGAGGTCAGACAGATGGTCATGGGAAAGCTAAAACAAATGTGTTGTGGGAGGAAAAGGCTGTGTGGCAAAACGGTTGAGCCATTAATGGCCACTGACACAAGCCACCGAGGCAGAATGAGAACCGTGACATGTGCTGCTCAAAATAATTCAGTGACCTTGCAGTTCTGACACCCTGCCACCAGGTAAGTAATACCCCAGTTAGGCTGACATGATTCCAACCAGTACCAGACTCGAGTCGTGGATAAGTGTGAAGGCACTAGAAAGTTTGTTCTTTAAACATGAATGCAAATAAATAAATAAATAAATAAATAAATAAATAAATAAACAAACAAACAAACAAACAAACATGAACGCAAATATTATCCATATAAAGGTGGGTGTGTAAACATTACCTGTAAGAAAACAGAGCCTATCAGATTCAATCTATTGTTGCTTCTAAGGTTACAGTAACCACATGAAAGAGTAGATCTCATAGAAACATGGGTGTGCTAAATATCTATTTTATTTATAAATATAACATTTGTATGTATACATATATAAATACACTGTGCATATACAGCATATATATAAATACTTAGCATACTGAGTGTATATAAGTGTAAATACTGAGTATATATAAACACTCTGTCTATAAATATATACACTGAGATGTAGATAAATATATATAAGAATGTACATAAAAATTATAATTATAAAGACTATATATATAACTATATATTACATGTAGTTGGGAACTATATATATGCAATTATATACTATATATTATATATGTTATATTTATATTCATGTATGTATAGTTAGGAATTGTAGACATAATTAGGAATATAATTATATAATTATAACATTGAAACTATCATGAAATTATAACATATTAATTATAATATTAAAAATTAAATGAAACTATAATACTTTAATAGCATTGTAATTTAAAATTGTAACATGAAAAAAATAGATAAATGCTATTATTTGGGGGCAAATAACAACATCAACAAATCACTTCCCCACTCCCTGAGCCATTCCTGCTCGTGGTAAGCACTCTTCAGAGGACTCGTGCTGGCCTCCTGGGCTTCAGGAAAACCTGACATCAAAGTGCCTTTAGGTTCATTCTGACAGGTTCATTCTGCCATCATTTCTTCATCTTTATTAAAGGTAGTCCATTTGCCCTCCTTGGGAGGTCAGAGCTAATTAAGAGGACAGCCTCAGCTCGCCCCCCCAGCACTCCTAATCAGCTACAAGAGTCTGTTTGTTTCCCTCCAGATCCTCTGCAGGAAGATCCCTTGCTTCTCCTCAGTGAGAGAATTAGGGCCTCAGGAGAGACTTATTTGTGCAACAGAGGACAGAAGCATTCTACTTCACAATTCAGGTAAAGGGCACAGTCCTTCTCTGACACGCGCCTCATGACTGACCTTTAAATAAGGGTTGCTGCATTTTTCTGTAAACACTATTAACAGTGCTTAGCAAATAAATTTAGCTCAGTATTTCTTAAGCAAAAACTTTTTAGAGCTGTTTTCTATTTTCATCTCAACATTCCATGGACTAAACGTCACAGAGCCAAGGACGGCACATATCCCTTCAAAGGGGGCTGCCTTTGATCTTAACCCCTCTGCCTCCTAGGAGTGCTTGGCAATCTCATGGACTAGCAACCAGATATGTTCCACACTTAGAAAAATATCTTTGGGATTTGGGCGTTCTTAAAAAACTCTCTCTGCCTTTCAGGTGTGCATGAGCTGTATATGATCCCTACACTCCCAACTTTAGTACCAATGACGGATACTGGAGCGAATGCACACGCACATCCATGAACATGAACAGGGCCCTACTATCCATTTTTATATAAAGCCTATTCTTGGACAGGGTTGCCACCCAAAAAACAGCAACCTAGGGTGCATCTATTTTGTTTCCTCAGAAGTGTCAATACATTTGCTTTTGGAAATTTACTTCCTAAACATTTGTAATACCTTTTGTTACTCTTTTCTTCTTCTTTCTGCCTTTTGTTTACTCCACTGCCACTCCTGTTCCCCAACCCAATCTTGATTTGTCTTTATCCTGCAGAAGGGGATTTCATCAGAATCCTACAGCTATTATTTTAACTAAAGATGTAGAGTTGGGGAACCTAGGTGGCTTAGTCAGTTAAATGTCCAACTTTGGATCTGGTCACGATCTCACGGTTCATGAGTTTGAGCCCCACATCAGGCTTTATGTGGACAGCTCAGAGCCTGGAGCCTTCTTTGGATTCTGTGTCTCCCTCTCTCTCTGCCCTCCCCCACTCATGCTCTCTATCTCTCTGTCTCAAAAATAAATATTTAAAAATTTAAAAAAAGTACAGTTGATGAGTGCCACCTGACTTACATTGGACATTTCATTAAACACAGTTCCATCTTGACCTTCCCTCTATCTTCACAGCCAGTGAGCCACCAAGAATCAAGAATCCTTCCTTCGTGGGGCACCTGGGTGGCGCAGTCGGTTAAGCGTCCGACTTCAGCCAGGTCACGATCTCGCGGTCCGGGAGTTCGAGCCCCGCGTCAGGCTCTGGGCTGATGGCTCAGAGCCTGGAGCCTGTTTCCGATTCTGTGTCTCCCTCTCTCTCTGCCCCTCCCCCGCTCATGCTCTGTCTCTCTCTGTCCCAAAAATAAATAAACGTTGAAAAAAAAAATTAAAAAAAAATAAAAATAAAAAAGAATCCTTCCTTCATCACATAAGATTTAATAAGCCATGGAAAGGAGTCTAAATGTTATTCTAAATACAGTATTTATTCTATCAGATATACTGCATTAGCAAGAAAGTTTTAGCAAGAAAGTTACATGATTTGGTTGTCACTTTAAAAGAATAGCCTGTGGGGCGCCTGGGTGGCGCAGTCGGTTAAGCGTCCGACTTCAGCCAGGTCACGATCTCGCCATCCGTGAGTTCGAGCCCCGCGTCGGGCTCTGGGCTGATGGCTCAGAGCCTGGAGCCTGTTTCCGATTCTGTGTCTCCCTCTCTCTCTGCCCCTCCCCCATCCATGCTCTGTCTCTCTCTGTCCCAAAAATAAATAAACGTTGAAAAAAAAAATTTTTTTTTTAAATAAAAAAATAAAAAAATGAAAGAACAGCCTGGTTTCTAGGAGGTACAAGAATGGGAGCAGAGAGACAAATTAGAGGCTTCCTAGAAAAATCTCAGGGTCACTTGACTAAGGGAAGTACAATAGATGACTTTGGGATACACTTTGTGTGGTGTTAACGAGGCCATTGCTAATGGCTTGGAAGGAAGAAAGAATGAGGGCTATGAGGAAATGGAATGAATCAAGGTGGATACCTACGTTTCTACTTGAGCAACAAAGGGAAAAGGTTTCCCTTTAATGACATAAATATAGAGGAATAGGATAAATTTGGAGGAAGAAAGGAAATTAAGAGCTCTGTGTTGGCCACAGTATGTTCCAGATGCCTACTAAGCAAGCAAATAAAAATGAATGAAAACGGTCACAGTCTTTTTATTGGAAAGGCAAGAACCTGAAAGTGTAATGATATTGGAGCATCCAGCAGAGAGATTTTCTATTACAAGAAGTAAACACTTGATTTTGTCTTGAAGGCAGCACATCGCATTACCCAAAGAACTTTTTTTTTCCAGAAGGACTATAAGTAAATGCACAGCAGAAATTTTTCTGGATGCAGAGGTGTTAGAAGCTAAAAATAATAGAGCAGACTGATGTAAAAGAGCTCCTTTGTGGTGGGCAGTGTAGAATGTCTGCAGATTATTTTCTTTAGTGTAGAATTCCTTTCCCTAGTATGGATTTAAACTGGCTTAAACAATTACATATTGTCTTCCTTAAAAATGGATGCATGTCTTTGGTGATAGGGTGTGGATGAAGATTGGGTGGGCTAGCTCAAAAGAGATCAGGAACTGATATCTCAACATTAGCAGGAAGTATATATAGGCCGCAGAATCCACTTCAAAGTGAGACATGACTGTAAAATAGAATGAAACGTGGCTTGATTAAATTTACCTTTACTTTTCTACCTGTGTATTTCCAGACAATAACTCAGACATAGAAAAATATACTGATGCTTCACCATTGTGGTGTAGCATCACTATGTGCTTTTAATCCTGGGGCCAAATCACATCCCTATATAGAGAGAAGATGAAATTTCTTCTGAAGGAAGTAAATATTTTCTCTGCCCATGTTCCAATGGAGAGATTCATTCCTGTAATGATATAAGATTTAGAAAGGTATGCCTTAAAGTAGAAGGAATGAAGATAACAAGAACAAATCTTATTCTTACTCAGAGACTTGGAGGAGCCATGGCTCTGGATTACAAGTAGGCAATAACTACATATGAGCAGTCCTTTAGAGGTAGGTAAACAGACTTCCAGAACATGGTAATAGGCTAGAATACGAGGGATATGTGCGTGTCAGCTTTAACGGTGGCCACATCGAACAGCCACTATAATTGCTCTCTTTGCTGTGTTCTTTTGTTATTCCTGAACATACTTTAAATTTTGTAAAATTAAACACCCATGTTTGGAGGAAGCATCACAGGGGAGAGAAGCAGGAGTCCAAAGGGAGCCATTTCCAGGAAGTGGGGGCAGAGAAGAAAGCAAGCAGTGCCCACTGGGCAGCACTGAGATGGAAGCTGGCTGAGGCACATAGCAGCAACCAGAGGAACAAATTTAATAGTAACCATCCCCCAAGGACTATCAGAAATATATGGGAAGAGAACTTAGCAAAAAACTAGAATTACTTTTGGAGGGAAGGAGGCTGGAGCCATTGTACATCTGGACTTTAAAAGAGAATGTGCCCTCATTTTGTCTATGAAATGAGACATCCCTGGAACATTTGACTATATCCTTTTCTAGGCTATAAGCTCTTTCAAAATAAGAATATACCAGGTAATAAAGATTTGAAAATTATTTCTGAATGAAAGGCTAAATAAATCTTTGAATCAAACCTTTTAAAGAGGTCAGTTTGTTTTAAAGCATCACCAAGTCATACTTCTTGAATTTGTATACCACAAATTCCATTGTTATGAATGTTATGAAATAACTGCTTTTAAATGAGCTTGAAGTTGTAATGGTAGGAAGACATGGATTTTTCTGTGCATAAATCATTTGGTTGAATAGCCACATGTCATTGTTCATTGCCAATAGTAGCAGAGACAGCCAGCCAAAGAGAGCCAGAGGGTAAGTACCTGTAATAGATTTCTTAATATAACACAGTCAGGTAAGTGGTGTGGGTGTCTCTACCAGGAACAAGAATTAACATGGATTTAGCTAGAGTAGCCTGGGGACTAACTGAGGTTCTTTTCCCAACTGAAAAACAAAAAACAAGAAACAAAACAGCAATAGTGTGCTAGATCTCTAAATACTTTTAGAAAGTTTAATAAGAAAATAAGTGTAAATCATATGCTATCTTTCTTTCTGTGACTTACTTATTTCACTTAACATAATACATTCCAGTTCTATTCACGTTGTTGCAAATGGCAAGATTTCATTCTTTATTATCACTGAGTAGTATTCCATTGTATATATTTACCACATCTTCTTTACCCATTCATCAGTTGATGGACATTTGGACTATTTCCATAGTTTGGCTATTGTTGATAGCACTGTTATAAACATTGGGATGAGCACTGGGTGTCATAAGTAAGAGATGGATCACTGGGTTCTGCCCCTGAAGCCAAGACTACACCATATGTTACCTTGAATTTAAGTTTAATAATGTAATTAAAAAGTTTCCATACAACACCCAGTGCTCATCCCAACAGGTGTCCTCCTCAATACCCATCACCCACCCTCCCCGCCCTCCCACCCCCCATCAACTCTCAGATTGTTCTCAGTTTTTAAGAGTCTCTTATGGTTTGGCTCCCTCCCTCTTTAACTTTTTTTTCCTTCCCCTTCCCCATGGTCTTCTGTTAAGTTTCTCAGGATCCACATAAGAGTAAAACATATGGTATCTGTCTTTCTCTGTATGACTTATTTCACTTAGCATAAACACTGTCCAGTAAGCACAAATATTTTTTTAAATGACAGCATTTTTCAAAATAAAAACAATTTAATTAGAATAAAATCATTTAAAAACCTTTGCCTTTGAGATGAAATAAAAAAAGAATGTCTTGTATCAATAGACTTGTTTTATGGTTCAGTATGTAGGCTTTTTTGATACATGATCCATCTAAATTGAAATTAATGTGTATTCTTCATTAATTGGATTAGTATTGTATGACTGTCAACATGGTCAAGTTGATGAATGGTGTTGACCAAGTCTTCTTTTTCTTCCCCTGGTTTTCCATCTACTTGTGCTGTCAATTACTGAGAAAGGAATGTTAAAAATTCCAAATATGTTTCCCCCTTCGTTTCTGAGAATTTTTCTTTTGTGTATAATGAAGTTATGTTATTAGGTACATGAACATTTAAAATTGTTATTATCTACGGTAATATTCCTTGTCATGAAGTCTTTGATATTTACATAACTAACCAAGCTTTCTTATGCTCAGTGTTTGCAAGGATATACATTTTTCCATCCATTTACTTTCAACTAGTGTGTGTCTTTATACTTAAAACATTTAAAACACTTAACTATAGACACCATATGGTTGGATCCTGAGTTTTTTGTTTTGTTGTGTGATTTTTTAGTTTTCAAATAATATTTGCCTTTTAGATACAGTGTTTAGTCCATTTACATTTATTGTAAATAATGATGTAGCTGTTTCAGTCTCCCATCTTGCTGAGTTTTTCATTTTTTTTTATTTGTTCCCTCTGAACTTTGTTGCTTTATCCTTCATTTCCTACTCATTTCCTGTATTATTTTGGGCTAAGTGTTATTTTTAAAAATGTATTCCTATTTTATTTATTGTCTGTTTTTACCTTTTTAAAGATATAATTGACATATAACACTGTAGAAGTTTAATGTAGAAGTTAATGTACAGTGTAATGATTTGACACACATATATATTGCAAAATGATTAGTTAACATCTACCATAATCCCAAATACTTACCCTTTCTTTGTGGTGAGAACATTTAACACCTATTCTTTTAGCAACTTTTAAGTATAAAGTATTGTTAACTATAATCACAAAGCTGTAAATTAGATCCCCAGAATTTACTGACCTTGTAACCGGAAGTTTGAATCCTTTGACCAATATCTCCCTATACAAATGTGTGTGTGTGTGTGTGTGTGTGTGTGTGTGTGTGTGTGTGCGCGTGTGTATCTCACACCTTTATTCATTCATCTGTAGATGGATGCTTGTATTGTTTCCATATATTGGCTATTGTAAAAACAATGCAACAATGAGCATGAGATTGCAGACATCTCTTTGAGATCCTGATTTCTTCCCCTTTGGATATATACCCAGAAGTGGGATTGCTGAATCAAATGGTAGTTCTATTTTTAATTTTTTTAGAGATCTCCATACTCTTTTCCATAATAATTGTCCCAATTTATATTCTCACCAACAGGGCATAGGGATTTCCTTCACATTCTCACCATCACTTCTTGTATCTTATCTTTTTGATAACAGTCATTCTAAAATGTTTGAGGAAATATCTCATTGTTTCATTTACATTTCCCTCATGATAATGATGTTGAGCATTTTTTCAGGTACTTGGAAATTTATACATCTTCTTTGGGAAAATGTCCATCAGTTCCTCTGCCCATTGTTTTACTTGGATTATTTGTTGTATCACTATTGAATTGTAGGAGTTCCTTGTATAGTTTGAATTTTACCTTTTAGCAGAAATGTGGTTTGCAAATATTTTCTCCCATTTGGTATGTTGCATTTTCATTTTGTTGATATTTCCCTTTGTTATGCTTCTGCTATGCAGAAGCTATTTAGTTTGATGTAGTTTCACTGTTTATTTTTTGGTTTTGTTGCTTGTGATTTGGGTGTCATATCCAAAAAATTACTGCCAAGACCAATGTCAAGGATCTTTATCCCATTTTCTTCTAGGAGTTTTACAGTTTGGGGTCTTACATTTAAGTATTTAATCCACTTTGAGTTAATTTATGTGAGTGGTACAAGCTAAGGATCTAGTTTCATTTTTTGCATGTCAATATCCAAGTTTTTCATCATATATTTCCCCCATTAGGTAGTCTTGGATCATCAAATATTAACTATGTATGCATGAGTTTATTTCTGGGCTCTCAATTCTGTTTTGTTGGTCCATATATCTGTTTTTGGCCAGTACTATACTTTTTTTTTATTACTATAGATTTTTAATATAGCTTGAAATCAGGTAGTGTAATGTCTCTGATCTTTCTCAAGACTGCTTTGGCTATTCAGCATCTTTTGTGGTTCAAGAAAATTTAAGGTTCTTTTTGCTTCTATTTCTGTAAAAAATGTCATTGGAATCTTGATAGATATTTCAGCGAGTCTATAGATGGGTTTGAACAGTGTGGACATTTTACAATATTACTTTTTCTGATCCATGAACATGGGATAGCTTTCTATTTGTTTCTGGGTTTTTTTCCCCATTAAAAAAAATCAATATCTTATTGTTTTTGGTGTACAGATCTTTCACTTTCCTTTTTTTAAAAGTTTATATTTTGAGAGAGAGAGAGAGAGAGAGAGAATGCACAAGTGGGGGAGAGGCAGAGAGAGAGGGAGAGAGAGAATTCAAGAAGGCTCCACTCTGTCAGCACAGAGCCTGAGGCAGGGCTCGAACTCATGAACCACAAGATCATGACCTGAACCAAAATCAAGAGTTGGACGCTTAACTGATTGGGCCACCAAGTGCCCCAGATCTTTCAGTTTATTGACTAAATTTACTCTTAAGTTTATTTTCTGATGCTATTATAAACGAAATTGTTTTTTTTTTTTTTTAATGTTTATTCCTAAGGGAGAGAGCGAGAGAGAGAAACAAAGCATGAGCAGGGGAAGGGCAGAGAGAGAGGGAGACACAGAATCCAAAGCAGGATCCAGGCTCTGAGCTGTTAGCACAGAGCCCGACACGGGGCTCTAACTCACAAACCATGAGATCATGACCTGATCTGAAGTTGGACACTTAACTGACTGAGCCACCAGTGCTCCAATGAAATTGTTGTCTTAACTTATTTTTCGTCATTTCACTTTCAGTATATAGAAACACAAATGGTTTTGTATGTTGATTTTATAGCTTGCAACTTTACTAAATTTGTTCATTATTTCTAACAGTTTTTTGGTGGAATCTTCAGGATTTTCTCTTTATAAGATTATATCATCTTTAAACAAAGACAATTTTGCCTCATCCTTTCTGATTTGGATGACTTTGATTTCTTTTTCTTACCTAATTGCTCTGGTAAGAGTAAGCATCCTTGTCTTTTTCCTGATCTTAGAGGAAAAGCTGTCAACTTTTCACCACTGACTATAAAGTCAGTTGTGGGCTTGCCATTTACAGCCTTCATTAAGTTAGGTTTCTTCTATAGCCCACTTTTTGACAGTTTTTAATCATGAAAGGATGCTGTACTTCATCAAATGCTTTTTCTGTATTTATTAAGATGATTATATGGTTTTTATCTTTCATTTGATTGATGTAGTGTATCATAGATTGATTTGTGTTTGTCGAGCCATTCTGGCATCCCAGGGATGAATCCCACTGCATCAATGATATATAATCCTTTCAAAATGCTGTTGAATTCAATTTGCTATTATTTTGTTGAAATTTTTTGTATGTATATTCATCAGTTTTCTTTTCTTCTAATATTCTTATTTTGCTTTGGTATCACAGTAATGCTGGCCTAGTAAAATGAGTTTGGGAATGTTTTTCCTCTTCAATTTTTTGGAAGAGTTTGAGAAGGCTTGGCATTAATTCCTCTTTAAATGTTTGGTAGAATTCATCAGTGAAGCCATCTGGGCCTGAGTTTTCCTTTGTTGAGAGGGTTTTTTTTTTTTTATTACTGATTCAATCTCCTTACTCATTATTAGTCTCCTCAGATTTTTTATTTCTCCCTGATTCAGTCTTAGTAGGTTGTATGTTTCTAGTAATTTATCCATTTCCTATACATTATCCAAGCTGGTATATATTGGCCATAGTACTCTTGTAACAATAATCTGTGTGTGTGTGTGTGTGTGTGTGTGTGTGTGTGTGTGTGAGAGAGAGAGAGAGAGAGAGAGAGAGAGAGAGAGATCGATCAGTTGCAATGTCTCCCTTTCATCCTGATTTTCTTTGGGTCTTCCCTTTCTCATATTAGTTTAGTTAAAGATCTGTCAGTTTTGTTTATCTCTCCAGAAAACAAGCTCTTAGTTTTGTTGGTCTTTTTCATTATTTTTCTGGTCTTTATTTCATTTATTTCTTTTTTTTTATTTAATTTTTTTAACATTTATTTATTTTTGAGACAGAGAGACAGAGCATGAATGGGGGAGGGTCAGAGACAGAGGGAGACACAGAATCTGAAGCAGGCTCCAGGCTTGGAGCTGTCAGTACAGAGCCCAAAGCAGGGATCGAATTCACGGACCATGAGATCATGACCTGAGCTAAAGTCGGACGCTTAACCGACTGAGCCACCCAGGAGCCCCTATTTCATTTATTTCTGCTTTGAGCTTTGTTATTTTGTTCCTTCTTAGCCTGTTCTACTTTTCCTAGTTCTTGAGGTATTAAGTTGTTTAAGCTTTTTTTTTTTTTTAACACAGTTGACCCTTCCACAACACAGGTTTCATCTACACAAGTCAGTCCACTTATATGCACTTTTTAAAAATAAATACATTGCAGTGCTGTAAATCTATTTTCTCTTATGATTTTCTTAATAACATTTTATTTTCTTTAACTTATTTTACTGTAAGAATACAGTAAATAATAATATTATATACAAAATATGTGTTAATCAACTAGTGATGTTATTGGTAAGACTTCCAGTCAACAACAGTTGAGTAGTTAAGCCTCTGGGGATTCAAAAGTTATCTACATATTTTCCAATGGAAGTGAGTGTCAGTGGCCCTAACTCCCATGTAGTTCAAGGAGCCTTGATCACTATAGGAGCCTTTTATCACTATAAACTCTCTCAGAATTGCTTTTTTTTTTTATTTTTAAAATTTTTTTTTCAACGTTTTTATTTATTTATGGGACAGACAGAGAATGAACGGGGGAGGGGCAGAGAGAGAGGGAGACACAGAATCGGAAACAGGCTCCAGGCTCCGAGCCATCAGCCCAGAGCCTGACACGGGGCTCAAACTCACGGACCGTGAGATCATAACCTGGCTGAAGTCGGACGCTTAACCGACTGCGCCACCCAGGCGCCCCTCTCAGAATTGCTTTTGCTGCATCCCTTAACTTTTTGGTTCTGTTTCCATTTTCATGTGTTTTAAGGTGTTTTAAATTTTCCTTTTGATTTATCTTTGACCCATAGTTTGCTCAGGAGTATGTTGGTTAATTTCCATGAATTTGTAAATTTCCATTTTTTTCCTCCTATAATTGATTCCTAGTTTCATACCATTGTAGTTAAAAAAGATACTTGTTTATGATTTCAATCTTCTTAAATTTCTTAAGAGTTGTTTCGTAACCTAGCATATGGTTTATCCTGGAGAATGTCCCAGGTGCACTTGAGAAGAATGTGTATTTTTGCTGCTGTTGAATGGAATACTCCGTATATGTTGTTTAGGTACATTCAGTCTAATGTATATTTCAAGTTCAATGTTTCCTTAAGATTTTCCATCTGAACGATCAATTCATTGTTGCAAATGGGGTACTGCAGTCCCCAACTGTTATTGTATTGATCTATTTCTCCCTAAATTCTATTAGTTATTTGTTCAATATATTTAGGCACTCCAATGTTGGATACATATATATTTATGATTGTTATATTCTTTTTTGAACCCATTATCATTATATGATAACCTTCTTTGTCTCTGTTATAGTTTTTGAGTTAAAGTCTATTTTGTCCAATAGGCAACCCTGATGTCTTTTAATTTTCACTTGCATAAAGTATTTTTCCCATCCCTTCACTCAGCCTATATGTGACCCTAAATCTGAAGTGAGTCTTTTGTAGGCAGTGTTTAGTTGGGTCTTTTTTTTTCAATCCATTCAGCCACTCTATGCCTTTTGATTGGAGATTTAATTCACTTACATTTCGTGTAATTATTGATAGGTAAGGATTTACTAATGTTCTCTTAATAATTATTGTCAGGCTATTTTGTAATCCTCTTATTCCTCCTCTCTTGCTGTCTTCCTTAGTGAATTGCTAATTTTTCTGTATTATTATGCTTTGATTCCCTTCTTTTTATCTTCTGTGTCTCTATTGTATATTTTTGTTTTGTGATTACTGTGAAGCTTATATAAAATATATAGTCATTTATTTTATACTAAAAATAACTTGGATCTTATACAAAACCCCCACTTTCTACCCCTTTTTATGTGTCTGATGTCACAGTCCATCTCTTTTTATATTGTGTATTCATTAACAAGTTATTATAGCTAAAATTATTTTTAATACTTTCGTGCTTCAAGTGGTTTATACATCAACAAACTACAGTATTATTCTGAATCTGACAATGTACTTTCCTTTACCAATGTGTTGTATATTTTCAAGTGTTTAAATTAGTAATTAGCATCTTTTCATTTCAGCTCGAAGGACTTGAAAGAAGTTCTTATAAGTTCTTATAAGGCAAGTCTACTGTTAATGAACTCCTCCAGCTCTTGTCTGTCTGTGAAAGTTTTTATTCCCTTCATTTCTGAAGGACAACTTTGTTGGATAAAGTGTTCTTGGTTGGAAATTTTTTCTTTCAGCACTTTGAATATACCATCCCATTCTTTCCTGAACTGTAAGGTTTCTGCTGAGAAACTCACTGACAAACTTATGGGGGGTTCCTTTTATGTGACAAGCTTTTTCTTCTGCTTTTCAGATTCCGTCTGTTTTATATTTTTGACAGTTTTATTATAATGTGTACTAGAGAAGATCTCTTTGAGTTTAATTTGTTGGGGACCTATGAGCTTCATTAACTTGGATGTCCAAATTTCTCCACAGATTCTGGAAGTTTTCACTCATTATTTCTTCACATAAGCTTTCTGCCACCTTCTACCTCTCTTTTTATTGAACCTGATGTTATCTCATAGTTAACATAGGTTTTCTTCACTCTTTTTTTTCATTTTTTGTTTATCTGTGTTCTTCTCTGACTAAATATTTCCAAAGGTCCTATCATCTACTTCACAGATTCTTTCTTCTGGTTGACCCATTCAGCTACTGATGCTATGGCATTTTCCATTTTATTCACTGTATTCTTCAGCTTCAGGATTTCAGTTTGATTCTTTTATCATTTCTAGCTCTGTTAAACTTATTATTTTGTTCACGCATTGTTTTCCTCCTTTCACTGGATTATCTTTCTGTGTTTTCGTGTGACTTGTTGTTTTCCTTAAAGTATCTATTTTGAATTTTGTAATTGGGTAAATCACAGATATCCATGGATTCAGGCTCTGTTACTGGAAAATTGTTGTGTTTGTTTGGTAGTGTTATGTTCCTTGATTTCATGTGCCTTGAAGTCTTGCATTGTTGACTTCACATTTGAGAGCAGCAGTCAACTCTGCCAATTTTTACTAATTGATTTCAGTAGAGAAATATCTTCTGTTAGCCCTGCTGGTATTCTGAGGCTTTCTCAGACCTTCTATGGATTCACCTGCTCCATGCTTCTTGCTCCCTCTTGTGGCAGAATTCTTAAGTTTTTATATGCTCAAGTTTGTGGTCTCTCCCAGGCTAGTTTCTGCATATGCTCACCAGCCATCTGCAAAATTTTGCTTTTTCTGCCACTGGGAGTGCATACATGAGCCAAATACAGAGCAGAGAATGTGTGGGTGAGATGCCTGGAGCACTAGGGGTGCCTGTGGGCCAACTGGAGTGATCTGTAGGCAAAGCATTCCCAGTGGCTCATGGGTGGGCCTCCCAATGGAGTCCATGACATGGTCAACAAGGTCTATGTCCCATTGATACATTTTGGTCCAAGCCCTGGCTTCCACTCACTGCCTCCAAGTCATGAAGCTTAAAAATAAATCCCCTAGATGGGACAAGAGAAATAGACCTCTCTCCCAGCATCCATCACAGCTGAGGAAGCCAGGTTCTCACTCATAGTATCACTTTCCCTCACAGGAAAAACCATGGACCAAGATGGGCTTTCTTGGCACTGAGCTGAGGGAAGAGTGACAGGACTAAAAGTTAATCTGTTCTTACCCTCTCTAATGCATCCAATGGCCCACTGAAACTTCTCCACTGGACTCCTAGACTTCCACCAACCCTGTCTCATCCATGGGTGATTCATCTGGCCCAGAGTGGCTGGAGCCAGTTCATAGGTCAACTTCAGGGTCCACAAGCAGGACTGAGGCCTGTATGTCTTTACCCAATGCACTTGTGGGAAAGACTTCTCCTGGGTCCCATGGCATGTGGTGCTGGTGACAAAACCAAAGCCAAAAGGGTCCACAGCAACATCTTCATAGTTGTTCCCAGGCCTACAGCTAGGACTATGGTTGATGATTCAGCTCTCTGGTTGAGACCTGTCTTTTCAAAATGGCTTTCCTCATTCTTGGACTATTCCAGAGTTTCATAACCTCTTTATTTCCCACAAATTCCACAAAGGCAATTTTATCCATGTATGGATACCAAACTGTTGTTGTTGGGGGGGGGGCACAATTGAAGGAAATCTATCTTATTTGGCCATTTTGCTGATGTCCCCTCTATTGCAGTTGCTCTAAAAATAAAATGATACCTCCCTAACTTGTCACAATCTACCTTGAATTAATATCATGCTAAGTTGTGAATAATGTAAGAATCCTTAAAGCACTATAATTTTATTTACATACCTTGTTATCATATGTTTTAATGTTACAATTGTCATATATTTTAATTTTATGTATGATATAAATCTCAAATACTGCACTATTATTTTTGCTTTAAATTGTCTATTGGCTTGCAAAGAACTTAATAAAAGAAATAAAAATAATCTCATGTTTATTGACATATTTGCTTTCTTAAGTTCTCTTTATTTCTTTTACAGGTAAATTTCCTTTCCTGCCATTTCCTTTCAGCCTAAAAGACTTTAGTGTTCCTTTGAGTGCAGGTCTGCTAATGGTAAATTGTCTCATTTTTTCTTCATCTCAAATATATCTTCTTTTTTGAAAGATATATTCATTGAATATAGAACTCTAGGTTGACATGTTTTTTTTTTCTTCCTTTTAGTATTAAGCAATGTTGTTCTATTGATTTTTGTCCTCCATTGTTCCTAGGGAGTCATTATCTGTGATCCTGATCAATATCCCCATCTGTTTTAAGTGGCTGCTTTCAAGATTTCTGGGTTTTTTTTTTTTTCACTTTTTTTTCCCCCAGAAGTTTTGTAATGATGTTCATAGGTATGGTATTCTTTGTCATTAATATGGCTTGGGACTTTCTCATATTCTGGATCTATGACTTATGGGCTTTGATCATACACACACTTGTTTTCCCAGCAATGATGGTTCTGGGCCATAAGCAACAGGTGAATAGAGGTAAGACATACTGATTGGCATAGATCACAGAGTAATTTGTTCATCTGGAAGAAACAAAGTTTCTGACTGGCCAAAATTATCTGTAATAGGCCAAAGATTATCACACAAAAAGTGGTAGAAAATATAAAAATATAAAGAAAAACAACAGAACAAAGAATAGTTCTGAAGCTCTGAGGGAAATATGTGGAGGCTTAAAATTAACCTGCACTTCAGTATTGCAGTGTTTGAAGAAAATAAACTAGGAAAATTTGCTGTATATGCTTGTCATGGGAGGAGTCACTGGATGTGAGTACTGGGTAGCGTGGCACGTGTGCATTTGCTGTGCACAGTGGTAGTGTTAAAATTTTTTTCTACCACAATTACATTTATATTTATAGTTTAGGACATGCAAAAATATTCATAATGCTTTCCTTAAATTAGATAGATATGTACATATAGTTCATATAGTGTGTGTATATATATATGTATATATATTTTAAAATGTAGCTTTATATATATAAATATGTGTATGTGTATATATATGTGTGTGTGTGTGTGTGTGTGTGTGTAGATATATATAAAGCTACATTTTAATCTAGTGCATTCTTTTTATATTAGGGAAATATTTGATATATTAATAATCTGTATCCATAGGCAACTACAATTTATAAAGCTTTTTAATATATGATTTCATATGACACTCATAATAAGCTTATTAAATAAATAGAACATGTCTTATTCTTATGACCATTTAATAAATGAAAACCTCAAGGTCCAAGAATGTGTGGCTTACCTATGGTTGCCCCAATATGATAGGCAATGCTGAAGTGTGAATCTAATCAGGTCTGATACACTATATCCTGTCTAATTTTTAATCTGAAACAATTAAAGTGTTCTAGCATCTAATCCATACCTATCTACCTAAAATCCCCAGCAATTAAGAATTACTAATTCCCAGTGAGCCCGGGAAAGTAAATTTTATTCTATTGCCTGTTTATAATTTTGAGGACATTTTCATTCCTATTATCTATACTTACTTAAAAGGGTCAAAAAAGTAAGTATTATTTGTATTTTATTTATTTTATTATTGTTTTTAATATTTATTTTTGAGAGAGAAACAGAGCATGAGTGGGGAAGGGGCAGAGAAAGAGGGAGACATAGAATCCGAAGCAGGCCCTAGGATCTGAGCTGTCAGTACAGAGCCCAACGCCAGGCTCACCCCCACAAACCGCAAGATCAAGACCTGAGCCAACATCAGACGCTTAACTGACTGAGCCAGATACCCCAGTATTATTTGTATTTTAAAGTTAAAAAATAGAAACAGAAAAAACGTAATGACTTACTTAAGAGCACACAGTGATGGTTTAGTCTGGAGAGTTTATACTATCTGAGAAAATTACTCTGATTTCTTTTATGTTAGATACCAAACAGTTATACAGACATTTCACAATAACTAATGACAGTATAATAACAACCTAGGTCGACTTAATGTGAAGACTGTGTCCCCCCAACACTCCCACACAGTCACAGCCCAGGCACTGGGAGGCTAGGAAGTAGATCTTATTCCTAATTTTCTCTACTATAACAAGGAGCCCCCTTACTGGCTGCCAAACCAAAAAAGAAATTTATTGGAGCACCTGGTTGGCTCAGTCATGATCTCTTGGTTCTTGGGTTTTAGCCCCACATCAGGCTCTGCACTGACAGCTCAGAGCCTGGAGCCTGCTTCAGATCCATTCTCTCTCTCTCTCTCTCTCTCTCTCTCTCTCTCTGTCCTTCCCCCACTTGTACGCTCTATCTCTCTCTTTCTCTTTTTTTTTTTTAATTTTTTTTAACGTTTTTTATTTATTTTTGAGACAGGGAGAGATAGAGCATGAACAGGGGAGGGTCAGAGAGAGGGAGACACAGAATCCGAAACAGGCTCCAGGCTCTGAGCTGTCAGCACAGAGCCCGACGCGGGGCTCGAACTCACGGACTGTGAGATCATGACCTGAGCTGAAGTCGGCCGCTTAACCGACTGAGCCACCCAGGCGCCCCTCTTTCTCTTAAAAAATAAACATTTTTTTAAAAAGAGAAATTTATCAGAGCAATACTGTCAAATTAATATTATCTGAGAAATACTTTAAACTATTTGCCAAAGACTATGTTATTAAGTGGGCTCTGCTACAGAAGTTATTTCAAGACCATTTCTTTTTTTTTTTTTTTTTGCCAGTTATTATTAAAACTTTATTTTACATATGACACAGAGCAAGGTTAGGTAAAATGCATAAGGTCACTCAGCTAGTGAGTGGCAGAAGTATGATTTTTACCCAGGTGGTAATACGCTGGAGCCCACACCCATAACATCTTTAACCTTATTATTAATGCCCCAAAGTATTAAAAAGTATTCTTTAAAAAATTGCATGGATAGGGTCGATCTAAGAGGGGAAAGGGTAGCATGCAAAAGAGTTAAGGAATATCTGGTAGATGGATTTGTAACACTTGGTGACTTACATAATCAGCACCAACAAATAGATTTATACCATAAAAAAAGAAAAAATACAGGTTATACTGAGGTTCTAGGTTGGTTGACTGTACGTTGTTGTCATTTGCTGAGATGAGAAGTACCACTTGTAGAGAAGACTTACATGGAATATGCAGTGGGAATTTGACTTCAAGACCATTTCTAAATAGATTAGAAACTGTTAATTGGCCATCTCTGCTCTAATCTCTGAGTTCAGAAGAAAAATGTGTATAAAAAACACAATTTTCAGAAATTCTGGTAACTCTGTTGAACTTAATAATTCATAGAAGGGTAAAAATTGAATAAAACAGGCATAAAATAAAACAGGATAAAAGGGAGACTCTTGAAAATCCACAGGCTGTTTTCAAAATCAAAACATTGCTAAGTCAAAGAAAGAGGAATTTTCTTTACAGAGTTCCTTTTTTTTTTTTTTTTTTTTTTACTTTTACAAGAAGATTGTACAAGAGTATCTGCAGATACTTGAAACCATTTTCAATGTTCAAAAACTAATTAAAAATATTTAAAATTAGCCAGCTTCATTTCCTTAATGAAATGATCACATTAAAAATATAATAACATTTTATTAAAATAATACTTTGAATTTTGTAAAAAAATTATTTTTGTTGGGAAAAGACCAGACAATAAAAAAGTTAAAAGAAAATTAAAGTCATGGAAATCTCACTTCTCAGTGATGACAACCATGAACTTCTAAGTGACTGTATTCAAGACATCTCTTCATATAAGCATACACTGATGTAGCAGGTATGTTTTACTTCAGCAATTTAGGGAATGAAATAACCTTAAGTTAAATATTCAAGTTAGGTATTAATTCTGAATATCTTCATCTTGCCCTTCCTTCCTCAAAGGCTGTCTTATCTCCCTAGGTTATTTCTTTCTTTCTCCAATGTCATTGGAGGGAGGCCCATTCAGTCCATGGGGCAGATGCAGATACTACCCCAGGGAGCACAGTCTTCCCTGGGCCCTACCAAACATTCTGTTATGACCTAGAGCTTAGGTCACTCAGGTGCCCTGAGCAATTCTTTTCTTTTCTTTTTTTATGGTTTTTTTTTTAATTTATTTTTGAGAGAGAGAGACAGAGTATAAGCAGGGGAGGGGCAGAGAGAGGGAGACACAGAATCTGAAGCAAGCTTTGAGCTGTCAGCACAGAGCCCAATGTGGGCTCAAACTCACAAACAGTGAGATCATGACCTGAGCCAAAGCCTGATGCTTAACTGACTGAGCCACCCAGGTGCCCTGAGCAATTATTTTCTAAGTGTGAGATTGCCAGGCCCAAAGAATGCAGTTGGGATATTCATACACATTTAGAAAGCTGCCTTCCACAAACATTCTATGAATATACATCAGCAGAAATACTTGAGGGGTGCCTGGGTGGCTCAGTTGGTTGAGTGTCCAACTTTTGATTTTGGCTCAAGTCATGATCTCACAGTTCATGAGACTGAGCCCCAGGTCCAGCTCTGTGCTGACAGCACAGAGCCTGCTTGGGATTCTCTGTCCCTCTCTCTCTGCCCTCTCCTCTACTTGCAACCTCCTTCTCAAAATAAATAAACGTAAAAAAAATAAAAATAGATTTTAAAAAAAAAGTACTTGAGATTGCCTGTTTTTCTTTATACTGGATTTGTTGAGATTTTTTAATTTTTGAAAACCTGGTGGATGAAAAATATTGAGCTGCTTTTATTTGTATCTTTAATTATTTATGAAGTTAAATTAATTTATTGCCCATTTGTACTTTTGTTGTTTTTGTTAACTGCCTATTGATATACTATCTACATTTTCCTACCATGATATTTTTTTAATCAAGTTATAAAGCATTCTTTCTATTAGAGATATTGAAATTGGCCTTAAAAAAGGCAACCATTTTACCTGATTTTTAATTGGACGGTGTTGAGTTGTAAGAGTTCTTTATATAGTCTAGGTACAAATGTATTGTTGGACATGCATTTTGAAAAACTTTTCTTAGTTTGTAGTTTGTCTTTTCATGCTCTTCACAGGACTTTTCAGAGAGCAAACATTTTCAAGTTTCATGAAGTTTAACTTATTAGCTCTTTTTTTTCTAGAGTTTTGTGCTTTTCGTGTTGCATGTAAGAAAACTTTGTCAAATCTAAGGACACTAACCTTTTCTTTTATAAATTTTATATTTTAATTTTTTTAGTATATGATTCATTTTGAGTCCATTTTTTTTACATGGTATAAGGTTAAGAGCCAAGGTTCACTTTATTGGTTATGACTAATTTTTTATGACTAATTGCTATAGCACAATTTGTTGAAAATATTATCTTTTCCTCACTGAATTGTCCTAATATTTCTATTAAAAATCATTGACTACATATGTGTGGTCTATTTCTAGACTCCTATTCTGTTCCACTGATCTGTCTGTCTACACCAGCACACTGCTTTGCTTACTTTGTAAGTCCTGAAATTAGTAGTGTAAATTCTTCAACTTTGACCCCCTTTTCTCCATAGTTTTAGTAATTATAGGCCTTTTGCATTCTCATATAAATTTTGGAACCAGTATGTCACTGTCTGTCTGAAAAGCTTCCTGGGATTTTGATTCAGATTACATTAAATCTACAGATCTTCTGGGAGAGAATTAACTAGTAATAATCTTGTGTCTTCTTTTTTTATTGATACGCAGTGTTATATTAAGTGAATGACATAGTGTTTCAACATTTCTCTACATTCATTACTCAGTGCTCACCACAATAAGTATAGTTACCATCTGTCACTACACAAAGTTTATAATTTTATTGACTATATTCCCTATGATATACTTTTCATCTCTGCGGCTTATTTATTATATAACTGGAAGTTTGTACCTTTTAATCCCCTTTATCTATTTTGCCAATCCCCATATCCAGCTCTCCTCTGGCAACCATCAGTTTGTTATCTGTGTTTAAGAGTCTGTTTTGTGTTTGTTTGATTTGTTTTTAGATTCCACATATAATTTAAATCATATGGTAATGGTCTTTCATATCATATTAATATTTGTTACTTAGCATAAGACCCTCTAGGTTCATCCATGTTGTCACAAATGGAAAGACCACTCTTTTTTATGGCTGAGTAATATTCCATTGTATAATAATATTGTATCTTTTGAGTATATGCCTACCTTATGACCCATATATTCTTCCCAGAAATATATGTTATTAGAAGCTCTTGGACAATGTGCCAGGAGACACATCAAAGGATGCTTCTAGTTCCATTGCCTGTACAAGAAAGATATTACAAGTTTTTCTTCATCAGCAAAGAGGATAAATAAATGGTGGTGTATTGGTGCATAAATAAATTATGGGATATTATACGGCAGTCAACAATGAATTGACTCAAACATAACAGTTATTTTAAAAAACATTTCATACAGTATGATTCTATTAATATTACACAAAGATATGTAAAGCTAGTAACACATTGTTTCATAATGCAAATATATGTGGTAAAAATGTAAAGAAGTGCTAGAGAATGATAAATACAAAATTTAGAATAAGGGTAACTTTTTAGGGAAAAGTGATGAGACTGGGAAGGCTTCAAAGTTTTTTTCTTAATTTAATGGTGAATTCACAGGCGCTTATTGAAGTGTTATCCTATACAGTATATACATATTTTACACTATTCTTATCTATTTAATATTGAATTAAAAATCATTTTTTAAGGGAAAGAGCAAGCAATTTTGTTGGGCAGGGAAATAAGGGTAAATTAAATCTGACACTAGTGAAAGAGGGCAAAATCCACTGTTCTAGTCCATTTGGATTGCTCTAACAGAATACCATAAACTGTGTGGCTTGTAAACAATGGAAATTTCCTTTTCATGGTTCTGGAGGCTGGAAAGCCCAAGATTAAGGAATCAACATTTTCAGTGTCTTGTGAGGTTTGCTTCCTGATTCACAGATGGTTGTCTTCACACTGCATCCTCACATGGATGAAGGGGTAAGAAAGCTCTCTGGGATCTCTTTTATACAGGCACTGATCCCACTCATGAGGGTTCCAGTCTCATGGCCTAATCACCTCCCAAAGGCTCCACCTCCCAACACCATCACATTGAGGGTTAAGATTCAACATACAAGTTTGGGGGGATGCAAATATTCAGCCCACATACACATTTGCAGTTCTTTTCCTTTTAATATTGTGCAACTGATTCTTTATTTACACCTTGCTACTTCTGACCTATAAACTGCAAAGCAATGTCCTAAATAATAACTGGTGTCACCAATGTAAACATTTTTTTTGACACCCACCTCCTACAAAGTAACTAAAGCCCTTAAAAATGAAAGAAAAAAAAATGTTGTTTAGAAAAATGCACCACTAGGTGCATCTACACATAACACACTATAAGTAGGAGATAAACAGCAGACACTGGTGTCAGTCTCCAAGTTTCTTCTCACTTAGAGACAGATGAGAACTGAAAGCCAGAATGGCTTGAAGAGTGTTCTGGGTCTGGCTTGGATCTCCATGTTGTAGGGCTTTGTTCTCTATAGTCTGACATGAACCTGACACATTTCATTTCTTGCTTCATGAGGTCTCCCTGGTGGCTGCAGATCTCTACGACGTGAGCACCCTTTGGGGAAGTCTGATGATAGGAAGGAGGGTTTAAACCCCATCTGACAAGGAGAATCACCTTCTGCTTGAAGCAGAAATGAAAGTGGACCCTTAAGTGTGCAAGAGGCAAAGATAAAAAAAATACCATTCTTTGTGACACTCCAGCAAATAGCACCTGACGCTAGAATTACCGTTTGATGACTTCATTCCCACCATTGTGCCAGCTGTGCACATGGAGCAAGCACACATTTCTTTCCCTCTACAATTCTGATTCATGATGCATGAGGTTGAGAATAATGTGGAGCATGTGGATGTTGATAAGCTCCCCCAGGGTCTCTGATTCTGTGGCCCTCTCTCTTCTCCAATATAAAATTAATGATTTAGAGGCTACAAGTAGAAAGGGAATCTCTTCTTTCTGTCAAAGAGACGGAAAAGGAGCAGTCAGAGATAGACCTAAGAAAACACAATTCCAGGAACAAGGATGACAGTGTCCCACGTGGTTAAGGAATGAGAAGAGCACTACACAGAGGCCCTTGGTTTTGATGGTTGATGGGTGCTATTAAAAAATGAGATATAACTATGATTTAAAGGATAAGAAAGATTTAGAATAAGTTCATTTTAAAGGCAATGTAATCCAAAGAGAGGGAGAGATTATCTTCAGATGTGTTTTAGTCCATTCAGGCTGATGTAACAGAATACTATTAACTGGGAGTCTTTCAACAACAGAAATTTATTTCTCACAGTCCTGGAGTCTGGGAAGTCTGAGATCAGGGAGCCAGCACAGTGAGGTTCTGGTGAAGGCCTTCTTGGTTTGCAGAGAACCTTCCTACTGTGTCCTCATGTGGTGGAGACAGTGCGTAACCTAAACTACTCATCCCTCATAAGGGCACCAATCCCATCGTAAAGCCTCCATCCTCTTGCCCTCACCCAAGCCCAAATACTTCCCAAAGGTTCCACTCCTAAATAGCAAACAAATACCATTGCACTGGAGATGAGGGTTTTAACATAGGAATTTGGGGAACACAAACTTTCAGTCCATAGGAAGCTGGGTTTTGCAACTTCCATAGGAAGTCGTTGTATAATTCTTACAAATTAGTTATAAGATACCGACAATTCGTAAAATAACATTGACTAATCTCAAAATATTCTCAGAATAACCAAATAAATTGCAAACCAATAATAACATTAAAATTTATACTGTCTGGCATTTTTTACCACCTGGAAAGTGCTAGAAACCAACATTTCTGATGTTCTCCAAGAAATACTCAATGTACTCCTGAGATTGATCCTAAAACTCATCAACTCTGTGCTGAAACACCCACAACATAGCAACATAGAATTTTAGAGTAGGTAGATCATCCTGTCCAATTATCTTGTCTTCATTCCTTTGTAAGATGAAGAAAGTAGGTTTCAAGGAAGACAGAAGCTGATTGTGTAAATCTTTTCTAACCCTGAGGATACATAACATTAGAACTAGCTTGCTGAAGTTCTTACTATCCTTCTAAATAAGTAAACAATACCTTCTTCTGATCTTTTTTATATAATTTGTCAGCAACTACTGTTTTTCAATTCATCCAGGTGATACATGTGAAACACAACCAGAGTAACACTGGTTCTGGATCAGCTGTGCCCAATTTTATGACGTAAAAATAAATGTATTTTGAGTTGCTCTTGGGAATGAAAATATCTCTCTATTATTTCACTCCCAAAACCAGGTTTTGTAGAGACTGGCATTAATCACCACTGAAAACCTTCCACCATGTCATCAACAGGTGCAGTTAGTAATGCCTAAGACTTGTACACAGTGTTATTCTGAACCAAACAGAGTTCCAGGAATGAACTGCCTACAGCAGGAAACACTAATGTGTAAGACATTCTAAAGGCAGACATAAAAATGAACAGGCACTGAGCTTGAGGGAAGAACAAAGATGTCAATCATCACTACATTTAAACGAGGTAGGTAGCTGAAGAAAAATTGCTAACAGCATTTAAGGGCACCATTGTCCACAAACATAAGCAGATAGGGCTCCATCACTGAGGGGTTTGTGATGTGTTTCTTTTTATAGATAGATGTGGAGGGGAATGGGCTCTGAATTTGGGTTTGACTGGAAGGAAGGTGTTCCTTACCCTTATGCACTTCACTAAATTCTCAAGTGGGTGTTCATGATGTAAGCATGCACAGAAAAATAGGACACGGGTAATTCCATTAGTCAAAGAAACCAGAAATTCTGACTTGGAGTCCAAAATATTTTATGACAATAATCTATATTTCTTGAAATTGTGAGATGCCAGAGATAGGGAAAAGAACAGACTGAGAAGTCCCTAAATAACTACAAAACTAAAAAGAGGAGAGGTTAGGAACAATAATACAAGTAGTTAAGGATCAGGTAAAGTTTAAAGATCTCTGATGACCTTTACCTATTGGGAATCACTGCTCTAGAATCCTACACGCCCCCCCCCCCCCGCCCTCCAAATTCACTGGCTAGTAAGCCTAGCCCATCAAACTATTTGTTTTCTATAAGATGGTTTAGTCAATTAAGCTGTCAAGATTTTAAAATGTATGCAACTCTAGAGTGGCTATGGGTGTGTATAAAAATTTACATTATTTCTCCAAAGAGATAATTACTGAAAACACTTTGTTCTCAAAAAAAATATTTGTCCAACACCTAGTATGATTTCAAAAAGCCTTCATACACATTAGCTATCAAACAACTGGTACCTACTGAAACACACAGTCACCAGTCATTAAGGACGAGGATCCATTGTAACTGTGAGGTATTCTCACTGATCATTTATTTACAATTAGGAGTATTCTCTCAAAGCACTATGTTAGTTTGGGCTGCTATACAAAAATACCATAGACTGCATGGCCTAACCAACAGAAATTTATTTCTCACATTTGTGAAGACTGGAAGCATATTTGGCTCTCTGGTGACAGTGTGTTTCCTGGTCTGCAGGTGGGCATCTTCTTGTTATATCTTTATATGACAGCAAGCAAGAGCAGGCTCTCTGGTCTCTGCTTCTAAATTTTTTTAATGTTTATTTATTCTTGAGAGAGAGAGAGCGCACACACGAGCGGGGGAGGGGCAGAAAGAGAGGGAGACACAGAATCCTAAGCAGGCTCCAGGCTCCAACAGAGCCCCATGGAGGGCTCAAGCTCACGAACCATGAGATCATGACCTGAGCCGAAGCTGGACGCTAGCCAACTCAACCACCCAGGAGCCCCTCTGGCTCTGCTTCTAAAGAACACTAATCTCAACCATGGAGGCCACACACTCATGACCTAATGACCTCCCAAAAGCCCCAGCTCCAAATACCATCATATTGGAGGTTAGGATTTCAATATATGAATTCTGGACAGACACAAACATTCAGTCTATAGCAAGCACATTCTCAAACTTCTTCCCATAGACCAAAACCCCAACTGCTTTTAAACTATTATTAGAATAATACATGTACACATTACTGTTCTAAGGCTACCATCTCCTGATGAAAATTTTTGAACACTTTCCCAAAACATTAAAACAGCTGAAAGTTTTCCAGAATGCACAAATCTATGAAACAAAAATCTGCAATTTTTGAGGCTTCCCTGTACAGTCTTAGGCAATATGGGGAAAGTACAAGTTCCTGTCTTTAAAATTCTTCTAATCTAATTTAAGAGAAAAGAGCATACTTCCCTCTGGAGAATTTAACTCTGTCCAAAATGTAAGTGAAACATCAATTTCTTTTTAAAATTTTATTTTCAAGTAATCTCCACACCAGTGTGGGGTTGGAATTCACAACCCTAAGATTAAGAATCACACACACAGGGGCGCCTGGGTGGCGCAGTCGGTTAAGCGTCCGACTTCAGCCAGGTCACGATCTCGCGGTCCGTGAGTTCGAGCCCCGTGTCGGGCTCTGGGCTGATGGCTCAGAGCCTGGAGCCTGTTTCCGATTCTGTGTCTCCCTCTCTCTCTGCCCCTCGCCCGTTCATGCTCTGTCTCTCTCTGTCCCAAAAATAAATAAACGTTGAAAAAAAAAATTAAAAAAAAAAAAAAATTTATAAAAAAAGAATCACACACACACTCTACCGACTGAGCCACCCAGGCACCCCTCAACTTTTAATTCAGTAGGCCAACAATTAGGAGACTCCCCCAACTCTCCCCACTTCTTTAGCTTCCCACCCCTCATTCTCTTACCAGCTTGCAGGCACACAAAGGAGAGAAAAGAAAAGCTATGTTCTTGGCTCACAGAGAAGTGAAATGCCTTGCCAAATTTCATGCAGAAAGTGCTTACTAGAATTAGAATTACCTTTTACTCTACTAATCATTAAATAAGTAGGCAGAACCAATCACCTTTACTGTTATTGAAAATTAACAATCTATAATACCATGCAGGTAGAAGAACTTAAATAGTTTATTTAAAGACATTTTAGAGCCCAACTTCCTAAAACTTTAGATCTCCTGAAAACCTCAGACACAATTTTTAAAGTCTATTGACTATCTAATGAGACTGTCCCTGATAATTCTGATGTACATGGTTGGCAAGAGGTTAATTTTTTTTTTTCATTTCATCCCATTCATTTTGATTTATGGGAACTGGAAAGACTTCCTTTTCTTACAAAAGTAGAGTTAATTGGGACACTTCTTAATCTCAGTGAGTCCCATTTCCTCTGTGAAAATGAGGGTAAAGCTTTAGATTAAAATAGATAAAACTGACAGGGAACGTGGGTGGGAGAGAAATGAGAGAAACTACTCTAGACTAGGGGTCTTGTATGTTTCAGACACAAGAAGCGATAGAAGGATTTTAGTGGCAGCATTTAGTTTCACTGAATCTCGTAATTTATAATGTTTAAAGCTTTTGGTGACCTTTTCCAAGGCAATTAATTTACTTAAATATTTAGTGAGAGCTACAGCAGGCTTTCGGTACTCACGCATGCATGCCATGTCTTTAAAGGAACAGAATTAAGCAGATGAAATGAGAAAATCATAAAATACAACACTCTTTCTCAGGTAGCCACAGGTTTGTCTTAATCTATGTCTCCATGAGCAAAGACCAAGGTCATACAAGTCAGACCACTTACAGTTGTGTTCAAACAGACAATCCTTGGGAGGTTCTAATTAAACTGACTTTAGAAATTCTGTGAACATCACTGCAGCCTGAATTTTAACAAGCAAAAATTCAGGGGGTGGGGAGGACTATTCAAATGATCTACAGGAGGTAAGACACAAGGAAAGTCTCTTACACCAATGGAACTATGCCTAGCAACATGGTAATTCACATTTCCCTAGTGCTATCCTATAGGGCTCCAAAGAAAACAATTACTCTAAATCTACACCATCATTTTTTTAACTTTCTAAATCTAAACAGAAATAATGATTCTCCAAGACTGTAGGCAATGCCAGTCACAATGGGGGAATCATGTTACACAGCAGGACAATTATAGCAAGATAGAGCTATGAGACCCGATTCCTTTTTTTGTTTTTGGTCCACGTAACCAAGACCACTTCCCTCTTCTACACTCACTCCCCTTCCTCTCAGTTTCTAGCATCGCTTTTAAGAACTACTGCTACTTTTCTCATGTTCCAAAAGGTTGGAAGGCACTTTAAATATCCTGCTTAATTCCATCTGGAAAATATTTATTGAGCAGCAGATATGTGGCAGACACTGTATTGGGCAAGTATGAATCAGGCATAGCTCTATTTTCAACGAGCTCACCAGTTAATGGACCTGCAAAGAGGGAAAGGTACAAAAGCTAAAAAAGAAACCACAAAGATTAGGAACAAATTATGTAACACTAACATATTAAATCTAATGGCAACGATAATCATTTCTGACACCAAAGAATGAAAGTATCCAGGACAAACCAAGCAGGACACTGGCTTCTTGTGCCAAACCCAGCTATCTGCCCCACTGCACCTCAAAACCTAGCACCCCAGCCTCTACTGACACCACTCAACCGACACAGTTTAAAACTGTAAAATATTAGCACTAGAAAGGACCTTAGAGCTCCTCTAGTTTTACTCCCTCGATTTAGGACTTAAGCTAGAGATGAAAATTTTGGTCCATAATCCCATAATGTGTTGATGACTGGAGACCAGAATGAATGCAAGTCACCTGACTCCCAGCCACCTGTGCTCTTTTAGCTATACCCCACAGTTTCCCATCAAAATGCAATTTTCCCTGTACCCACCGAATTCTCAGTGCTTGGGCGGAGAAAAGCCCCACTTTCACCACGGAGTGCCCCCAACCACTGTGGCTCTCCTGGTCTCACTCTTTCGTGAGCTCCTACAATACTCACAAGCTAAGCCACGCAGCCGACCTATCAAACATATTGTTTCCTGTAGGAAACTCCCAAGTACATGGTGAGTGATTGGAGGGTACAGTCTGGTTACCTGGCACTGCTGTTTCGCTCCTGGCTTCTGTTGGGCACAAACAAGGCAGGTCTAAATACTTCCTCAGTGGCTGAGTCATCATTTAATGGAAGCTAACTATTTCTGTCCAGTTAGGTTGGGTGTATCAACAACCTGCTATTGCCTGAAAAGGCCACACCTCTCTTCAAAGTTGCACTCCTGCTTTATCACAGGGCAGCCAATATAAGCATTTGGGCATCAAAATTCAAAAGATATTCAACTCAGGTTTAGAAAAGGCAAAAAAAAAGTGTGTTATAGTTTGAGGGGGGAGATTTGTGGGGGTTGCTCCACATGTGTCTAGACCTTGCCTAAAGCACTTAACCTCTCTGAATCTTGAGTTCCTCATCTCTCACATGGAGATAATGTCTACTTTATAAGTAGAAAACATACTTGTGAAGATTAAAGACAATTGTGAAGATCAACCACAAACCATTCTGATGTCCATTTCCTCCATCCCTATTCTTCTTGGCCCCTAAAACCAGATCTATCCCATGTTTCATTCTGCTAATTCCTTCTAACATGGGTCTAACAATGGGTCTAACAAATATCTAAGGAGTGAACTAAAATGAGCTTAAGATGAGATTCCTTCCTAAGATATGTATGCTTCAACAGAAGACTACTAAATCAAAAATGCTATTTTCTCTGATTCTTTGTGGTATATTGTGTGCAGATAAATCAGGGTAATTTTATGACTGAAATGAAACTAATGAATATGAACTGCATATATATATGTGGATGGGCCAGAGGAAATAGCTGTTATTTTCAAAGCACAGGTGGAAAAGGATTTTTCAAGAGAAAGAAAATTATGTCTCAACATTAGCGTACATTTCATATATCCTCAATGTCTGAATTTTAGACCCTCACATACAAGGTGAGAGCCCTCCTTGCCTACCCCATTCCTCATTCCCTCTTGCAGTGTCTTGGTAATTTACACTGTGCCTGGCAACGGAAAGGGAAGGAGACATCTCTGAGCAGTCCCAAGCACTACAAAGAGACGGCAGGAGAGATGTGTGTGTCTACAACATGTGTCCTATTAGAATTAAAATATTTAGGGTCACTTTTCAGGGACCCAGGAATTCTATGGCTCCTGGATAAAATTGCAAAGTATCTGTCAGTGAAGTAAATGAATATTTTATCTTAATAACATCATACCCAAGGCAGTAATACCTTTCAGCAAAAGGGCTGCCAGAAGTTCACGGACACTATCAATAATCTCAATAACCCTCCTGAGACAGATTGTTTACACCTGTCCTTAATGAACATCCCTGTGGGAATAGAGATTCCTGTGTGAGGCTTGAAGCAAAACAGAAACTGAGCTTAGCCTCTGAATCAATAGTTCACAATCGTGACCTTTTTTTTTCACATAATTATTACTGTTGTTTAGAATTTGTGGGTTAGTTATTCCCAAATGATACTTCCCCGAGTCTGTATTTCTCAATTTCTAAATGGAGATACTGAGCTTCTTCAAGAGAGTCATGACTATGGACAACCTATGCTATTCACATTTCATAAAGAAATCCAATATATCACAATATTTATCCCATTTATTTAAAATACCAACATCTCATATTCTTGCAGGTCCTCTGATCTGCTTCTAGCCAATGGCCCTGTGTCTGGGAAACACGTAATGAAACATGGGAATCATAAAGGAATCTTTACATTGAAATGGCTCGACAGAATATGGGTAGACTGGAGTCGGTAAAACCAACAGGGCTGGTCCCTGGCACTTCTCTGTCTCATTCTGTACAAGCACAAAATAGAGCATCACTGACCATCTGTCAGTGTCTTTTAAATACACAACAGACAGAGGAGCCTGCACTGATCTGAACTAGGCAGGGTCCATACTCCTTAGCCAAGAAGATATCTTCTGGAAGCAGGTTGGACCTGTGTGGACACCACTCAAGCCATTCATTATTCAGCAGGCATTTACAAGATACCTGGTATGTGCCAAGGGACTGAGGATGCAGCAGAGAATAAGAGAGTCTGAAATGCCTGCCCCATAGAGCTTACATGTCCTAAGTTGTTGCAAATCCTGACACTGTCAGCTCTGGGGCCCTGACAGGGGAAACAGATGTGGATGGCCTACTATCCATAGAAAATGCTGCCAGAAAAAGTCAGAGGTCACAGAACTGCATGTCAGGGATTCACATAAATGCTGTATCTTTGGTTTTAAATAGGAGGTAGGGAAAACACTGTCCTTTCTAAATTATAATAAATAATGGATAATCTGATAGTTGGCCATGTTGCTTATTAGTAGCCACCGTACAACACCCTGAATTTGTAGAGATATTAAGAGTTTATCCAATAGATAGGGTTATTTAAGTAAGCTGTTAACAGCTTAACTTGTGTTGGAGTATTTTTTAATTTCCATAAATTTAATTATGGACAGCTTCTCAAAAGAACATGTCTTTTTTTTTTTTTTTAATATGGCATTGGTTCTATTTATTGATGGAAAACCCTTAAAACTTTACAGTCATTTTTTGAGAATAGTCTTTCTGGTCATAACTATGGGACTACGATCATGGCATGCCATAGCTTTATTCCCTCGGCTATGAACCAAAGTTATCGAGGTTTCCATCAAGCTATTTTATTTTATAATAATAGCAGATCAATGCAGTGTATGTGGATCGATTTTCTCTCATGATGTTGCAAGAGAGGGAAAGGTTAATGCAGTGAATGGGGCAGGAAAGAATGATGTAGACATAAACACACAAATAGGGCAGGAGAGGCCTAAAAATAAGGCCCAGTATTAAATGTGTCTTGATATCTGGGGAAAACCAGGAAGGCTTCGAATGGCCTAACCGTGAGTTCCCCTCCCCATTGTGCTTCCACAGATAAGGTCACTTAGTGAAACAAAATACACAATGGACAGTTGTCTGTTTGCCTCAGGGAGGACAGACACAGTCCCTGCTTATCCCTGAGTAGTGGGCTTCAGCTCCCCATCAGCCTATGGAATTACTCAAACAAGTCAATCACATCTTCTTATAAGAACCATTACCCCAACTTCTTGTTACCTCAAAGGCTGCTTCCCACATCCCCTGCTTCTTCACTCTGTTCCCAAGGGCAGCCTCCATGTGGCTCTGTATGATGCAGGGTTCTCCTCCTCCAGGCTGTGAGTATATGTGTCTAATACACTGTCTTTGATCTCACCTGTCCAGTGTGGGGTGCCATGTGTTCAGCCATCCTATAACCCTGGGATGATAATTTCTCCCTCATCACCAGGGCAAAGAGAAGGAAATCAAAACAGAGCTGTTCGAGTACAAAGTTAAAGCATATGGTTGATTCTGAGTATCTAGAAGGTGGTGAGGTATAGGGCATCCAGGAAGGCAACAGAGGCCAGGAAGATGCCGAGAGAGTTTCAACAGGCAAGTAGACAACAGCCATGAGAGGTGTAGCCAGAGGCAGCCTGATGAGATTGACATCTGTCCTCACAACGCAGGGTGAGAGGGCAGGGATGATGCCAGGGCTCCAACAGGGCTGGAAAAGCCAAAGAAAGGATGAACTTGGACTAGTTACAATACAAGGACTGAGGCACAAAGAACCACATATAAATGAGTCAATGGGACATGGGAGATGTGCATTTAGTCCCAGGAAAAACTAGAACTTTGATTACTCAGGTTGAATTGTGAAGTAAAATAGCAGCATCCACGTCACCTTGATCCCAAGTTATCTGGGTAACACTAGAGCAAATTACATTCACCTCCCTCTTTCTCCTCGCTGCCTTTCAATGTACAAGACAGCCTGGTTTCCAGGAGCTACAGTAGAGCTGATCTGTACAAAGAGCTTGCAGAGAGCTGGAGAAAAATCGTGAGCCACAAAAACTTTAGGATTCTCACTTGGGATCTGAGAACCTCAGAGCCATACCCCATTCTTCTGCCCTTACCTCACTGTAACCAAGGTATTGTTCTGAGGATTAACACCAAACTTTCAAGACTGTTATTCACCTATTTGAAAAATTATTTTGCAGCTTCTATGCATAATTCTGGCTTCATGGCAGGTCTCCATGATTCGCAGATAATTGGAAGTGCCTTATTAAATCTGTTAACTAACCCACTATGACTGGGGACTTGGGTATTGTCAAGATCACACATGGACTCCATTATCTGATTTCTGAAAGTGGCTTTTATCAGATTATCTCGGCTCCGTAATTGGCCAAATCTCTCCATTCCTTTTCCTTTAATTTAAAAACCCTATTCAGGTTTCAGTCACTGTTAAATACCCCTTCATTTCTTGAGCTTTCTCATCCAAAGTCACATTTATTTTGCCTGCATGTTATCTGCCCTCAATATATTTAGTAAGGGCTTCTATGTGGTCTTCACAATCCTTCCACATTTTGTGGAAGCAAAACATCATTCATTTATTCAACTCATATTTATTTGTGGAACACTTTTTTTCTTTATTTTATTTTTGAGAGAGAGAGACAGACAGAGAGACACAGACACAGAGCACGAGCAGGGGAGGGGCAGGGAAAGAGGGAGACGCAGAATCTGAAGCAGGCTCCAGGTTCTGAGCTGTCCGCACCGAGCCCGATGCAGGGCTTGAACCCACGAACTGTGAGATCATGACCTGAGCTGAAGTCGGGCACTTAACCAACTGAGCCACCCAGACGCCCCAATACTTACCATTTTCTAAGCATTGGATAGGAATTTCAGAGACAGTGAAGAATACAGTTTTATTTTCAGGAATTTAAGCATATCTTCTGGATATAAAATGTGACAACAAAACCAAGCAAATTCTCTTTTTTTTCTTCTTTTCCCTAAAACCTCTTCAGATCTTAGATCTGGGATTGTACTTATGAGAACAGCCCTATAATTCAGACCCCTGTTCTCTGTCTGTGCCATAATTAAGTCAGCCAAGTCTGAGCCAGTCTGAGTTAAAACCTGTGTTCCACTAATCCAACAAATCAGGAAATCATTCTGTTTCATTTCTCTTTCCCTGGAGACCTCTGTCTTTGTCTCCAGGCTGGACTGCATGCTTGCCAGCCCCCTGCAGAGCGGTTCTGACCTGTTCTCAGACATTCCCTAAAGGCTGGGACATTGTTTCCACAATCCCAAATTCATCCCTCTGTTCCTCCTCTTTTCCAGTATCTACTCAAAATCAAGGACAGGAGGTAGGTCTGGGGGCTCTTGCTTGTGTGGAAATGGAGACCTGCTTGCCTAATGGAGGGTCTGACTGAGTCCAGAACTCTAGGTACATGACTATGACCAGGCCACTGTTCTTCAGGACCGGAAGGGATAATTCTATTAGCTTCTAGAGGAGGCAGTGCTAATCCCAATCCTTTGTTGGGGCCTATTCTTCCTTCTGGCCCTCTAAAAATCCACAATGATTTGATTCAATTATTCCACTTTAATTTTTGGTGCTGGATACTTGGCAGATCTTTCTTTCTGGAGGCTCCTAGTCCTTGGTTTGGGGAATTATTCTCACATCTCTGTTTTAACTTTTTTTTTTTTTTTTTTTTTGCCCTTATTATCTGTATTCTTCACAGCTTCCAATTGTCACAAGGTAGAATCCTAGTTTGTGTTTTCTCTCCAATTGTCAATTTCTTTGCCTGTTATTTTTCTTTCTAGGAAAGTTCTTCAACTTTTTTATTTGACTGTTCTACTTTTTTTAATGCCACATATTTTTTAATTTCAAAAAGTTCTTTCCTGTTCTCTGATTTCTCTTTTAAGCATAGAATACGTTGACTCTTGTTATCTCTCTGAGGATATTAATTATGAGATTTTTTTGAAGGGTTCCTTTTTGTATACTTTATTAGTTTCCAGTGTTTACACTTTTTAAATTTTTTAATTTCAGTTATTTCCTTTTAGATGTTGTTCTAAAATGTCTGATTCTGAAATATTTCTAAAATTCTTTCTGCCACTGATATTTAAAACTAATAATAAGCTTATTGGACCTCTGCAAAAATATTGGTGGTCTTGCCAGGTGAGTGGGGGGCTCAATGTTGGATGGGTGGGCAGCGAGAGGCATTTTTACTGGCATGCCCCAAAGCTCTTGTCTGGAGGCCTTTTCTTCTCTCCTGAAGAAAGAATCATCTGAGCTTCTGCCTGCTACTCATCATTTAGGAGCAGAGTGGGGAGGAGAGCTGGGGCTCCCACTGTTCAACATGCAGACTTCGGCTTAATTCTCTGATTCAGCGCTCTGCCTCTCTCACCCCAGGGCAGGCTTCTCATCCTCTACTCTGGTGACACTTGGGCTAGGGAGGCTGTCCTATGTATTATAGGATGTTTAGCAGACCCCTGGCCTTTAATCATTAGATCCCCAAGTTGTGATAATTAAAAATGTCTCCAGATATTGACAGATATCCCCTGGGCAGGTAGGGAGAATAGTCCCTGCTTGAGAACCATGGCCATGATATGCCTAGGCTCCCTGAGACCAGAGTTTCTCCAGTTGTAGGGTTCTGGGCTCCTACAGAAGCAAGGGTAGGGGTGGACATGGGATAGAAACTAGAGGTCTAAACACTGTATGTATAGATTTTCCTGTAATCTTGCCTCATGCTGTCTGTGGTATCTGGAGCCTCTGTGTGCCTTTATGGAAATCTGTGTAGTGTTGCTTGATGACATCTGCCAGCATAAGTTACAGCTCTCTCTCTCCAGTCTCTACTCTTCCAACCTCTTCACATATTCCAAAAATGCATGGGCACCTCTACCTACTCCTGACTCCTCTATTCTTCACTGCTGACCTGTCTTTTATGCCTTTTACTGGTATTTACATGGACTTTTAGAAGGGAGCTAAGGTGAACCGTGGTCTGTTTTCAACTAGAAACCTGTACTAGTATTTCACACATTTGATTGTTTAGAGGAATATACAAGGATTTTTCCATAGCTATTCTAGAAATTCTGACTAATTATATGGAGTGATACTGACCATCCCTGCTACTTTTTTTCCCCTAATCCAAACCAACTATCACATGTTGCCAGAGCATTAGTTTTAATAGTTTAAGAAAAATGAAAGAGTTGACAGAATCTTGGGCCTCTTTTATAAAAATCTGTTTTGTAACTAGCCTAAAAGCCTTAACTGAACATGGTAGGAGGACTGTGGAGGTGACGCTCCAGCGCCATGCTGCATTTTGTGGAAACGTGGGTGGACACCTTCTGGTGGACACACACAACAATGTCTAAGGATGCCAGCAAGTAAAAATAAACCTGAAGGACGACTGGATTCAACCACACATTCCCTTCCCAAGGGCCCTCAAGCAAGACCTCCTGCCCAATCGTGTATTTGTATCATGATAGATTCCACCAGGTGCTAAGAGTAGTGATACATTTATCACATAATTTTCCAAAGCTCTTCCAAGAATAATTGCCAGACATGTGCATTCAACTTGTCTGTCTATATGCCTCTGGTCAGATTTAGAAACTAAGGAAAAGAGAAGAGAAAAGATGGAATAGGAAAACTGAGAAAGAAAGAGAAACCTTGAGGCAGAAGGAATCTGAAAAGAAAAGTGACTCCCATGGCAAGAGGGAGATCTGCTACTCTTTGAACCATAAATACATGTCTTCCATCTAGATGCACCACACTTATCCCAAACCAGGCCTGTTGGGTTTTCAAAACTTATTGTGTGGATTTTCCAGTGGAATTTTACACTACTGACTACACAACACAAGAGCAAAGTGTTCAGTGTACCTCACCCAGCAGTGTGGACTCAAAATTGGTTGGCAAACATAGGACATTATGAAGCTGAATGAAATACAGCTCATTCTTTCTGAATGTCATTACTTCTGGCAGTGAGTTTATCAGCAAGTGAAATGAGTTGGATGGCACACAGGGGCAGATACACGTTTTTGAAAATGAACTCAGAGAACTTGAGTATTATGAAATCTTAGTTAGTTCACCTCATTTCCTTCAGAACCGGCTTAAGCCTCATCTCCTGTGGGAGGTCTACAGTGTCAGCCCTGCCTGACTCCACTGTTCCACTGATGAATGTCTGCCCCTGCCTCCTCGACTACACCCACTAACCTTAGCTTTACAGTGGTGTTCGCTCTCCCATGAGGCCAATTCCCACCAAGCTTCTCCACGTCAGTGGGCAGGACAGAATGGGTCTAAGGACAGTCTACCTTGCAAGCCCATACCCTTGGCCTAAAGCACTATATATTAAACTGGACAATGGAACAATAGAAATTTATTCCTTCCATCTCTCATGGAGTGTAGAAATACCTATCTTTTAATGACCTTGGGTGTTATTTTGGTTTTTTCATTGCAAATCCTACATGAATAAAACTTCATCCTAAACCAGCTTAAACTTCTTTTTTAATGGGCAAAATTTAAGCCATATTCCCATGGCTTACAAGCAAACTGAAGCCATGCTGTCCATTCTGATGGCCTTGGAAAGTGTACTGATAACTCAGAGATTGAGTATCTGCCCTAGTTTAAAGAATACAAGGACCAGTTAGAGCTCTGGTGAGTCTGCTTTATCTTCCTCAGGTAGGTCATTGGCATAGGCCATGAAAAATACAGAAGATTTAATATTCATAATGACCATGAAGTAACAGTCATACAAATAAAACTCCCTGCCCAGACATATAACATCCCTTTTGATTTCTGCTTGGGTCCTACTTTAAATATCATTTCAGTGGCTGAAACATACATCACCTCACTTCTGACCTATGTGGAAAGAGAAGCTGTGTATTTTCTGCTGGTGGAAATTTTATAATGTGAATTTAAAAGTCCAAAATTGTAAATGTATTTCATAACCTTTAAAATTATTAGGATCCCCACCCACGGATGACCTCTGAGCTTCCAGATGTACAGACTCTAGAGGTCACTAGAGAATCTTTCCTAAATTATCATTTTTGTGTCTCAAAAGGAGGAATCAGATGTGAAAAGCTGTCCAAGCATCCCCCTAGTCCAAACAACTGCCATCCAACAACTGCCATGTGTTCAGTCTCTCCAATGTCTCCCCAAAGAGGGATTTGCCCAATACTTCTTGCAAAGACCTACTCAAAGTCACACATGATCTCACTCCTGCTGACCTCCACAAATTATTTTCTGTATCTTCCCCCTCACTGGCCTCCTGCTGTCTTCAAACACCTCGGCATTAGCAATTTCGGGCTTCTGCACTTGTTACCTTACCTTTGAATGCTCTTAACCATATTTTACTGTGGCTTATGATTTCTGCTCAAATTATGGTAACCTCATATAGGCATTCCTAAACCCTCAGTCTGAAAAAAAAGTTCTTAACCCCATCCATACCCAGTCTTCTCCTAGCTCTCTTTCCAAAGTTGAGGTCTTTAATCAATGTTGAGAATTCTCAGCCACTCTTTCTTCAAACAGTTCTTCCCTCTCTTTTCTTCTCTCCTCGTAGGTTCCAATTACCTCTATTAGATCATTTGATATTTTCTCCAGCTTTCAAGTAGCCTGTTTCATTTTTTTCTCTTTCCCTTTATGTTACCATTTGGATCATTTGTTCACTGGTTCACTTGGTCAAGTTTAGGATCCTTTCCTCTGCTATTAAGCACATCCAATAAACTATTCTCTATTTTTGCAGTTTTCATTTATGGCATAGCCATTTGGTTCCTTTTTATTTAGTTTCTCTCTGCTGAGTTTTCCTATGCATTTTCATATATTTTCCACTTTTCTACTGATCCTTTAACAAATATATCATAGGGTTTTCAAGGTTTTTCTGATAGCTTCTCTACTTTTATTGACTATTTCCTCTCTTGACTTGGAGTTATAATTCTTGCTTCTTTGTACATTTCATGAATTCTTATTGTGGTTCAGACATTTTAGCATATTAAATAATATATATTAGATAATATATTAGTATCAGTATAGTATAGTACATATTACATGATAATATTAGAGAGTAAAGAAAATATTAGTAATTTCCAGGAAAAGATACAGTCAGGGCTGAGTTAGGCTAATCTGTAGTTGAGATGAGTCTGAGCTTAGTTTAGCTTCAGTTATATTCAGTTACCCACTGCTTTCAAAAGTATAAAGACACAATCAGGATTTTCCCTTCAGCAAGACTGGGTTATTGGCAAGTCTCTGGAAATATTGTTCTGCTATGCCACCCAACTACCAAGTTTTCAAGGTCTAAAAAATCTCTATCTACTTTTCATCCCATCTTATAACTGTTTTTCGTTTTGTCTTGTTTTGTTTTTGGTCTCTAGAGAGGTTTCTTTCTTCCTCCACTCCCACTTCTGGCTTTCTATACCCCTCAAGATATCTCTCTTAGTACTGCTGCCTAACTCCTAGCTGCTATAAGGCCTGCACAGTACATTCTGTGAAGTCCCTGATTCATCTACTGGGATGACTCTCAGCTTTCCCGCCCCTTGCCAATGTTTGGGGGACTGCTGCAAGGCCCAAAATGAAGGCCCAAAATGCCTAAGAGAGATCCGTCTCATCTCTTCTGCCCTATCCCTAGACTTCTTCTGCCTTATATTTAAGAAAAGCTTCCCATACCTCAGGGGTAAATTAGGTCAGCAAACCTGCTCTGATTCCATCATTTGGCATCATACTTCTGTGCATTTGGTGAAGGTTCCTAGGAAAGAACTGGCAGATGGAGCAGATATGCTGCGTTTGAAGCTCCTTGGAATTCTAATCCTTCATGCCAACTCACACACAACTGTCAAAAGCTGAGGTGGTTTCTCTGTATCCTTTTGTCTATGATACGTTTTTCCTTTCCTACTGACACATCAAGAATGAAAGCAACTATGGGTCTCTTCCCTCATAGGAATAGTTTGTCACTTTCTGGAATGCAAATTCTGCTTTCTTTGTATACTGAGCTCTGATGGGTTAGGAAGGCTATAATGCTCTAGAGTATCTGGCTTGAAATCAAGACTGGAGTAAGAGTGACAGTAACTTCCTACATCCACTAGAAGTGGAAGCACCATCATGTCTCATTCATCTCTATATTGTCAGCATCTGGACTGGTGCTGATACTTGATAGCCACTCTATTGAATTTGTGTTGAATGTGTAAAAAGAGAAGGATGGTATTAATTAGACAGTAAATTGGTTGTATTCAACTGGACAAAGATTAATTAAACTAAACTTGCCCTGAATTTTTTGAGGAGATGATGACTACACAAATAATAGAACTATTTAAATCATGTTAGTAATGTTGCCATTCTAAGGCAACTTTGTGCTTGGAAGTAATGCTGCGTATTATGATTTTGTGACATGGATAGCTGCATAGATTTTGCAGATAAAGAAAAATCCATGTAATCTATGCTGTATGATTACGACATCAACTGAGAAGAGAAACACAAACTATAACGTACTCATGTGGAAAATACAGAAACGAAGTTAGAAAAAAAAATTAAGGGAGATTTGAACTGGTTTATTACTCATGACTTTTCTAGGTTTAAAATGAATATAATTATATTATCAGTAAAACCTCATTGCTGCTCTTGGAAATGCCCTGTGGTTACATTCAATATTTCTTCTCAATTTCATGATGGACTACGGAAAATCACAAGCCTAGGGTTCTCCTGACTCATATTAAGATGAGAAACTACGCTGAATTAAATGTATCATCCCCCTTCTAAGTATGTGCTTTCTGATTATATCACAACCAGAGCACTGAGAAAACATTTCCTTATACAGAATGGACTATTCAAACTCACTTTGGCAGAGTGAACATGCTCTTGTATTATCTGGATAGGTACTTTGTTTTACTGACAGAAATGAGAAGCAAGGGTCAGAACAGTCAGTGTACTACGAGTGTACTTATGGCATCCAATACCACACGCAAGCAAGCTATGGCTCAGCCGAACAAAGAGATCTCCCCTATTATGCAGACTGACTATAGCTAGCTCACCTCCATTCAGCTCTAGTTGGGGAACTGAGTGGGTTATTAGAACCATACATTAATAGCTGCAGCCCAACAATAATACTTTGACCTAGGACTGATAATACACTTCTCAGTCCCTATTAATTCATATTATGAGCCAAGAAAGCTGTCTATTTTTCCAATCTCAGGAAAGGTAATATTCAGTAGGAATACTTTGTACAATGAGTCACTTGCATCAGTAAAAATACATGTTATAACACACCCTTAACAGGATACTTGTCTAGACATTCTTAAATGTGGTCACCTAGGGATTATGCTGGCTTCCTTTTTGCATCCTATGGTAGTTTAAGATGTTGACTTGATTCTTTAGAACGCTTTGTGGTAGGCAACGTTGCCAACCTTGAGAGCATCTTTCTCTCTCTTGTAGCAATTAAAATCAACCGATAATATCTTTAGTAATGGCCCCAGATGGAAACACAGTTAAGAGCAGGCAGGGTATTTATCCATAAAAGCATGTGAGGGAACTCCTTCCACTGATATCGCAGAGCCCTAGTTGACAACAGGGAGAGAATCAAGCATGCACACTTTCAACCAGCCACAGACCAAGCAACGTCATTCCACATGGCATTTTAGCTGCTACTTTTCCCTCAGTTCTGTCACTTGTACATACCTCTCTCACAGAGTTACAGTAGAAAATGAAATCAAATCAGTAAAAGAAAGACCTATTTCTTTAGCAGAGGTATCAATATTTCAAATGGAGACTTATTCAAAATTTTTAATGAATCTATGTAAATGCCCTATACAGGCTTGCATGGGTTAAATCATGACCAAAATGTGCTACACTGATGACTGAGAAACAGTGGCATGGTTGTAGGTGAGATACTGGGGGGGGGGGGGGATCCAATTAGATTTATCATCTTCCCCCATTTAAAGCCTTTTCTCTGTCATAAAACTCGTGTGGGTAAGTGAGAACATAAGGGTTACAGTGAGATTTGTCCTAAATAACTTGGAAATGAGTGAAATAAGTGACTTTAAGATCAGCTCAGAATGAATCAGGCCCCAAGAAGATGCTGGGGACCTCAAAAATATTCTGTAAACAGTTTAGGCTAAACACGATTAACTTGGGGCAACTCTTGCCATTAGTACATTTAGCTCTTGATAAAGCCTGAGAAGTTAATATGATTCTTTTCATAGACACAGATATACCTTTCTGCCCAACAAGGAAAAATACAGTTCTTAAAAACAGAGTAAGAAATACCTTGGAAGTGCTAATTTTATTTCCAATGCTCAATTCCCTTTTTCATACTGTTAAATGGGTTTAAGGAGCAATGCTGACAATCTTGTAAGATTTGCATACTCAAACAACAATATGAATCTTCTTAAGCAATCTCTTTTGTCACTTCATTTTAGCTTAGTAAATGTCCACACAATCAGTGTTTATTGAGCATCTTCTTTCATAAAAGTATTTTGAAGAAAAGCAGCAGAATTATAATGGTCTCCTTCCCCCAAGGGACTCATAATTTGCTACTTTGCCTATGAATATTTGCATCGTAAAATGGAAGGCAGTGAAGAAAAGTGAAGGGTGACTCTAAAGGGGATATTTTGAATAAACAAGTCTATTTCTTTTCTTTTCTGTTCTTTATGTTAATAATTATGATACACATACAGTAAAAAAAGAGAGAGTAAAAAAGAGGGGAGGTGTCCCTCTTACCTCTGCCTAGTGACAATCCCTATTACTAGTTTTTAAAAATATATCCTAAAATACACATACAAAGTAGCATTTCACTGTTTTTCCCATGAAATATATCTTGGAAATCATTCTGTATTATTATTATTAGAGTTGCTGTATTCTTTTGTCATATAATCTCCCATTGTATACATGTACTATAATTTAAAATTATAATATATTTAAACATTCCCTCTTGATAGACATTTAGGTTGTTTTGATTCTTCTGCTATAAAAACAATTTGGGAGGATAAATGGTATAGAACACTGTTCCAATTTCTTCTATTTCTGCTCTAAATAATTTTGTGGAAAAGTGTAAGACTGGGCTCAGCTTTTTCATTTTGTTATGCCCAAAGACTTTTGTTTTCAATTTTGAAGTCAGCTAATTTACTACAATATGTATCTACTTTGACTGTTACATGTAAACATTTCTTGGCGCTTGCATCTTGGGTTTAAGACTTCTTTTGATTATGAAAATTGTTCCTGAGTTGCATGTTTAGATTCTTTTTTCCCATTTCATTGTTTGACTCTCTTCTTCAGGAACAGGAAATGCGTGTATATGGTTTCATTTTGTCTTCCATACTTATCATTTTTTTTTCAAATCATTTAACACTTTGCTTATCATCTTCATTTTGATTGCTTTTCTTGATGTTGTCACACTCATATTCGTAATCATTTATTAAACCACTTATTGAGATATGATTGACATGCAAAAAGGTGTATATGCTTTATGTATACAATATGTGAGTCTGAAGATAAGTATACACTCATGAATCCATCACCAAATCTTTGCCATAAACATACCCATCACCTGCAAAAGTTTCCTATTGCCCTCTTTATTATTTATCACAGAAACACTTAAGATCTACACTCTTAGAATCTACTCCTGAAATCATTGTTGGACTATATGCTAACTAACTTGGATATAAATTTAAAAAATAAAATAAAATAAATAACATAACAAAACATAACATATAACATAACATAACATAACATAACATAACATAACATAACATAACATAACATAAAATAAAAGAGACTGTGGGGGAAAAAAAGATCTATGCTCTTAGAAAAATTCTAAGTATACAATACAGTATTGATAACTATAGGCACTATGCCACACAGTAGATCTCTAGGACCAATTCACCTTGTATAACCAAAACATTGTACCATTTGACTAACACCTCCCATTTCTCCTACCATATTTTCAATAATCTCTAAATTCCTTTATGTTGCTGTCAAGCAAGACTCCATATTTGATGATTTTATTGATTATTTATTTTGTTTCACTTATTTACTGAGCTCAACCAGCTCGTTTTCACCTTTTTCCATTGCCTCACATCTTCCATGACCTGTTATATATATAATTTAAGTTGCTGTTTTCTGGAAGCTATTGCTTTCTTTTTAAAAGAAAAAATTAAATAAAATACTATTCTGTTCAGAAAACTATTTTTTAGGTGTACATTCTCCATCTGCCAGTTGTATTTGTTTTGTCTAATCTTTCCTGTGTTACTTTAGTGCAAAATTTGTTCTTGGTTCTTCTTACCTCCTTCCCTGCCCCCCATAACTTATCATGTGTCTTTGAACAATGTGAGTTCCTCTCGGAGCAGGTAGAAGCGGGTTGTTGGATAGGCTCTGTGGGACACAGGGCTGGGTGAAGGTTCTTCCAGCAGCTACAGGCTGTTCAGAGTGCATACACTCCTTCACTCCCCCAGCTCACAACTATGGCGCATCTGTTTGATTTCTCATTCGCCCACAGCCAGCAATCCTTCCCTCACCAGCCCATGCACCTCATTACTGCTATTCCCAACAGTGAACTGTTGTTTTGCCCCTCAGATTGTGCTACATTACTTTGAAGGTCTGTGCTTTGTTGGTTTTGTCTATAAACTGTCATTTTGAGCATCCTGACTCAATGTCTCTGCACACCTCTCCTCGCCTTAGTGCACTTGCCCACTCTTCCTCATACATGGTAGCATGGGATGCCAGATGCCTTCTAGTTCCACTGAAAATGGATGTTGTTTCCTGTTCCAATCTCCCTATTTTCTGAATAAAAAGTGGGAGCTAACTCCATCATAAAAGGAACACCTAACCACAACCTTCACCTAAGGGCCTCCACCAGCATACACACCCTCCCCGTAATGGACACAATTAGTGCCTGCACTCAGTGGCTCCTTCCCCAATGAAGACCATGGAAAATCATGGGCAATATGGAAGGCAATGAGACCTCAGAACTTCCCTGTAATAAAACTGAGCACAGAAATACACTGGAAAACATGTAAGATAATTAGGACAAAGATGTAACTTTTGGGGGGTGCCTGGTGGCTCAGTCAGTTAAGCATCTGACTCTTGATTTTGGCTCAGGTCATATCTCACAGTTGGTGAGATCAAGCCCCACATCAGGCTCTGTGCTAACAGCACGGAGCCTGCTTGAGATTCTCTCTCTCCCCCTCTCTCTCTCTCTGCCCCTCCCCCACTCTCTCTCTCTCTCTCTCTTCTCTCCTCTCTCTCTTCAAATAAACAAATAAACTTGGAAAAAAACCCAAAATATGTAACTTTCTTCAGTATCCAAGAAAGCTCAGAGAACTCCTTTTACAACTGACGAGGAAGGGCAGAGCCCAGGTATGGAGAAAAATGGCTGGTAGTCCCTATCGATTTTCTTACCGTTTCTATATTTGTTCTTTGAGGGAAAGTAATGCCAAATGCATTATGTATAGATCTACTCAGTGCTGGAGTTATAGGGGAAAATGGTACTTATCAAAAGTAATAACTGAGCGCTTAGTGCTAATTTACTCATTTAGTGAGCAAATGTTCATTCACTGAGCACTTAGCTATGTAGCGTGCACTTAAGTCTGAGGGATTTTAGGTATTACAACTTTATTTTGAGATAATTGTAGGCAGGCATGCAATGCACAGAGGCCCTGTGAATACTTTAGCCAATCTCTCCCAATGGTAATGCCTTGCAAAAGTATCACAACCAGAATATTGATACTGGTACAAAACACAGTGCTTTTCCATTACTATAAGGATCTCTCATGTCACCCTTCCTTCTTCAGTCATACACACTTTCCTATACTCTACCTCCTCCATCACTCTGGGGAATCAATAATCAGCTATCCACTTCTATAATTTTGTCATTTCAGGAGTATTGTATAAATGGTATTATGCCATATGTAAACTTTCAGGATTGGCTTTCTTCAGCATAACTTTCTAGAGATTCATCCAGGTTGTTGCATGTATCCATATTGCCAAGTAGTATTTTATATGATAAATCGCAGTTCAGCCATTCACCTGTTAAAAGACATTGAGGTTGTTTCTACTTTGAGGCTTGTTATTGGCTGAATTGCGTCTCTAAAATTCATATGTTGAGGTACTCACCCTCAGTGCCTCAGAATGTAATGTGTTGGAGATAGAGTTGTTGCAGATATAGTCAGGTAAGATGAAGCCATACTAGGGGAGGGTGATGGGAGTAGGGGGTGCCCTTAATCCAATGTGGCTTATGTCTGTATAAAAAAAAGAAGTTTGTGAACAAACACAAACACAGGGAGAACTCTATGTGAACATGAAGGCAGAGATCAGGGAGATGCATCAGCAAGCCAAGGAGCACCAATGATTACCAGCAAACCACTAGAAGCTAGGAGAGCAAAATGAACAGATTCTCCCTCACAGCTCAGAAGGAAACAACCCTGACAATACCTTGACCTCAAGCTTCTAGTACCTAGAAGTGTGAGACAATAATTATCAACCCAGTTTTTGGCACTTTGTTATTAAGCAACCCAGTTTTTGGCACTTTGTTATGACAGCCCCAGCAAATAAATACAAGGCTATCTCATCAACAAAGCTGCCGCAACCATTTGTGTACAAGTTTTTGTGTGAATATGTCATCAACTCTCTGGGATAAATGCTCAGGAGTGCAAATTCTGGGAACATGGAATGGTATTTACAGTTGTACTTTTTTAAGAAACTTCCAACTGTTTTCCAGAGTGCCTATATCACTTTACATTCCCAGCAGCCATGTATGAGTGATCCAATTTCTTTGCATTTACACCAATATTTACTGTTGTTATTTTTTTTTTTTCAACGTTTATTTATTTTTGGGACAGAGAGAGACAGAGCATGAACGGGGGAGGGGCAGAGAGAGAGGGAGACACAGAATCGGAAACAGGCTCCAGGCTCCGAGCCATCAGCCCAGAGCCCGACGCGGGGCTCGAACTCCCGGACCGCGAGATCGTGACCTGGCTGAAGTCGGACGCTTAACCGACTGCGCCACCCAGGCGCCCCGTACTGTTGTTATTTTTTATGTTAGCCATTCTGACAGCTGTATAGTTACCTCATATTGTTGGTTTAAAATTCATTTTTCTCGGGTGCCTAGATGGCTCAGTCATTTAAGCATCTGACTCTTCACTTCAGCTCTGGTCACGGTCTTGCATTTTGTGAGTTTGAGCCCTGTGTCGGGCTCCATGTTGACAGTGAGGAGTGTGCTTGGGATTCTTTCTCCCTCTCCCCAGCTTGCTATCTCTGTTTCTGTCAAAATGGATAAAGTTTAAAAAAAATTAAAATTCATTTTCCTAATGGCGAATGATGTTGAACATATTCTCATATACTTGCCATCTGTCCTTTTTGATAAAATATCCTTCTTTTGCCATTTTATACTTAGATTGTTTGTTTTTTTACAGCTGAGTCTTGAGGACTCTTTATATATTCTAGATACTAGTCCTTTGTCAAATAAATGGTTTGCAAATATTCTATACTGGTCCATAGCTTGTCTTTTCATCCTCTGAGAAAGGTATTTCAGACAGCAAAAGTTTTAAATTTTGATGAAGTCCATTTTAGTGATGTTTCCTTTTACAGATTATGCTTTGATATCAAATACTGAAACTCACTTTAACTATATATCCCAAAGGTTTCCTCCTATGTTTTTCCTAAAAGCTTTATAGTTTTACGTTTTCTATTTAAGTTCATGATCTACTTTCAGATAATTTTTGTGTAAGATGTGAGACTTATGGGAATTGTGAAGTTAAGATTCACTTTTCCCCATAAGTATCCAATTCTCTCAGCACATTTGTTGAAAATGCTCTTTCTTCCATTGAATTGCTTAGGAACCTCTGTGAAAAATCAGTTGGCCATATTTCTGTTGGTCTGTTTCTGGTTACTTTATTCTGTTTCACTGATCTATGTATGTGCAAGTAACACATACTCTTGATCATTATAGCTATATAATAAATATTGAAATTGGTAAGACTGATACTTCCAACACTATTCTTTTGTCTCTCCATTTATTTAAATCTCTTTTGATTTGTTTGATCGGCATTGAACAGTTTTCAGCATATAATTCTTGTATATGTTTTATTTAGATTTACACATATTTCATTTTTATCTTTAGCGATTATAAATGGGATCATAATGGGATCATATTTTTTAATTTAATTTTCTTGAATTATGTTTTTAAATTCACTCTGCCAAGCTCTGGTTTTGTATGGTGCATTAAGCCATTTATTTTTAATGTAATTGTTAATATGTTAGGGCTTAAGTTTGCCTTTGTAATTTTTATTTTCTATTCTGTTTTTTGTATCTTGGTTTTCTTTTTACTATCTTCCTGGGGATTACTTGAACACTTTATAGAATTTCATTTTGATATATTTATAGCCTTTTTAAGTGAGTTTCTTTCCATAACTTTTTTATTTGTTGCTTTATGTTTTACATTATAGATATATAATTTATCATAACCTATTGGTGTCACTATTTTACCAATTTGACTGATGTATAGAAACCTTAAAACTCCCATTATTTCCCTTTATCCTCTGCTTTTTATAATATAATTGCCTTAAATATGTCCTTTAAAAACATTTAGAGCCACATCAGACAGTGCTATAGTGTTTGCTTCAACTGACAAACATACTGTAGGAAACTCAAGAGGAGAAGAAAAAGCTATTTTATTTACCCATACTTTCAGTTACCATGTTCTCTGTTCCTGATGTTCCAAGGTTTTTTCTTTTACCATTTATGTTCTGTTTAAAAAATTCCTTTAGCCATTCGTTTAGGGTAGTTTTGATGGAAATAAATTCTACATGTTTTCCTTCATCTTGAAGGTTGTTTGATTTGCACTTCACTCCTAAAAGATATTTTTGCTGGGTGTAGGATTCTTGGTTGACAATTATTTTATTTTTTCAACACTTAAATAATAATGTGTCACTTCCTTCTAGCTTCCAATGAATGTTTCTGATGAGAAATTTAATTTTTTTCCTTCCATAGGTAAAATGTCACATTTCTCTGGTAACTTTTAATGTTTTTCTCTTTTTCTTAAATTTTCAGAAGGTTAATTATGGTGTTTTTGTGTGACTTTATTTGGGCTTATTCTGTGTGGAGTTCATTCAGTGTTTTGAATCTGTAGGTGTGTATCTTTTGCCAGATTTGGGAAGTGTTTTTAGCAATTATTGCCTTGATCACCATTTCAGTCTACCCTCTTTCTCATTTCCTTCCAGGATTCAGATGGCACAAATGTTAGACCTTTTGTTATAATCCCACAAGACCCAAATCTGTCCATTTTATTTCAGTCTAGTTTTCCTGTTTTCCAGATTGGGTAATTTCTATACTTTACCTTCCAGTTATTGATTCTTTCCTCTGCCCCCTCCCATTCTGCCCTTGAGCTTTTTCTTCTGGTTACGGCATTTTTCAGTTTTAAATTTTCTATGTAGTTATTTTCCATATGTTCTGTTTCTTTGTTGATAATTTGTACTTCTTTGCTGCAGTTTTTTTTTTTTCTTTCATTTGTTTCAAGTGTGTTCATATTGCTCACTAGATTATTCTTATCATGGCTGCTTAGAAATCTCTATCAGAAAATTCTAACATCTCTGGCATTTCATGATGGTATCTGTTGATGGATTTTTTTCATTCATTTTGAGATCATCCAGATCTTCAGTATGATGAGTGATTTTCAGTTAAAACCTAGGCATTTTTGTCATGTTAGGCATTTTGTCATGTTAGATCTTATTTAAGTCTCATGTTTTAGTTGGCTTTTGCTGACACTGCTCCGGCAGGAAAGAAGGGATGGTTCTACCTCATTACTGCCGGGTGGAAGCAAGAGTGCAGTTTTGCCATGTGGCCTCCAACAACCCTTGGGGAAGCAGGCTTGTCAGTCTTCAACAGGGCTGGTATTTCCAGCTCCCCACATGGTACCTACTGACACCACAGGGCAATGGTGAAAGTCCTAAGTCTCCAGTAGGCCTCTTCTGATACCACCCCATACAGAGAGGGAAGGGTGCCTTGTTATTGTCCAGGCTCCCCACATAGTCTCCAACTGACAGTGGGTGGTGGAGGGAAGTCCTAATTCCCTGCATGGTCTTCTCTTCACACCACCCTGCTGAGGGTGTTGGACACCTCATTATAGTCTTGTTGAGGGTAGCAGTCTAGCCTCTCCATTCAGCCCTTGCTGGCATGGGTGGGGTGAGGTCATAGTTTTTTTTTCTATGTGCTAGGCTGGAGCAGAGGAACCATGACCCAAAAGTACCTGCCTTCTGGGGTTGTCCTTTTTCTTCCATTTGGCTAAAGAGATTAGGTTTTTGTTTCCCCCCCCCCCCACCCTTTTTTTTTTTTTTTTGTCTGTGTCCATTGTCACTGGCCTCTTCTATACCATGCCTGGCATGTGAGGCAAAGGGAAAGCCTACAGAAGTCATTAACCATATCATCCTTCATTCTCCAAAGTCCCTAAACAGACTGACTTCCTCTCTCCTGCTTTCATAGTCTCATGTTTGTTCACATTTAGGTTCCAAGATGTTGAACTGTACTTAGAGTGTCCAAAAAGGAAAGGTACATATACTTCATCATCTTGAACACAAAAGTCTGTCCTAGGTATTCTACATGTAATTTCCACAATAACCCTCTGAAGTAAAATCATCATCTCCATGTTACATATGAAGAAACGGAGTCACAGAGAATTAAGTGTCTTAAGGTCATACAGCTAAAAGTGGCAGAGCCAGATTCAAACTCAAGAAGTTTGTCTCCACAGTCAGTGCCTTCAAACAGTATCCTAAAACTCCTCTCAAGTAATAAATGTTCATGAGGAAACCCTTTACTGGTCTTGGTTGGCCTTTCCCTGCTGGGCTGGATTCCTGACTATTATACAATCACTGGGAGGGCCCCCTGGGGAACACTGTCCTGGTTACATGCCCCAGACTTTCCCCATGCCTCATCCACAAACATACACCAAATCTAAGAGGTTCAGGTTCTTTACACAAAATAAATTATAAGTCACATTCCTGGTTTTTGAAGGTCTACCACAAGCATTAATAGCAACTTGAAAATGACTGCAAATGTAATCATAAGCCTTTTATTATTGATTGCATCCTTTTGGATTCAAAACTGTTGTTTTCTGCAACCTTCCTCCTGCATCATATTTAAGGTAATCATTATTTTCTCCTCTTCAGGTCACTTCCATTCTCTCTGTCTTCAGCCCTAGTCATCCCATTTGCTCCTACTTCGCCCCACCAATTCTGTCAACTTCTCTCATACCAAAGCCATGGCGGCACTGAGGTAGAACAGAACCTTACAGATCACTGCACAGGTTATAAGGTTACTAAGTGACCTGGACAATGTCCCACTGTTTCCTCATGGTAAAACTAAGACCGGAACATAGAATCTCCATGCAGTCTACTTTCTACCACATCACACTGGCCCTCTTCCTCAGCTCTAGAAGAGAAGTGTGAACTGGTTTCTCATTATTTAATACATGAGTCACTTCCTTTCCTTCTACCAAACCTAATCCAGAAACACTATCAGGAAGAATTCCCACGGTATTACAAAAAGGAGGGTGGATGACAGTATCCCATCAGCAAGTCTGAACGCAGACTATCTCCTTGTTCAATCACAGACAGATTATATCAAAGCTGCCTCACCAGGAATCAGTCTGATTCAACCTCTGAGCTGCTTCTCTTCTTACCCACCTAGCAGCCCAAACTGAGATCTTCCTACCGGGTATTTGCGGCATCCTAAATAAGAGCCAGCCCCCTGCAGCTTTGTTGCGGCCAGCCTGACTATTGTAATTTTCCAGAAGTCTCCAGTTATGTCACACTGCTCAAGAAAAGCAAAATCATTAAAGCTGTTTCACAGTTCCATAAACATGCCACTTGTAGCCCTCTTCTTCTCCTTGGTGACCTACACCACCCACCACAATCAACAGGGGGCATCTAGATTTCAGTGCTGAATCCCTGCAGATCCCAACCATCTGCACACACTCTTGTGAAAGGCCGCACAATATAAATTTCTGTATTCCATGACAAAATAACCTGGCATTAATGCTCAAGGTAAAATTAACTACAGTATTTTTAAAAAGCCTTTAGTCCCCTTGCCTTTGCACTGTTGGTGGGAATGCAAACTGGTGCAGCTGCTCTGGAAAACGGTGTGGAGGTTACTAAAAAAATTAAAAACAGAACTATCCTATGACCCAGCAATAGCACTACTAGGAATTTACCCAAGGGATACAGAAGTGCTGATGCATAGGGGCACATGTACCCCAATGTTTATAGCAGCACTATCAACAATAACTGAATTATGGAAAGAGCCTAAATGTCCATCAACTGATGAGTGGATAAAGAAGATGTGGTTTATATATACAATGGAATACTACTTGGCAATGAGAAAGAATGAAATCCTGCCATTTGTAGCAACGTGGATGGAACTGGAAGGTATTATGCTGAGTGAAATAAGTCAGTCAGAGAAAGACAGATATCATATGTTTTCACTCATATGCAGATCTTGAGAAACTTAACAGAAGACCATGGGGGAAGAGAAGGGGGGGAAGTTACAAACAGAAAGAGAGGGAGGCAAACCATAAGAAACTCTTAAATACAAAGAACAAACTGAGGGTTGATGGCGGCGGGGGGGGGGGGGGCAGGGGAGAGGGGGAAATGGGTGATGGACACTGAGGAGGGTACTTGTTGGGATGAGCACTGGGTGTTGTATGTAAGCCAATTTGACAATAAATTATATTTTTAAAAATAAAATAAAATAATTTTTAAAAAGCCACTGGACATTGAAACATGCAGATACTGCAAAAGTAATCTAAACTGATCAATGCTGAGGAAAGTTGCAATGTGTCCAGGGGCCTTAGCATAAAAGAACTTCTCTGCCTATTAACATAGAAGGATTACAGTAAAGGTAGTACCCTCCTCTCAGGGCATAAAGGTTACATGGCAATGAGGTCACCAGTATAGTGTATGATATGTAAGGCCCTGGCTCAAATTTTCCCAAGAAGTGCTCTGCCTCATATACTGATCTGAGGCAAAGGAAAATTCTTCCGGTTATCCATACTTGTATAGACCCCTAACACATACACATCTGTCATGTGACATATGGATTTCTGTATAAACATCACATGCATTGCCAGGGGTCAGGTGCCAGTTCTGTTCTAAGAGAAATAACTGCCAGGCTTAGACATCTGTAGTAGCCACATCTTCTGGCTAAAATACCAAATATGTGACACAGGACAAGACACTTGAAAGTGGAACCCTTCTAGAAAATCAGAGGCACCAAGTTGCAGATCAATTAACATTTTTTTTTTTATTTGATGTAGAAACTTAGGAGAAAACTGGGCCAACTGAGATAAAGCAAGTTGCCTAAGATCACATGGCTAGAAATGAGATTTGGGATTAGACTCCACGTTTGTTCTTCTCCAAGGCTCCTGCTCTTTCTCATGTATCTAGTTCAGTCTCCTTCATCTCTGAGCAGGTGAGCAGACCAGCATGCCTTTATTTTTTCCCTCTGACAAGGCTTTGTGGAGGACATGAGCCTTATGAAGTGCTCAATGGGTCCTCACCACAACTTCATCTGAATCTGTCATGAATTGTGCAGAAGTATGTGTGGCACAGTGATGTAAGGGAAGCAAAACTTCCTTCTGATCTCCAGACACCTCAGATGGGAAGCTGCATTGCCACAGATACCAAGGTTATCTGTCAGCAAGCAAAAGTAAAGTAAGTCCAAAGGTCTACCTCCATTTTCAAACTGAGGACTTCCAACAATTGTAAAATCCTCTAAAGGAACACACTCATTTCTGAAAAGTCCTGAAAATTATCTTCATTGAGCCCTTCCAAAAGGATCTGGTCAAGAAATTTAGTACTTTCAGGATAGGATTCCTCCCCAACCCCTGGAACTTCTGTTCTACATTTGATTAGAGGTTCTGGCCCCAGGAACCTCTCCATCCCCACCCTCCAGCTATTCATCAGGAGATAAGCCTTTCTGGAGAACAGGAAACATTATCACAAGGATGCCTCCCAAGGGCTGCATGTTTCATGCTAGATGCCAGTCAAAACCAAAGCAACCTTCCTGCTTAGTGATTGTGTAAATCCATTCAACTTTTGCAAATGCCCAGACCATTCTTTGTTGGTGTTGTTTTGGTTGTACAAGGTTTAATATGCAAAACAGACTGTGTCACCAATTCTTCCTTCCAGTGAGGGGTTCTGGTCTTGAAGGAGGAACCACACTCAGGAAAACACAAGCACCTTTTCCATGAGATGCTTAGCATACAAGGCCCTCATGGTCTGTTTCCTATCTATCAAGCCTCAGCATCCAACTCTGTTTCTTCTCCAGTCAATTCAAACTAACTGTAGGGCCCTTAGGTCATACAAGGCCCTACATCACCCTTTCCTTAACTTTGCATTTTCCTTGGCATAAAAGCTTCCCTCTTTCTGTCCTATGAACCTTACCCATCTAACAAATGCCTATTTAGTCCAATTGTGCAGTCACTGGGAAACACTTCCTGATTGATGGGGTTGTCCTCCCACTGGGTCCCCCATACCAAGTGGAGTTCAATAACAACTAATGAATTGACCAAACCTGCCCCACAATTAGATTCTATGTAATGTGAGGAAGTTTTCTTATTCGGTTATATAGTTCCAGATTCTAGAACATAGTAGTTACTATGTAAGTACTTAATGAATCATCATGCACCCGACTCACTCAATGATTGAACAATATTTATGGAGTAACCACAAAGCATATATAGAAAACACTGGGTTCCTGAGCACCGATTCTAGGTTGTGAAAGCTTTCATCACTGCATCCTCTCAGGTGCCTTAGAGATCAAAGAGACTCAAATAATCTGCCTGGGGGGTGTGGGGGGAGTAGGGCATGGCAAGGAGGAGGACAGAGTGGGGGCATTACTATGCCTGGGGATACCTAACTGGGAGGAGGATCCACGGAGGCGAGGTAGAGCAGAAGGACACTCCACAGCACTGCCCTGTGTACTCACACTGAAAGAGGAAGGTCTTGGTGCCATCACTTATTCTAGCTCAGTGGGAATTTTCAGTTGTGGAACTCCTTATCACACTAGGGACGGTACCATGCAAACCCTTGCAAAGTCTAAAGCAGCACTGCATTTTCTACCTCAGTGTTTTTACCTTCTGGCTAGTTGTATATGTGTGTGCAAATCTCTCCTTAAACCTGAATGCCAGATTAGAAAGAAGGGTTCATACTTACAGGTGTATGTAAGTGAGAAGTCTATATTTTAGAGAGTGCATATGCAATAATGTCTCACCTAGAACTGCTATAGACAAGATGATCAAGAGGAAAAATAGCAACAGCTGATGCCAAATGTGTGATTCAGATGATTCAGAAATTAAATGGCATTCCAAAGAACGTGTGCAAATTTCCCTCAGACATGGTCCACTAGCCAACAGATTGAATTTTTAAGATATATGAATAACTTTTCTGACAAAAGCTTACTGAAATAAAGCACTGGCTTAGAAAATTAGCATGGTTTCGTGAGATCCAAATATCTCTCTCATCATCCCACTACCTCAGTGCTCAAAATAAAAATAGTTTGTTTCATTTTTACTTATGCTAAATAGGAAGGGAATTTTGGCCTGTTGTCATCCCCACTTAGGTTGCTTGATTGATTAAAAAAGAGAATGAACTCTCCTAGAATAATAAGCATTGCAGTCAATTGAATATTAATTGAACACCTCGGCAAAAATTTATAAAAAGGAAGTGGTGTGGGAGGGTTGTAAAGAGGCTTTATAATTGGTTTGATCTTGATCTGGATACCAGTCTATTAGTTTCCAGCTGTTTTAGTCTGGATAAATTACATAAACTCTCCAAAGCTCAGTTTTCTCAACTGCCAACGGGGACAGTATACACCTCATGGATTGGCTAGATGAATTATAAACTTGTCACAAACACCTTGCCTATGTGATCTCTACTTGCTAATATGGCACTAAAACTTCAAAGGAGATCTGCATGCATGTATGCAATTAACCAGAATATGATGGCAGCATAAAATGGCATAAGCATCATGCATGTAATCTAGTGTAGAGTGAACACTCATGTTTTGTTTCCACCCACCTCACCTTTTTGCCAGATTTCTGTTGGGAAAATGTCAAGATAAATAAGGCACCTCCGTGTCCTTAAGGAACTCAGACTGGTAAAGGGATAAAATATACACAAGTTATGCCAAACGGGATACATGCTCTAAGAGCAGAATAATCCAAGTACTGTGAGAACACAAAGGAGGAAGATGGTGTGTCAAGTTCCCTTGGACATCAGGATCAGCTCCATGAAGACGGTGTTTTAATGGGCCCCACTGAATTGGAATCTTCTTGAGGTGTGGTTTACAGTTCTCAATTAAGCCTCACAACTGAACTATACATGGTAACACAGAAAGAAATTGAAGCTAAGGCAGATGGTCTTCTGATAAAGGATCCTGGGGGAATTTCCACTGGTCACCAACTTGTGGAGCTGAACTGAGGATCGCCACAGAACAAAATATGGGTTATTACCTAAAATAGGGCAGTGCTACCAACCTAAGGGAAGTTCCAGCATGCCTTTTTCTTCTTCTGAACCAGAGAATTCCCAATGTTTCAACCAAAGCACTAGGAGCTCTCCCTCAGTAGTGCAACCACAAAAGAAATTGTGTCCTGGCCTATACCTTAACCCATACTATTCACTCTACAGCTTTATACAGAAACTAACTCCCCCCACCAAAAAAAATAATAATAACAATAAGGGAGGATGTCAATGGGATCACTTAGGAAATAAACTACTCCCTGGAAAGGGGTATGATCCTAAGAAGCAAAATGCAATATGGTGGCTTGTGTAGTAATTTGGAGAAGAGCCCTGGTAGCAAGGGTACATTGGGGCTGTGGATTTTCAATATGTCTATTTAGTCCATCAGAGAGACAAACAGTAGGGACAGAACATCTCATTAATCTAAGACCATAGTGCACTGGTCTAGACATAGGGCTAGAAGCTACTCACAGCACCAGAAGCCCAGGCTGTGAGTCTAAGAAGACACTATTGGCATTCAAACCAAAAGTGGGTAGATCCATGGACAATCCAGCTGCTCCTGCTATAGCCAAATACTTAATCTATATCAAATGCTCCTCACCCCAAGGAAAATAAGGAGGAAACAAAGAAAGGAAGAGAAGGAAGGAAATAAACCATGTGTCCTAAAGAAGAAAATAAAACAGTATAGGGATAATCATCCTAAAAAATCAGTGGAAAAATATACCTTCTCAAAATTATTTTCTACAGAAACCAGAAGATTTCAAATAGATTACAGTATATCCATATGACATAATATTTTGCAAACTTTAGACACATGTTTTCAAATAACATTTAATATAACAGATTACAATGTAATATGAAGTGAAAATAGCTGATGTAAAACTTGTATTCATAGTGTTTACCAATACTACAAAATTCTGCATATTTGGTACATATATATCAATTAAATTTGAGTTATCTATAATTCTTACATCTGAGTGATGTGATTATGCAAGAATTTTAGTTACTAATATTTTTCTACTGTCTTCCAAAATTTCTGTCGTTTGGTTACTTCCATGACTTAAAATTTGTTATATTAAGAAAAATAAGTAAGTTTACAAGTGTAAAAAGAACAGAGGTTGAGAAAGAGTCTTCAAAGCAATGGGGAAATGTCATCAAGGACAAGTCTAGATGGAAACACAACCCAAGTCCCGAGTCGCCAAAGGACCAGGTGTGTGAGCGCCAACAGTTGTGGTGAGGCAGGAAGCAGGGACTGGAGTCAGATAACAAAAGGACACCACCCTCAGAGACACAGATTCTCTTCTGTCCACAGCATCTATTTTGAATATCAGGGAGGGGTGGGTCAAAGCTGAGTTTTTGGATATTACTCCAGCAAGTAGCATCCTGAATGAATTAGAGGTGAGGGGCTATTCTAATAGCCCACGTGTCAAGAAGTAACTGGATAAGTGGTCTCAGTGGCACCCTTTCAGGTACAAGACTCACAAATGTTTAGATACAGATGGCCTGGGATAAAGGAGGACTGAAGATGGCCTCAAAGCCCTGATTCTGAGTAGCTAGAGAACCTTATTATTCACAAAAGTTGAGGAAGGAGTTCATTTTGAATATGTTGAATTTAAAGTGCCCACAGAGTACTGGAGAGAATTCTAACTGGGAGTTAGAAACATGAATTTGCAGCTTGAGAGAGAAGCCTGGACTGGTGATGTGGATTCAGGAATCATCTGAATGGCATGAGAGGTGGTCAGCTAATAGAGGAGGAGACAAGGGAGATGAAGAGCAGGAAGAGAGGGAGAAAGGAGAAGGGTCGCAGAGGAGTTGGAGCAGAGGACAGAGGAAACAACATTGGACAATCACACTTTATAAGAGAAGAAGAAAAGCAGGCACTGACAGAGCCAGAAGAAAGGAAATGGAAAGGTGAGCCCTTGTTTCAGCACCACAGACAAGGGGTGGAAGATGCCAAGGGGAGAGTCGGTCTCCATGGTAAACACTGTGCAAAGTTCGAAGAGACTGAGCACTGAGTAATGGCTGCTGGAAATGGTGATTAAGAAGGAGGTCAATTAACATAAGCATTTTTAAGTAAAAAATAAAGCCTGAAATCGTCTTGTGTTATGTAATTAGAATAGACATGTCTCTGCAGAAACCATAATGGTAAAAACACACCTGGAGTCCTGTACCCTAAGCATTGCATCATTTCTGCCTCTTTCAAATGCACCGGTGCTCTTCATCTCTGGAATGCTACCAGTTGGAGGCCAGCACCACCACAACCAACAGAACAGCTGCTGTAGCTCTCAGCTCTGCCCTTCGCCAACCACATCCCAGTCCGGGGCCTGCATAGAGATGAAACTGTTCTTCCAGACATTGCTGTGTGTGGGACTCAGCCTGATTGCAGGTGTCTGTGAACAATGTCTGATTTAGGGTATTTTTTGTAATTACTGGAATGATGGAACTGTCCTTTGGTTAGGTAGTAAGTAGGAGAGACCAATTCATTCCTAGCTTCCTGGACTAAAAATACATATATTTATCAAGTCTAATTGGATTTGCTTTAATTAGTTTTTTTAAGTCACAATTTTAGCAATGCATTCATCAAAGTGACTCTTTTCCTTAATATTACACAGGAAATTTTCACTTAAATATCCCTGAAAAAGGGTCTTGCTTATGTCTCATCATGCCCCCCAGGGCCAGTTTGGAATAAGGACAAAAACCAGCTGTATGGTTTTTAAATAAGTTGATTCTCCTTTTATCTGTTTCTATGAGGTAAAGTAGAAAATACAGATGACTCTTGAATAGCATGGGGATTGGGGTGCCAGATCCCATACAGACAAAAATCTGCATAAAACTTTTGACTCCCCCCAAACTTAACTACTAATAGCCTAGTGTTGACTGGAAGCCATATAAATAAACATTTGGTTAATGCATATTTTGCATGTTATATCTACTATGCACTATATTCTTACAATAAAGTAAGATGAAGAAAACAAAATGTTATTAAGAAAATCATCAGGAATAAAAAAAATACATTTACAGCACTGTGTTTATTTAAAAAAATCCACATATAAGTGGACCTATGCAGCTAAAACCCATGTTGTTCAAGGGTAAACTGTATTTAAAATTATTTGAATCTGTGCTACCTATTTGTTATTAATAACAGTACTAAAACAACAAACAAAACCTGCTTGAGAAACAGTCCAGGGTAACTTCAAGTTGAAAATCCATGTATTACATCTCCTGCAATTACTACATATATTCGGTATAAATGTGTCACTATTGCAGGGTAGAACTCCCACAAATCCCAACTGTCTCAATATGACCTTGTGGCATGCAAGATCTCCAGTCCTCAACATAAACAGTGATAGCCTGGACCATCACTGAACAGAGATGTGGAAGAGTATTTCCAAGTATCAAGTAGATGTTTAGATTAGAACTCTGTTTCCCAAACTTATATACATCCCCACCTTCACAATTTATGCTACAACTGTGACCCTCTTGTACTATTATTCACTTAATTTTTCTTTAAATCAACATTTTTAGCTGAGCCTTTTTCAAAGTAATAACACAACTGACCTTATAGTATAAAACAAGTAAACATGACCAAACAAAACGGAATTAACCAAACCACTAACAGGTTAATACCTCTGAGAGTTCTGAATCTTCAAGATTTATTCTTTGTACTTGAAAATTTTGTAGCGCATCATTCATTTGTTATTGTTCAATTAGCATACGTACCCATATCTCAATTGACCCCCTTCCGAATGAAGCTCAATCTCAATGTGAGACCTTTATGTAAAGGAAATCTAATTACAAATGACAGGATGATCTGCTATACCTAAAGAGCTTTTTAAGACACAAGTCATATGATGGAATCTGGACCCCGTTCAATTCAACAAATTCACCAGGTACTCTTTGGTACTAAGGGCAAGGCAGTGAACAGCAGATATGGTCCCTGCCCAACAGACCTGAGAGCAAGACATCAAACCAGGCAGGAGGGACCCAAGTGATTAGAGATGGAATAAGGGAATTTGGAGATTTGAAACCCCCAGAGAAACGGTTTCTAGCTTGAGATACCAAAGCTGACGTTAAAAAGGAAAATACCAACATATTAGAACAGCTACCACCAAAGTTCTTTATTTCATTCCTTGTGAGGTCATATTACTTAAACATAAGAGATGATTATTATGGAATTTATATTTTTCTTCAAGTCTTGGCCCTCTAGGACTCCATCCAAAATTCAAATTATTTAAAACAGCAAAATCTATTTCTACACATATCCTCTCCCCTTCCTCAGGTCAGTACTGAACGAAATTCTAGCCGCTGGGCAACTTCCACTGTCTTCAGTGCAGAATGAGAGTGTGTGGGCGTCAGGCCTGAGGAAAGCCCAGGAATGGCCTTGGCTCCTGACAAAGAGCAGAAGACAAAGGCTTTGTCTCAAACTTCCCATCTTCCTCTGGTCTTCCCCATCTCTCTCAGTAGGAACTTTTATATTTCCAGTGCCGCGGCCAAAAGACCCTGGGTCATCCTTGACTTGTTGCTTTCTTTCACATCCCACATCCAATCTGTCCCCACATTCTATTAGATGTATCTTCCAAATATACCTGGAATCCGCCTTCTCACCATCTCCATGGCCACCGCTCTGATCCAAACCACCACCTACTCCTACAGGGACTTTTGCAATAATCTACTAACTAGTCTCCCTGCTTCCAACAATATCCCTTACCATCTAATTTCCAGACAACAGCCACAGTAAATACCTCCATGTGTAAATCAGCTCATGTCACTTCTCTCCCTCACAGCAAAATGTCCTCCATCTCCCTCACAGTAAAATGTCCTTGAGGTAGCCTACATGTCCCACATGGCCTGTCCTCCTGTTCCATATGTGACTATCCTCTTTTCCTCTCCCTGTGGCCCTTCCCCTCCAGCCTCTCTTGTATACTTGTTGTCCCCTGACCATCCCAAACATCTTTCCACCTCTATGCCTTTCCCTTTTGCTGCTTTCTGTTTGGTCACTCTGCCCTCAGTAGTGCCTTCTCACTTCCTCTACATCTTCACTCAAAAGTTAGATTCTTACCAAGGTCTTCTCCTGGCCACCTGATTTAAAATTTCAGTTTGTCCACCAACACTCCAAATCTCTCCTTTATTTCTATGATTCTCATCACCAATTAACATGCTGTGCATTGTACTTAGTTCTCTTACTCATTATTTTATCCCTTTAAAATATGAACTCCCCCAAGAGAGTGATTTTTGTGTCTTTAGTTGACTGCTATGTCCCCAGAACCTAGATCAACGTCTGGCCCATAGAATGTGCTCAATGGACACCTTTGGAATTAATTTGTAGAAGGAGGGATGGAAGGACAGACAAATTATAAAAGTGAATCCTTAGAAGGATAGCAGCCCCATTTCAGAGCAAGATCAAGGTTAGTGGATTAAAATCAGAGAAGATACGAGAATGTTTTACCAATGTAGAAGATGCATAGGGCAAAGACATAGGGAGAAGATGTATATTGTTGCAATCAGGTATAGGATATATATAACCAATCAGCTTTCCTCATATCTATATTGAATGTGGCTTTTATTATTCAGCATCACTGGAACAAAAATCAATAACAAATTTTGTGATCCTAAAAACCTCATTTTGGAAACCTGGGAATTCCTTAGCAAATAAGAATGACCTTGTTACTAGGAAACTCACTACCAGGTAAAAATTCAACAATGTGATCTGTCAATACTAGAAACAACTACATGGTAAAGCTTGAGATGCTGTGAAGTCTATAAAAGGCATTGCGGAATTCTTTTTTTTAATTTTTTTTTTCAACTTTTTTTTTTTTATTTATTTTTGGGACAGAGAGAGACAGAGCATGAACGGGGGAGGGGCAGAGAGAGAGGGAGACACAGAATCGGAAACAGGCTCCAGGCTCTGAGCCATCAGCCCAGAGCCTGACGCGGGGCTCGAACTCACGGACCGCGAGATCGTGACCTGGCTGAAGCCGGAAGCTTAACCGACTGCGCCACCCAGGCGCCCCAAAAGGCATTGCGGAATTCTTGATATGAAAACAATTCCAGCACCATAGATCCTTATTGGCTTTATAAATCCTCAAGTCTCTCATTAATCTAAGCTTCAGTAACTGATTATGGAATTACAGCATTTTAAAAGTGTCTCAATCCTGAGAGGTAAGTGTACAGGTAATGGGAATCCTCTCTAATGAACAGTGTCTAAGAAAATAACATCAACGTACCTTGCAGTGGCTCCTACTTCTGTGTAAAGGTGTCCAATGAAATGGTGAGGGAACAACTCTAATACATTGCAAAGTTTAATTACTACTAGACCTAAATCAAACACTGAAATAGGGGTGTGCTATCACTGTAAATGGAAAAGCAATATATTAATACTTTTTTGAAAAACATTCAATCAGAAAACCAGCAAAATCATTCACTAAAAACAACCTGGGCAGCACAGAAAAATTTTCAAGCCAAGTCTCATTTAATTCCCATTGGATTCACTACCAGTACATCAATTCACTCCCCTCAAAGGAGAAGGTGGGTGAACAGACACCAATAGGACACAGAAAATGAATCACAAATTCAAAATTATTCAAATCCAGATGTAAAGAAAAAAAAATCTAACCACCTAACTGTGGATTACTAGGGAAGCGTGATATAAAATGGATAATCATAAAAAAATTAATTACAAACCAAGAGAAGACCATCATCCCAAGCCAACATGAAGCAGCCTGTGTGCAGACCTTGATGAGGGATCTTGCACTGTTTGAAAAGTTGAAATAAGGGAAGACCATCATCCCAAGCCAACATGAAGCAGCCTGTGTGCAGACCTTGATGAGGGATCTTGCACTGTTTGAAAAGTTGAAATAAGGGAAGACCATCATCCCAAGCCAACATGAAGCAGCCTGTGTGCAGACCTTGATGAGGGATCTTGAACTGTTTGAAAAGTTGGAAATAAGGGCAATTAACCCAAGTAGGGTTTGCCTGACTGACATCTACTTGTTCTTTGGTTCCAGCTTGAATGTCACCAGTTCAGGGATACCTTCCCTTTCTCACCCCTCCAACTACAGAGTTTTCCGTACATCTGCTGGTGGCACCATCAACTAGCACACAGCAGTCATCAGCACCCTCATGTGTTATTAAAGAGATGCTTAGCCTAAGTGGAAACTAAGACCCAACTGTAGAGAAAATCCTGGAGCCCACAGAGAGTGGACAAGAAGCTTCTCACAAAGAATTCTCCCCAAATAAGGCTTATTCCTTCTATGTATGTCAAACATTAAGCAAAAACTTGGGTGGTACAGCCAACACCATACTAACTGGCGGTAGCAATATCACGAAAGCTCAAGCTCTTTCAAAGTCTCCAAGACTCTCATCATCTAATCTTCCAAGGAGAAAATCACATAGTCATGGAGAAAGAGTTTGGGGTTCACTGTTTTTATTCCTTCCACAACATTTTGGTGACCTTATGATAATCTTCTAGAAAAGAAATATGAAAACAAATGTAATAAGATCAGTGAGCTGTGCCCAGGTCTGGGAACATCTTTGCCATCCCACAACTCAGCAGATAAAGAACAAGAGGCTGTAAAACTGCACGTACAGGGGAGTCCAGAACTGCTACACTGATCTCTGCAGGCAAGAAAAGTACTTCTTATCTCCCTTTAATTTTAATTCTGTTGTGTACAAGCTTAAATAGAGGATCAGTCCCCAAGAGAGGATGATATGTTCAAAAGAAAGGGATGGCTAAATAACCTGAGCGAATGCAGTCCTAAAGACTTTATCTTCCCTTTCTAATCTCTGGCACACATAGGCTTGCTAACAGTCTCCATATTTCCCAAGCAAGTCTGTGTTTCAATTATTCTGTCCAGTTACCACAGTGACCATGTCATGGGTGTCATTCACATAATAGGTAAATACATTAACCTCAAAAAACACTATCATAGTTGCTAGAATGCAGAGAACTTATAAGCAAAAAAAAAAAAAAATATTTGAAAGTGAGCTATGAAAAAGCCAACTATCTTGAGCAACTCCAAAGACTTTTTTGGCAAATCTCTTTGCTGAGAGCTTTGTATATAAATTCCATCATCAGCTTCGGCTGCTATGGCAACTGGAATATTTCGGAAATGATTTGCAGCAAGTATCACTACATAACCAGCATCTTTTGCAGGAAACAGAAAAGACCATGAGACCTAATCCACTCTAAATTTCAAAATACAGCTTCAATTTTCATTCCTGAAACCCATTTATGCTTCTATTTGCAATCAACTGATAACAACCTGGTACACTGACCAGCACAATGGAGGAGACTTTCATTTTATTCCTTAACTAGTCACATGAAGTCATCTCAGTTTTATTGGGCCTTTCTTTTTGTCTGTTTTAATAGACTATTTTTTACAGCAGTTTTAAGTTCACAGCAAAACTGAGCTGAAAATACATTCTTCCCACATCCTTCTGTCTACCCCCCCCAACCCAGGCCTGCCAACACACATATACACAGTCTGCCCTACTATCAACATCCCTAACCAAGGTGGCACATTTGTTACAACTGATGAACCTACACTGATACATCAGTATCACCCGAAGTCCATTATTTATTTACATTAGGGTTTATTTACTCTTGATGCTGTATATCCTATGGGTCCTATGGGTCACATCCACAAATGTATCAGGATGTGTACACACCATTATAGTATCATATAGAGTAGTTTCACTGTCCTAAGAATCCTCTGTGCTCCACCTATCCATCCTTCCCTCCCTGCTAACTCCTGGCAACCACTGATCTTTTTACTGCCTCTGTTATGCCCTATAGTTGGACTCCTACAGAATGTAGACTTCTCAGATTGTCTCCTTTCACTTGGTAATGCACATTTACAGTTCTTTCATGTCTTTTCATAGCCAGATAACTCATTTCTTTTTGGTGCTGAATAATATTTCATTGTCTGGATGTACCATAGGTTATTTTTCCAATCACCTACTGAAGGACACTATGGTTGCCTCTAAGTTTTGCAATTATGAATAATGCTGCTATAAATATCCGTGCACAGGTGTTTATGTGGACAGCAGTTTTCAATGCATTTGGATAAGTAACAAGGAAAATGGTTGCTGAATTATATGGTAAGAGTGTGTTTAGTTTTGTAAGAAGCCACCAAACTATCTTCTAAAATGACTTCACCACATTCTGCATTCCTACCATCAGTGAATGCGACTTCCTATCCTTGCCAGAATTTGGTGTTGTTAATGTTTTGGATTTTGGTCATTCTAATAGGCATAGAGTGGTATCTTATTGTTGTTTTAATGTGCATTTCCCTGGACATATGATATTGAACATCTTTTCATATGTTTATTTTCCTAGGCCTTTCTTTTTAGTCATTTCATATGCCAAGGCCCAATGTCCCACTGAATGCTATGCAACAGAATGAAGACAAGCCCTTCCTTCAGTGATCAGTTGGCTCTGATTTAAGCAAAGAACCAACCATGGTTCTCATATTCTACACTGAAGCTCTCCTCTTCCTGGATTACTAAAAATAGCTAATTTTGTTTGCTAGAGCAAAGAAAGCTGCGCAGAAATGGAAAGTAATGCAAACAAGTGGGAAATTCAATACAGCATTGGGACCCGTGCACCCTACCTACACATACGAAAAACAACATAAAAGATGTTCTCAAGCTCTCTGCTTATGCCATGATATGAAGAGAGTTCATTTAGAATTATCAGTGTTTGGGGCGCCTGGGTGGCGCAGTCGGTTAAGCGTCCGACTTCAACCAGGTCACGATCTCGCGGTCCGTGAGTTCGAGCCCCGCGTCGGGCTCTGGGCTGATGGCTCGGAGCCTGGAGCCTGTTTCCGATTCTGTGTCTCCCTCTCTCTCTGCCCCTCCCCCGTTCATGCTCTGTCTCTCTCTGTCCCAAAAATAAATAAACGTTGAAAAAAAAAAAAAAATTAAAAAAAAAAAAAAAAAAAAAAAAAAGAATTATCAGTGTTTGTCTAAAAGTCCCAACTGTCAAATTAACTCTTCCTTGAAATTTTCAGAGTCTTCCCCTAAGCATTTAGGGATGATAGCAGAAGGGTGAAGTTTAACCCCTCCAAATGAATTTGTAGAAAAAGAGACATGCTAAGCTATCTAAGTATATGCTGCAGGATAATGAGGGAATCTGGGGTGGGGGGGGGGGCATTCCTATTTAAGCAAATGTGCTAGAACCCATAGGAGCTAACCAGCATTCTAATTGAAAATTATAAACTCTTTAAAATAATGGCCAAGAAGTTTGGGGACTAAACTAATCAAACTGCCATTCTTTTCCCTCCTAAAGCTTATTGATCTTGTTTTTAAGACACTTATGATATTAGAGTATCTTAAAAGATTCCTACCTGTGAATTCTTGATGTAGAAACACACTTACATTAACCTTTTGAGGGAAATTTAACACAGTCCACACTATTTTAATCAATATCAGAAAGTGTTTCCAGCAGCTCAATCTTCCAAAAACATATTTTAAATGTTGTAGTCAGTGTGGGCAATATATAAGAAGTGTCAAGCAAAGGGAAGAAAACTTTGGTGACATTCATGGGTGTCACCTCCACCCATTCATTCATTCAATAAAAATTGTTTCTAGTAACTACTGCATTCCAGGCACTGTTGTAACTACTTAAATATATAAAGCTCGCATTGATTTAACTATGTAAATAGTAGAGTATGTTAAAAGATGGTAAGTGCTATAAAGGAGGAGGACTGGGCTGGGGCTGTGGGCAGAATGGGACATGAAATGGAGTCCTTATTAGGAAGGTGGCATCTCAACAAAGGTTTGAAGGAAGAGAGGGAATGAGCCCTGTGGTCATCTAGGGAAAAGCATTCTTGGCTGAGACAGCATCCAGTACAAAGGCCCCAAGGAGGGGGCTGGTCTGGCACCCTGAGAGGCCAGCAAGGAGGCCAGTGGGAGCAGAACGGACTGAAGGGAGAGGGTCAGGTACAGGCCCTTTCAGTCACGGGCTGGACTTTGGTTTCTCCTCAGAAGGGAAGCCCCTGGAGGGGTTTCAGTTAGAAGAAATAACTTATTTTTAAAAACCTTTTCTATTTTAGAAAATTTAAAACACATGGCAAGTAAAGAAAAATGTGTAAGAAACCCCAGTGTATCTGTGACTTCGTCTAAAATACGGTATCATTTATACTCCCAACCCCACCCCTACCACAGATCATTTTAAAGAAAACCTCAGACATCTTGTCATTTCAACCATAACCATTTTGGTAGGAATCTCCAAAAAGCAGGCACCCTTTTTTCCAACAACACTGCAATATAATTATCGCCTCCAGTGTGGGCTGGAGCAGCTCATATTGGTCTGGCCTGCAAGCACCAAAGTGTGCAACCTGACCCTCTCGGGGTTCCCTGGCTTCACACTTGTAACTTGACACTGGCCGTGGGGGAGTATGTACTCCAGGGAAATCCACAAACACTCAAATCAGGGCTTCTATTTCTGGAGATCCAACTGTTAAATATTTACCATCTCATCTCTGATTCACGCTTGAAAGGATTAACAGTGCTTGTTGATAGCATTATGTCCACTCAGTGGTCACAGTTCCTTAGTAAGCTTATAATTTCTTTAGTTTGTATATTTGAAAAGGTGTCAAAAGAAGATCTACACTTTGTGATTGTTGATACTCTTGAGCCTCTTTTAATCTGTTGGGTCTTCAACATCTCACTTTTCTTGCTTGCTCATTTTTGTAGTTACTCGGTAACACCAAGAAACTAGGCTGCTCATCCTATAGAGTTCTACATAGTCTGGATTTTGCTGACTGCATGCGTGGTTTCACTTAACACGTTCCCGTTTCCTGTAAATTGGTGGCAAGAACAAGTGCCTTGCTCAGATTCAGGGTCCATTTTTTGGACAAAACTTCACACACATGGCAGAAGAGTACTTTCTTTCACCAGGGGCAACAGTAATGCAGGTTAAGTTTTACTTTGTGGTGGTAACAGTCTACTAATGACCATTTCAAAATGATAATTCTTTAATTCTATCACTTTTCCTTCATTTACTACTTGGAATACATTTATAAGAGAAATTTCCATTCATCAACCATTTGGTGAATTTACACTTTAATGGGATCACTGAGTGCTGTGCAGAGAAAAGACTGTAGAGATAAGTGTGGAAATAGATGAGTTAAGTGTGAGCCACCATCAGGGCTAAGGCTCAGGTGTAACCCTGGAAGCGTGAGAAGCTTCAGATTCTAGATCTGTCTTGAAATACATCCAACAAGAGGTCTCATTGGATTGGAGGTGTGGTTTTTGCTATCTGCACATGGCTTTTGCCACTTGCACATGTCCAGTGGGAGAGTGATAGTTGAAAGTTTATAACAGACCTAAGGCAGGAATGGGAGTTTTGGGTATAAATGCCAATCACTCAGCCAGAGGGTGAGGTGGGGTAGGAGTGGAGTGTGTAGAGGGAAGAACGTACCATTCAGGTTTCCTACCTATCAAAGCTCTGGGTTGCATGTCTATTGCTCAATATGCAATTAGCTCAAAATTACAGCTGTCTGCTTCTTAAAGATGGTAACAAACATTACTGATAGTTACGGTGCTAGCTTGTAAATAAAACACATATAAGTCTGAGAAAATCATGTATCTCTACATATGTGGTGTTTGAAGAGGTCTTGGGAATGTAGTGTCAAAGATTTACTTACTTAACTGCACACTGTAACCAGGAATCTTTATTATTACCTATATTTAGGTATGTCATGAATTAAAATACAATGACTAATTGTAGTAATTATAGTCTGTTGTAATGCTCTTGATCTATCAAAAGAAAAAGTTGTTCCATTGTCTAACAACCAAATTTTACAATAAACTTCACCTGGTATATTATTTAAAGGTTTTAAAATGTTCAGACCTTCTGTGTATGAGTGGTACAACTGCCTAATTTCCTTTGGCTAATTTCCTTTTCTAAGTTTTAATGGAATAATTTACAAATGTATATATATTTTTCCAGCACATCTGTTCCCACTGACTAGTTTTCCCAAACTTATTAATTTAAAATATATATATACATATGTATGTGTGTGTGTGTGTGTGTGTGTGTGTGTATATATATATATATATATATATATATATATATATATATATATATATCTCCAGGGAAACAGGCATTAATATAAAACTGGTTCTCAGCCCACATCATTTTCAACCTCATGTTTCTAGATCCATTCCTGTCTCTATGACCACCATGATCCCCTAGACTCTGGCACGGCCAAAGCCACCAATGAGTGTGCCAGGATATTACAGGGAGTGTGCCAAGAATCTGTGGGAGACATGTTCTCTGAGACATTTATAAAAGGAATAAAACAATCTTATAACTGGATGAGCTCCAAAGGTCTTCTGACAAACATTACTCTCTCCATGCTCTTTTTTATAGAAGGAAAAAGATGTAGAGAGGAAAGTGACTCCCTCTAAGGTCACTGTAACTAAGCAGTGGAAATGAGGTTGGAAGTGGTTTATGGGACTTGAAGCATGGAATTCAGATGAGAATAAAGAGAAGGTAGATTAATGTATTTCCCAATTAGCTAAAAGAGGACATCATATTCTCTCTCTCTCTCTCTCATACACAGACACATATTTGGGCACCCATTTTAGAACAGAAGAAGTTAACTGACAAAATTAATGTCCCATGACTGGTTGTCACAGTGTCTCCTTTCATAGGATACTAACAACAAGGTAATGAGGTGGTTTTTAAGGAGAAAGGCTGCAAAAAATGAAATCAAAGCCCTTGTCAGGCAAACCAGTATTTGCTCACCTGCTGGGTGTGCTTTGCTTGAATAGAGTTTTATTGAAAGATACTATTGTGTTTCCCATGATTTAGATATTACTTTTTCAGCTTTGTTATAATGGTGACCATAGAAAATGCTCTTGTTCCTGTCCAATTTCTATTTGCAATTTACTGAATGAGTCATTTATAGAGAGAATCCTGAAAACATCCAAAATACCATGAGTGGTCCCTGAAAGCACATTCTCTCCACTCCATCCTAATGAATTTAAAAGTGGTTAAAGGCAAACTTACTAAATTCATTGGCGTATTAATAATGCCACATTGAAGAAGATTCTAATGGAAATTCTGTGTAACCAAGTACCAAGGGAGGCAAATAACAAATGCATATTATATAAAAATAAGCATCAGACTGTTTCGAGAGCATCAATTACCTTGGTACTTCCCATGGAGCAAAGGCAGTGAATAGGTCTTTCAAATGTATTTTTTAACTCACCAAAGGATCTCGACAAACTGCTAAAAGAGCTTTATTCATTCATTCAAACCTAAAGATATAGGTGTCCTTCAGTACAATTAAAATCTAAGAAGAAGATCATGAAAAGATGCTGGTCACTGATCACCCCTTATATGGCATGCCCTATTCTGAGTTCTATCAAGACATGAAATTTTCTATGCTGGAGCAGAAATTCCATAGGAGTAGGAGCCTTGTTTGCTTTGTGTCTCTGCTGTGTCCCCCAGCACCTGCAGTATCTGACAAACGTAGGTGCTCCGTCAATATTCTTGAATGAGTGAATGGAATGTCTTCCCAGGGGAGCGGCTGCTCTAAAGCACCACAGCATCCCGTGGGTGTCCTTAGGGAAAGTCATGTCTTCCCTAGGCCTCAGGATACAGATACAGGAGGCAATAAGGAAATGTGTTCATTCAGTTGCATGTAGACACTCAGCTTTTCACCTCAGTCCAACAACTGATTTCCCTGTTATGATTCTATGCTTAAAATGTGCGGGTGGATGCACACATCCTTACCTAGGGGATATTAGGAATAACTCTGGACACAATGATCTCTATTCTTTGTCAAGGGCTGTTTCAGGCAACGATGCCACTTAGAAGCGGTGCCCGCAGTTGCTAGGGAGATGAAGAAAATGGGGTAGGGAAGCACTGAGTGCTTTCTTTAGCCGGCAGCCCAGGGCACAGTGACCAGAATTGAGAAACAAGGCCAGCCCAGCCGCCCAATCAAATCCCTCACAGTCCACTGAGGCTAGAAGTAGCTGTGATCCCATTTTTGGTATTCAAAATAGAACCACCAAAATATTAGCTTAAAACTCAGCTATATTCTCATATTTCAGTCTTGTTTAGTCAATTGCTTTAAAAAGTGGGGGGAGGGGATAATAACAATAATATAATATATATATATATATATATATATATATATATATATATATATATATATATATATATATATATATATATATATAAAACAGCCTTATCTTTTCACAGAGATGTGGATTAAGCCTCTGGAGAAAGTATTCCACTTCAGACATTGGCCCTGTACGATTACCAGTAACAAGCCTGCCACAGGGACCGAGGAAACTCTTTTATCAGCTGGTCCATTTCCTGAGAGACTGAGAAAGGCTCACGCTCAGCTTGTAAGTACTTCGGAGAGCTTGGGCAAGACAGTTGCGAAGTATTCTCTAAGGTTTCTATCATGACCTGGAAGTAAGTCTCCTTAATCTACTAGTTTTACTGTAACTCTGGGCTGCTTCGTACAGCATGGTGTTCAGGCCTGTTCATTGGTCCACACCACAAATACTTACAGTGCATGCGAGTGCTCTGAGCTTAAGGCACACAGAAAAAAAAAGCCCAGGAAAGAAAGGGGGATTTATGAAAGGAAAGCTAGCTAATACAGAGTTTTAAACTAAACATGTTTGGAGTTTACATAACTCCACACGTTGTCCACCTGCTCTCCATCATCATTTCTGAACTGAGGACCAACATCACGTGTCAGAGTGGCATCAGTGAGCGAGTACCTGGGCAAACCAGGAGCTCAAAAACCTCCCGTTTTGCTTTTGCTTATGTTGCAAGAACCTCTCCTGTAACATTCAAGGTATGCAAGCACTCAACAAAAAATGACAAGAATAAAAAACCCAAGGAGTCCCTAAGGAACAGAAAATCCAATCACCTTGGTTATGCCATAGGCTGCCGTAAAGAAATTTCACTATCAAAAGAAATGATTTCAGTGTCGTGGCATCTGTAATTAAAATTGTAGGTATCTGATGCTTGCCACTGGATACAGAAGATTTAGACAATAAACTCATCATTTGAAGTATTACTAGAATGCTATATGTGTTAAAGTCAGTATAATACCAGATCTGAGGAACATTATGTTATCACGTTATACTTTACAGTACATTTTCCTATAAAGGAGTCGTGGAAAAGGATACAGATTGTGACATTTGATTCTTTGGCATAGGAGACAAGGCAAAATGCAAATGTTAGAATCAATCTCATATTACAACATAGCACTTCACGTGGGAATTGAAATAGCAGATTCACAGATCGCCATGGTTGCCTCAGTTTAACTGTTCACCACACAGTGCTCACATTCTTATTAACTCAGTTTAAAAGAATCCATTTGTCACACTGGCATAAGGAACCTTAAGAACTCTAGCGAGCTGGGTTGTAACACCATGGTTGATTCTACTCACAAAAATATGTTAGCATTCCAGAGCAAGAGGCACATCTAGCTCCAAAACACCAATGATGCTGTCCTGTGAGTAACTGAAATATTAACTTTGAGCTTCACAAAGGAGGTTTGATTACAAAATTAAGATCGCTAGATTACTAACCACAGGAAGCCCTTCCTTTCCTTTTACAACCGCGCAACAAATTTTCATTCCTGATCTTTATTCATTTAGTAACTATTTATTAAGCAACTACTATGTGTCAAGCACTATTCTAAGCACTCAGGATGCACCAGTGAACAAAACAAAGATACTGTCCTCATGGAGTTTACATTCTAGTAAGAGAAAGAGACCAGGGACAATAGCATAATACAGAAACTACATCTAATGTTAGAGGGTAATAAATGTCATGAGTAGGCGTAGAGTAAAAGGTAATGGGAACTAAGAATATCAGGGAAAGGGAAAGGCAGAGTATTATTACAGGGGCAGGGATCATGGAATCATCACTAACACTAAAATCATATATATCAGGTAGTGATTGACACTAGGAAGAATAAAGCAGGGTGAAAACAGAGTAGTGCAAGGAGTGGGGAGCTGGCTATCTTAAATAGAGGGCTCAGGAAAGTTGATATGTGAGCTGAGAGGAATCACAATTCTTATGAATAAATGGAGAAAGAGAATTTCAGACAGAACATCAGGTGCCCATCACTTGAAGTAGATGAGCTTGGCACATTCTAACCCCACCCAGAAGCCAGCACTGATGTAGCAAAGGGCCAGGGGGAAACCCCAGTGGGAGATTCGGTGATATTGGCAGTCAGAGCAATGGCCAGGCCCCGGCCTCGTAGGGCTTGGAGGCTCAGGCAAGGACCAATGGTGCGCTGAGGGTTTTGAGTACACCATGGCACAAGCTAATTGAAATGTTTAACAGAACCTTTTGGTTGCACTACAGAGACTAAACAGATAGTAGGTAGCAACAGTCTGGGCAAGAGATGACAGGGATAGCTGTGGAATCATTTAATGTGGATAGAGTCATGGTGTATTTTAAAGGGAGAGCCAGGGGAACTTGTTGATGGATTGGACACAGGGTGAGAGAAAGGACAGAATCGAGAATAACTGAGGTTTTAGTTTAAACAATGGAATGAATGCTGGCACCATTGTTTGAGATGCAGATGATGGCAGGCACAGATTGGGTTGGAGTGGAGAGGCACTAGAAATCAAGGTCAACTTAGTAGCAGCCAATATTTAACCCAAGAGAAGCCTCACAGTGATTTATTTTAAATTTAATGGTGGTCAATCTTACAATCTGCTTCATTTATAATGGGAGTTTTAACGTTTGACTTTATGTACACTTTTAAACGAATAGTGACCCTCTCAAGTTGTGCATTTCCTCTCTCACTTACTTCCTGATGTCTGAAAACAGTTATACCCTATTGCCTTGAAATTTCAGAATAGGAGAAAAAATACTTCAAACACTGAATGGTTAAAAAAAAAATGTGTCAATAACTAACAATGAGTCACTTTCTCATGGTACCAAAGTTTTGAATGGATTCTCTAACAGGATCTCTTTTTGATAATTCAGCTAAAATACATCTCCAACTATACCAACAATTCCCACCTTATTAACCGCCCCTCTACTGAGCTGCAGACTGCCAAACACAACTAGCTGACCAGATATGGCCCTGATAAAAGAAGCAAACTATTTAAGACCACCATCCCACAAGGGATGTAAACTCTTCTGTGTCATAAACAGTTCTAATTCTAAATTTCTTGCTGGCCTTGGACAAAATAATGAAGTAGATAAAATTCAGCTTTGATGTCTAACTCCCCATTCTGAACTTTTTCACTATCAACAATATCCCTGCTTCTCTAATCGGTGAAGCAATATGACAAATTCAAGCATACTATGATATAAATGACTACTAAGAAATCATGTGGCACGTCTCTCAAGAATGTTAACATCTTAGACAAACAGGAAGCCTTGAGCCCAAGAAACATATTGCTGATCATCAAGAAGAAAGAGGAGACAGGGTTTTTCTACAATGTCATAAACAGCCACAAACTTTGAAAGTCAAGGGATAGGTGGCGTTGCTTTTGGCTTCTAGTTTGGCAGTAATGTGCTAACAGAGTAATAACTGGCCCTCCAAAAAAAGTATGCATTTTTACACACATAAATGTATGTTCAATAAATACAAGTTTATTATGAATTATACTGATATTAAGAGTATGTCCCACATAATTCATCAAGAATAAAACAGAGAATACCGCTTACTGTAAATTTCATGCAGCCCATTGATACTCCCAAGGATGCTTACACCGGTTTCCACCCAATTCTTGTATCCATAGCCAGCCAACCCATGGCTGAAATTTAACCGGGAGTTAACAAATGAAGTTGTAGCTCAATCCGTAATTCCTTTCCCAATAAAGTTACTGTCATAATTTTGTGTGTGGCATGAATGCTGGTTGTTGTTTTTCTTTATATTAACAAGTAAGACGAAAGTAAGCTAAGGAAGATGAATGTCCAAATTTTACTTCTTTATCAATGATGTGAGCAAATTCCTTTGGTTGACTCAGGTGAACAGTTTTCAAATAACCAGAGAACATTCCACTCCTGTTTTAAAAAATTTTTGCTGTTTACAATGCAACAGCGACAGATACAACGCACCTTTACGTTTTTATCTGAACTGCTAGTGTTTTCTCCAAAACTTTCTGAAGTCTAGACAGTCAATAAAACAATCAACCAAGTGCTAATTTGTACTGTTTGCTGATCTCTGTGGTGCAAACAGTCCCAACATGGCTATTCTCAGCTTCCAATTCCAATGTGTGACACAGAACCCAGAGTTGGGAAGAGATGAGCAGTTTATTTACCAGATGTAAATAACTTTTGGAGCATAATTATGAAATGTAGGACAATAATGAGGAATTTATGACTTTCAAGTATTTATTACATCCTTTAATATAAGTTATTGAACTATATTAAAAACCGACAGAGACCTCCTGAGAACTTAACAATGGACAAGAACACATACCAGCTCCAGAACACCACTGGTCACCAATAAGCAACCTGTTAGGATGGCCTGGAGCCCAATGTAGGATAACGACCTGCCTCTTATTTTCTACGTTTATCTTTTCTTAGGTATCTCAATGTGCCTGGTGAGGGGCAGGGGTGGCAGGAAAGCTATCAGCTCTTTAGCTGAGTCAAACCTAAACCCTGAGCCAGGCTTCTCACCCAGGAACACACCACACTGAGGACCACATGCCTACCCACCCAGGATTCTGATGATGGATGTGGGAAGGACAGATCATCAGTGGTTATCCACACACACCAGCATGCATCCTTTAGAAAACATCATGAAATAAACATCTCAATTGTTGACATTACAAATGTCCCTCCTTGGATTATCAAGGTTTCAGACTTCTGTGTTTTGGCCACTCGTCAGTTGGTGTTGTTGGATATATTTTTAGGTTCTGAATGTATCTCACAAGGACAACAATATCATCATATCCTTTGCCAAAGCAGAAGATAACATTTGGCAGTAAACACTGATTCATATATCATCCTAGTTCTTCTGAGATTCATTCTCAAGGTTTTGTCTTGCCTCTAGAAAGTATATCCTTTCTTGTGTATTCCACATGATAACCATCTCCTGCCATTTTTCTTGACACTACCGCAGACTCACTTCACCCTCTTCATGGAGAGTTTGAGCATAATGCTTATTCCTTGTGTCGTAGATTTGTCTATGCCTTACAGACATATACCTTGCCACCAAGGAGTTTACAGACAAAGCATAAACATTCTGATAGGGGCACCTGGGTGGCTCAGTCAGTTAAGCATTCGCCTCTTGATTTCAGTTCAGGTCATGATCCCACAGTTCCTGAGTTCGAGTCCCACTTCAGGCTCTGCACTGACAGTGCAGAACCTGCTTGGGATTCTCTCTCTCTCCCTCTGTCTGCCCCTCCCCTGCTCTCTTTCTCTCAAAATAAATAAATAAACAATTAAAAAAATGTGATAGGAAAGTATAAATAAATACATACACACTGACAATAGATTAACATTTTTTTTTAATTTTTTTTAACGTTTATTTATTTTTGAGACAGAGAGAGACAGAGCATGAACAGGGGAGGGGCAGAGAGAGAGGAAGACACAGAATTGGAAGCAGGCTCCATGCTCTGAGCCATCAGCCCAGAGGCCGACGCGGGGCTCGAACTCGCGGACCGCGAGATCGTGACCTGAGCTGAAGTCGGACGCTCAACCGACTGAGCCACCCAGGCGCCCCTAGATTAACATTATTAAGTCAACACTGGAATACAAACATGAAACACTAATGGAAGTGTTCACAGTTTGCATAATAAAATTTAACAGTAAAATTATATACATGTATAACACTTCACATTAAAAAATTAGACTCGGTTGGAATGTATCTAGTGGATGGCCTCAAAGGACTCTCCTCTTTAAAAAGTCCATTCTCATATGTGATGGCATTTTAATGTACCCTCGGGTATATGTGTTCACTTGCCAGCATTTAGGTGCTTCTATCATGAGTACTTTCAGTATGGGAGATTTATTTTACAATCAGAAATAGTCAACATTTACATTATTTGTAATCATTATAAAGCAATAACTATTTGAGTATTCAATTCTCTGCTTCATTTGTAAAAAGCCATATAGGCTTAAGTCTTTAAAAATGCATGGCATTTGACTTTTTTTAAAAAAAACATGGAAGGTAGAAACAGATGATCAAATGAAGGGCACGGATCCATAAATTGCTCCTCAAGTAAGACATCTGGGTCATCTGTAATTTTTCAAATCGTTCATCATATTGCTAAAGTGATTAAGGTGAACGGCTGGAGCAACAACAAGAAATCTATGTAGACAGAGTAGCATCCACAGGAACTTCTTATCTCCTAGACGTTGTAGTCTGGATCCCTCTGGCAACTTTAACTGGTTGACTGATAATATTTAATATGAAAACTGGTAGGTTGTCAATAAATGTTAACTTTCTTCTCCCTTTCTAAAATAAAAGCCATTGGGGCGCCTGGGTGGCGCAGTCGGTTAAGCGTCCGACTTCAGCCAGGTCACGATCTCGCGGTACGTGAGTTCGAGCCCCGCATCAGGCTCTGGGCTGATGGCTCAGAGCCTGGAGCCTGTTTCCCATTCTGTGTCTCCCTCTCTCTCTGCCCCTCCCCCGTTCATGCTCTGTCTCTCTCTGTCCCAAAAATAAATAAACGTTGAAAAAAAAAATTAAAAAAAAAAATAAATAAAATAAAATAAAATAAAATAAAAGCCATTTAGTGATGATTCATTACTTGACTTTGGTTTTTCCTATGTGCATCGAAGGAATGTAGATATAAAATACTGATATAAAAGAAAAAAACATATAGGAATACATCAAAGTATTACTGTTAATGGTATCTGCTAAATGTTGACATTTTTACAATCTGTAAGAAAATACACCAAATATTAATGGCAGTAGTGTCTCTGGATGGAGGGACTATAGGTAGTGTTTTACTTAATTTTTTCTGTGTTGTCCAAGTTTTCAAAATGATCATATATTACCATTGAGTTAGAGAAAGTTTTATTGTTAGTAGAGTAAGCAAAGAGAGAGCATAATCCTATCTCATTTAACTTGTTAAATAACTTTAAGAAAATATTTTATAAAATTAATTTCTGCTTTAAACAGTTTTAATGGACAGAGCCTTCTATGCATTGATCAGAAAACACTTATCACACTGTAATAACTGCAGAGAGTGTGTTATTCCCAAGGGACTAGCACAGAGCCTGTGGAATAGTATATACTATTTTGAATGAATGAATGAATGAACAGCAATCAACTATGACATTTTCATAATTTAAGCAAATGGCTGACCTTCGTCCTTTCTCTAACTTAAGTGATTGGCTCTTTTTATTTAATTTATTTTTTAAATTTACATCCAAGTTAGTTAGCATATAGCACAACAATGATTTCAGAAGATTTGTTAATGCCCTTTACCCATTTAGCCCCTCCCCCTCCCACAACCCCTCCACTAACCCTCTGTTTGTTCTCCATATTTAAGAGTCTCTTATATTTTGCCCCCTCCCTGTCTTTATATTATTTTGCTTTCCTTCTCTTATGTTCATCTGTTTTGTATCTTAAAGTCCTCATATGAGTGAAGTCATATTATATTTGTCTTTCTCTGACTGACTAATTTAGCTTAGCATAATACCTTCTAGTTCCATCCACATTGTTACAAATGGCAAGATTTCATTCTTTTTGATTGCCAAGTAATACTCCATTGTATGTATGTGTGTATATATATGTATGTATGTATGTATGTATGTATATATATGTATATATATGTGTGTGTATATATATACATATATATGTGTGTGTATATATATGTATGTATATATATATGTGTGTGTATGTATATATATATATACATACACACACATATATATATATACACCACATCTTCTTTATCCATGATTGGCTCTTTGAATAGACCAGAGTGGTTATACCAACAACATGTTCTGACACCTTAAAAAAAGTTATTTGGGTACAGTTATTTGTGTAAACTCAATCCACTAATTTAACTAACAGTATTTATTCAACAAACATTAACTGATGGCACAGCAGGTTCCAGGTTCTTTGTTAAGCACTGGAATAAAGGATGGAGAGACAGTGACTCTCCTCAGTCAACAGACTAGTGGAGATAGAAGTTAACATACAGTTAAAGTAGAGGGTACCAAGGCATGCACTTTCTGTAGCAGCAGCAAAAAGGGGTGGTGTGGGGTGTGGGAGCAAGCCTTCTCTGTTCTAACAATGTACTAAATTAAAATACAGCCATGTTTACAATACAAAGCAAAATAAAGATTAGACTGGACAATTAACCCGAGTAATATAATCAGCGTAAACACCCAATGTTCTGTAAGTTGAACAGACAAGAGGAAATGGCAACCCTCACTGCTATTAGCACTGGCTCACAGTAGAAGACTGGAGGACGTGCTGACTGCCACTCATTGCAAGAAATCTTGATCTGGAAAGGGAACTTTATGAAGACTTCATAAATATTGAAGTCTCATGTTAACTTATCATTTCCCAAATCCAACTCCTAGGTCTGAAATGTGGGAGTGGGGTGAGATAATTTTTCCTTAACTTGTACCATCACAGGGAGAAATTCGCCTGGATCAGACTGCTGCAGAATACCAGAGTCACATTTTCCATCTCCACTTTAAACATTATTGTCTTTCCTGTCCCCCAAAGAAATGAAGTTGCCTCTATATTAAAAGCCTAAGCACGGTGTCTTTTTGTCTCCACAGCTTGCTACTTCCAATAATTGAAAATCCACAACTGGATTTGAACCCAATCTCCCTTGCACCTCAGCCAGCTACTATGGCTCCATGTCATTCCACAAATACAAAGCTGGGTGAAAAATCAGATTTACTTTCCAAAGACATAATGAAAAACATTTAGCTTAATTCAGAATCAAGCCAGATATTTAACTACTTCAATTCAGACTCTTTCAAACTTTTCTTCCTAAGATTGTTACATCAAACCACAGAATACAGTCATTTATACATAACAACATGAAGATAGGAGCCTTGTGGTTGCTGCAATTCTGAGAATTACCACATGTATCCTATATTTACTCCCAACCGTAAATAACAAATCATACCCAGAACTAGTAATCGTAATCTTAAATAATCTCTAGTATCTTCTGCACACAGTAGCAGGCCTCTTAAAACAAAGCTCAAAAATGTGTCCCTGATTCAAAAGCGTGTAATTCTTGCTCATTATTTGTGGAATAAAGTCCATGCTTCTGCTCTAGAATTCAAGATTCTTGACAATTCTTGGCAAACTGCCTCCAGTCTACCTCTTCACTGATTATCCGTGTCCTTTGCAAAATCTACACTCAATCACCGAAAGACCTTGTATTGTTCCCTGAGCATTCAGAGCATCTTGCACCTTCATGTCTGTTCTCTCCCCGTTCTTCAAACCAGACGATTCTTCCTCTCCGCTCACCTATTCAAATCCAAATCATTCAAAGCCCTCCTCTACAGAGCTTCCCAGATTCTCCCATCTGAGGAGAATGTCTCTGCCCTCCACACATTCATCTTTTCTGGTTTATATCTCTCTTCCCGCCTCTGCCATATCTTACTCATTTTTATAGATTTCCGCAGCAGTTAGCACATGGTAGGTGTATAATTACAGAACTACAAGCAAGTGACAGGACCTTTTAAAATAATTATTCAGAAGACATTCCAGAATTATTTCATTTCTCTGCATAATCACACCTATCCACTACCATTATTTGATGGGCACAGATGTTGTAAGATACTGGGAACTCTGTGTTTACTCTATAGCTGACATCCCTAGTAAATATAGATAACAGCTTATCTGCCATTCATTTTTTGCTCATATAAAGAAAGATCATGAAAAAATAATCTGATGTTCGAATATCCTGCTTGTAAAAATTCACTGAAACAGGACTTTACTATTATTTGACACCCTGAATTTAATTATCAGCTGTATGAACTGCCTTTTATGAGTGAACCCAGAGCCTTGATACTAAGCAACTTCTCAGACATTCTGAGGAAATTTCCTTCAGAAAATTTTAAGACCTTCCTGGCATTAAGTGATAAATACCAACATGATTATTACTTAAGATGCTAGTTTTGGAAATCCTATTAAGTGGTACAACAGTGAAGTGTCAGTTCTTCATGGTCATACCATCAGCCCTACCTTTTCCTAGAAAAATATTTTATAAAATGTAAGCGAAATATATTACCATTCATGAATTCCCACGTGAGAGACAAATGAAAATAGAATCACAAATATTGCTCAGACCTTGAATTTTTATGCTGCAGCCTTGGAATGCTCTGAAGGGCAGAAATCAATTTGGTAGGACTGAGAAATAAAATGAATTCTGAATTCTCCTGACAGTAAGAATTAGATATATAAATTTTATCAGGGTGGAAAACAAAAACCAAAGGATTTTGATGATTTGATTCAATCATTTAAATATATTTATTTTCATGCACTACATGCTCCCCAAACTACTGTGATATTTTTTATTTGGAAATACAAGGAGAGACTTCTTAAAGAGTGAAGCATCTGATTCTGTGGTAATCTAAAAGTTCTTGATAATATGCTCCTGTAGACATATTAAGTGCCAATGAATACATCAAGTTCTGGCTAATACACAATGTTTTAAATACCTGTAGATGTAGTGACAATTTCTTTCATTTCAACAATGATGCATTTGCAAGACACAGCATCTACCTCCTCTAAACCAATGAGGTACCTCTCAGAGCCTGTGCTGAAGAGTCAGGCCTAGGGGAACAGGCTTAATACCATTCTCCCTTCCCCTAGGTCCAGATATAGGAATAAGAAATGAGCCCTCACTCAAGGACATCTAATGCACAGACTAGGCTGTGACAAATCTATGCCCAAGTATTAAAAGATACACTAGACAATCAGATTCCAAACTCAAAATTTTGGAGGCAGAAGATCAGGAGAGTGAGCCAGTATAACTTAATGTTGTGAGGAAGTACAAAAGGCCAAGTACAGGGTGAAGGCCAATCAGTAGGAGAAAAGGCAAATGAAGAAGTTAGGGAAGTCTTTACCAATCAAGAACAGGCCTGAGAGCTGTCTGTGTTCCTGAGACTCTGAGATTCTGATTCCAGGCAACCTGTTGGGTTACAGCTTCCCTCAAATATACCCCAAACTCCAATAAAACAGTCACAATATGCCCAAATAAGTTAGAGAGATTATGGAGGTCCATAATAATAATTTAACATATTCTTGATAGACTCCTATAGCAAAGAAAAAGGCAAATGGTGCAGTTTTTTCAAGTCCAAGTTGCCTGAGCCCAAAGCCCAGTTCTATCATCTACTACCTGTGCAGCCCTAGGGAAATTATTCAATTTCCCCAAGCCTCATATATCTCATGTGTAAAATGGGAACAAGTGGAGTGCCCTGAAGGATTATTATGAGCAAGAGGTGAGATGGTGAATGCATAGTGGTCAGCACTAGCCTTCAGTGTTGTTGGATGATGATCACAATTGTGATGATGATAACAATGAGAGTTTCTTTTGCACTGTGGTAGAATGGCTCAACAGAGAAATAAATGAGCTTTAAATTTAAACTAACTCCATAGCCACTTATCACCAGCTTGTTCACTTAAAATAGGTAACTATTATAATAGTTAATATTTTAAATGCAGGATGCATTGCCTTAGAGACAAATTGGAATGGAAAATAATAGACATGGAAGTGGAAACCCAGAAATGTTTTTTTTTCCCTTATAACCTAGATTATGGTTGCCTTTCTATGGCCACCCACTGACGCTAGATCTCATATATAACCCATGCCTTTTTTTTCTCCATTTTCTCTGCAAACAGTATAACTCATGCTCTCAATTCCCTCCTGGGGATTTTACAAGGGCCTCATCATTGAACCTCCTGCCTTCTCATGTGTGCATCCTTTGTTCTGCTTCAGAAGATCCTCCTAATTCATGGTCATCCCCAACTAAACACTCTTCTATACAGCATCACTGTATGCTTAAGAAAGACTAAATTTCATTATAGTGATCATTACAACCCTTCACAATCTGATCTCAGTTCCTGGCACCATTCCCTACTGTTACCCACCAACTTTCCATGGCCCTTTCCAATATGTTCATTCTCTCTGAATATTTTCCCTGCCTACAGGCCTCTTTTAACTTATATGTCTAGTCAAATCTGTGCTACTTTGTAAGGCTCAGCTCACTTATTTTTCTTTGTGAAATATATTTAATTCCTATATTGAGAATTAATATTTTTTCTGTGGCCAAAGAGTAACCTATGTTTCTATTATAACACATCACATTCTACTAGAAAGCTATGATTGTATCTTTAAAAAAAAAAAAGCTAAAGTTAAACTTTAAATGAAAAGGAATGAAAATATGATTGTAAATTTTGTAAACAAGGTAACTGGTATGAGAAAAATATTGCTAAATATATTTGAAACTTCTATATCATATATTTTAATGTCCACATGTGCCCATCCACAACCTGATTCTAAAGAGATTAAAAGGATTATATTAACTAAGAAAAAACAATCATTTACACAACAAAGAGTGTTTCTATTTCAACAGAACAAACTTTCCTAATATGTTGGTCATTTCTACTCGCTACAATGCCAGGCCTTCCTGATGCTCTTGAGCATAACAGGTGAAACTAGGTGTCGGGGGCTCTGCAGCCCTTTTGAAATAATTCTTAGTGAGTGATCACTGTGATCCAAAACTAGCAGAGGATTCTTGCACCTACCAATTTTTCAGAAGTCATACAATACTGATGGACATTTTTCCAGAGAAGATCTTCAGGTGGCCCACAGGTGCACATAAGGGTACTCAGCATCACTGGATATTAATGAGGTACAGATGAGGGCTATGGTGAGGTGTCACTTCAGACCTTTGGAACAGCTGTCATCAGGGAGATGGGAGACAGCAAGAGCAGGTGGGAATGGGTGGCAGGCCTTGTGCACCGTTGCTGGGAATGTGGGTTGGTATAGCCACTGCAGAGAACACTATGGAGGTTCCTCAGAGAATTAGGGATGGAGCTGTCATGCAGTCAAGTAGTTCACTTCTGGGTATATGTCTGAAGGAAAAGAATTACCATCCTGAGAGAGTATCTGCACCCCCCATGTTCCTACAGGGTTGTTTATGGTACCCAGGACATGGAGGCAGCTTGGGCGTCCATCGGTAGATGGATGGGTATAAAGGATGCAGGATGTAGAGGTGGTGGCATCCTGTTTAGTTACAGAGGGAGGAAAGTCCTGCCATTTGTGATGATACGCATGGACCTTCGGGGCATTGTACCAGGTGAAGTGGGTCAGCCAGAGAAAGACAGACACTGTATAATCTCACTTATATGTAGAATATTAAACAAAACAAGAACTGATAGAAACAGAGATCAGATTTGTGGAGCAGAGGGAAGGACAGGGAATTGGGCAAAAATAGTAAAAGGCACAAACCTCTGGTTACAACATAAATTAGTTCTGGGGATGTGATGTACGTGATGACTACAGGCTGATATTATCCTGCATATTTGGAAGTCACTAAGAGAGCAGATCTTAAAAGTCCTCATCACAAGGAAAAGGAAAAAAAAATGTAACTATGTGAGATGACAGACGCTAGTTCAACCAATTGTGATAACCGTTTCACAATATATACATAATCAAGTCATTATGTTGCACACCTTAAATTTACACAATATTATGTGCCAATTATATCTCAATAAAACTGGAAAAAAGAAAAGAAAAAAACGTACAATAAGTACTACCTTCTGATTAAAGTCTATGGTATGCCTCTCCACAGTTACTCGCACAAAGCCATGAATACAAAATTACAAAACAACCACAGGACAGTAAAAAAGAATTATTTATACTGATCAAGTAAGAGCTGGAAGCAGGAGAAAATTAAAGGATCTGAACAGCTTCAAGGCATCTTTCATGTATGCACAACATACTCCACACACAGGTGCACATGCTTGAACCTGATCCCAAATAAATCTTGTTTGACATTCACGTCATTACTATCGGAAAGTAACAACATATGCCTGTTGGCAAGAGGCTCTCACTCCATTTGGGTCACTGGCAACTTTATATAGAGACCATTTGGCAGACTCTAAACATCATGCATGGATTTCAGATCTGGTATTTGTTGTGCATGTGTCTCTTATGTTACAGGACAACATTCTGCTCACAAGCTATTATCACTTTTTTAAGTCAGCATCAAGTATTCTCTCTCTCTCTCTTTCCTCCCTCTCTCTCTCTCTCTCTGTCTCTCTCTCTCTCGCACACACACACACACCCACACCAATTGGAGGGGAGAATATCTATAAATTGATTAGAGAAAAAATGTAATATTTCTTACTTCTCTAGAGAAACAAGATGGCTTGTAACAATTACTTTTTTATCCTTCCTTTATTATTTCCCAAGTACTCTCTCCTCTACAGGCTACACCATTAAGTAAACTAAAGTACAGGGTAACAAGGATCTACTGATGAAACAGAGCGATCCTTCGGCCACCTCCTACAACAAAGGTCAGCTTCCCCAAGGCCTATTAGGTTCCTCAGCAATATCATAAATTTGTTCAAAGCACTGGAAACCTCAGTTTCTTCCCTCAAGATTCATACCCAGAATGGGTACAGGAGCCTCATCTATGGCTTCACTGCTAATTGGAAAAGACTGAGGGAAGTAAGAAATCCCCCAACATGCTCCTCCTGGGACCCCAGCTGTGTTACCGCATCAACCCCTGATTGAGGAACAGAGAAACCCCATTCGGTCTGGACCCTCCAGAAAGTACTGGATATATCACAGACTGTCTTCTGGGCATATATTACATCTTCCTCATTTGCACTTCAGCTTATTTTATGTACAGACTCCTCCAGCTATCACCTTCCTTTCTTCATCTGTGTGCAAGTGTTTCTCTGGGTATTTGTTGGAAGAGGTCATCGAGAGGACATGACCACAGGTTGACCAACAACCTAGCCTCTAGCAACTGGAGGCTCCTCACCTCCCCTCAGTTCTTGGAATGTAGTTCTTACCCTCTATTCCCACAGTGGGAGCCATTTTCAAGGACACAGCCTGGAGACAAGAATGTGGTGTTGAGACCACCATTGTAGGGTATCTGTGACTGAACCCCATTAAGACCACTATATAAACTTTAAGATTCTGGAGGGCAGTTGCAGGAATCTACTCGACTTGTGTCCACCCCATAAAACCTCTTATGTAAGTTCCCTGGCTCATTACACCAGCCACTTGCCATCTGGAGTGCCTACCTCCTCCTTCCCTGCTCTCTGCTTGCAGGGGCCAATTTCAGATTTCAGCCAGGGACCCCCGAGGGTATGAACCAACAGTATCAATTGGTATGCCCACAAAAGCTGTACCAAATTTTGTTTTTACTTATTTTTTGAACTTCATCTTGTGCTTTAAAAAATGTTCTTGAAGTTTATCTAAATTATTATATGTATCAGGGCACCTGGGGGCCTGACAGGCTGACAGCACAGAGCCTGCTTGGCATTCTTTCTCTCTTTCCCTTTCTCTCTGCCCCTCCCCTGCATGTGTGCTCTCTCTCTCTAAATAAATAAATAAACTTAAAAAAATAATGAAACAATTACTTATATCATGTTTCAATTTTAAAATATATAGACGTTCAATTACAAAGATACACTAAATTTAAATGATTAGAAAATTGGAGAAACAAAAATGACAGAAAAATTAAGATCAGGTCTTACAGTCAGGTAATTATAACACCTGTTTGTCACCTCTTATACCTCTGTGCAAGGAAGGCCACAGCTATGGCCTCTGAACATCCCCGTATTTGTGGGGAATTGCAACTGTTTACAGGACCTACAGTGTCATCAACTGTATAAGATTTCAGGGGCGCCTGGGTGGCTCAGTCATTTGGGCGTCCAACTTCGGCTTGGGTCATGGTCTCGCAGTTTGTGAGTTCGAGCTCCGTGTCGGGCTCTGTTATGACAGCTTCAGATTCCGTGTATCCCCCTCTCTCTGCCCCTCCCATGCTCATGCTCTGTCTCTCTAGGTCTCTCAATAATAAACAAACATTAAAAAAAACTGTATAAGATTTCATCTGTTTGGTGTATTTTCATACTACAATGTTAAAGGAGATGAACAAAACAGCCCAAAGAACATTTGTATGGAATGGAATTCTTTATTAAATGACAATATTTATGGAATTCTTTATCAAATGATATAGAACAAGCAAGAAGAAAACTCTGTAGCAAAAGTGTTCATAACTGAACCATGTAGACGGACCTCAATTGTTACAATCCCATTATACAAGTCACTGTTGTAATGAGAACTAGCAGCATCAGGAGCTAGACCCCACAGCACATCTGTGAGGCTGTGCTGTCCAGTGATCCATGTGACAAGCATGCGTAAGAATGCTGTGCTGATCACAGAGCTGGTGGTGTGCAGAAAAGACAGGCCATCACTCAAGCAAAAGTTAGAAGTAATCAATCAATGTGCGTAGATGTGTTTAGGTTTTGTAGCTATATATTTATGGGTATTTTTAAAGCTCTTATTATTGAAATTCCTACAGGAAAAAAATAACTGTAATTAGGGACTGAAACTCTTGAATATCCTTTTCCCAATGAAATCATTATTCTTGTATGTCAGGTTTTTGATAGAAAAAGATTTCTCAGGGTACAATTATCACATCAAAGCACAGACCATAAAGTTAGGTAACCATATTTTTCAAATTGAGCAGAAATAGGGGCATATGGCTTGAAAAAATATTTGAAGTTTTATTTGTATAAAAAGATTATAATTTGTGTACATCTTATACTGATTTTCTATCTAACGGCTCTTTTAAAACTTTTTATGCAGTCAGGACTATCACAGAAAAATCTGGAATTTCTTTTTGGCTGAAGATGGATCCACTTTCAGGCAGTTAAAAAAAAAAAAAGCCCATCCTAGTTGCTCACAAAAATCTACCCATTTTAACATCTCTTGATATGTGCTGGGTGGCCATGTTCAGAGCCTTGGTTCTGCCACCAGCTAGCAACCATGGACAAATCACTTGGCTTCCAGAAAGTTTCATCTCTTCAATATGTAAAATAAAAGTGTTGGACTACCTGGCCCATTATATTCTTAAAATTCTGTGACTCTGTAGGCTTTTGAAAAGACCACTAGTCAATCAACAACTCCAAGCCAGGCTGCAGATATTTAACTACCAGAAATCACAGGCCCACGTCCATATTTAACATGGAATTAACACCTGTCCTGGCAGATTTTAAATCAAGTTCCTGTACCAGTGTGAGTTCATATAGCCATCCTCTGATGACTAGCACTTTAATTTTCAACACATCAATTTAGCCTAACTGAATTTCAAATCTTTGCCTGCCCACACCTCTAATTTTCATATGCCCCATAACCAACGTATGTCACAGTTATCTTTTCTCCAGCATGCTTGCTCATAGCCCCAGGCTGGACTACTGTCTGGGAAGTTTGCTTTAAAGGGTTTTAAATGTCTAAATGTTTGAAAACCCAGTTACAGCTGCCTGAAGGTCTTCACAGACAGAATGCCCATCACCAATGACAAAAGACCTGTCTCCTTCCCGCATTATCCTACTCAAAATAGTTCACAGGAGGCTTAACCATTGTGAAAATGCAATGCAGAGCTAATCTTCCATGGGGCTTGGTGATGTCAGCATATCATATGTTCCCTTTAATATTGTTCCATAATGAGCATGAAGTAGCTAAAAATCATCAATAACCACTTCAGGAGGAAGTTCCCATGGGTCCTTAAGTGCTGGACCATGTGGTTCCATCCTTGGAATTAGATAAAAGGAGGATGTTCCTTAGCTCTAGGAACTTAAGTGAAATCTTCTAAGACATTTGACAAAGTTGAAGATGGGCTGTAGATAGAAAAGATACATGATGTTTTATAATTAGATTTTACAGTTGTACACCAGAAAACACTGGTCAATAAGTCAATGAAAACTTGATGGCAAATTTCTAACTGAAGGGAGGCCTCATGGCTGGGTCCTCTGATGTGATTGGCTTCAAGTGGTGCATGTCATAGATCTGAGCGTGAAAGAAAATGTACCTTATAATCTGGCAGCTTAAAAAAACCCGACATTGTAGAAAGCTGAATGGAATTTAATGAAATGTAATTAAACAGATTTCAACATAAAGCCCGAGTTTGGGTTTAAATAATCAAATCACCAAAGTAGTATTCAAAGAGGGTCTAGCTACACAGCAGCTTCTCTACATTAACTAAAGTCTTTCTATGATTGCAAGATCAATATGAAATAAATGGCAAGGGGGGTAATCAAACAAAAAGCTGTTGAAAACATTCATGTAAAAGAGAATTATAATATCCAGAAAACAGGTGGCAGAAAACTGTACCCTCTACTAGTCAAACTAGTGGATGAATTTTCTTATGAAACTGTATTTCACCCTAGAATCTAGAAGCATAGTCTTCCACAATATAAAGCAAAATTAAACCTTATTTCTCTTTGCATGCAACAAATGTTTCCACTGATGCATCATTTCATCTCTATTTAGTCTGGCTTTCCATGATTCCTATATTAAATGTGTTCTTCTTTAGTGGATTTCTCCTTCTGTTTTTCCAAACTGTTTGCTCCAGTAGATATCAAAAAACAACTAAAGAGATGTTTGAAATATACATACTATTTTGTTGCCAACTTCAGATCCTCTCTATAAAAAATGAGAAACTCTTAACCTAAGAAGGAAGGTATTATATTCAGCCAGTCACTCACTCATTGTGCTTTTGTTATTAAACTGAAAGTCATCACTAAGTTTACAGAACCTCTTTGCTTCCTTTTGAGTGTGAAAGAATGCTAATGACACTTTACTGACAATCTACTGAATTTACTGCATTATAAGAGTTGAGAGAATGACCTTGAAAAAAATATGGTTTTGAACCCTGGCTCTTCAATTGGCATCCTGGCCTTGGCATGTTCCTTAAGTTCTCAAATGTAACTAGTTTAAGAATTTTACAAATAGCATATGTAAAGTGCTTAGCACAATGTCTCACACATAGTAAAAAAAAAAAATACAGTTTATTATGTTGTTATTGATATCCTTATTAGTGTCATTATTATTACCATTAGTTATTACTTTTGCACACTATGAGACTAAGTTCTAGACTTAGGGTCTAGCAATCATTCTTGCCATTTTATTTCTGCATTTATTTACCAGTCTCACCTAATCCACAGTAAATGAATGACTTACAGCAGTAAATGAATGACTTATGGGCAATTTTATTGGCCAGCTGGAAGTGTGACCAGAAATGTTTCACCAAGAAGCAAAATGAGCGATACAGTTTATATTCAGATACCCCAAGTTATGGAGTCAGAAGGTGATTATTCATTCATTCACACACAACACAAAGACTTGTGGTAATACAGAGATGAAAAATGATCAGTGTCATAGAGAAGCATCAATAAAATGCTGGGAGAGTTCAGCAGATAGAGGGGGATTTGGTTGGCCCAGAAAGATTAAAACTGTAATGGACTAAGAGTGCAATCTAGTTTCTAAAATTGTTCTGGGGTTACTTTTATGCTGAATCTCCCTCCCACCTGCCGCACCTTCAGCCTCCACTCCAGTCCTGACATGTCTATGGGACTGACTTTTAAACATTTATTCTAAAAAGTACCAGGTAGTTTTAAAAGGTAATCATGTGAGACATAGTAATGGAAAGTGCAAGCAGAGGACTGGAGTGAAGTGAGGCATCAGCCTGTTAGAGCTTGTTCAGGGGAGACCAACAAATCAAGAAATGGATCTGCAAACCACATCATGTGTGACAGGGCTAAATGAAACAGAAACATTAATCATGGAAAAGAGAAAGCTTGGGAAGCCATGACTGATGTTTTTGTATAGGCAAAGTGCTCTTGTGTGAAAGAGGGTTGAGGTATCCCACGTTAATCCAGAAATGTAAATGAGAACCACGGGAAACTGTGCCAGAAAAATACATTTTATGTTCATGTAAGGAGCTAATTTATAATGGTTTGTGGTGTCCAACTATGGCTTCCTCCTGAGGAAGTGGACTCCTGTCTACTAATGGAGGTCGCCCAGAGGGGCACTGGGTAGGGAAGAATGTGTGAGACAGGATGCATGGCCCCTTCACACTTTGCTTATGAAATGTCTATGACAGTGAAGCATTTTCCTTTTAGAGGAAACCTAATTAATTGTGCAAACTGTTTTCAAAACTTGACTGTGGTGTAGATCTCCTATTTGCTTATCTGTGAGCAAATGAGAAACAGAAATTTACTGAAGGCTTCGCCTTCCTGGAGAGTTTAGATGGAATGCCAATAAAATAAAGCCTCTGAATCCTCCCCACAAATTGACATGAACAAGACTAAGGAAAAAAATTACAGTTCCAACTTCTGGACCATCTAGTAGGGTGTCTGACATTACAGACAATATTACATACAATAGATAGTCTACTTCCCCACCAGCTTTTGTTTTCACGGCCTCCTGCCAGGGAGAGAGAGTTTCATTCCAAAATGGTGAGCGATGATATCTGGAACTATGCCCTCCAGTCTGCCTCAGTTCACTCCCCACTTGTAGGGAAAGGATAACAAACACAAGGTTTCATTTTGCTTTGAAGGATCTTTCACAGGGAGGAAATTCAGGAGTGACAGTTCAGAAAGAATCTCCAAGGCGGAACAAGAGGCAGACCCAGGCTCTCCTCAAAGGCATCTGCTACAGGACCCATTTGTGTCTCTGGCTCTCAGGGCCTGCTGGACTCCTGGTTTTGATTAAAAAAAAAAAAAAAAAAAAACACTCAGTTGAGGAGATGAGGCAACTAAGATGAGAGTAACTTCGGAAAGTCTGTGTCTTCACAGGTGAAAATTTGCCGCTGATTGTGATAACTAGCTATGTCTCATCTGGGTCATTCCAATCCTCACTTGGAGTCCATTATAACAGATGTATTCAAAATGACATCCAGGGGCTGGGGGACAAGAAAAGCCTTGGAAAGGGAGAATGGGAATTAGGAAACATGGTTTTCTAAATGTTTAGAAAACAAGGTTTTCTAAAAACCTTGTGAATTAGAAAACATGGGTTAATGTCCCCACATCTACAATCTTGACTAAGTCTGAAACTGGGTTTCTCATCTGCCCTACACAGTAAGGAAAGTAACTCACACAAGGTACTGGTGAGGGCTTAAAAGAAATGTTGACTGTAAAAGCGCTCTGTAAAGTTAGAAAGGTACTTAGACGTTAGGTTGTGGCAATCTTTTACTATGCCTAATAATCATAACTTGACTCTTTAACTCTCAATAATTTAGCAATGACAAAGTAATACTCTATATTTTCTTAATTTTTTGCAAGAATATCAAAACTATCTGCATGGGTATTATGATCTATTAATACGGTTACTTAAAAAGAAATTTGGAGTTTTATATTTCTTTATTAGTACAAAAATGTTCTTTTTATTTTATATCCTAGCTTTCTTATCTCTACAAAAAGTTGTCCTTGATATTTCCATTTTAATAAGTTTCTGTGAAAGCTCTACATAAATAGCAATTATAATGTTATAATGTCATGAACACTGTTTGGCTCTGCAATGTTGAAACAAAACAAAAGCAATAATCACAAAAGAACTTGCTCAAAAATCTACTGGTGTATAAGTCAATGATACACATTTATATATACAATATATATACTTCTGGAAAGTGTTTAATCCCTTCAAAAAAAAGGTAAACCAGAGATCAAATGTTTATCTCGAATAAGCAGAGGTCAGATGAGGGAAATAAAAGTTTTTCTGCATTCTCAACTTCTAGACTAATATGAAAATAGCAGTTAACTGAAGATTTAAAAATCTTTTCCCTTTAAAGAGTAATTAAGGTGTCCACTAATCACAAGGGCAGTCGTTGAAATAGCAGGATTCCTCCTCAGTCATGAGGTTAGCTGGGTCATAAAGACCATTCTAGACCATGTAATGCTTTAATATCAATGACACTACTACCGCTCATATGTTCATGGCTGCAGAACTGGTGCATGTGTCAGGACAGGAAATCCCCTCCTTTGTATTATTATAGGGCAACAGGGTCAGCATTATTTCCCCCAAACAGTAGAACCCACTCAACTGACAAAACTCTCCTTCCATACTATAGATTCTTTTTTTTTAGGTTTATTTATTTATTTTGAGAGAGAGAGAGAGAGAGAGAGAGAGCTCGAGCAGGGGAGGGGCAGAGAGAGAGGGAGACAGAGAATACCGAGCAGGCTCCACATGGTCAGCACAGAGCCCAATGTGGGGCTCAAACCCATGAACAGTGAGATCACGACTTGAGCTGAAACTCAGCCAGATTCTTAACCAACAGAGCCATCCAGGTGTCCCCTTACTGTAGGTTTTTTTAAGTAGCATAAGAAAGTCTGTGGATTTTTGTTCCCTTTGAACACCATGACCATTCTGTATTTTTATAAAAGAGAAAATTGCAGCAAAAAAGGTCATGCCTTGCCAAAGGGCCCCACCAGTGGTTGCAGTTATAAAATCACTTCAAGAATCATCAGGTGAGTTACCCAAAGAATCTTTAATGTACACAGATACAAAAGAAAGCAAATATTTCCACAAGCATTATTAAACTATGACATATTAGTTGTCATTAACAATCAGCAGGCAGGGGTGCTGGGTTCTGCCAGTCTAATGTTCCAAACAATCAAAAATAATATCCATGGGGCAATTAATTTCCTGCACATTGATTATTCCAATCCCCACACTCATAAGTAGGGCTAAACAAAATAAAATTAAACAGCATAGCAAGAGACTAAAGACTGAGCCCACTTGTAAGGGGCAGGGCTGGACGGCAGGGGGCTGTAACCTCAGGAGATGAGTTACATCTCTCTGGTTATTGGGGAAGGGCAGGAAGTTATTCTGGTGCCGTGTCACATATCTTGGAAACTTACCGCTGAAGTCATCTTTACATCATCTTTATCCCCTGACACCCCCTGCCCCCGCCTCCCACGTGCACAGCCACATGCATGCTGCACAAACCAAGAAATTAGGACCCAGACCCACTGTCCAGCAAAATAGCTAATAATGATAAGAAGAGACCAGGGACTTCAGATTAGTCCCGTGTACTTTCTACTCTGTGGGGGCTACTTAGCCGCTTAGCGCTCCTGGAAGTGGAGCAAATGTCACTGCCATTAAGCCAACAAGTTACACAGCAAACTGCAAAACTTTCATTTTTGTCTTCGTTAATGGAACTACTTACTAATAAAATGTTAGTCAACAAATGTATTGACTTTGTTGTAAAACTTTTAGCCATCAATCCTTATTCTGTCAGATGCTAATTAAATAGCCACTAAATCTGTCAAGCGATATATTAGTGTCTGTAGGAACACAGAAGCAAAATCAGACGCAGATCCTATTCTTAAAGAGCTCAAAAGATTAAAAAACAAAAACAAAAAAGCATGCATGCGGACACAGACACACATACACCCAGTGAGGTGCTGGTAAATGTTTAACAACAATTAGGGAGGAAGGAAAGGGTGAAGAAGCCCTGACTTATAGCATTTGCTAACTCCCATAATGTAAATACTCCTACGGTGGCTGATTTCAGTCTGCCAACATGCCATCATGAAATGCAGAGTTGGGGAGAGATGTGCAAACTTGTCTAAGCTGACTCCAGGACACCAGTACTGTAGTTATATTTGTACATATATTTACGTAAATTTACACACACACACACACACACACACACACACACACACACATAAAAGAACTAACCAAATATTTTACAGTTGTTACCTTAAAGTGTTGGAATTTTGATTGATTTTATTTCTTCTTTATACTTTTTTTAGCATCCAACTTTTTTTATAAAGAGTATTTTAGGAGTGCCTGGGTGGCTCAGTCGGTTAAGCGTCCGACTTCAGCTCGGGTCATGATCTCGCGGTCTGTGAGTTCAGGCCCCGCGTCGGTCTCTGGGCTGACAGCTCAGAGCCTGGAGCCTGCTTCAGATTCTAGGTCTCCCTCTCTCTCTCTCTCTCTCTCTCTGACCTCTCCCGCTCATGCTGTCTCTCTCTGTCTCTCAAAAATAAATAAACACTAAAAAAACAAATTTAAAAAAAAGAGTATTTTATTGATTTTAACTTTTTTACCCATTTTATTGAGCTACAGTTGACATATAGCACTGTGTATGTTTAAGGTATAGTATGGTACTGTATAGTACAATGACCTTACTTACATAAATGATGACCACAATTACTTTAATTGACATCCATCTATCATCTCATAGAGATACAGAAAATAAAGTAAATGAAAAGGGGGAAAAAAGTATTTTTTAGATCAGTATTAGCAGCAATATCCTTATCCCAGACCATTTTTTCTAGGCAGCCCTGGCGTTACTACAATTATCTAAGGAGCAGAGAAACGGAATCATTTTGTGAGCAGGGAAGGTACAGAGAGAGGGAGCAAAAGAGAATCCCAAGCAGGCTCCACGCTGTCAGATGCAGAGCCCGATGCAGGGCTCGAATCAATGAACCCTGAGATCACGACCGAGCAGAAAGTAAGAGCTGGACACTTAACAGACTGAGCCACCCAGGTGCCCCAAAACCGAGACATTTTAAAGGCACATCCGATTAGCATTCAAGCCACAGGTCCTGGTAGAACTAAGAAAGGCAACACTTTACCCAGTCTATAATATGTAGCATTGCAAGACTTGGCTCAGCCCCACACCCTCCTGAGCCCCACCTTCACAGCCATCAGACTCTATAACCTAGAAGATACCTCCAGAGCATGCTCCTGCCACATGTTCTCAATCATGCCAAGTATTCCATCATACATGTCTGTACATGGAAGAAAGACAGGCAAGTGGGAACACCAGGAGGAAGATGATCTCTAAATAAAGTACAGGGATCCCGGTAAGAATCTAACTGCTTCTGCCAACCTCCCTACACAGCACTCAGTGATATGCCACCTGTCCCTTTTCGTGGTTAATTCTCCACAGTGTCTGCAGCTACCTTCGATAGTTCCTTCTTCAGCTTTCTTAATATACAGATGGCTTTTGCTTTGTAACCAATCAGCTTTGCCTCTTCCCAGAAACTCTTCTCCTTCCCCTTTTCTACTTGCAACTATAAAAACTATTAAGCCTACAATCTGAAAAACCACTGATATTTATAACTATTTTTAATGTAAAGAGCTGAAAGTTTCATGGAGGGAAAATAAAATGCCTTACTGCTGCATAATGTTTTAACATTTTTTTTCAATATGTGAAATTTATTGTCAGATTGGTTTCCATACAACACCCAGTGCTCATCCCAAAAGGTGCCCTCCTCAATACCCATCACCCACCCTCCCCTCCCCCCCACCCCCCATCAACCCATCAGTTTGTTCTCAGTTTTTAAGAGTCTCTTATGCTTTGGCTCTCTCCCACTCTAACCTTTTTTTTTTTTTTTTTAACATTTTCAAAGTACCTCCACATGTCTTATCCTATATCATTGGCACAATAATCCCCTGAAGCGGCTGTTCCTAGCACCTCTGTATGTAATGGGAAAGAAGCTCCAAGAGCTTACAAGATCCCTCAAGTTCCCAAAGCCATAGAAGGGTAGCTCCCTGCCTTCAATACACTCACTTCAAGTTTCATATTCCATCCAATCCAACAGGGAATCGTCTGGTACAGACCTGACTTCAAATCCTGACACCACCATTTTCCTTCTGGGTGGCCTTAGGCAGAATCTTCACCCTCTCTAGACCTCATTTCCTCATATGAAGAATGGGGGGATAATATACACTCCATGGGACTGTTATGAAAATCAAACAGAATCAAAGTTGGCATATGATGGGTTTTCAAGACATTCACCTCCCATGTTCTTTTTCCTTTTTTTTTTTTTTTTTGAGAGAGAGAGAGAAAGAGAGAGAGAGAGAGAGAAAGAAAGCAGGGGAGGAACAGAGGAAGAGAGACAGAATCCCAAGCAGGCTCCACACCCAGCGTGGAGCCCAATGTGGGGCTCGATCCCACAACCATGAGATCATGATCTGAGCCGAAATCAAGAGTTCAGACACTTAACCCACTGAGCCACCCAGGCACCCTTCACTTACCCTTTTCAAATTTGCTCTACCAAATTGTTCACCTCTTCTACCCCCTTCCCTTGTATCACCCTTTTTTCAAACACACTCATCTTGCGTCTCACCTGATTTGGCAGTCCTCCCCAGTTCAGCAGTGTGTTAACAGTCCTTTGATGTATAGTGTGTTTTATACACAGTGTGTTTCTATAACAAGAATTAGCCCACACACAATTGGTAAATCAGGGAAACGTGTCAGTCCAACACAGAAGCCCCACGGCTCATGCACAATTTTTCCAGCATAATACATTTTGTGCTACCATGACAAAGCAGCCAAACCCAAAGCACACATACACAGGTGGGCGCAGCAAGCCACGGAAGGATGCATCACCACCCACGTGGCTTGTTCCTCCTCTTGGCTCAACCTGGCTACACACTAGGTTTCAAAAGGGTTTACTGCACATTCCTCCCAGATATTTGAACAAAACAAATACACAAACACCAGAGAAGGTGCCAGGACGGTTTTGTGGCAAGCCTGTCACTGCTCCTCTATGTGCAGATTCCGATGCTAATGTCCCACTATCCTTGTTTTGGGAATCTGGCAGACCCCATACTTCCTTATATGCTTCTCCATCAAGCCACCTTCTTCTTTACCTTTTAAAGATAAAGTCTTGTATTACTGTGTTATCCCTTTGTTTATGGGGAAAATAGGATGCTATTGTAGTTGAGCTATCATTTTTAATAAGATCACTATTGTTTTGGCTAATGTTTAATTAAACATTAAATGTTTTGAGTGATTTATTCCAATTCTATTTCCTTTAAAATGTCAGTTATTTTTAGTGTGTGATTTTTCAGAATGTGAGGGTTTTTTTTAAGGAATGTATTGTGCTACAGCAGAAATGCCCATATTTTGCTTTGTTGTGTGGATATTTTTGAAATATGGAGGCACTGCGGATTGATGGAATAAATGGTACAAATAAAGTGTTCTCACTGCGCTTACTTAACTCTCTTTGCTAAAATTCAACTCAGCACCTCTTGCCTATGGTTAAGAATGTACAAATTCTACCAAAGATGCTACCAAGGTGGGCAGTTCCTACTGATTTTCATAAATATGCTCAACAAAATGCTTCTAAACATAAAACAAGGTTCAAATACAGTGTTCAAATAAATCTATGCAGAATTGGCCTAGTTCTACCACTTTAAGCAGCTTTTATTATATAAAATTATCTCATTTTTAAATTAGCCAAACTTCTAAGTAAGCAAAGATACTGTGAGAAGACCACCTTCAGCTGTAGGACCTGTGGTATGAGTGAACAAGTACTAGGGCAAAGAAATAAGTTCAAATATTTTTTAAAGTTTTTCCTCTTACCCCTAGCACAAGTAATTTGCAGTAAATAAATAATATGGTTTTCATTTGCATTTGTTTTTGACATAGGCAAATAAGCTTTCCAGACCTCAGTTTCCTTACAGGAAAACAAGAATTTTTAAAAACCATATAACCGTACTGTCAACTTTATGAGGGTGTGTGTGTGTGTGTGTGTGTGTGCGTGCACGCGTGAGTGAAAGTACTTCTGAATCTCTTGATTCTCCAATCTTGACATTTCAAAGTGCTCGGGTAAAGAACATACAATTGTCATCACTGATTTTTTATCCCCTGACACTTCTAGTAAATTACCTTGAACATAATAATTGTTCAATAAGTATCTGCTAAATTAAATTGAACCATATGCATAATTAACCAAAGTCCAAATTTCTCAATTAAGTTGTTTAAAAGAAACTAGATTTATTCCAAGATAGCAAATAGATTGTTTTTAAAATTAAACAAGAAACTTGTATTTCAAATAAAACTTGAGTCCTATTACTATCTTACAGATACAAAATAAAAGGCATTGGATATAGTTTCCAAATTGGTTTGAATTTGGGTTTGTTGCAAGTGACAGATACCCAAATTACAATGTCTGGAAGATAAGGCAGGCAGTGGAAAAACTGTTTACAATATTATGATAGGTGCATGTCATTACATATTTGCCCAAACCCACAGGATATGTAACACCAAGAGTGAATCCTATGGTAAACAGTGGACTTTGGTTGATGATGATGATGATGATGATGTGTCCATATAGGATCATCTGTGATAAGAAAATATACCACCCTGGTGAATAATGTTGGTAATGGGGGGCTCTATGGAGGGGCAGGAGGTATAGGGGAAATCTCTCTACCTTTCTCTCCATTTTGTTGTAAACCTAAGAGCGCTTTAAACAAATAAAATCTTGGGGCGCCTGGGTGGCTCAGTCAGTTAAGCGTCCGACTCCAGCTCAGGTCACGATCTCGCGGTCCGTGAGTTCGAGCCCTACTTCGGGCTCTGTGCTGACGGCTCAGAGCCTGGAGCCTGTTTCAGATTCTGTGTCTCCCTCTCTCTGACCCTCCCCCATTCATGCTCTGTCTCTCTCTGTCTCAAAAATAAATAAACGTTAAAAAAAAAAAGGTTTTTTTAAATAAAATCTTAAAAAAATAGAAGACGACATAAGTTAATTTTCCTTTAACATGAAAGTTTACGTAGGCAAGCCAGGTCAGTGGTCAGGGACCCAGGTTCCCTCCCTTTTGTTGTTCTGCCATCCAGGTCTCTCACCTTCCACTTCACACCAGGATGACCTGATTCCAGCCAGCAAGAATGAGAAAAGGAAGAAAGAAAGATATATCCTTTTTTTAAAGGGCACGTCCCAGATACTACACAAACCTCTTCTGCTTACATTTCACTGGCCAGAAAGCATCACAGAAAGCATCCCATGCCCACCAGGTCTTGGAAGCCTAGGAAATGTGATCTTCACTCCAGTGGCCATGTGCCTCCATGTAAATGCAGAGTGCTATTACTCCAGAAATGTCCAGGACAGAGAGGTTTACCACAGTTCTATACAGCAACAATGAGCTTTGAATCAAACAGATCAATATGTACAGATAAGTTGATTAGCTTCTAATCAGTTCTCAGAGTAAGAATACCACTGAGTTTTTACAGTATTTTTAGTATTTAAGGCCATATGTAATATAATGCTAGTTATCAGGAAGAGTCAGAACTCACCTCCTACAGATAAACTGCTTTAGCCTCAAGCCATTAAAACGCCCAGCCCAAATGACCTGTACTGAGACTTAATACTAAGGCATCTTCAAATTAAGTGTTCTAAGATAAATAAATAAATAACTGCATAAGGCCAAGATTTAAGATGGAAGGAGAGATTAATTTGAAATTATCTTTTCTGGTTATAATCATGAATACATCTGTCTTCAGGATAGAGCTGAAGTGCTCTAAATGCTAAAATTCCTAAATGCTGTATTCACTATTATTATCCAAACTTAAATGCATTGGGAATAAAAGTGTGGGGAGACTACATAAAAGCCAAAGAAAGACAATGAATGTTATGATTTTGATAGGGTCTGTGATATTCTTTAAAGCATTTACAAGATTTTCTAAGAGATGTGAGACTTCTTGCCCCATCATAATACCCCCAAAGGCAATTATTTCATAGATCCAAAACAAATAAAACTGAATTTATTTTTAAATGTGCTATTATTTAAGTTTTTTTATTCATTAAGCTTCATCACTACCATCACCCAAAAGAGTCAAATATGGAGGTTACACTCTTAACTAAAAACCTGGAAATTAATGACAGAACAAAGGACTTTAAAGTCCTTTTTTAATAAAAAAGCTATCTCAGAATGTCACTTTGGCTCAGGTCATGAGCTCACGGCTCGTTGAGTTCAAGTCCCACATTGAGCTCTGTGCTGACACCTCAGAGCCTGGAGCCTGCTTCCAATTCTGTGTCTCCCTCTCTCTCTGCTCTCCCCCTCTCACATTCTCTCTCTGTCTCCCACTCAAAAAAAAATTAAAAATTTTCCAAAAAGCTAGTTCAGAAGTTCAAACAAAAATAACAGAATTTTGGTTAGACAGAAATCTACACGGTCATACGGTTCATAGGTCAAAACCATTCCTGAGGACAGTCTAATCTGTATTTGAAAGCTCACAGATTCTCCAAAGAAGACATAAAAATGCCCAACAAGTACATGAAAAGATGCTCAATCATTATGGAAATGCAAATAAAAACCATAATAAGATACTACCTCATACCTGTTAGGATGACTATTATCAAAGAGAACAAGTGTTGGTAAGGATACAGAGAACTTGTATCCATTGTGTACTGCTGTGGGGAATGTAAAATGGTTCAGCCACTATGGAAAATCGTATGGTGGTTCCTCAAAAGAATTAAAAACACAATTACCATATGATCCAGCAATTCCAATTCTAGGACTTGAAAGCAGGGACTCAAATAGATATTTGTACACTCATGTTTATTCCAGCATTATTCTGTGAATGACAGCCAAAGGTGGAAGGAACCCAAGTGCTCATCCATAGATGATGGATAAACAAAATATGATACATATCCATACAATGGAGTATTATTCAGCCTTAGAAATTTCTGGCACATACCACAACATGGATGAACCCTGAGGACATGATACTTAGTGAAATAAGACAGTCACAAAAGGACAAATACACTATGATTCCATTTATATCAGCAATTACATTTATAAAGTAGCAAGGTGGTTGTCAGGACTGGGAGAGAAGAACAGGGAACTGGTGTTTAATGGGTACAAGTTTCAGTTTTGCAAGATGAAAGAGTTCTGGAGATAGACAGTGGTGATGGTTGTACAACAATGTAAATATACTTAGTGCCTCTGACCTGTACACTTAAAAATGGTTAAAATGATAAATTTTATGTCATGTACATATTATCACAATTAAAAATTTTAAAAGAAAAAATGATAGACCCATTTGAGCAAATATTTATTTTATTAAGTTTATTTATTTATTTTGAGAGAGACAGAGAGACACAAGAGAGGGAGGGGCAGAGAAAGAGAGAACCCCAAGCAGGTCCAACACTGTCAGTACAGAGCCTGAGGCAGGGCTTGAACTCACAAACCATGAGATCATGACCTGAGCTGGACCAAAGCGTTGGACGCTCAACCAACTGAGCCATCCAGGCACCCCAATTTGAGCAAATATTTAAAAAATAAAAAACTCATTAAGTAGGATGTACCATTACACTAAGGACTCAAGATGATAAAAAAATAATTATCATTTCATTTACTTTTCCTTAAAAGTAATCTAGCAGTCTACGCATATATGAGGGAATTTAGATCTTAAAAGATATTTTTTATCAGATTTGTCTCAAAATAATCAACTGGGAGATAGCATAAGTGGGGAAGTACCAGCGAAACAAGATTCACCTATGGTTAATAACCACTGACGCAATGCTATGGACACATGAAGGTCCTTTATATCATTTTTTTTACGGCTGTATTTGTTTCAATTGTGCCATAACTGAACAGTTTTAGTCACTTTTTATTGTACACTTACTATATGAAACAGTTTTAAACAAAATTATCAAGAGCCACTAAAGAGCAGCAAATTCTACAATATGTATAAGAAAGAACATTTTCAAAGGGAAGTGATCCTTAGACATTACCACTTGCTTTGATAGAGAAACCCAGTTCCTATCCTTTGGGCTTTTGTAAGTAATAGTTAAAATATATTGAATATTTCCTACTTATCTAGACTTTACATGCACTATTTTTGTAATCCTCACAATAACCTATTATTATCCCCATTTTACAGATGAGAAAACTGCAACTCAAAAAAGCAAAGTAATTTGATTCAAGTTCACAGGTATTATGTCAGCTTTAACCTAGGAGTCTGACTGCAAAGCCTTCAATTTAACAAGCACCTTTCTCTAATGACAAGAGTCTCTTTCCCTTTCTTGGTAGCTAAGGATGGCTTCATCGATCCTGAGTGGCCAGAACTGATGCCTGATTGAGAACCTATGGAGGGAGACATTTCGTTTTCTAAGGGGTAAGACCAACACCTTTGCCTCAGTTGTCTCAGTAAAGCCCTGAGGATTTTAAACATTAGCTTAGCTCAATTTAGCATCAGAGGTTGTAAGACCTTGGGCACAGAACTGCAACAAGAAGATACAGATCAACATAAAATTTATTTTAGAAAACAAGATGACCCAAAACAAGTAAACTTTCATATCGCCCATTTCTTCCCCTTTTGTGTTAATAATCATCCTATGATGAGTTGCTTGACATCTGTCTTTGCCCCCATGAAATAAGCTCAGTCAGGGCTCAGATGCTGTCTGCCTTGTCTACAAGTTCATCCCTGGTGCTACCATGGTGTTTAAACATAGCCAAGGCTCAATGTATGTGTAGTGAGAGGAACTGAATTCTGAGTGTCATGAGTGTTCACTAATTTAATTGGAAGCAACACGGTGAAGAGGAGAGTAGGGTGTTTGGAGCAAGCATTCATTCATTCATTCGTTCCTTCACTCATTTGTGCATCTATGCAATCAACATTTGGGACACCTACTACGTGCCATTTTTCTAAGTGCTGGGAACACAGCAATGAAAGATAGATGTCTCTACCTTGGCTCTGCTTCTAATCCCTGAGCAATCCTGGGCAGTCACTCAGTCTGCAGGGGTCAGTTTCAGCTGTGGTACCAGAAAAACAGGATTCTAATAACCAACATGCAACATTATTTTAAGGAAAATGGGTAATATATGTAAAGAAGCAGCGTAAACACTCAATAAATGGCAACTATTCTAATTAGTAACAAATCAAAAGTCAAAACAAAATACTAAGTAGAAGACAGAGCAAGTGACAAATGGCATTAACTTCCAGAGGAAATGCACCTAGCAAAGTTCAGTGAGAAAAATGTTGGTAACAATGTGTTCTTTCTATGTGGTGCTTAGTTTTCTTCAAAATGTTTGGGATATATCATCTTAAATAGGAGTGAAAATCTCCCTAGATCTTTATACAAGAGAAAAAGTATCTACTGGAACCAGTTTAGCTTGACATTCAAAAGCTTTGTGGCCAAAGAAGGTTATGCAGATTTAAACTGTTTTTGACATCTTCCAGCAATGACCAAACAGAGGAAATCATGTCAACTGAGCTTCTAAATGACCTACAGCCACGGGACACTTGGCAAGCTGGAAAAGACTTATTAGGAAGCCTACTGTAAAGTTTATTCTTTCAAGGAGTCTCGGTAATTTCCGCAATTCCCCCCCCCCCCAAAAAAGGCTACAAGTATTATTTGTCAATCATTCTCAGTCAAGAATTTCCACTTATATTTCATTTCATCTTCTCAAAGATTCTGTGAAGCAGTCTCTGTTAATTTTATGAGGGAAATGAAATTCAGAGAAGGTAAGAAATGTGCCCAAGCTCATGTGGCTCGTGAAGGGTAGTACAAGAATCCACAACACAGCCCTTTGGATGGGGAGACCCTGTCCCTCTATCACTGCCACTTCCCACGGCTTTCCACCATCCTTTCAACTTTCTGAGATAAGAAAGAGAAGTGAGCTTTAAAAATACGGATTCCTTATATCCCAACTTTAAATTCTCAACAAGGATTCCAACCACTGTAAATCCCTTTAAACTGAAAGCCTCTGGTTTTTTTCTCAGTCCTGTTAGGAACTGGAAAGGCTACAACGCATCCCTGAGATGCCACAAGATGGGAGATTAGCTGAAGTGCCTTTGACATCAAGTCATCTGAGTACCTACAAGTGCCCTTCCTGGATGGTGTCGATAGGCTCTGGTCCCACAACCACTATCATCTCACCTTAGGAGAGCCACCCTCTCCAGATGCTGAAAGTTTCCACAGGATGAGAAAATAAATAAATAAATAAACAAACAAACAAACAAACAAACAAGCAAACAGAGTAGTCATTTGATATCATTTATCATAATATGTACCATCACCTTATCAGGCCAGGGTCTTCCTTCAAAACTTCACTTCTATTTCGTTCTTTTAAAAAAATCATTTGTTGAGCCCCCACTTGGTTGCAAGCACTGTGTGCCTAGTGTCAGACTAGGTATAGCATATTCTTTATCTCTTCTCTTGGGTTTGATGCTGTTTTCCCAAAGGTCTTTACTCCTTAAGCACTGTCAAATACAATAGTCACTAGCCACAGAAGCTATTTAAATTTAAATTACTTAAAATTAAGTATAATTTAAAATCCAGGTCTTGGGTAACACCAGCCACGTTTCAAGTGTTCAGTTGCTCCGTGTGGGTAGTGGCTACCATATTAAACAATCCACATATAGATTATTTCCACCATGGTAAGAAGTTCCACTGGACAGCTGGATGCTCCAACAGATGCTCCACAGAGCACCATGTTCTGTGTTTTCATCTGCCTAGGACTTCCAGCCAGCATCAAATCAAGAACAGAACTACTCTCAGAGTAGGACAGACCAAGTTCCCGATCTTACCATTCCTGAGGCTCCAAAGGCTGGAGTGCAGTAGAAGGGAAAAAGGAATCTAGTAACCTATCTCTTGTGAGTGACTAGGCATCCAAGGATGCCATGGGGTAACCAGGATGCTGATTCCCTACTGATACTGAATTACAAACACGAAGACTTATTGCAGTTATTTTAAAAGATGCAGAGAGCCACAGAAAGAAAAATAAAGACTCGAATTCAAGCTTTGTGACTGCAGACAAATTGCGTAACTTCTCTAATCCTAAATTTCGTCATCTGCAAAGTGAAAAGGTAGATCCATTCTAGGTTCCCTTTCATTTCCAAAATTCCTGGATTCAAAAGCTTTATTTACTTTACATAATATCCAAGGAACTGTGCAGACTTCAAAGATATATAAGATAATACTTCAAAGAGCTTACTAAAAAGAAGCTAGTAAATTTTTAAAAAGAGTAAAAGCTAGCTACATAGGGATAAATAATACAAGAAAGGACATTGTGAGAGTCATGAAAATGGTATTACCAAAGTATCTCACAGAATCTGCCTCACTAACTATCAGGAAGACATGAAAATGTTCACCTTTTTTCCCTTCAAAAAATTTAACAACATAGTAGACCCCATGGCACATACAAGGTGTTTCAACGTTTATTTATTTTGGGACAGAGAGAGACAGAGCATGAACGGGGGAGGGGCAGAGAGAGAGGGAGACACAGAATCAGAAACAGGCTCCAGGCTCTGAGCCATCAGCCCAGAGCCCGACGCGGGGCTCGAACTCAGGGACCGCGAGATCGTGACCTGGCTGAAGTCGGACGCTTAACCGACTGCGCCACCCAGGCGCCCCAAGGTGTTTCATAATTTTACTTAAATAAACAGGAATAGGAAAATAATAATAATTACTATTACTGTTACAGACACTTATTGAAGATCTAATATATGTTAGGTTCTATACAAGACACATCCCTAAGTAACTCATTTTGCCATCAAACAGCTCTACGAAGGAAACATTTTTGGTTTTCATTACTTTACAGATAAGGAAGCCAAAGTGAAAGTAGTCCGTTGCTAACCCACAACCAGACAGATCAACAGTGGCAGAGCCGAGATTTAACACCAAGACGACCCGGACACCTGGGGGGCTCCGTCGGTTAAGCATCCATCTTCAGCTCAGGTCCTGATCTCACGGTCTGTGGGTTTGAGCCCCGTGTCCGCCTCTGTGCTGATAGCTTGGAGCCTGGAGCCTGCTTTAGATTCTGTGTCTCCATCCCTCTGCCCCTTCCCTGCTCATGCTGTGTGTCTGTCTGTCTGTCTCTCTGTCTCTGTCTCTCTGTCTCTCTCTCTCAAAAATGAATAAACATTAAAAGATTAAAATAAAACAAGACCACCCAACTGCAGGGCACATGTTTCATCCACTTCACACTGGCTCCTGAAGAAAAAGTTTACTTGCCAATCACAAGGAAGGATGTCAAATAAGAAGGCTCCCAGCCTTACTCTTAAGAACCCAGCTAATGTCCCAAAGCTGCCATTTTCCTATTTTTTCAGTAAACGGAAGAGCAACTTCTTCTCTCTGAATGGGCTCCTCAGCCAAAATATCCCAGCCTGGACCAGGTGGCAATTTTAATGAAACTGGAACCAAGTTCATGACTGTCTGTTAGAGCTCCAATGTCCTGAGACCTTTGTTAATTGAATTAGACACAAGACAAAGGGAAAAGAGGGTAAGTTAAATTTTCATATTGCCTTGGGCAAATGGCAGAAAGAAGTGGGCCTTGTTTTCCCTAAGGAACCGGGTACCCACTTTATCATTTACAATTATTGTATAATTAGATTGGTATTTTGCAAGACAGAAGTCCCTGTCACCCTGACCTTCCAATGCCTCCTTTTCACTGCTATGAACGGGAGGAGCAAGAGCTTGTTTTCCACAATTCTGTTTTCAAGGAGACTTAACATTTCATATATCACTAAACTATCCGAATCCAAAACATTTCCGTATTCTCTGCAGCGATCGCATTCCATCACCAATACCACCTAAAAATACCCTGCTTTCCATCACTCAGTAGAACCACAAAGGCTATTAGAAGGCAATAAAATCCCTAGATAGCTTCTCTTTCCTACATCTGCACTCTCCCCTGATCAATTAGATTCACGGAGGCTGGAGGTGGGAAATAAAGGAAATAAAATTCAGGCCACAAATCCTTATCTTAATCTCACAAATAGCACTGACAAGCAACAACTGGTGCGGGAAAAGCTCAACCATGGAAGGCTTTCCGGCTCTGAACTCAGGTTAATGATTATCCAAAATCCATCATTGAATTATTACTCATAACATGTCCACTTCTCAGCAAAAAAATATCATAGATGACGGTTCTATTGTCTCTCAGGGCACATGTCAGTATTTATGTTACTGAGGGGAAAACAGGTCTGCATTTGATTCAGACAGATTAAATTCATATTTATAGTAGACAATATCCCTTAGTCCAGAAAGGAGCTTTCAAGTAATCTAATTCTAGAAGACAGTCCATTTCAGAATTTTTGAGCAATGGCAAGACGTTTCTCCTGGTCCCGGCCTCCCATTGACGCCCCTAATTTAGAAATCTGAAGGTGTAAAGGCTCAGACCTTTTCCGATTACCTATTCGCAAGCACTCCTTCCTTTTCTCATGGGCCTTTCTCTTATCACTTATAAATATACTTCATCAGCACCCTAAACCCAGAAAGACCAAGACAAGTAAGGTTCAAAAAAGTCAACAGTTGGGGCACCTGGGTCAGTCCATTAAGTACCTGACTTCGGCTCAGGTCACGATCTCACAGTTAGGGAGTTCAAACCCCACGTCAGGCTCTGTCTACATGGAGCCTGCTTCAGATCCTGTCTCCCTCTCTCTCTGCCCTCCCCTGCACTCTCGCTCTCTCTCAAAAATAAACATTTAAAAAATGTCAAAAATTATTTTTGATAATGGAGTTCAAGGAGCGGGGGGGGGGGGGGGGGATATTGACACCCTCAAGGTTAACCAGATTGGACAATCCTAAAGAGACAAATGCACTGAGTTAATACAGAAAATGTCAGCTAACTCGCCACTAACAGACTAGTAACTGTCTGTGGCTCAATTCCTCCCAAAGAAGCAAGTCCTTCCCCTTTCTTATGGGTACCTGTACTCTTATGAAACAGACAGACTTCACAAACAGCTTCCAAAGGCAAGTCTAGGTCAAGCCAATCAGCATGGGCAATCGTCCTATGGGGCTGACATCTCCCACTGCATCTTTCTGTAGGAAGGGCCAGTGGGCCCCTCTTGCTCTTCAAGAACAGAGCAGTCGGTCCTTAAAGACTAACCTTTTGCCACACCACATACACAGCAACATATTGGACCCCATGGCACACAAGTTTAAAAGCACCCTTTCAAGAGCATGTGCGTAACACGCACCCAAACCAGACTGGAATCTTCTCTCTTCTCCAAAAGACATCATTTTATCTTTTACAACGAAACTGAGCATCATCTCAGGGAAAACTTACCTTCACATTTAGGTCTGTCTTTAAAAGAAGAAATTAAAAGGAAAAAGCAACTGGAAGGAGAGTGAGCACATGGGAGATGAAGAGAGGAGAGGAACACAGGACAGAGGAGAGGACAGGCGAGGTGAGGGCACAGGACAGAGGAAAGGGCAGGTGAGGTGAGGTGAGGTGAGGTGAGGTGAGGTGAGGTGAGGTGAGGTGAGGTGAGGTGAGGACACAGGACAGAGGAAAGGACAGGCGAGGTGAGGTGAGGGCAAAGGACAGAGGAGAGGGCAGGTGAGGTAAGGTGAGGGCACAGGTTTGCTCCATCCAAAAACACATTCATCCCACCAAGGTAGTGAATGAGGAAAATATTTTGATTTTCTTTTCTGGCCATTGAAGCATAAATAGCTGCTGCAGTAATAGCAAAATTATTGGTCATTGTGAGCAGTTCTGCTGGTGAGAGGCCGGCATTCCAGACCATTTGAAATACTGGCCCCAAGGTGCCCTAGATATTTTGTTTTTCAAATGCAGGAATGTCAGCTGCTGGACAAAACGTGATGTATCCTGTCTAGTGGGCAGCATGCTGGCCAGACACCGGATTTGGAATGTGTGTCCCTGCCCCCTGGGTTCTAGCTCGGCCGTCCTCCACAGCCAGTGCTGCGTCCAGAACAAGGATTCTGCCCTGTGGAACAGAGCGAGAAGGGAGCAGTGGTTGGGCCTCATCAACCAAAGCCAAAACTGCGTTCTAGGCTAGCACCTCTACCAATGTCTCAAGAAACCTCCCGAACCCAAGGCAAGCTGGAGCTCAGTGGGTCTCTTCTTAAGAAAGTGGGTTGCTTCTCATTCCAATGTTACTTAAGGCCTGACCGGATAGAGCCTAGAAAGCCCGAAAATTAAATGTGGCCGAGACTCATATCTTATGAGCTTTCAAATAAAGTGTTCTCAAATACATAAAATGGCATAACGACTCTAACTTAATCACTTGCTTATGAAAAAACAGCGTTGTGAGTTGAAAAATTGGTAAGGCATATACTGTGTCCATATGGATGTTTAAAATGTACTTGACATCAAATGAAGCCTACAGAGGCCCTTTCTTTTTAAAATTCTTTTAGTGAAGTGCAATGTTATATTAGTTTCAGATGTACAACACCCTAATACATTACTCTATACATTACTCATTGCTCACCACCCTACTGTCGTCACCATCTGTCACCATACAACATCATTACAATATTAACCACATTCCCTATGCTGTAGTTTTCATCCCTGTGACTTATTTACAATTGGAAGTTTGTATCTCTTAATACCCTTTACGTATTTTACCCCATCCTTCCACCTGAGATGCCTCACGTGAAACCAAAAAGCTGCTCACAGACATCCCAGGCTGACCTGCAGGTCCCAACCCTGACCGTGAGGCAGCACCACGATTGTCCATAGCCTGCACCACAGCAGCACTCACTCTGCCTGGAGCATCATCCTTCTACACACTGTATATTTTTCCATAACGTCACTACGGAATTCTCCACGGAAAGAGACCTTTAGAATTCTCCCGTCATTTGGAGGAACTCCTATAATCTGGATGAGAGTAATCACAAGAGAGAGACACATCTGACAAACACAAGAAACGCATGCATCCCAGCTCTTGTCTGTGCATTCCACTTTGCTAACCATTCACTGTTCCCCTCTCTCACAGGAATGTGTTACGACGTGTCATTCATAGCCTACCCAGATAAAACGGAAACGGCACATACATGTCTTTAGTGTGTGTGAAGCACCACAATCCTGGTATAAACAAGAGGTGGCCTGCAGGGGAGGGGAAACAGTGAGAACACCGGTGAATGTGTCTAGCTCAAAACCTATTTCCAAGAACTATGTTTCAACAATGAAGCAAAAGTGGTAAACTGGCATGAGAGGATAAAAACAGCAATTTATCCACTCTCTCCGCTGTTACTGAGCAATGTGCCATGGTACCCAAGTTCTTTTCTAAACCTGTGATTGACTTCTTGATTGTTACGCGTTTGTAACCCAGTGCTTCTTCCTTTAAGCAGGTAGCGATGAAACATCCTCGTAACAGATACCAGTCCTATACGTCTCTCCAACTACTTTGCTGTTCTTCACATTAAAATCTAGCCTCTACTGAAAATATAAATATAAATAAGGTGCAAGAAACAGGGGTAAAACGGTCACATGAAACCATGACGTCAGGGTTGTATGTCTCCAAACAGACATGGGCCATTTTGATGTGTGTCTTATTATATAAATTATCTGGTATTTATACATTATTCTTTATATCACAAATACAAAATATGTGTGCTTGGAGAATAAAAGGATAGATAGGCAATCCATAATCAAGCATTATGAGCACAATTTACTGAACTGAGTTATTTTTTTTTCTGAAAATGATTTAGCAGAGAAATAGTTTCTAAAAATAAATTGTGTCATTAATACTAAACACAGTAATAAAAGGAGGGCAAAATAAGTAATACAAGCATTTCCAAGCTTAACCAACAAAATGATAATGTTGAAAAGAATGAGGCATTTATACTCTTTCCGTGAAGACATAGTCTGTTAACTTACCAGTAGCCCTAGTAGCAATTTGGTGTCACACAACAACTTACAGAGCAAATTCAAAATTAGCACTAAGAAGCTCAGGTACCCTAAATAATCTAATAACTATTTCTGAAACTCCTAGCCTCATATTTTCATTTATTCTCATAATAATTGACTAAATGAGACACACAGATTCATGTCATATTAAGTTTATTTCTAATCAAGATAAGCATGAGGTGTCTGATCAATGTGACCCTAACCTTCTATAAGGAACAAGAAAAAGAATATAGTGTTTGACCAAACAAGAGTAGCTAACTACTGTAATTTTACATCCAAAAGTCCAGCTTTCCACATGCACATGCCTATAAGATAGAACTTATGATTCTCATCTCTTGCATATTTTAATATTCAAAGCATACCAAACAATAAAAATATCATAACTTACTTAAAAGCACATAACTGCCCTCCAAACAGCTCTTCTCAGAACGAATTCTATTTAGAATGGGCAAATATCCAGTTATTTCGATCGATGTAGCAATACAATCATAATAATTTAGGCTCAAGTGGATTATGTTCTTGATTATCCAGTTGGGATGCTTTAGGTCTAAAATAAGCAACTAATCTCCAATTTTTATTTCCTATCATACTGTGTTGTCCCAGACACAAAAAACTGCATTCACAGGTACACAATACCATACTGTTTGTATGGCTAAAGAGAAAAACAACTAACATTGCATCAGGATGTCCATTCACCTTCACATGAAAGCAATACCAATATTGCCTCAAACACATACTCATCACCATCTCTCGGTGATTTGGGCCCACATAGAAGAGGTTACATTTAGCACAGGTCAAGATAGCAGACAGCTTTTCAGCTTTATTCATGAAAGAACATACACAAACTCATCCTGGACTCTTCAATGGGCTCATGCTAATTAAAACCTTTAACAATTTTCTTGATTCCAAGGTATGACTTCCTTTTCGTTATTGCTAATGTTAACCAAAGAAATCTTGCCCCATAAGCGCTACACATAATATGCTAAGGAAAAATAATCCCAGCATAAAATGCAATTGAAACGATTGGCACAGAAGTTAAATAAAGAATATTGCTTCCTTAATTTTAGGACTATTGCTGATTATGACCAGAATGAAGTTACCTAAGCAACCACTCTAAAGCACACACGATATTCAAATGCATCTTTATTATGGTGGCTCAGTGTCTAGAAGTTTGTTGCTGATAGCTGCAATAAAATGTATAAAGCTATCAGATCAGTTGGTGGCAAGAAAAAAAAAAAGCAACCATAAACGTTTATGTAGGATTCATATGGCACTGGAACATAAATACCCATAAACAAAACCATAAAAATAACCCAAAGTAAAAAATAATTTAGGCTAAGACAAAAAAACAAACCAAAAAAAAAAAAAAAAAACACAAAAAAAACAACAAGAAAAGTTTAGTCGCAAGTAAACTGTTAACACCAACCATAGATTCATAGGCACATTAACTCTTTGCTGAACTGCAAAGTGGTCTTTTCATCTCTAAAATGCGATACCTTTATACAATCCTTATAACTCAAATGCTTAGGGGAGTATATGAAAAAGCTTCTGAAAACTATTACGGATGCTACAAAATCACAGGTGTAACAAAGTATGTGACGCCCACACTTGCGGGTACTGCTGCTGATGGCAGGTTAATCTGCGTGAAGTCGGCAGGGAAGCTGAGGGAGGGGTACGGCCAGCCTCAACTCACTTCGCTGCGTCCCTACACACCTGAGAATATCAGACCATCTTCAAGTACAGTGTGCAGCACTTTGTGATTCGGGAAGTCTGAGGCCAAAGTTAAGTGTATATTCCGGGGAGAAAACAAAATCAAGGAAGACAAAAGTTTCCCTTTGTTCAAGAAAGTGAAGAAAGCCTTACCTTTCTGTACACCAGCATGTTGGGTGATTCATCCGCCACCCCGTTGCTGGTCTGCCCGTAATTATTCCCCTGGGCCATGTCACCCCACACTTGGTCAGCTCTCGGGCACTGGAACGATCCGTCTGCCCTGCAGAGGGTTAGAGAGACTTCAGTGAGACGTGAGTGGTGGTGCTCAGGGGGTTGACTTGAATCGTCTTCATTATCCACAGCTCCCACACCGGGCACACTTGCCGAGAGGCTGGCTGCAGGAAGCGGCACAGAAACAGATTTTTAAAAATTGAAAATACACCTACTGTACCCCCAGGGATTTGTGAGAAATGACAGTCTTTCAGTTAGAATAGTCATTGGGCTGTGGTTTTAAGTGACTTGATCTTCTGGACACTCGTTTTCAAAAGTGTTTGAGGCTCACCTAAAAAAACCCACGGTTACCGTTTCCGCGCTACAGAGAGTTCTCTGGTCCCCAGTACTTGCATAGCGACTTGATGATGTTTTCCCAAAAGGGCGGAAAGGCAAGTACCCTGCGGCGGCACACGCGCGCCCAGGTATCCGGCTAGTTTCCCCGCAGGCAGCGCATCGCACAGGCCCAGTCCGCGTGCCGTTCTCGCTCTTCATTCCCCGGGTCTCCCTCTGGGAGCCGGGGAGCTTCGCCCACTTGCACCTGCCCGGCACTGCCCGCACCCGCTCCCTCCCCTCCACTGCACTTCGGAAGTCAGGAGGGAACCGTGCCCGGTCTGTGCGAAAAGGCACCAGAATCCGTCCCGAACACGGGACCGGGTGGGAGTCAACCCCTCGGGCCATTACCTGGGTCCCCGCGCGTGGCAGCCCGGCTGCAGGAGCCTCAGAGCAACCAGCCCAAGCGGAGGAGAGCAGCGAGACCCAGCTCCCGCCGCCTGGCTCCCCGGGCGCCACAAATGGCAGCAGTTTCAGCACCGCGGACCTGGGCGAGCGCGGCGCCCGCAGCCCGGCAGGGGCGCGGGGCTCCCGGGGCGGCCGCGCGGCGGGGAGCCGAGCGAGGGTGGGTGCGGGGCGCGCGGGGAGGCGCCGCCTCCTCCCCTCCCACCTCCCCTATTTACCTCCTCGGCCAAGGTCACGGCCCCGCGGCGTCAGCCCTCGCGGGCGGGCTGGGTGCCGGCGCTGTCAGCTGGCGGCGAGCGGAGCCCCGACGCAGGGCAGCCTCATCACACTCGGCGGATGCGGAACCGCGCGGCTCAGGCCACCGCCGTCGCCGCCGCCGTGCACAGGCCGCCCCGGCAGCCCGCCGCTCGCGCCCGCTCCCCCCCCCCTCCCCGCCGCCTGGCTGGCCCGCTCCCGCCGCCGCCTCTGCTCCCGGGCGCGGGGACCAGCCGAGCGCGCGCCGCAGGCGAGGCGCCGGCCCGTGCGCGCGACTGGGAGGCGGGAGGAGGGGCGGTCACGTGGGCCGGGCGGCCGGAGGCGCGGGCGCCCCGAGGCCGCCCCGCCGCCCGCCCTCGCGCCCCGGCCCCGCGGGCGCACACCCCGCGCGGCCGCCGGTGCGGGCGCCGCGGGCGGCCTGGGGGCCCGCGCAGAGCGGCGAGCGGCAGCCGGAAGGGCAGGGCGGGCGCGCGGATGGAGGGATGCAGGGCTGGATGGAGTCCCGCGCAGCCGGCGCGTTTCATCACGTGCCTGCTGACTCCGCTGACAGTGCGAGGGCAGCGGATGATTGATTATCGCTGTGCTTAACTGACGGCGGGGCGAGATGCCGGCGAGTCCTGGGAGGCGAGAAAATGGCCAGGACCGATGGAGCCCTGCGGCCCGCCGCCTGCGGCTTTGTCGGCTTCGTCCTAAGTTTGAGCAATGGGAAGCGATTTGGAGGCTGCCCACTCGAGCTGGAAGCCTCGCCACCTGTGAAACCGAAGGGCCACCCATCCCCCGTGCGCGCCGCCTTCTTGCAAGGGAGGTGCTCAGAGGACCCACCTCTCCGCCCCTGCTCCCACCTGCTCGCAGGTTTCCGAGAGGCCCTAGGGTGCTGATCCCCCAGAATTATTCCTCCAAGTCGATGGCATTAATTCCGCTGTAAGGGTTGGAACGACATGAAAAAGCAAAACCACTGTCGCCCCAATTATAGTAAAGAAACTTGTGTCTCTGGCTTTCTGGGGCAGATTTGGGAAGCTATAAATATCAAGTTTTCTTTCTTTCCTCAGCTGGGCCAGGTGTGGGGGAGAGAGAGACAGGATAATCAAGACAGCCCCTTCTCAACATCCTAGCTGCACACAGAATAGAAGCGACCCCTGGTTGTGTCACCAGAGCCATGTGGCCCAGTGCATTTGCCCCAGTCCCATCTGGGCAGGCAGGTTTCACCCAAGGAACAAACAGTTCTCTAACCTCTGTTCGAAGTACTACAGGGCAAAGGTTCCCATCCCAAACTGCTTTGTACACACCCTGGTCTGACCCATCTCCCGCTCTTCCCCAGTTCCCCAAGTTTCTCCATTGTGTGCTCTGGAAAGTATGCTGTTTTTCGCCAAAACTGTCATTTCATTTTTGTTTTTTTCTCTAACATTTCCTAAACGTTCTGTTCTACCCGGAACCCACCTCTTCCGCCTTCAGCCCCTCTCTCTTCCTCTTTGCTCAGTCTACTTCTGGAAAGCTGGCGTGAATGGGATTAATAAATTTGGAATGAATAATTGGGTATGCTCACTCAGCTTCCTGAAGGAAGCAAGGTTTCTCCTTTGCATCGCTAGACGAAGGGGGCCCTGCCCGTGCTCAGCACTGATGGACCATTCTTATCAATCAACAAACTAGCATATAGAATAGAGCCAACTTTGTATATTTTATACATGAGATATAAAATACACCCCAGATGCATGGGACCCCATCTATCCATCCATCGTATAGATAGAACATCTATATCTATACCTGGGTCTAGATCTAGATTATCTTGCATAAGTTATCTATATGTAGGTATAGACATGTATAAAATCTCCCTTGACACACTTTCCGCTTATTTCTGCCCTATTTTTTTAGCTTCTTTGGCACCAAGAATGTCTTCTCCTTTCATTTTGTCCTGAACCTATTCTATCCTGCTATCTCCATGCTACTAAACCAATGGTGAACGGTCAGTTATCGTATCAAATGGCTTTTCAGCAGTCGTTAACGTTGATCTCTTTCACATTCTCAAAAACTTTCTACATTTAGCTACCAGGACACCAATGTCTATTATTTCTCCTCTGCATTTCTGGTTGCTATTTATCAAGCTATTACTTGTTCCTCTTTTGCTTTTTCACCCTGAAATTTTGGAGTGCCTCAGATCTCAATCTCTGGGCCTCTTCTCTAAATTTACATGCATTCCCTAGGTGGGCTAAATCAGACTCACATCTTTAAATGTTACCTAAATAGTAATAACTTCCAAATGTATACTTTAATGTAGGGCTGTACTCTGAAATCCAGTCGGTCAACTGGCTCTCCACTTGATACCTAATTGGTGTCTGATTCAGCTTTATGATAACAAGGATATTGTCTATTTAACTCATTGCCATACATTCCAGGCATAGGATAGTTCCTAGCCCCCAGTAGACGCATGTTAACTAAATGAATCAATGTATCTAATAACAACAATCTGATACATAATCTTTATATTTAGTAATGCCTTGTTTACATTATTATCTCATTTAATCCTCTAAAGCCCTGCAGAGGTGGTTATAACTGTTATCTCTTTTACATCAATGCACCAATAGGGAAGGAAAGGATCAGACAGGTTAAGTAAACTGCCCCATACAACCCACATAACCACTAAGTGACTGTGGTGGTTTGTGCTGTGTCAACTTGATTAGCTGGAACTACATTTCCCAGGATGCCCTTCCTTGTATTCAAGTGAGGAGAGGAATTTGTGCAAGATTGAGAAAACAGTGAGGCTGCACCCAAGGAACATAGCACCTTCCTCTCTGGTGGCCTTTGCAGTCTGTGTGTTGACATGTACCAAGTCCCAGAAGGTTCTAGTATGTCCTTGCTCTCCCTCACTTCACATTCAGGTCTTCCAAATTCATTCCCCTCCTGAGCAATGGTACCCCCACACACTTCACAAAAGCCTGAATGTGGACCTACAAAGGCAGCAGCCACGCAAAGACCACAGCTTTCCACTGACTTTCCTGCCAGCGTCCTTTTATGGTCCCCCTCCTGCACCTGGCCATGCCTGTCTCCCCAGCTTCCCCTGTAGACTTCAACTTGCCCACCCACTTGCCAAAGACCTCAGGGGGTTAATAGTGTCTTTTTTCAGATCTTCCCATTCCTTATTCCAGAAACTAACTTCCCCGGCTTCCCTCACAATTGTATAAGCTCTTGTTCCCATAACACACCCCTTACTCCATTGCGTTCACAGTGTTTCTACTTCTCTGAGTTCTCTACCTCTCTGGCAGAGCTCAAATCCAAGTCTTCCTGGTACTTTTCACTATTCCACAAGAAATCCAAGTTACAGAGACAAAAACCTTGAAGCCATTGATACAAGAAAGTGCAAAACTGAACCACAGAAAGTGTGAAAAGAGTTGATATTCCAACCAGGCTCTTCAAGGACTGATAGGAGGTCTACCTGAAAGGTGATGAGGGAAGGAGTTTCCAGTCAGGCACAAAGGCAAATTCTAAAACCCATTAGGACAATGACTATAATAAGACGACCACTCATTGAATCCATACGGTCTCTAAACACATTAAAAATATTCTCACCATTTCTGACAAAATCTACCCCATAAGCTATGAAAAGAAACTGATGTTCCAGTTAGGAAACTTGACTGTGAGTGTATACTTTCTAAATATCAGAGTCTGGACTCGGACACACCGCTGCGTGACTCCAAAGCCCTATGAAAAACACCTGAAAAATGCCTCTAGCTACAGAATGAGTTTTTAAAAATCCGAGGGTCTCCCACAGAGATGCCTGTCATTCTTCCGTCTGCCTCCTCTCTCCTGGCACCTGTCTTCCCTCCACACACCTAACTCACGCCTTTCTCACTGGGCACTAATAACCCAAGATGACTTACGGCTACTTATGGCTGCAAGGCAAATATCATGGAGCAAAATTCAGGGCAGAGCATGATTCACCATTTCTTCTTCTGTTATTGTTAAGCCTCATTAGACGGATCATAATTTGTGTTACTGTGCATTGGAAGCAAAATTATGTCTTATTACCTTAATACTCCTAGGACTCACATTTTTTTCTTATCTAACCTTGAGGGAATTAGACTAGATCATCTGGATCTTAGAACATAAGGTTTTAATAGGTTCTTTTGTACTCTCCTCCTACATAGTGGCCCTTTATGTTGTAAACAGCAAACAACATGGATATTGTGGCATGTCTTTCTTTCTTTCCAAAACCATGTAAATATGTGATCCTCAGCTAAAATCATGTTTTTATCATTTTCCTTGTGGACCTTATGTTTTGTGATATTTCTGTCAAACAAATTAAATTGTAAGATGTAATAATGCATCCATTTTTCCATTCCAGATAAAACTCCAAGGACCAGGTAAGAGCCCTGTTACTTCAGTAGGTGGATAGAATTTCTCCCCAAATAATGGCATTCGTGGTTTTTGTTGTTATTGTTTTGTTTTTTGTTTGTTTTTAGCTGCAGCAGTCTTATCTTGGAAAAAAAATAGAATTTGATTTGTTTTTTAAATACTGGACATAGCTTCAGTAGTTTGTGAGGAGTGTTGTAACAAATTATCACACACTAAGTGGCTTGAACAACAGAAATGTATTGTCTCACAGTTCTGGAGACTAGAAGTCCAAACTCAAGGTGTGGGTAGAGGTGGTTTCTTCTGAGGACTCTGAAGGAAAGATTTGTTCAGGGCCTGTCTCCTTGGTTTGTAGGTCACTGTCTCTCCCTGTGTCTCCTCACATTGTCGTCTGTGTTTGTTTCTGTGTCCAAATCTCCCCTTTCTATATGGACAAAACTCATATTGAATTTGGGTTCACCCCACTGACCTCACTGTAACTTGACTACTTCTCTAAAGACCCAATCTCCAAACCAGGTCACAGTGTGGGCACAATTTAACCCATAGCAGCAAATCATTTCTTTGCAAATCATATTTTTGCAAATCATTAGGGGCTCCAGAATTCCCAAACCGTGAGCTACTTCCTTCCCTCCGTTCCTTTTTATCAGTTGTGCATGGAAGTGTGTTTTTTACATTTTCATTTTTTTTTTTAATTTTTTTTTCAACGTTTATTTATTTATTTGGGACAGAGACAGAGCATGAACGGGGGAGGGGCAGAGAGAGAGGGAGACACAGAATCGGAAACAGGCTCCAGGCTCTGAGCCATCAGCCCAGAGCCCGACGCGGGGCTCGAACTCACGGACCGCGAGATCGTGACCTGGCTGAAGTCGGACGCTTAACCGACTGCGCCACCCAGGCGCCCCTACATTTTCATTTTTAGATCATACATACACATATATAACATAAGTATATGTTATATAACATATACATATGGTGTATATATAAAGAATCTAAAGAAATATATGTGACTTTTGCCCTCAAGAAGTTTCCATTCTTTTTCAGAGGATAAAATTTCTCTTTTTTCTCACAACTCACACACAGACCGATCTGCAAATCCAGTTGGCCTCTACCTGCAAACTACGTCCAGAATTCTCACCACCTCCTCTGCTCCCAACCTGGCTTAAGCCACAATTTAATCTCTCCTGGGTGAATACAATGACCTAATTGGTTTCTCTGCTCCCATCCTTCCCCATCTACATCTGTTCTCAATGTAGCAGCCAGTGATCACTTTAAAATGAAGCCATGTCACTTGTCCATGTAAAATCCTCCAAAGACACCCCATGTCACTCAAGGTATCTTCAAAAAGCCTCATGCTCTGACACCATGTTACCTCCTCTGACCTCAATTTATGCTGTTCGCCTTCTTACTCACTCTGTTCTAGCCACACTGCCCTCCTTGATTCTTTAAACATTCCAGGCATGCAGCTGCCACAGCTATTTGCACTGGCTGTTCCTACCGCCTTGAATGCTTGTCCCTCAGATATTGCTCCCTTCCTTTCTTCAGTTCTTTACTCAAATGGCATCCTGTCATTTGATGCCTATTCTAGAATAGTGAAGCCTATTCTACACACCTTAATTAAGATTATATGCTCTCCTTGTAGTCCCCTCTCTCATTACACTGTTTTATTTGTTTTCAGAGCATCCATCACCTACTAGTATACTGTACTACTCAGTTACTGTTTGCTGTCTGTCTCCCCCTACAAGAAGTAAATTCTGTAAGGTCAGGGATTTTCCCTCTCCTATTCATTGCTGTATTCCTGGGGTCTAGAACAGAATATGGCATATAATTGACACCGAATAATTATTTGCTGATCTATTGTGAATAAATCCATGAACACGATTCTGTTGAAAGACTGGCTGGACTCAAGGAGTCCAGTCAAAAACGTTGAGCAAAACTGAATTCAACTCAAGTTTCACTGTGGATGGAAATGCTCCACCCTTAAAATGCATTTCCTGTGTGTCATGAAGGAGAAGAATAATTCTCTTCCCCACCGTACACCCACTTCACAGAGGAACGGTTGAGAATTAATTAAGTGGTAATGTGGAAAAGGCATTTTGAATTTCTAGGAGAAAGCACTTTATTAATTTGAGGCTTTTATTACATGAAAGAATTGTGAGCGACACAGGGGCAAGTAGAAAGAGGAGGAAAATGTTGATGAGATTACACTGTTCACAATGCTGCAATGGCATTTTCAGGGATAATTGATTTGAGATTGATAGAAGCAGAGTGAAAAAAGAAAAGTGGTTTGTGAAATCTTACCCCATGGACAGGTTAAAAAAAAAAAAAAAAAAACCTTCTTCTCTGTAGTTAATTCTCAATTATTTTGATCACAAAACCCCGTTAATGAAATATTTTCCACTTTTACCATTCTTTTGTCCATTTTATGGCCATTTTCCTGCTAATTGGAACTCCCATAACAATGTCAGAGGGCTGACAAAGAAAAAGACTAAAAAACTAAAATTTGTCCTTATCAGAAGTTGATTCCTCTCTCCTTTCTGTTGAAATGTTTAAATTCTGAACTAGATTACTTTCAGAATGACACCATTTTTAAATGTTATACACTTTTTGATTCACTAGAAAGTGAGCTGAGCATGTATTATGACATAACATTTCAGGGCAAATGAAGTCTTTTGGAAAGACAGTCTGGTGGTGATCATATTGACCACATCAAGAGAAGCAGTGGCATAGAAATAGACCAACACTTCTGCTGGTCAGACACCAGGGGTGGCTGTAACTATAGTAATTGAAAACAGTCCGTGCAACAGGCAGGATGTAGTGTCTAGAATGTAGTGAAAACCAAGTAACAGGATCAGAATGGCAAAACAAGAGCTAAAAGTTAGTGCCCCTGCAGGAGGGCTAAGCATGGCAAGAACAGGCCATATTTGGAACTTTCGGCAGGCAGCAGGGCCGGGGGCAGAGCACCCCTAGCTGGATGGGGGCCATGGGGTTATGACCCCAGAAGATGGGAAAACAGAGCAATTCATTTCTTATTTGATTTCCAAACTCTTAGCCAGAAACAGTCTTCAAATTGGAAATGATAGAAGACATGATTAGAACAATAAACAATAAAAATGGAAGGGATAATCTTCAAATAATAAATATAAAAACATGATTTTGATGAAACAAACTTACTTTCTCCAGGCCACACAGCTCAGCAGAGTTACAGCCAGGACTTAAGCCCAATCTTTAGAATCCCAACCTGATGCTTCTCCCAGTATGTGATGTTGCCTCTAAGAGGCAACCGAGACTCAGAATAAAGGAAAAATTGGTAAAAGGGCCCTTGATTGTTTTAAAAAGTTTGTCTCCAGAGTCAGAGCAGTTCCATTCTTTTGTTCTGAAAGAACTTGGAAAAGAAATTCTCAGGAACTTTTGAAGTGCGGTAGAGAAAAGATGATAGCAAAATAGGGCCAATTTGCCTGAAATAAGAGAGAAAATCGATACCCAAATTAAATTGGTACACAGACTCTGTCCATAGGAAAGTTCTGTCATAGAATCCAGTAAATGTTTATTAAGTCCCCATGATACCAGGCATCATGTTAGTCTCTGATGATGAACACACCTTCCCAAGACAGAGGAGACAAATGGGTAAATCACTGTAGTGTGATGTGTTCGGGATATGTGCATATAAAGTGTTAGGAAAGCACTGAGCTGAGAGGCAAGGACATTTTATCAGTCTTTGAAACTGATGGGAATCTTCCAGATGGACAAAGAGGAGGAATAACACAGAAGCACTTCAGGTGGGCGGAATAACATGTGCTGGACTGCAGAAACATGAGCAAGGATGAATGTTTGATGAACAGCAAAAAGATTGGTATGGCTGGTTTCAAAGAAAGGGAAAGACTTTGATGGAGGTGAAGCTGGTATACAAGTTGGAGACAGCTTGTGAAGAGCCTACACAGCTCATGCTGCAGAGCTTGGGTTTTAAGCAATCAGAGAGTGGATGAGTTTTGAAAACTTAAAGGGAAAAGTGGTGATCACAAAGAGTCAGGGAGGGACTGCCAGCTATGTGCCATGCAGACTAGCTTAACCTCCTCTGCAAGTATGGTCTCTAGACTGGCAAATGAGGGCTATGTGATGGCAATATATGTTATTCAGCACGGCATGTGATAGTTTCTTTTGTGATAGCTTTGTAGACATGATACTAAAATAGGGGCTTAAATAAGAGTTCATTGGATTCATTGGATTCATAACAGACTGAATAAGGTCGGCAAAAAAGAGCACTGATTAATTGACCAGAACCCACCCAACAGGAGGACTTTATGGAAAAGGCTCAGAATTCTCACCTTAGAATTTCCCTTTCTAACTGGGCATGTGAACAGTGACTCTATTACAGGTGGAAACGGCCCAGTGTGACTGGATGTATAAATGGCATAAAGCTATGAGGAGTAGCTAATGCACTAGAGAATAGCAGTAGGACCCAAAGAGATCAAGGCAGGCTACGAACCTGCCTTGATGAACCACATAAAATGGAATATACCAAGGAGAAATAGTAAGCCTCATATCCAGATCGAAGACAGCCGGACCAAATACTAAATACAGGATGGACAAGATGTGACTGAACATCAGTTCAAATGAAAAAGACACTAGGTTTTTGTTTGTTTGGGTTGCAGTTGAAAGCAAACTCAATATTGTTCAAAAAGAGCGCACATCTGCCCCCAAAAAGCCACTCTGATGACTGGAAGAAAGAGATATTTTGTCAGTGAAGAAAAAGGCTTGGACGATTTGGGATAATCATCTGAAAACATTAAAGGACTCTCAGAATCAAACAATCTTTCAAGCCCCGGAGGACAAACTTCACTTTGACAGGTAGAAGTTTCAGGCATAGATTTCAGTTCAGCACCAGGAAGTACTTTCTAATAGTCAGGCTGTTCAGCTTTAATGAGGAGGTGAATTGCACACCCCTGGAGGCATCTGAGGTGTCTGAGGGTACACCCTGGTCTGGAAGAGATAGTTGCTACACTGAAGATCCTAGGTCTAGATGACCTCCAAAGTTGCTTCCATGTTGTCTGACTATAAGATGAGATGGCATAGGAGGAAGCAACTTGAGAACTAAATGCTACCATTTTACTGGGAGGACTTAAAATGATTTTGATCTAAACAGAGACAAGAATGACAGGAAATATTTAAAATGACAGATGAGTGAAGCCATAACACAGCCTCTCTTTGAGTTCATTTTGGGCTTCGGTGTTGTCAGGGAAGACCTCACGTGGGACGGGGACTTACTTAGCTTCGAACATTTGGTAGATGGAAGAGGGGTGCAATGGCAGTTGTTCAAGTGTGACCATGACAGACACTCCACATACAGAAGCATTTATTTTCTATGTTCACGCGGATGGTTTCCACCACACGGTTGTCTTAAGTGCATCTGCCGCCCAGTGACTAGTAGGTCCTCAAAAGATGCTGATTTTATCGTGCTCAGGGCAAGAGGGCGCCTGCTCACCCCAAGTCAAGCCTCCCTTGTAATTCTCTAATTCTCCTTTCTCTGACTCTCTATCATCTCTACATGTAAATATTGTTTAGCACTATCAGCTAACTACGCATTAGCACTTCTGAATTTCTACAAACCTAACTTGTGTTGAGAAGAAGAAATAGCAAGGAAAAAAATAGATGAAGGAACTGAAAGCTTTACTTAAATTACTTACTACACTTCTGTAATTGATAGAAAAACATTTAGGAACGTGACCCTAAATTAGTTTGCTGTGTCCATCAACTTTGAATATGAAAATAAGGCAAATATTATAAGAATAACACTGTGACTGAAAGACTGGAAAGCAATCTAAGGTAAAGAGCTTGGTATCTGAATTAAGATTCTCTGTTTGCTGTATCAGATTTTCTCTTATAGCATGTTAACCACCTTCTCTGCAGCTTGCAATCTATTTGGCACAGGGTGGTGTTCTCTAATTCTTTTTAAATATTAGACCCTTTTCTTTCTAATCGTGTGTTATTCAGGGATAATTGTTCAAGGTATGAAAATCCATATTGTTTACCTTTGATTAAAAGAGCTCATTAACTGGATATTTGGAAAACAAAGCTGTTCCTTTTTTTCCTGAGATTCCCAGTGCAGCCTGTGGGCACCTGGGCACCCAACCCTCCCTGAGCAAGAGGCCAACGTCCTGGATTCATCTCTTTCAGTCCTCTCGGGCTCCTAAATACATGTAAATGAGCCTCCCAAACACCTCAGCTCTTAAATCTAACAACTGTTTAATTCCTGATTGGCAAAAACATTTTGTGTTTTGTTTTTGTTTGGATGCCTGAGCTCTGCATGTTGAGAAAGAGGTGGCCACTTGAGGGATCAGCAGAAAGAATGCTAGGTTGAGCAACCCTCACCTGGCAAAGGCCGTGGCATTCCAGGCCTTCAGACCATCTGGCCTAAGGTGCTCCTTCTCTTCACAGACTCATATGTGAAGGTGCCAGATTCAAGTCGCCCATGTGAACACCCAGACCCCCATCACAAAGAAGCATATGTTGGACTCAAACACAATTGACACAATTCCACCCTGACCAGAGGCAGAACTGTCTTGCCGGGAATCCCTTGGGAGAGGACCCAGAGCTCCCCACTCAGCCTCTGAAGTTGGAGGGAAGCTGGGAAGCCACTGCAAGAACTCCTGCAGATTCCCCAACATCTGCGCCAGATACAGCAGTATTTTTTTCTGAATCATTCAATCCTCTATTCGTTAAGCAGCTACATTGTGCCTCAGAAGTTTCTGAATGAATGTCACAGTCCGAAGTAGATGCAGAATTTTCTAGACCCAAAACAGAAACACCAGAGAGGCCCTGAAGTGCCCCAGAGGACATGTCTTCCTGGCTCACCTTCTGTGCTGCCCCAGATATTCCTTATGTCCTATGTTGAACTCATCTAGTTCAATGGCTTTAAATACCATCGATAGGCTGATGGCACACCAATTTACATCTCCAGTTCTGATTTATCCTATATCCCAGAGCTCCAAACTCACATTTCCAACTGTTTACTTGACATCTTCACTGGGACGCTCAATAGTCATTTCTATTTAAAGAGATCCAAGACAAAACAAGTTTCTCAATCTACATCCCCAATTTTTCCCTTCCCAGAATTCCCCTCTGGGTAAGTAGGGCATTCTTTTCCCAGTTACACAAGAAAAGGCTAAGAATCATTTGGGTAAGTCATAGCCCTTCTCTTTTCCTCACAAGTCCTGTCAATAAAGATCAAAATAAATATCATGTCAAGATAATTCAATCCTCCCCCTTTGCCGGCCACTTTCCCATTTAAGCCACCAGCATCTCCTAACTAGACAGCTTAAGTAGTTTCTTGACTAGTTTTTAGGATTAGCATTCTCCAGATAAAACCAGAGTGGTATATTTAAAATAGGTAACATATCATGGTGATGTTTAGCAGCTTAGATCCTTCAACAGCTTCCCGATTCCATTAAAATAAAATCCAAACCTTTTACTGTGGCCTTATAAGACCTTAAGTTATCTGACCCCTCATGACCTCTCCAAGTTCATCCCTTTTGCTCAAAACTCAAGAGGTGATCATCTCTATATCTTTTTATTGCAAATTTAAATGTCCCATATTCTTGGGGCACCTGGGTGGCGCAGTCGGTTAAGCGTCCGACTTCAGCCAGGTCACGATCTCGCACTCCGTGAGTTCGAGCCCCGCGTCAGGCTCTGGGCTGATGGCTCGGAGCCTGGAGCCTGTTTCCGATTCTGTGTCTCCCTCTCTCTCTGCCCCTCCCCCGTTCATGCTCTGTCTCTCTCTGTCCCAAAAATAAATAAACGTTGAAAAAAAAATTTTTTTTTAAAAAAAATAAAAAATAAATAAAAAAAAATAAATGTCCCATATTCTTTAAAAGTTTAAATATGATAAAAGTTAAAAGCACTGATTTTAAACTCTTCTCATTTTTTAAAATTATTTTTTCTTCTTGCTGTTCTGAGCGGATAATTTCCACTGTTCTGTTTTCCAGATTGCTGATGCATTCAGCTGCATCAGAGTGTATTTTTCAATTCAGTTATTATATTCTTCATCTCTGATTCTTTCTTATATTTTCTACTCTTTTATTGAGATTCTCATTGTGTTCCACCATTCTTACAAGTTCAGGAAACCTCTTTATGACCATTACTTTGAACTCTTTATCAGATAAAGTTTTATCTCTGATTCATCCCTGTGGTTTTATCTTGTTCTTTCATTTGGGACATATCCCTCTATTGTCTCCTTTTGCTTGTTTCTGTGTTTGTTTCTATGAACTGGGCAGAACAGATACTTTTCCTGGTCTCAAAAGAGTGGCCTTATGTAGGAATATGTCCTGTGTAGACTGCAAGTGCCTGGAGTCTTGGACAGACCAGCTGGAGCTGAAGCACATGTGGGTGGGTCCCAAGGCATACAGTGCCGTGGCCCCCCTGGTGAGTAAGCTGGAGCTGGTGTGGGCACAGTGTAGGGGGGTCCCAGAGCACACTGTACCAGTGCTGCTTTGGCAGGATGGATGCAGCTGGTGCAGTCTGAGGGTCCCAGCATTTACCATGCTAGGGCCTGTACTTCCAGGACACGTGCAGGCCTGGGGGTCTCGGGACAGTCCTGGTAGGATGACTACAGCCAAAGCAGGCGTTGGCTGGGAGGTCCCAGGGCACTCTGTGCCAGGGCAGTCCCAGCTGTAGTGGACACATGACAGTGTGAACCACATTAGGGCCACCTAGGTAAGATGGCTATAGCAGGGACTGGCACAGTTGGTGGGGGGAAGATCATGCCACATTAGGTTCACATTGGAGGCATGACTGAGTCTAGTGTGGGCCAGCGGCCCAGGGCTGTACCTCGACCTTGCTCCTGCCCACACTATTTTTTTTTTTTTTTTTGTTAAAAGTCTTCTTTATTTTTATTTTTTTCAATATATGAAATTTATTGTCAAATTGGTTTCCATACAACACCCAGTGCTCATCCCAAAAGGTGCCCTCCTCAATAGCCATCACCCACCCTCCCCTCCCTCCCACCCGCCATCAACCCTCAGTTTGTTCTCAGTTTTTATTTTTTTTAATTTTTTTTTTTTAACGTTTATTTATTTTTGAGACAGAGAGAGACAGAGCATGAACCGGGAAGGGGCAGAGAGAGAGGGAGACAGAATCGGAAGCAGGCTCCAGGCTCTGAGCCATCAGCCCAGAGCCCGACGCGGGGCTCGAACTCACGGACCGTGAGATCGTGACCTGAGCTGAAGTCGGACGCTTAACCGACTGAGCCACCCAGGCGCCCCTGTTCTCAGTTTTTAAGAGTCTCTTATGCTTTGGCTCTCTCCCACTCTAACCTCCTTTTTTTTTTTTCCTTCCCTTCCCCCATGGGTTTCTGTTAAGTTTCTCAGGATCCACCTAAGAGTGAAAACATATGGTATCTGTCTTTCTCTGTATGGCTTATTTCACTTAGCATAACACTCTCCAGTTCCATCCACGTTGCTACAAAGGGCCATATTTCATTCTTTCTCATTGCCACGTAGTACTCCATTGTGTATATAAACCACGATTTCTTTATCCATTCATCAGTTGATGGACATTTAGGCTCTTTCCATAATTTGGCTATTGTTGAGAGTGCTGCTATAAACATTGGGGTACAAGTGCCCCTATGCGTCAGCACTCCTGTATCCCTTGGGTAAATTCCTAGCAGTGCTATTTCTGGGTCATAGGGTAGGTCTATTTTTAATTTTTTGAGGAACCTCCACACTGTTTTCCAGAGTGGCTGCACCAATTTGCATTCCCACCAACAGTCCGGCCCACACTATTAAGGTGGAGGGGGAGCATAAAATATAGTGATCGTTGGCATCTCTGACCCTGGAGAGAGTTCCAGCAGTATGCCACCTGTTTCCCCAAAGTTGTAAGGTTAATAAACGGATTTCCTTCATTTATAATCTAATTTCCTCTTAAACCCCCCCTTTGTCTTTTTCTTTCTTTCTTTCTTTCTTTCTTTCTTTCTTTCTTTCTTTCTTTCTTTCTTTCCTTCCTTCCTTCCTTCTTTCTTCTTCTTCTTCTTCTTCTTCTTCTTCTTCTTCTTCTTCTTCTTCTTTTCTGTGCCCTAGGATAAATGAATCTGTGCATGGCTCTTCAGTGATATGTCTCCTTAACACTGGTTGCTGCTTTGGCAGTGGGATTTCCATCATTAGTATATCTCTGTCTGTCCTACCCTTTCTCTATGTGTCCCTTCTATTATTTTTGCAGAACTGGTTCAATCAGCCCTCAATTCTTCTTTCAGGAGGAACTACTCTGTATGTAGATATAGATTTTGTGTGACCACCAAAGGAAGAAAGTTCAGGGTTTTCCTACTATCTTGGACTATGCTCAATTATCTTTATCTTATACAAGTTGTTTCAGGGAATAGAAAAAGAGGAAAAATCAGGCAGTGTATAAATCTAGTATAACCTAATATCAAAACTTGACAAGGGCAGGGCACCTGGTGGCTTAGTCAGTTGAGCACCTGACTTTGGCTCAGATCATGATCTCACGGTTCATGAGTTTGAGCTCTGCATCAGGCTCTGTGCTGACAGCTCAGAGCCTGGAGCTTACTTGGGATTCTGTGTGTCCCTCTCTTTCTGTCCCTCCCCCACTGGCACTCTGTCTTTCTCTGCCTCTCAAAAATAAAGAAACATAATAAAAAAATTAAAAAAAAAACTTGACAGGGGCAGGACAAAAAGAGCACATGATTAACCAATCTCTTTTGTGGTCCTAGAGTCAAGAAAAAGTTAAAGTAGTAAATTATTAAATGTAGTATGTATCACACCTGACATGTCTATAAATTATATCATAATCTAAAAGTTAGCTCAAGGATGCAAGGATAACTCAACATCATAAAAATCTTTTACTATCACATACCAGTAAATACAAGCAGGGAGAAAAAATGTATAATTGTCTTATAGATGCGTATATTATTCAGGAGAGGTGGGATGTGCTGTGATAACTGACAGACCCCAAATTCTCAATGACTTAAAATAAGAAGGGTCTATTTCTTATCAAGAAAAGTCCAGATTAGTAAGTCAAATTTACTGTATATAAAATTCATCATATATTCTGAATATAGAAAATTATATAGAAAAATTATAAGCCATCTACTATTTTACAGCCTTAAAATAACTATAGTGTCATGGAAAAGAGCATTGGACCAGAGTTGTATAACTCTGGGCAAGTTATTTAATCTCTATGGGGCTTGATTTTTTCATTAGAAGAAATGGGTGGATTAGACTGGATCATCTTTAGGTTTCCTTCCAACTCTGACAGCTCTTATGTGTCAGCCTCAGCACCATCAATGGGGCTGACATGGTGTGGCTATCAACTTCCAAACACATTTATATTTTTAATTTTTTTCTACTTTCGTCTAAGCTACTTCCATTTTCATTTTCCTTTCATTTGCTGGCCATGTTTACATAACAGCAGAAACTATAAACTCTCCATAAATAAGTATTTTAGTCTTGGATCCATTTGTAAAGAGCGATGTGGCCCAGAAATGCCATCCGTAAGTGATCCTCAGTAAAGCTGACTTGTAACAGGGCTTCCATCATGCTTAGCCTCTTCTGACAAAGTGCTCATTTCTAGTGAACTTGGCTAAGAGTGTGAGATATAGTCACTGTCCTAGAAAAGGGAAAGGAATTGAAAAACATTTTCTAAAACCTTATAGGAAAAAAATACACACATGGAAACATAATAGAAACGTAATTATATGGAAATGGAGCATCATTGGAGTTTCTTACCCAAGGAAATCTGAGCTCATTTCCTTTATATCCTGAGTGAAGGCCCTTCATATAGCCTCCGCAAGACTAGGTTAGTGAGTATGTAAGAGAAAGTTCAGGCTATGCAGTCAGACCAGGATGCAGAGTGCTCTCCCATCATGTTAGAGCTCTCAATTTCTATATCCGAAAGGTGAAGATAATAAGACTTAGCTCATAAGATGGCTGAGGGATCAGTGTGGTAATACTTCTTGGTCCTTAGCATGGCACCTGACACATACGAAGACCTGTATAGAGGTTAGTTCCTTTCTTTCCTCAATGTTTTGATAAAATAGCTTTACCCATACCTGAAGAAAATCTTATCTTCTAAGACAACTAAACTGAAAATGCCTAGAGAACATGGTTAACCAGAAACGGCAAATGTCAGTGCCATCTGTTAATACTAGTGCCATGAAAATTCTTCCAAATTTGGCACCAATGCAAAGATAATTCGCAGCCACATTGATAAAGATCTTTGATCTCCTTAGGAGAAAGATGTTAAACACAGGCAAAAGTCCACTCCTATCATTCTTCAGTGGAAATGCCATGCTTAATTCTATAATGCACCTTTCTTTCTTTCTTTCTTTCTTTCTTTCTTTCTTTCTTTCTTTCTTTCTTTCATGTCCCCATGAGACCCCTCAGTAGGTATTTAGACAAGCTGTATCTGTCACCACAAATAATGATGGCATCCAATACAGAGCAACTTAGAATAAACAGGTGAGAGAGACTGGACAGATGGTGAGCATTAACTCCTCCCAGGAGCAGATTTGACAAGGGACAAGAGAGGCTCTTAGAGAAAACTTGCATAAAATGCCTGGTCATCTTACCTTGCTCATGAGTTAAACTTAATTATGTTAGAACGCCACTGCCTTATTCATTTCTCTAATGCATTATCAAGGACAGTCAGAGCCCTTTAGTGATCTAGAATTTATTAATGCCCATTGGCATTGACAGCCTGTTTGGAAGGAATGAAAATGCACCCTTTCAGCACTCCAGGGAGATAGAATCAGAGGTCTTTATCTTTGAAACAAAAGCTCTCAAAGACCTGAACTCATAATCTCATTCATAGCACAGTTGAGAGAATAGCAAAGCCACTGGCAGCTGACCCATGATCATTATGGGGGGTGATGGTCCCTGTCCCTCCATCATCGTGTGCCTCAGGTTGACACTTGGTTATCTGGCCTTAACACATCTGGGAGTTGTTTCTCTAGGCAAGATGTAGCAATATGCCTAAGGTGTTTTCTTCCAAGGAGCATGATTGGGCTAAATTTAAAAACCTATACATTATACAGGGTGACTGGGTGGCTCAGTTGGTTAAGCTTCCAACATCAGCTCAGGTCATAATCTTGCAGTCCGTGAGTTCAAGCCCCACCTTGGGCTCCGTGCTGAAAGCTTCAGAGCCTGGAGACTGCTTGGAATTCTGTGTCTTCCTCTCTCTCTGCCCCTGCCCTGCTCACATTCTGTCTCTGTCTCTCTGTCTCTCTCTCTCAAAAATAAACAAACATTAAAAAAAAACCTATAGATTATAGTTAGAAAAGTGGAAAATAAAAGCATAAATAATTATAAGCCCATAGGTAAGGGAAGAAAAAGAGAGAAATAACATACAAAAAATTAAGGAGAAATTCCTTTAATAGAAGAGGGCAAGAAATTCTTCAATTTCAGCAAATTCTCTCCGTGGAGAACAGATAAGACATATGAAGAAAAAAAACTGATAAAAAAAATACACAATAAAAATAAATTGAGACGCTCCTGGTAGCTCGGTCGGTTAAGCATCCAACTTCAGCTCAGGTCATGATCTCGCATTCTGTGGGTCAAGCCCCGCATCAGGCTCTGTGCTGACACTTCAGAGCCTGGAACCTGTTCCAGATTCTGTGTCCCACTCTCTCTGCTCCTCCCCTGCTCACACTCTGTCTCTCCCTGTATCTCTCTCAAAAATGAATAAATGTTAAAAAAATTAAATATATAGATAGAAAGATAGATAAATAAATAAATCAGTAAATAGATTTGTCTTATGAAATGACTTCTTCCAAGTATGAAATGTCTGACAACTTTGATGAAAGTTATTTTGGAACATTTTTTAATCTGGGCACATTATAATACATATACTTTGTCTTATTAGGAAAGGGCAAAAAGAACTGTTTTTTTCCTTGTTAATTAAAATGTGTATCTTGCTGTTTTAATCAGAAATATCCTGTACTACAAGACCAGTGTACCTAATTCTTTTAAGGGGGCATAGAGAAGGGCATATATAAATCGATATTCCAGTGTAGCTAGGAAACTGCCCATCCCTCCAGTCTTGTTTTCAAACATAATTTGAGTGGTTATATGAACAGACTAAGAATGGACAGCCAGCAAGAAGTGACCTAAAGATATGAGTCTTCATTCCAGAAAAATACATACAAGTGGGCTTAAGAATATGAAATATATGTCATGACTAATTTATAAGATAAATGCAATTTAAAGTTATACTGATAATGGATTGAATGCAATCTCTATCAAAAACCCACCTACCTTTTAGGAGAAATTTACAAACTGGTCCTAAAAATTTACATAGAAATTCAACTGGCCTGGAATATCCAAAACAGTCTTTAAAAAAGAGAACAAAGTTGGAGGATTCACACTTCCTTGTTTATAATCTGCTACAAAGCTACGGAAATCAAGATAGTGTGGCACTGGCACAACAAACAAGAACACAGATGAACATACACAATAATAGAATTGAATCCAAAATAAAACCCATACATTATGGTGAATCGATTTTTTTAAGATTTTATTTTTAAGTAATCTCTACACCCAACGTGGGGCTTGAACTCACAACCCCAAGATCAAGAGCCACATGCTCCACTAACTGAGCCAGCCAGGAAACCCTGGCCAATTGATTTTTTCACTCTCATCACAAGAAATTCCACGTGTGTTGTTTTATTTTTTTTACTTATCTTAATGGAATCAATTTTACTGAAGTATGGTTGATGTATATTATATTAGTTTCAGTTCTACAACATAGTGATTTAACAATTACATACATTGCAAATTGTTCACTGTGATGAGTTACCATCTGTCACCACACAAAGTTTTTATAATATTCTTGACTATATCCCTTATGCTACACTTGGTATCCCCATGACTTATTTACTTTATAGCTGGAAGTTTGTGCCTCTTAATCCTGTCACCTACTTCATCCATCCCCCACCTTTCTTCTCTTTGGCAACCAGGAGTTTGTTCTCTATAGTTATCAATCTGTTTCTACTTTGTCACTGTTTGTTCACTTGTTCTGTTGCTTAGCTTTCACATGTAAGTGAAATCATATGATATTTATCTTTCTCTGTATCATCACTTAGCATAATGCCCTCAAAGTCTATGTTGTTGTGAATGACAAGATTTCATTCTTTTGGAAGCTGAGTAATATTTTTTATCTATTTATCACATCTTTTTTATCTATTTATCTATCAATGAACATTTAAGTTGCTTCAATATCTTGACTATTATAAATAATGCTGCAATAAACATAAGGGTGCATATATTTTTTTTGGAATTAGTGTTTTTGTTTTCCTTGGATAAATACCCAAAAGTGTGATTACTGAATCAAACAGTACGTCTATTTTTAGTTTTTTGAGGAAACTCCATACTGTTTTCCACAGTGGCTGAACCATTTTGCATTCCCAACAACAATGCATGAGGGTTCCCTTTTCTCCATATCCTCACCAACACTTGTTTTTCATCTTTTTGATACTAGCCATTCTGACTGGTGTGACGTGGTATTTCATGGTAGTTTTGATTTGAATTTCCCTGATGACTAGTGATGTTGAGCATCTTTTTGTGTGCCTATTGATATGGCCAATTGATTTTTTGATAAGGATACCAAGACCATTTACAGAGAAAAAAATAGCTTATTCAACAAATAGTGCTGGGACAACTAAAATCCACAAACAAAGAATAAGGTTGAATCTCTGTATCACACCGTTTACAAAAAGTAATTCAAAATAGATCATAGACCTCAATGTAAAAACTTTAAAACTCTAAGAAAATCCTAAGAGTTACCTTCATGGCCTTAGGTTAAGGAATAATTTCCTAGACACCAAAGGCACAAGCAACAAAAGAAAAAAATAGATTCATTAGGCTTCATGAATGTTTGTAACTTTTGTGCTTCAAAAGACACTATCAAGAAAGTGAAAAGACAACCCACAGGATGGGAGAAAATATTTTGATAGTATATATTTGATAAGGAGCTGCTATCCCTAATATATAAACAGCACTTACAATTCAACAATAAAAAGATAAATAACCCAATTAAAAAGTGGGCAAAAGAGGGGATCTGGCTGGCTTGGTTGGTAGTGAACACCCATGAGTTCAAGCCCTGTTTTGGTTGGAGAGCTTACTTAAAAAAAAAAAAAGTAGGTAAAAGATTTCTGCTAAAGAATACATAACAAGGGCTAGTAAGTACATGGAAAGGTGCTCAGCATCATTAGCATTAGGGAAGTGCAAATCAAAACCACAAAGAGAAACAACTGATGCTGAAATTAAAAAGATAATAACAAGTGTTGGTACAGATGAGGAGAAATGGGAACCTTCATACATTGCTGAAAGGTTGTCACATTGTTCTTTCACTATGGAAAACAGTTTGGCCATTCCTCACATTATTAAACATAGAATTAACACATAGCCCACCAATTGCACATGTAGGTATTTACTCAAGAGAAAGGAAAGAATCTGTCTATATAAAAAACTTGGAAACAAATGTCCATATCAGCATTTCTCATAGTAGTAAAAAAGTAGAAACAACCCAAATGTCTGTCAATGGATGAATGCATAAACAAATGTGGCATAGTGGAATATGGGGAAATTATTCAGTAACAAAAGGAAATGAAGTACTGATATACACTAGAACAAGGCTCAACGGATTAACCTTGAAAATAGCATGCCAGGGGCGCCTGGGTGGCTCAGTCGGTTGAGTGTCCGACTTCAGCTCAGGTCACGATCTCACGGTCCGTGAGTTCGAGCCCCGCGTCGGGCTCTGGGCTGATGGCTCAGAGCCTGGAGCCTGCTTCTGATTCTGTGTCTCCCTCTCCCTCTCTGCCCCTCCCCTGTTCATGCTCTCTCTGTCTCAAAAATACATAAACGTTAAAAAAAAAAAAAAAATTTAAAAAAAAAAAAAAAAAAAAGAAAATAGCATGCCAAGTATAAAAACCCAACCACCAGTGATCTGATTCCATTTATATGAAATGTCCAGAACAGGCAAATCCATGGAGACAAAATATAAATTAGTGGTTTCCAAGGCCTAGAAATGGGGGAATGAGTGTAGGGTTTCTTTTTGAGATGAAAATCTTCTAAAATTACATGGTGCTGATTTTCTTACAACTCTGTGAATACACTAAAGCCCACTGAACTGTGTACTTTAAAAGGGCAAATCTTAATGGTAAGTGAATTATATCCCAACATAGCTGTTGTTAAAACAAAACAAAACAACAACAACAATAAAACCGATGAGTTTCCACCAGATTGAAAAAGATTCAAAAGCTTGATGACATTGAGTTGCCAGAAATGTGTTGAAACAGGTCCTTTTACATATTACTGGTGGGGATCCGTGTAAACATAGTGCCTACAGAAGGGAAATTTGTCATGTTTATCAAAATTAAATATCTGCTTTTGGGCCCAACAATCCAACTTCAAGGAATTTATTTTGCAGATAGAACTTGCACATATGCAAAATGATGTATGTATTGAGATTACCCACTGGAGTAATGTTTGTAATAATAAAAGGCCGGAAATAATAAAAATGTCCATCAATAAATAACTAATTACTTAAATTATGGATGCCCATAAAATGGGATACTGTGTAGGTATAAAAAAATGAAAAAAACAAAACTATTTATGGACTGATATTCAAATATGTTCAAGATATATTAAGTAAAAGTACAGGGTATATTATGTAAGCTTAAACTAGGTGGACAATCAGCATTATTAATCTTTGAATATTCACTCCTACCAACCACTCCCTGTGAGGAATATGCTTCCCCACCTCATTGACTCCGGACTGGATCATGTGACTTTGTTTAACCAATGCCATACGATGAAAATGAAAGAGTGACATTTGTAAGTAAAGGATTTAGAGGCCTTGTGATGTTTTCGCTAGTCTCTCTGATGCTCCCACTATCTGTCATGAGAAGAACAAGTGCAAATTGTTGTTGCTGCCTCAGCTCGGAGTACAGAATGATAGATATATGGCTCAAACCAGGCTCAAACCCAGCCAGATCAAGCTAGTACCAGCAGAGCCGCATTTGGGACAAAGTTGACCCACAGACCTATGAGCAAAAGGTCCTTGGTATAAGCCATTGATAGTTGAAGTTGTTCATTGTCATAATGAAAGCTGCTTTCAAAAACAGGGATAAAAAAGAATGTATGAAGTTTATTTCCTTGCATATACATAAAGTATATTTCCAAGCTTACACAAGAACCTAATAACAGAGGTTGACCATTGAGGAATTGAATCAGGTGGCTGAGTGACAGAGTGGCATGGAGGATTTCCACAGAATATTCAGAATATTGCATTAAAAATCAGTCATTTACAGGAATTCTACTGAATAAAATAGATTTTATCAAGTTGAGTCACCCACAGCATAAGGCCAAGTTACTCTAAGAAGCTAACATAAGATAAAGAGAAAACAAGGGTAAGAGATGGAGATTTATGTAACTTCCTGAGGCCTGATGGCACAATCCATGAGATAGCTGCTCTCACAGCTCCTGAGATAGCTCTCTCTTTTGTTTCCAACCTCTCCATCAACTACAAGCCAGCTGTGTATCTTTGGGTAAGCCATTTAACTGCTCTGGGCCTAGTATCTGCATTTGTTAAATGAGTAGGAGTTTTACAAGACCTCTGACAGGAATCAGCCCGTTTTTTTTTTTTTTTTAATTCTAGAGATGACAAAATGATTGAGAGGAAATTATCACAAAACCCGCGTTAAATGACGTCCATAAAGCTAAGTGAACCTGCAAAAACTTAAAAATAGTTATCCTGTTGTTTCGTTGTAGGATAATTTCACTAACCAGTTTTCATGCAGTGAGAATATTGAGGTATTTTCTTTAAAGTATGAGTTTGTGTCACATTTTTTCTTCAAATTTATGATTTTAAAAGATTTCAAAAATTGTAACAAACTACCACAAAATTATCATCAAAACCATTGGACATCATGTATTTGCTACACCATGCAATAGCTGATAAAGAATTCTACATATGCAGATTTTTTTCTAAATAACTTCTAGCCTTAAACATTTAGCAACAATAAAAATGTTAAAACCTACAAGTAGCCCTGAATCATGCTGAGTTTTTCTTCACTCTCCCCCACAACTCTATTATTTACTCATAGATGCCAGCAACTCAAAACCTGCAAATTCTTTTTTTTTTCAAGGCAATAGTATCATGTTCAGATAGTAACCTCAAACCAAGAGCTGTTTCACTCCCTTAGAACTATACTTTATCCTTAAAAGAAGCCAGGCAAGAGTGTTTTCATTGGTTAAACAGGTAGCAAGGGAATGGAACAGAAGCAAGGGACAATAAATTCACTTCTTTCCATCTAGGGGAAATGAGATTGGTTGGCATGCAAGGCAACAAACAGACCCATAACCCCAGCCCCAATGTGTAACCACAAATGCCAATCTTTAAGACCAATGAACAGAACTACCCTACAGAACAGAGAAATTTGAAAGACTACAGAGTATTAGAAATGCCATCATTTCAGAGTTTTTCCATTGTATTGCTCACATAAAATGTCTTTATAAGATAAATACCCCTGGAGAAATAGGAAGACTTAGTGAGCTCTGTAATAGAAGTCTTTTCCAGTTTGATTCATGTCACTTCTCCAAAATAATATTCTACTGCTACCTCCAGAGTCCCAAAGAACTCAATGAGATCAGGTCATTAGGATTTACTACCCAACCTTTCACACTTTATCTCATGGTACCTGTCCTAAATCTAGTCTAAAGCATTTCTATATATATTCAAACAACAATTATTACTATATTTCAAAGGTACTTTGTTTCATAATACTAGCAAGAATAATTGAGGTATTATAGGTTCTACAGTCTAATGTTATTCATTTAGTGTGATAAACTTTTAAATTATTTTAATATCCATACCATGTTTTACCTACTTCATTTCATCTTAAGTCATGACAGTTTTCCCTGAACTCAGAATCTGGGATCATCTGCCTTTCTTTTTAAGCCAACTATTTCAACATTCACACTCAGTTGAGATATCTTCCTACATTCTAAATTCTTAGGAAAAAGCAGAGATCTACTTGAGGATCATCAACCTTTCTCACTTCAAGTAAAGGTAACTTCAAATTTCTGTTACCAGGTAAGACAAAGTAACTTGCAGCAGACCTATAATCCCTATGAGATGACTAGAAAAAAAATTTTTTTAATTTAATATTTAACAGCATAATACAGTTTCCAAAGGATAAAAGATCAAAGCAACCAAGATTCTGGAGAACAAAAAAACTGCAAAAAGGTAAGCTGGTGTTTATTAGCCACTCTGACTGAGGGCCCTTGTCAATTCTAGTTGTAAGCCATGAGGTTGATAATTTAAGCTTCTCCTCAGGAGGTGGCCACAGCAAGAGAACCAAAACCAGAAGATACTATGTAAGTCTCACAATGTGGAGAGACAACACTGGAAGCTTGTGGAGGCAGAGAATAGGGAAGAGTGGAAACTGAGTCTGGTAGAGAGCCACTTTCCTCTCCAGGAATTGCCTATTTCTGAAGCTAAATGTCTTGGGAGGCTATAAACCTGAGCAGAAATACCCTGAAATTCAGAGTAGTGCTTTTTGCATTCTTACTGGGGGGTTGATACAGGAATTAGAATTCAGGATTTGCTAGGGGGAAGGTCCCTAGTGAATAGATCAGGCTCTTAGAAGAATGCACTGAAAATCTACATCGTAGGATTTGGTATGACCCAAGGTAGACAGAGTCTTTTCAAAAATAAAGCATAGCCTTGACTCGGCCCATTTCCTGAGTGGAGTACAGTTGCAAGCCCCCTCTATATATGCAGCAGAAAAAAGGACAAAACTTCCCTGGAAAAATAGAAGCTGGGGCCTCCATAATTTTTTTTTATGCACAATGTCTACTTTTTAATTGAAAAAAAATTACTAAGCATGCCAAGACACAGGAACAAATCATTGTAAGCTAAGAGGGGGGATAAAACAATAAAGATACCCAGAGGCAATCAAGATAGTAAATTGACAATTAAGAATTTCAAAATATGGCCTTTTGAAGCAACGTGGATGGAACTGGAGAGTGTTATGCTAAGTGAAATAAGCCATACAGAGAAAGACAGATACCATATGTTTTCACTCTTATGTGGATCCTGAGAAACTTAACAGAAGTCCATGGGGGAGGGGAAGAAAAAAAAGAGGTTAGAGAGGGAGAGAGCCAAAGCATAAGAGACTCTTAAAAACTGAGAACAAACTGAGGGCTGATGGGGGGTGGGGGGGGTGGGTGATGGGTATTGAGGAGGGCACCTTTTGGGATGAGCACTGGGTGTTGTATGGAAACCAATTTGACAATTTCATATAAAAAAAGAATTTCAAAATAATGATGATTAGCATGTTCAAGAATATACAGGCAAAGATGGAGAAAATGGAATAAAATATGGACACCTTAACCGTAGGGTTGTAACTAATTTAAAAATGTTAAAATGTAAATTCTGGAACAGAAAAATATTATAACTAAAATTCAGAATCAAATGGGTATGTTAGCAGCAGTTTTGACACAGCAGAAGACAGGCTTAGTGAACTCAAAGACATGTTAACAGAAAATAGACAGAAGTATTGAGGTTAAAAAATGAAGAAGAAATACAGAAAAGAGTGGAAGATATTGTGAGCTACATTGAAGGGCTATAATGTACAGATAAAGAAGGGAGGCGGTAAAAACAGTATTAGGGCAAAAACAGGTATGAGAATTTTCCAAAACAAATAAAAAATTAACCCACAGATCAACTAACAACCAAGACCTTTGAAAGTCAGCAGAATTAGCTTTCAAAAGTGGAAAAGAAATACACTTTCTCAATTAAACAACAATTGGGGAAATCTCTTACTAGTAGTCCTGCCTTGCAAGAAATGTTGAAAGTTCTTCAGAGAGAAGGAAAATGATATAGAAGAAACACTGCAAACCACAAGCTAAGTAAATCAAATAAGATGTAAACACCTAATAGCAAAGAATTTCTGTGCCAAAGATAAAGGAAAAGCCTTCACATCAGCAAAAGAAACGCATTACTTTAAAATGACAACTGAATTCTCAACCAAAACAATGGAACCCAGAAGATAACAGAATGATAGTTTTTAGGTGTTAACAGAAGATAATCGCCAACTTACAATTCTATAAGCAGTAAAAATATCCACCAAATATTTTTAAAAAGATATTTACACACACACACACACACACACACACACACACACAAAACCCCTAAAACTAAAACTAAAGACGTTGTTGCCAGGAAAGATGGAAATGAAAAAAGAAATGAAGACCAATAGAATGGGCAAATATGTTTGTAAAAAATAAGTAAATATTGAATTTTTAAAATATTTTAACTATTTTACAAGATTTAAAATACATATAGAATTAAAATGCATGGTGAGAGTAACAAAACATTGGCAGGGAGTTGAATGGAGTTAACATGTTCTAAAGTTCTAATATTGGGCAAGTAGTCAAATGAATCAAGGGTGAGTGATGCATGTAACCACTGAAAGAATAGTGGCAGGGAGTGCTTGGTTAAGATGACACGGGAATAGGGCAGCCCTAAGCTTGCCTCCTCACTTGAACACAGATAGATAAATATCAAATCATTCTGAACACCCCATAAATCGATCCGAGGACTGAGAAAGCAAGACTGCATGTCTACTGCATGTAGAAAAAATGACCACTTCGGGGAAGGTAGGAACTGTGGAGAGTTGATTTGGGAGAGAAAAGAGCTGCGGGTGTTCCAAAGGGGAGGGGACCCTGACTGCAGAAAGAAGGGTGACAGAAAAAGAGAGAGAGTGAAAAAAGAGTGAAAACACATCCAGGAGATTACACAAGAAAAATTTCCCTAAAACCATTGACTGGGAAAAAGGAGAAGGCTTAAATACCACAAGTTTTTGTTACAAACAACAGAGCAGAGTCTCAAGTTTCAGAGGTCAGCACCTTCATAGGGTCACCCCTAGTGGTTCTCCAGTGGGGGCAAGGAGGGCAGAGACCCAGTAGCAGGCAGCATGGTCTGAGAATCCTCCGGGTCACTAGGGGAGAAGCAGTTCCCCTGCTTGGAGTGCATTTGGTAGAGGTGATACAGCATTCTCTGTGGGCAAAAGACCGGTGGGCATGATTCAGTACATACACCAGCAGAGGAACAAAGACACTTGCCAAGGGCAGCAAACCATGGTGCCAGCTTTGTGTGCTGTGATTTACCATAAACTCCAAACTGCTTTCTGGGATAAGCCAGCACTGGCCACAGCATAGCCAGACCCTCCCACAGAGGACCAGCAAGGGGACCCACAGAGGGGGTCTCTGAAGTTTAGAGTTTTGAAACACAGCCATGCTTCTTGCTTGACATAAAACACAGGAGGGCTGCACCACCTGACAGGTACACAGTTCAGACATAGACAGAGAGAAGGTGGGGACCTGATGGAAGCATGGACACAGAAGACATAATTCTTTGCATGTGTGTGAAGACTTCCTGAGGAGTGACAGGCATAAGCCCCCCTCCCTCCACTCTGAAGATGAGAGAGAGAAGCAAGGCCATTTTCACACATCCCTGCCCACCAGCACCAATTCAACCTCAGTGAGCTAAACAGCACCACCAAGTGGAGACCAGAGCTGCTAAGTAGAGACCCTCCCCCACCATGGCTGGCAGGCACATCTCCACTAGGGCAAGTCAGCCTGAGTAACAGCCCAACAACCCCTTCCCCCAGAAGACCAGCACAAACCACTCACATGAACTAAGTCTGCTGATCATATAGAGTGCTGCAAAGCTTCAGCTATAGGGGAAATAGGATCCAGCTTCTTTGTTTTTTATTTTTAAAATTTTTTAAGTTTTTATTTTTTATCTATTTATTATATTTGTTTAGTATTATTTTTTGCATCTAGCTTCTTTTTTTAATGTTTATTTCTTCTTGAGAAAGAGAGAGACAGAGTGAGAGTGGGGGAGGGGCATAGAGAGAGGGAGACACAGAATCTGAAACAGGTTTCAGGCTCTGAGCTGTCAACACAGAGTCCATCATGGGGCTCAAACTCACAAACTATGAGATCATGACCTGAGCCAAAGTCAGACGCTTAACTGAGCCACCCAGGTACCCCTGGATCTAGCTTCTTATAACAAGCAGATCAAAACACACCCAGGATATAGTTGTTTGTTTTGTTTTTTTGTTTTGTTTTTCTGGACAAAATGACAAGATGGAGGAATTCACCCCAAAAGAAAGAACAGGAAGTAGAAATTATGGCCAGCGATTTAATTAATACAGATAAGAGTAATATGTCTGAACTAGAATTTAAAACAACAATTATAAGGATACTAGCTAGACTTGAAAAAAGCATAGAAGACCCTAGAGAATCCCTTACTGCAGACATAAAAGAACTAAAATCTAGTCATGCTGAAATTAATAATGCTATAACTGAAATGCAATCTCAAATGAATGCCATGACAGCAAGGATGGACAGAATAGAGCAGCGAATCAGTGATATAGAATTTATAATTATGGAAAATAATGAAACTGAAAATAAGAGGGAAACAAAGGCAAAAGATCAGGATACAAGACTTAGATAACTCAGTGAATTATTAAAAAGGAATAACTTTCATATCATAAGAGTCCCAGAAGATGAAGAGAGAAAAAAGGGAGCAGAAGGTTTATGTGTATAGCTATAAACTGAAAACTTCCCTAATCTGGGCAAGGACACAGACATCAAAATCCAAGAAGCACAGAAAATTCCAATTAAATTGAATAAAAGAAAACCATCACCAAGGCATATCATAGTCAAATTCACAAAATACATGGACAAGGAAAGAATCCTGAAAGGACCAAGGGAAAAAAGTCCTTGACCTACAAGGTATGACAGATCAAGTTCACAGTATATCTGTCCACAGAAACTCGGCAGGCCAGAAAAGAGTTGCAGGATATATTCAACGTGCTGAATGGGAAAAATATGCAGCCAAGAATTCTTTATCTAGCAAGGCTATCATTTAGAATACAAAGAGAGATAAAGAATTTCCCAGACAAACAAAAAATAAAGGAATTTGTGACCCCTACACCAACCCTAAAATAAATATTAAAGGGGACTCTCTGAGCGTGGAAAACACCAAAAACAACAAAGGCTAGAAAGGGCCAGAAAGTTGGCCAGAAACACCAACTTTACAGGTAACACAATGGCACTAATTTCGTACCTTTCAATAACGACTCTGAATGTGAAAGCATTAAATGTTCCAATCAAAAGACATAGGGTATCAGAATGGATAAAAAAAAGAGAACAAGATCTTATTTTAGACCTTAAGACACCTGCAGATTGAAAGTAAGGGGATGGAGAACCAACTATCATGTTAATGGACATCAAAAGAAAGCCAGAGTAGCCCTACTTATGTCAGACAAACTAGATTTTATTATATTTTTTTATTTTTTGTTTTATGTATTATTTAAGAGAGAGACCATGAGCGGGAAAGGGATGGGGGGGGGGGCACAGGATCTTAAGCAGGCCTCTGTGCTGACAGAGTGACAGAAGCAAACCCAATGCGGGAGTCGAAATCATGAACCACAAGATCAAGACCTGAGCCAAAGTCAGACACTCAACTGACTGAGCTACCCAGGTGCCCCCAGATAAACTAGATTTTAAAACAAAGACTATAACAAGAGATGAAGAAAAACATTATATCATAATTAAGACATTTATCCATCAAGATCTAATAATTGTAAGTATTTATGCCCCCAACTTAAAACACCCAAATATATGAATCAACTAATAACAAACATAAAGAAACTCATTGATAATAGCATAATAGTAGGAGGAGACTTTAACACCCCCCTTACAACAATGGTGAATTCATCTGAGCGGAAAATCAACAGGGAAACAATGGCATTGAATGACACACTGGACCAGATGGATTTGACAGATACATTCAGAACATTTCATCCTAAAGCAGCAGAATACACATTCTTCTTGAGTGTACATGGAACATTCTCCAGAATAAATCACATACTGAGTCACAAATCAGCCCTCAACAAGTACAAGAAGATCGAGATCATATCATGTGTATTTTCAGACCATAATGCTATGAAATGAAGTAAAGAAAAAATTTGAAAAGACCACAAATATATGGAAGTTAAAGAACATCCTACTAAAGAATGAATGGGTTAACCAGGAAATTAAAAAAGAAATTAAAAATTTCATAGAAGCAATTGATAATGAAAACACGACAGTCCAAACCCTTTGGGACACAGCAAAGGCAGTCATAAGAGGGAAGTATGTTGCAATACAGGCCTACTTCAAGAGAAAGAAAAGTCTCAAATACACAACCTAACCTTACAACTAAAGGAGCTAGAACAAGAACAGCAAATAAAGCTGAAAGTAAGAAGAAGGGAAGTAGTAAAGATTAGAGGAAAAAAAACAATACAGAAACAAACAAACAAACAGAAACTGAGTAGAACAGATCAAGGAAACTGAGAGCTGGTTCTTCGAAAGAATTAATAAAATTGATAAAAACCCTCACCAGACTTATCAAAAAGAAACGAGTAAGGACCCAATAAATAAAATCACTAATGAAAGGGGAGAGATAACAACCAACACCACAGAAATACAAATAATCATAAGAGAATACTCTGAAAAATTATATGCCAAAAAACTGGGAAATCTGGGGAAAAATGGACAAATTTCTAGAAACATACACACTGTCAAAACTGAAATAAGAAATTTTAAAAATGTGAACAGACCAATAACCAGCAAAGAGATTGAATCAGTAATTAAAAATTTCCCAACAAACAAAAGCCAGATGGCTTCCCTAGGGAATTCTACCAGATGTTGAAAGAAGAGTCAATACCTTTCTTCTAAAATTCTTCCAAAAAAATAGAAATGGAAGGAAAACTTCCAAACTCCTAGAGCAAGGCCAGCATTACCTGGATTCCAAAACCAGACAGGGGAGCCAGGGTGGCTCAGTCAGTTAAGTGTCCAACTTCAGCTTAGGTCATGACCTCATGGTTAGTGAGTCTGAGCCTGGCATTGGGCTCTGTGCTGACAGCTTCAGATCCTCTGTCCCCTTCTCTCTCTCCCTTCCCCTGCTTGTGTTCTCTCTCTCTCTCTCTCTCTCTCTCTCTCTCTCTCAAAAATAAATAAACTTAAAAAAAAAAATAAGACCCTACTAAAAAGGAGACTTACCAGTCAATATTCCTGATGAAACTGGATGCAAAAATTCTCAACAAGATACTAGCAAACCCAATCCAACAGTACATTAATCGCACCATGATCAAGTGCGATTTATTCATGGGTGGCAGGGTTGGTTCAGTATTCACAAATCTATCAACAAGATACACCACATTAATAAAAGAAAGCATAAGAACTATATGATCCTCTCAATAGATGCAGAAAAAGCATTTGACAAAATATGGCATCCATTCTTGATAAAAACCTTCAATGAAATAAGGGTGGGTAGAACATACATCAACATCATAAAATCCGTATGTGGAAAACTCACAGCTAATATCATCCTCAATGGGGAGAAACTGAGAAACTTTCCCCTATGGTCAGGAAAAAAACAAGGATGTCCACTCTCACCACTGTTCTTTAACATAGTACTGGAAGTCCTGGTCTCAGCAATCAGACAACAAAAAGAAATAAAAGGCATACAAATTGACAAGGAAGAAATTAAACTTTAATTATTTGCAGACAACATGATAGTCTACATAGAAACCCAAAAGACTCGGCCAAAAAATTGCTAGAATACATGAATGGAGCATTCCAGGATATAAAATCAACATACAGAAATCAGCTGCATTTCTATACACTAACAATGAAACAGCAGAAAAAGAAATCAAAGAATTGATCCCATTTACAACTGCATCAAAAACCATAAGTTATCTAGGAATAAACCTAACCAAAGAGGTAAAACATCTGTACTCTGAAAACTATAGAACACTTATAGAACTGAGCAGAAATCAATAAGCAAAAACAAAAGTTAAAAGAGAAAACCAACAAATAAATTGAGGAGGACACAAAGAAATGCAAAAGCATTCCATGGATTAGAAGACCAAAAACATTGTTAAAATGTCTATACTATCCAAAGCAATCTATACACTTAATGTAATCCCTATCAAAATACCACAAGCATTTTTTGCAGAGCTAGCACAAACAATCCTAAAATTTGTATGGAAACACAAAAGACCCTTAACTTAAAAAAGTAATCCTAAAGTAATCTAAACTAATCCTGAAAAAAAAAAAAAAAGAAAAAAAGAAAAAAGAAAGAAAGAAAATCTAGAGGCATTACGATTCCAGACTTCAAGCTATATTACAAAGCTATAGTCATCAAAACTGTATGGTACTATTGGGACCTCATCAAGATAAAAAGGCTGATGAATGGATAAAGAAGCTGTGGCATATATATATATATCTTTCTCAAAATAATTAAAAATAAAAACTTAAAAAAAAAAACCTGGAGTAGCTATATTATTTTCAGACATAGCAGATTTGAGAGCTAGGAAAATTATCAGGAATTAAGAGGGAATTACATGATGATAAAGGGGTCAATTTTCCAAGAAAATAGAACAATACTTAATATATATGCACCTAGCAAATGAGCATCAAAATATGTGAAGCAAAAACTGGTAGAATCGCAAGGAGAAGTAGAAAAATCCACCATTATTGTTGAAGACTTCAACACCTCTTTTATCAGTAATGAACCAGTCCAGCAGGCAAAAAAATCAATAAAGATATCATTGAACCAAACAGTACCATCCAGCAACTGGATCTGATTGACATTTATGGAATATTTCACCCAACAGCAGTAGAATACACATTCTTCTCAAGCTTACATGAATGTTCACCAAGATAGAACACATCCTGGACCATAACACACACTTTAACAAATTGAAAGGAATAGAAATCATACCAAGCATTCATTCAGCCTATAATAAAATAAAATTGAAAATCAATGAAACAAAGAAAGCTAAGAAATGTAAAAATATTTGGAGATTAAACATCACATTTCTAAATAACACATTGTCAAAGAATAAGTTACAAGAGAAATTAAAAAGTCACTTAAATCAAAATGAATATAACCGTCAAAATTTGTGGAATGCAGCAAAAGCACTGTTTACATGGACTTTATAATATTGAATGCATACATTAGAATAGATCTAAAATCAGTTATCTAGAAACAAGAAAAAAGAGGGGCAAATTAAACCCAAAACAAAAAGAAGAAAAGATATAATGAAAATATGAGCAGAAATCAATAAGCAAAAACAAAAGTTAAAGAGAAAACCAACAAAACCAAAACCTGGTTCTTTAACAATATCAATAAAGTTTATAACCTCTAGCCAGGATAATCAAGAAAACAGAAAAGAAACAATTACTAATGAAAAGGGGGCCATAAGTACTATTGCTATGGACATTAAAAGGAAAAAAGAGACAGTCAAGATTTTGACTGAAGGAAGATGGTGGTGGAGGAGGACACTGGGCTCACCACGTCCTGCTGACCACTTAGATTCCACCCACATCTGCCTAAATAACCCAGAAAACTGCCAGAAGTCTAGCAGAACAGACTCTCCGGAGCCAAGCATAGACCACAGGCCCACAGAAGAGGGTAGAAAGGGTGGAGAGGTGGTGCAGGCTACACGGGATGGCAGGAGGGAGCCGCGACGGTGGAGGGGCAGCCTGCCCTGCAAGGCAGAGGGCAAAAAGCGGAGGGGCCTTATGGACTGTGTTCTAACAGCCAGCAGGACTTAACATCTGGAATGTTATAACTCAACAGCTCTGCTCTGAGAGCCGGGGGGCTAGAGGACAAGGGGAGGGAGAGTTGTTGAGCCCCAGAGGACAGAGCTCAGCTTGGTGGGGAACAAAGATGCTGGGAAGTGCCATCTCCTGTGCCCATCCCCCAGCCAAAATCCCAAAGGGAACCAGTTCCCCTCAGGAACTTGCTTGCACTAAGCAAATACCCAGCACTGTGCTTCTGTGGATCCATCCCTCTGACGGATCTGCCTCCGTCCCAGTGCCACAGGGCCCCTCCTGAAGTGGACTACCTAAGGTAAAACGAGCTAAGTCTGCCCCGGCCCCCCCCCCCCCCCGCCGGCACTTTGCGGATCCACCCCGGCTAATATGCCAGATCCCATAGAAACAGCACCACAAGCCTGGCAGTGTTCAAGTAGCCCAGACAGGGGCCACACCACTCCACAGTGAGTCCTGCCCCTGGGAGATGGAAGATAAGGTACACACCAGTCCGACTGTGGCCCCAGCGGTGAGCTGGAGGCAGACATCAGGTCTGACTGCGGCCCCACCCACCAACACATGTTACTCCAGATAGCACAGGGGAAGAGCCCTGCAGTTCCACGCCACTCCAGGGACTATCCAAGTGACAAAACAGAAGAATTCTCCTCAAAAGAAACTCCAGGAAGTAGCGACAGCTAACGAACTGATCAAAAACGATTTAAACAATGTAACAGAACATGAATTTAAAGTAATAGTCATAAAATTAATCGCTGGGCTTGAAAAAACTAGAGGACAGCAGAGAATCTATTACTACAGAGATCAAGGGACTAAGAAACAGTCAGGAGGAACTAAAAATGCTATAAATGAGCTGCAAAATAAAATGGAGGCAACCACAGCTCGGATTGAAGAGGCAGAGGAGAGAATAGGTGAATTAGAAGATAAAATTATGGAAAAAGAGAAAGCTGAGAAAAATAGAGATTAAAAAATCCAGGAGTATGAGGGGAGAATTAGAGAACTAAGGGACACAATTAAACACAATAATATACCCATAATTGGGATTCCAGAGGAGGAAGTGAGAGGGAAAGGTGCTGAAGGTGTACTTGAAGAAATCATAGGTGAGAACTTCCCCAATCTGGGGAAGGAAAAGGCATTGAAATCCAAGAGGCACAGAGAACTCCTTTCAGACATAACTTGAATCGATCTTCTGCACAACATACCATAGTGAAACCGGCAAAATACAAGGATAAAGAGAAAATTCTGAAAGCAGCTAGGGATAAACACGCTCTAACATGTAAAGGGAGACCCATAAGACTAGTAATGGATCTATCTACTGAAACTTGGCAGGTCAGAAAGGAATGGCAGGAAATCTTCAATGTGATGAACAGAAAAAAATATGCAGCTGAGAATCCTTTATCCAGCAAGTCTGTCATTTAGAATAGAAGGAGAGATAAAGGTCTTCCCAAATAAACAAAAACTGAAGGAATTCATCACCACTAAACCAGCCCAAAAAGAGATCCTAAGGGGGATCCTGTGAGACAAGGTACCAGAGACATCACTACAAGCATGAAACCTACAGACATCACAATGACTCTAAACCTGTATCTTTCTATAATAACACTGAATGTAAATGGACTAAATGCGCCAACCAAAAGACATAGGGTATCAGATGAATAAAAAAAAAAACAAGACCCATCTATTTGCTGTCTACAAAAGACTCATTTTAGACCTGTGGACACCTTCAGATTGAAAGTGAGGGGATGGAGAACTATCTATCATGCTACTGGAAGTCAAAAGAAAGCTGGAGTAGCCATACTTATATCAGACAAACTAGACTTTAAATTAAAGGTTGTAACAAGAGATGTAGAAGGGCATTATATAATAATTACAGGGTCTATCCATCAGGAAGAGCTAACAATTATAAATGTCTGTGCGCCAAATACAGGAGCCCCCAAATATATAAAACAATTACTCACAAACATAAGCAACCTTATTGGTAAGAATGTGGTAATTTCAGGGGACTTTAACATCCCACTGGCTTTTGCAAGCCAGACTCAAGGGCTCTGCTTTCCCGGCAGGCTGTCCCTCTGCCCCGGCTCCCTCCCACCAGTCCGTGTAGTGCGCACCGCCTCTCCGCCCATCCTACCCTCTTCCGGGGGCCTGTCGTCTACATTTGGCTCCAGAGAATCCGTTCTTCTAGTCTTCTGGTGGTTTTCTCCATTTTGATAATTTTTGTAACACCCATTAATAATAATGATAATGATGATAATAAGGAAAATTCCTAGCAAACTTTCTTAACCTAGATAAAGATGTCTACAAAAACCCAACAGCAAGCATATTTAATTATGCAACACTGAAATATTTTTCTTTGAGACCAGAGATGAGACAGACGTTAGCATTGTAAAAAAGGTTCAAGCCAATGCAATATGGCAAAAAAAAAAAAGAAATAAAAGGTAATATGGACTGGGAATGAAAGAACATGACTCCCATTATGCACAGACAACATGATTATATAGGTAAAAAGTACAAACGAATCTGCAGACAAACTGTTAAAATTAACAAGTACACTTAGCAATATGTAACTGACACCACTTGGCTTCTGAGAGTTAAATGTTATACCTGGCCTTTGACTTTCCAGAACCCCCTTATACCCATTGATAAAAGGGAGCCCAGTTCCATGGCAGCATCTCCCACTGTCAACCCTTCAAGCTTCAATGCCATCAAGCTTCTCAAAGATTTTGTTCCCTCCTTTCCTTTGCAAATGCACTCTTGATTGCCTTGGTGGAAAGACCTTCCTCTGACTACTTTGGCAAGTGATGGGTTTTGAGTTTTACATATAAATCCACCCTCACACTCTATATCCCTGAGCCTTCTGACCCCCTCAATCTTAAGCCAAGGAGATTTTGGCATTTCTATTTCATTTTTGTTCTAAGTCATGGTCATACCTAAGCTTCAAGGGTCCATCCCAACAAAATATAAGAACCAAATTCAGGCAGATATCCTTGCTTAAAAGCCTCACCAGTATGTCAGCCCCAAGAATTTTCATGGATTATATATCCCATACTTGGCACACATGTGACTTTCCGGGGCAGAATATTAAATTTCAACTCATGAGTAAGATCCTCCATGTCAATAAATTCTTCCCTATTCATTCTGCTCCAGCTCACACAGCACTTTAATCCAATACCCCAAATGCCCCCTTTCATAAATATTCTGCCATTTCCTATTAGTGTATATTAGTCATGTGCTACATTTCTTTAACATGATTTCCGTTTTTCCTGAAACAGAGGTTTTGCTTTGCTGCTCAGGGTATGCTGAGGTCTGACCCTGTTTATTGGCCTGAAGCCAATGAGGAGTTGAGAGGGTAGAATTTGGGACCTAACATTATACTGCAAGTCACTTCATTCAGATGAGATTTTGTACAGTTTCCAGGCTAGGAAAATGTACTCTTCTATGGCAAAGGAAAGAAGACTGCTCTACCTGCCAGAGGTCTTGGGGGAATTCATAGGTAAAAGATGCTCAGGTTAATCCACCCAAGTGTCTCCATCCTAGGCCTCAAGGTCTTCTGTACGCTTATGATAGCCCTGACGTTGACACAGAAAACTTGTCAAGGCTATGCAGTCAGTCTCCTTTGCAATTCAGCAACACTTAGAATCAGATCCCAGACCTGATATTTCAGCAGAGCATGGCTTGGGGCTACAGAGAACAATACTCCCCTTAAAAGCTGCCACAAAGGATCTCTAACATTTACAGTACTTCTTTTTTGTTTTTAATGTTTATTTTAGCGAGACAGGGAGATAGAGCATGAGCAGAGAAGGGGCAGAGAGAGAGAGGGAGACACAGAATCCAAAGCAGGCTCCAGGCTCTGAGCTGTCAACACGGAGCCCAACACAGGGCTCAAACCCATGAACCATGAGATCATGACCTGAGCTGAAGTTGGAAGCTTAACTGACTGAGCCACCCAAGTGCCCCTACAGTATTTCTTAAATTGGCAAGTAACTTTCCTGAGCTAATTGTTTATTTTTCTCACAAGACCATCAGTTCTTTCAAAAATACTCACCTCATACCACAATGCTTATAATTATTCCTGCTGTTACACCCTTTGGTACAGCATCTACTGATCTCACCTCTTTCCCTTCCACCTGCACCTTGTCCCAATTAAATACATGTGAAAGCATTAGTATTTGTTATGTTCTAATTGCCAGAGGGGTTTTGGCATCACACTTGCTCCAACAACAGTTTCTTTTTGATCTCAGATGGGTGGAAAAACCATTATCAAAACCCCATGCTGAGTGTCTGCTTCCCAGAGCCACTCCTTATATCAATTTTTATCACCCAAATTCCCTGGAAAACAGAATCAAAGGCTAATCTTACACACCAATGCTTTATTCAGGTAGGAAGTTTTATTCAGGAAATTAAGAATGAAGGGAAAAGAAAATGAGAGAAAACAAATACATAGTGGTACATGGCCAAGTTGCTACAACCTCCAAGAAAGCAGTTCTTTTCTTCATTCACATAGGATGTCTCAAGGGTCTTGGAACTATTTTGCTATAAAACAGTTATCATAGGGAAGAAGGAAAAATATTGTATCTGCTGGATGTCTCTATCTTTTGTCTCTTATTAGTCAAATTTTATCATATGGAACATTTACTCCCCTGTACTTCCAGGTTATGAGAAGCTGTTGGGGAAGCCAGTATCCCAGGGCACTTTATCTGAGCCCAGAAGTGGTGGAAGAAGCCAGCACTTCTGGGTCCAGTCAGACAAGATTTGGAGATCAGAGCCATAGTGGCTTCCACCACACTGAGGATAATGGAGGTTGCTAGAGGCTGGTCCTCCTCAGGGGTAACTGAGACTCCCAGCATTCTTGACAAGAAGGTGGCAGCAGTTTGAGTTTTCTCCATTAAGTAAGTGGCCAACTATTTGGGAAGCAGGAGAGGCCACATGAATCTGGGAGAAATAAAAATTGATATATACCATTTAGACAACTGTCTAGTGAGCATCTCCACAGGAATGGAGATACAATTGGCATGTCCAAAACTGAACTCATTATGTATCATCAAGCTATCTCTGCTGCACTCCCAGCCTAAGAGAATACCACCATTTACTCACTTACCAAGACAGAAAACTAAATGTCATCTATCCCCATCACCCTCCTGCAAATCAATCCCCATAGCTATCTAATTTCCACCTTCTGAATATTGCAAGTCACTCTTTCTACAGTACAACTCCTACCTTCATTCAAGTGTGTATTGTTTCTTGCCTGGAAAATAAAAAGTGTCTTAATTAGTCTCATTGTCTTCATTATTGCTTCCAGCGAAGACATTCTCTAATCAGGGTATGGGGAAAGGGTGGAAATAAGGTAGAAACTAAGAGCACACACTCTGGGGACACCTGGGTGGCTCAGTCGGTTAAGCATCTGACTCTTGATGTTGGCTCAGGTCATAATCTCATGGTTGGTGAGATCAAGCCCCGCATTGGTCTCTGTGCTGACAGCGTGGAGACTACTTGGAATTCTCTCTCTCCCTCTTCTCTCTGCCCCTCCACTGCTCATGCTCGCTCTCTCTCTCTCTCTCTCTCTCTCTCAAAAATAAGTAAATAAATTTAAAAAAAAGAAGTGCTGTTATTTTAAAAAAGCATACACTCTGGAGTCAGACTGAGTTAAATTTGATTCTAGTCCCTTTATTTATTGGCTGGGTGACCTTGGGCAAGTTAACTAACACTCCTTTACTTCAGTTCCCTGATGCTTTGGGTATCAGGAATAGGTATATGAACAGTATGTCTAAAGTGAGGGAGTATGATCTATTTCTAGATCTAGTTATGGGATCACTGAGCAGCAAAGTGTCCTACACTTATATTCTTTTAATTTTATTGCCTCCTTGATGCAAAGATGGTGGTCACTGTCTTGTCTTGCAAAAGTTTAAGGAAGATCATTCATGTGGGCACTTTGCGTGCGGTAAAGAGTCTTGCATTTCATGGCCTTCAACCTTTTTCAGGTCACTGATGTGATGGTTTCTAAGACTCAGGCTCTTTCTAGGGCGTAAACATTACTAATATAGTCCACTGAAAAGTGACAGAGTCAGGAAATTCTAGTGCTTTGCAATAATTTTTGATCCTGTCATTTGTGCCACAAGTAACTGGCTTAGAAGGTAAAGAGATTGCAAGAAGAAATAAAGAGTATTTGTAAAATTGAAGTAATTTTACATTTCACTTTATTTATTAAAGAGATTTGTAAGAGAAAAGCCATTTACAAAGGTATATTGAAGGAGCTGAGTGACTGCCTGTGTGCTGGACCCACAAATATGAAATGAAATGGCTGGCACAGAGATTACGTTAGGGAAGGGCATGATGTAGCATCCTACACTGACAAAGATGAAGGGCATTCTAGGGGCTATTTGGATCAAAATCCTCATTTTGTAGATTCCATTGACCCAGAGAACAAGACATTGGGGTCAGTGGTTCCCAGTTTATCTCAGTTTCTATTACACCATGTATCAGTTTCCTAGGGCTTCCATAACAGATTACACAATTTTTCTGGCTTAAGAAATTTAGTCTTGCATGATTCTGGAGCAGATAAGTCAGCAGTGCCACACTTTCTCTGAAGACTTTAGAGAACAATCCTCCCTGGCTCCTCCCAGCTTCTATTGCTTACAGCCACATCAATCCAATTTCTGCCTCTGACTTTCTCTGTGTGTCTCTCCATGTCCTCTACTCATAACAATATCATAGGATATGGAGATGATTTCATCTTGAGATCCTTGGCAAATTATATCTACAAAGATCCTATTGCCAAATAAGATGACATTGTGACCTCACATGCTCCTCCTTGACACAAGGTTTATTTATTCATGGATCTAAGGGAGCAGGTGCTGGACCCTCCACCTCTCCCAAAGCCTTAGGCCATATCCTCAGTTACAAATGAAGACAATAACACTCCTCTCCTCACAAGAGCTTTACAGGGTCACAGTGGGGATAATGTGGGATATTCCACATGGAGCACTTAGCCCAGCATGTGAAACATGGCTAAGGCTCAATAAATACTAGTTGCCATTAATCAAAGCCATCATTGAGGCTTTGGAAGGGTTCACATAGTATACAAAATAAGATTCAGTGGTCCCCAGGCTATGTGGGGAGTGCCATCCAACAGCTAGCTAGTTATTCCCAACTAGGTCACTCCTCTGACTCTGTTATGGGAAAAAAGCCCAACCTCAATGCAAATACTTTCAGGGGTTTGTTCTGTTGACTCCTACCTGATTTTTCTGGCTCTTGGCAGTATTTTTTTGCTCTCTGACTAGTGCCAGGTTCACATTTGGAGATAAAGCTCTAGTATCTGGACTACATCAGAGATGAGCATAAATGTACAAAGACTCTCAGAGTAAACAGATCTAGGACCTGGGCTTGAAAAGCTGGCTGCTGTCAGGAACCTCTCAAAGACAGTCTCTGAATTAAGTGGCTTGAGACTTGCCAGAAAAGCATGCTATAATCTCAGGAAATGGCTATTAGGATAGAAAGCTCCGGACCAGGACCAGGAAGACAGATGATCCCTAGGGTGGGGCCCAATGGTGGCAGCTCAATGTCCAGTTACAGCATCTTAAGCAAAAACACAGTGAGATGCTGGGAAGGGAGCTGAGGTGATGAGGCATCTACTGAATCATGGGATCAGGACTGTACCTACTCTAGTGGATAGTTGGTGGCACTACCCAGATCCTCCTTCACGATGGAAGTGCTCACTCCCCCAGCCCTTGAGAGTAGCAGCTCTCAAACAACCTGCTTAAGCTAAAGAGAGACACCTACCCAAGGTCACACACCCTCCCTGGACACAACCCATTGCCAATGTCTCATCTTAGCTCCAGAGCCCCTACAGGATCAGAGGAGGTTTCTGTTATAAATGCACAGCAGGCCAACTTCCCGATCAACCCAATCTTGCTCCTTTCCCTCCCCCACAGGTGTGATCCCAAGAAGAGCCAAATAAAACTGTTGCATGCAAATTACCCTTCCGAAATCCTAGAAAAGAAGGCTTTTCACAGTCATTTTATAGATGAGAAAATTGAACCTCCCAGATCAAGCAACTTCTCTGAAGACATACAGCAAAAGTACTGGTATTAAACCCAAGCACGTGCAGCCCCAAAGTCTTGGTTTGTTCACTTCAATCTCTGCCTTCAGTGAGTCACCAGTAATAAAATGGAGATTAAACATTTAAAGATGGGTAAATAGGAAGCTACATGTGCTGTTGTACAAGTAAGATTCCCTTTATGCTTTCCTGGCTTGCCCTGTTGTGGCTGTGGTGTTTTTTCTTGTTATCTCATTCAACATTGGTTGCTAAATGTTTGTTTTCTTTTATTAGCCCACTGTATGCTTAGGAACAGGCTCCAGTTTCCTAGTTGTGTTTGTCTAGCTCCTTCTAAGCTTGAGCCATCTGTTCCCCTTGAGGTGAATGAAATTCTCCCCAACCGCCCCCCCACCCCGAGATTTCCCTACTTTTTACTTCATAAGGGAAGTCAGACTAGGTGCTTCATTGTCACAATCCTCATCAGTATCCTCCTCCTTCTCATCATCATCAACATGAAAACACTAAGAAGCCTTAAGGAGCAATATGGTGGTCATTTCCATATACTTGAAATTATGTCACAATGATACCAGCAGCAGATTTGTCAGATTTATTTGGATTTAAAACTATGATCAAAGTGAAGCAGTGGAACACTGCAGTTAATCAAACAGAATTTTTTTTCAGTTTTATTGAGAAATAATTGACATACATCACTGTATACATTTGAGATGTAGAGCATGATTTTATATATTGTGAAATGATTACAACAGGCTCAGCTAACATCTACCTTCTCATACAGATACAGGAAAAAGAAAGAAAGAAGAAAAGAAGAAAGAAATAAAAATTTCTCCTGTGATGAGAATGCTTAGGGTTTACTTTCTTAACTTTCCTACATATCATAGTTATAGTCATTATGTCTTATCTCTTTTTCTACGAGTTGGTGTGGGTTGATTTTTTTCTTTTTTGCATTCTACATGTAAGTAAGATCATACAGTGTTTGTCATTCTCTGTTTTCACTTAGTATAATGTCCTCATGGGTCCATCCATGTTGTCCCAAACAGTATGATTTCCCCTTTTTTGTGGCTAAATAACATTTCAGTGTGTGTGTGTGTGTGTGTGTGTGTGTGTGTGTGTGTGTCCCAACTTCTTTATTTAGTTGCCAATCCATGAGCACGTAGGTTGTTTCCATATCATGATGATTGTAGATAATATTGCTTTGAACATGAAGGTTCAGGTATCTTTTCACATTAGTGCTATAGTTACTTTTAGATATATTCCCAGAAGTGGAATTGCTAGATCATATGGAAGTTCTGTTTTTAATTTTTGGAGGTTCTATATACTGTTTTCCATAGGGGCTGCACCAACTGACAATCCCACCAACAGTCCAGAAGAGTTCCCTTTACTCCACAACCATGCCAGCATTTGTTGTCTCTTGTCTTTTTGCTGATGGCCATTCTAGTTGGCATGAGGTGATTCGTTATGCTTTTAACTCATATTTCCCCGATGATTAGTGACATTGATAATCTTTTCATGTACATGTTCGTCTTTCATGTATCTTCTTTGGAGATTTGTCTATTCAGATCCTTTTCCCATTTTTAATTGGACTATTTAAAAATTTCATTTATTTAGTTAGTTCTTTAGTTGTATGAGCTCTGTATGTATTTTGGACATTAACACCTTATCAGATATATGGTTTGCAAATATTTTTCCCATTCTACACTTTGTTTTTTCACTTTGTTGATGGTTCTTTTTACTGTGCAGTTTTTTAGTTCCATGTAGTCCCACTTATTTATTTTTGATTTTGTTACTTGTGCTTTAGGTGTCATATTCAAAACATTACCAGGATTCATGTCAAGGAGCTCTATTCCTAAGAGTTCATTATTTCATACCTCACATTTAAGACTTTAATCCATTTTGAATTAATTTTTGTGAATGGTATAAAATAGAGTCCAGTTTCATTCTTTTACATGTGAATACCCAATTATCCCAGCACCATTAATTCAAAAGACAGTCTTTTCTTCATTGGCTATTCTTGGCTCCTTTGTCAAATGTTAGTTGAACATATTATGCTTGGATTTATTCCTGGGCTCTCAGTTCTGTTCCATTGGTGTATTTGTCTATTTTTATGCAAGTACCATTCTGTAAAAATGCCATTGGAATAGACAGGGATTGTTTTGAATCTATAGATGGTTTTTGGTAGCACTGACGTTTAATAATTTCAATCCATGAACGAGGTATACCTTTCCATTTATTTGTTTCTTCTTTGATTTCTTTCATCACTGTCATAGTTTTCAGTGAATAGAATTTTCACCTCCTTGGTTAAATTTATGAAATATTTTATTGTTTTTGATGCTTCTGTAAATGGGATTGATTTTTTAAATTTCTTTTTCAGAAATGTTATTGTTAGTTTATAGAAACACTACCATAGAGGTTAATTTTGTGTCCTGCAACTTTACTGGACTCATTTATAATATCTAAGAGCTTTTTGGTTGAGTCTTTAATTAGGTTTTTTGTGTTTTTTTGTTTTTTTTTTTTTTTTTTTGCAAATAGGATCATATCCTTTGCAAATAGAGACTATTTTACTTCTTCCTTTCTGATTCTGATACCTTTTATTTCTTTTCTTTTCTGATTGCTGTAGCTAAGACATCCAGTACTAAGTTGAATCGAAGTGGTGAGAGCAGGCACCTTGTCTTGTTCCAGACCTTAGTTTTTATCCTTTCACCACTGACAGTGATGTTAGCTGTGGGCCTGTCATATATGGCCTTTATTACATTGAGATATGCTCCTTCTATGTCTAACTCTTTAAGAGTCTTTTTTATCATAAGTGCATGTGGAATTTTGTCAAATGTTTTTTTCTGTGTCTATTGAGATGATGATATAATTTTTATCCTTAATTTTGTTAATGTGGTATATCATGTCGATTGATTCATTTCATTCTATTAATGCAACGTATCAGTTTGATTGATTTGCATATGTTACATCATCCTTGCATCCCAGGGATATATCACACTTTATCATGGTGAATGATCTTTTTAATGTGCTGCTGATTTCAGCTTGCTGATATTTTGTTAAGCATTTTTGCATCTATTTTATCAGGAACACTGGCCTGTAGTTTTCTATTCTACTAGTGTCTTTTTCTGGTTTTCCTATCAAGATAATTCTGGCCTCATAAAATGAGTCAAACAGGATTTCTGAATCAAAAAAAATTTGAGTTGATTTTCTGTTTCAGCACATACTATCTACATAATCTTGAGTAAGTTGCTAAACTCCTATGTGCAGTCTTTTCATTTGTAAAATAGAGTAAATAATACTAATACTAATTATTGTGTGTGTGAGATATATATATATACATATATATGTATATATATATATATATGTATATATATATATATATATAAAGGGCTTAGCACAGTGCTGTAAATATAGCAAATACACTGTCAGAGTTATCTATTGCTATGTGGAAGTTAAAGGTGAATAAATTTGGATTGTTCATAAATATCATACATGATATTTAGAGCAGTTGAACGAAGGAATAAGCTGAGTTCTGGCAGAAGATAGCTCTAAAAATGTCTTGGAGAAGTACTTTTCATTTTGAAGTTTTTTTTTCATTTTGGAGTTTAAAAATAAATTATTAATTTGGCCTCTGACATGGACAACAGGTTGGTCAAGTCCATGGACTGGCTGAGTAAACATAATAGCATGGTTTCAGGGTGTTTGTTCAGTATGAGATAAAAAGGGAAAACAATACATCAACTCCCATCTTCCCGTGGTCAAATTTTACCTAAAAGATGGTAACTCCCTGCACTTCAGGGTGCATATGTATGGACACATTGTGGCATTGAGAGAGAAGTCCCAGATGTAGATGTATACACAAAAATGTATAAAGAGCTCTGGAAGTGAATAACAAAACATCAAACAACCCTACAGAAAATTGGTGTGTTGCTTGAACAGGGACTTCACAAAAGGGGATATTTAAACATCCAGTAAACATATGAGAAAGGGTTCATAATCATTTGTCATCATGGAAATGGAAGTCAAAAGCACAAAAACATATGACTACACAACCACAAGAAACACCAAAAGTTAAAAGTCAGAGAAAAACTATCTTGGTGTGGAGATAGCAACTGAAATTCTTCCACACTGCTGGTGGAAATGTAATTTGGCAAAATCCCTTTGGAAAGTAATTTGAATCATATATTCTAAAGTCAAACATGAACCTACCCTATTAGCCAAGAATTCCATCTCTACGTATCTACCCAAGAGAAATGCAATGTAAATTCACAAAAATACCCACACAACAGAGTTCATAACTAAACTACTGTAATAATCCTAAACCACGGTTTCTTGGCCTCAGTACTTTTAACATGTTAGATTGGATAATTCTTTATTGTGAGAAGCTTCTTCTGTGCTTTCAAGGAGAGTTAGCAGCAACTCTGGACTGAACTCCAGTAACAACCCAGCCCATAAAAACTAAAAATGTTTCCAAACATCGCCAATATCCCCTGGGGGGCAAAATCATGCCTGGTTGAAAACCATTACCCTAAAATGTAAACACTCTAAATACCCATTAACAATAGTATGAATAAATCATTGGAAAATATTAATTCATTACAATATTACATATTGTATATGTTTATTAATCTATATCACAAAGAATGTTGGATGAAAGAAACTGGGACAGTTGGCCTCATACCATAACATTCTCTCTATATAGAGTTCAAACACAAAACAAACCTATGATTATAGAAATCAGAATAGTGGTGGACTTTGGAGGAAATAATAACCTGAAAGGCACAAGACAGTCTTTCAGGATGCTGGTGATATTCTTGATCTCACTGGTATATTCAATAAGCCAAATCAAAAGTTTTAGAGCTATAGATTTATGAGTTGTGTATGCATGTATATTATGTATTTCTGTATGTATATTATATTTCAACATAGAAATGTATCCTCAAAACAGATTTTCTATTGGGTTTTTTATCAGGAGATTTTTCTTTAAAAGAATATATAGTCTGATACATCGCCCCAATGGAAAACATACAAACACCTTTTTTATTGAAATATAAATTGCCTTTTCCACTCTCCAAAATAGCACCTTCCCTCCTTCATTGAATATGGCCTCAATCTTAGGTCCCTCTGCTCTGCTCCTGATCACCAAACAACCTAAAGGAACCAATACGCGGATTTGAAGCACCATGGCATTCTATTAAACTGACCCCACTTTATAGTTTTCTCTTCTGAAGAGTACTGCACAATATGTATTTCTCAAGTTGCAACGTGTTTTTTGAGAATTTTCTACACTTTCCGATAAGTAATACCTTTCCAGTTTGGCAGTCAGTACACTAAAATAACTGATACATTCTACCTCAGTTAAGTTTGGCAATGGATGAATTGCATTTGATTTTCTGGGACTTCATATAAATCTGTTCACTTAGGACAGAATCTTCATATTTTGATCCACCTATATGTAGTTAGTTACAAACACTGAGTGACCACTCAGCTTAGTTATAGTTAGTTACAAATGCTTTTCAGACCACTGAAAGTCTTGTCTTCTCAAAAATTTCTCCACATAGGATCATTCTTGACAGTTATGCTATTTTAAGCTATTCTTTCCAGTTCTGAAAGCCCTCTTTAAAATGAAAACATTTTCTTTACAGAAGCAATATATTTATTTGTCAGAGTTCATTAAATTAGATAAAATGAGTTAACTTATCAGTTAAGTGATGAATGCAGTTCAAAGGATGTAAATTACAGATTGCTTATTAGAAGGTAGGTGGAGAGAGGAGGACGTGTAACTGAATGGGAAAGGTCACGTGGTAATTTCAAAATTGGTCCACAAATTCATTGACATTTTTCTCATCAAGAAGTAGGGTTTAACTTTCTTACACCATACACAAAAATAAACTCAAAATGGATGAAAGACCTAAATGTGAGATGGGAAAACATCAAAACCTACAGGAGAAAACAGGCAACAACCTCTTTGATCTTGGCCACAGCAATTTCTTGCTTGACATGTCTCCAAAGGCAAGAGAAATAAAAGCAAAAATGAGCCCAGCATAAAGCTCTTATTTATATCGATGGGACCGCATCAAAATAAAAAGCTTCTGCACCGCAAAGAAAACAATCAACAAAACTAAAAGGCAACTAATGGAATGGGAAAACATATTTGTACATGACACATCAGATAAAGGTTTAGTATCCAAAATCTATAAAGAATTTACCAAACTCAACACCTGAAAAACAAATAATCCAGTGAAGAAATGGGCAGAAGCCATGAGTAGACACGTTTCCAAAGAAGACATCCAGATGGCCAACAGACACATGAAAAGATGCTCAACATCATTCATCATCAGGGAAATACAAATCAAAACCACATTGTGATGCCACCTCACACCAGCCAGAGTGGCTAAAATTAGCAAATCAGGAAATAGCAGATGGATGTGGAGAAACAGGAACACTCTTGCACTGTTGGTGGGAATGCAAACTGGTGCAGCCACTCTGGAAAATAGTGTGGAGTCTCCTCAAAAAATTAAAAATAGAACTACCCTGTGACCAGCAATGGCACTACCAGGAATTTACCCAAGGATACAGGAATGCTGATTCATAGGGGCACGTGTACACAAATGCTTATAGCAGTGCTTTCAACGATAGCCAAATTATAGAAAGAGCCTAAATGCCCATCAGCTGATGAATGGATAAAGAAGATGTGGTTTATATATACAATGGAATACTACTTGGCAATGAGAAAGAATGGAATCTGACCATTTGCAGCAACATGGATGGAACTGGAGGGTAATTATGCTAAGTGAAAAAGCATAATGGCATAATTTCTCTTTTCAGAGAAAGACATGTTTGGAACTTGAGAAACTTAACAGAAGACCATGGGGGAAGGGAAGGGGAAAAAATAGTTACAGAGAGGGAGGGAGGCAAACCATAAGAGACTCTTAAATACAGAAAACAAACAGGATTGATGGGGGGGCAGGGTAGAGAAGAAAGTGGGTGATGGGCATTGAGGAGGGCACATGTTGGGATGAGCACTGGGTGTTGTAGGTAAGCAATTGAATCATGGGAATCTACCCCCAAAACCAAGAGCACACTGTATACACTGTATGCTAGCCAACTTGACAATGAATTATAAAAAAAAAAAAAAAAAAAAAGAGGCAGGGTCTATCTCTCCTCACCTTGAATGAAAGCTGGCCTTAGTAACTAAATTGTACCAATAAAACACCACAGCAGTGTCTTCCCAGGCTTTGTGGCTGGGTCAGAAAAGGCTATGTGCTTTCTACCTGGTTCTCTCGGGCCACTTGTTCAGGGGGAGTCAGCCACCATGGATGAAGTCTGACTACCCTAGAGCCCCAGGCAGAGGAGACACTTTTCATGGACTTCCATCTATCCAACAGTCAGCTTCAGCTGCCACCCAGAGAAAGCCATCTTGGATGCCAGCCCAGCCAGACCCTCAGATGACTGATACCGACATCTTCTAAAACTATAGGAGAGACCCCAAGCAAGCACAGTCTAGCCCAACCCTCCCAGAATTTTTGACCCACAACATCATCCAGGAAACAGTTTTTTCAAGTGGTTATTTCAAGTTCTTGCTTTGGGGATTAATTTGTTATGCAGCAATTTTAATCAGAACAGAAACAGTCATGAGTTCCTTCTAAAGACAGCAGCTCCATTCAGTTGAGCTCAACAAGCACGTATTCAATTTCTATTATGTTTCATGCAGGGTACCAGCACATGGAGAGTCCAAGGTCATACAGTTATAGTCTCTGCAAGGTAGTGGAGTCAGCCACATTGTGAACAACTACAACAAAGTAAAATTATAGGCATAATAAGAGCTTTATGTATAAAGAACAGAGGTGTGCAAACGAAGAAGTGGTTAGCCACTTCCTAGATATCAAGGTACACTGGCTTTGGAGTTGTTTAGCCAGGTTCAAATTCCAGTATTCATACTACTTAATCCTGCAATCTTGGACACAAGGGTTCCCTTGCTGTAATATTCATTCTTCCCCAGAAAAGAAATAATTTAATTGGTAAGTTTGGGACATAAAGCAAGCACGTGTGCTACCCTTTTCCTCTTTCTTTTTTCTTTGACTCTGGCTGTTTACAGACCCCAGGAATTTGCTCTTCTCCCTGCCATGTGGTGCTAGCGGTCTGCCCTTTCAGATTCAGGGTGGGGACTATTTGAAAACACGTGCCATAGATATATATCATGTTCTAAGCAATAGCTTTACTCATAACAGACTTGCTATGTGTTTCCAATACACCCTGTCTTAGTCTATTTGGGCTTCTATAACAGAATAACACACACTGGGTGGCTTATAAACTACAGAAAGTTATTTCTCATGGTTCTGGAAGCTGAGAAGTCCAACATCAAGGTGTCAGCATTATTCAGTGCCTGGTGAGAGCCACTTCCTGGTTCATAGATGGCCATTTTTTACTGTGTCCTCATGTGGTAGGAGGGGCAAGGGAGCCCTCTGGGGCCTCCTTTTTTTTTTTTTTTATAAGGGCACTAATCCCATTCATAAGAGTTTTAGTCTCAAGACCTAATCACCTCCCAAAGGCCCCACATCCTAATACCATCACACTGGGGATTAAGTTTCAGTATGCTAATTCTGGGGAGACATATTGTCTTATTGAGGATGGCTTTTTTTTTTTTTTAATCGGCTCAGTATTTGGGCAGGGGGAAAAAACATCCATTCAGCCAGAAATTTGAGAACCCAACCAAAATGATGTGGTAAGTCTTTAGTCGAGACGAGGGCATGGGCATTTAGGTGTGGACTTCGGTAAGCACAACTTTGACCCTGGCCACATAAAGAGGCTGTTCTGAGATGAGTAGGTGCTTCTTACAACTGCATATTTATTTAGCATTTAGCTGTGGTTACCAAGGTGTGTAGCTTTAGGCGTGAGGCACAGCCATATGGGATTTCTCATCTTGGTGGTTCACAGCAACTTTGCCCACAGTGAGCTGCTGTTTCTATAGAGACCAAGCTGTGTGCACTAGAGCTTTGGAAAACAGTGTAAAAGCCTCAGCAAAGAGACAGTGTGAGGAGAAGGTGCCAGCCTCCACAGCTTGACCTGAAACTAGAAGGTGTAATTTTTCTAAGCAGTTGTAGCTGAGGTAAGGATTCAACTTTAGGACAAAGAGAGTCCTTTATCTATAGGCCTTTTACGCATTATTGGGCAGAAAAATCATTGTTGCTTTCAAATGTCAAGGCACCTACATTCCTCCCTAAAGACACTAGAGGGGATTTACCTTTAAATTATTCATGCTCAGCCTAAGTGGAAATGCTAGATTCTCTGCCCAAATTCCACCCTGCCTTCCGGGGTAAGGAACAGTGAGTAGATAGCCTTGAATGTATGTATTTCATCCAAAGGCTGAACGTGTTTTAAAAAGACTTCAAGGGAACTGAACCTGAACGAGCTTTCAAAGTGGGGAGACAACATCAGCACATTCAGGTGTTGCCTGGGCTAAAAGATGCCTGCAAGTTTTAGAGAAACAAGAGACAATAAAAGCAGCAAGTTCAAAGTGTTATAAACACAGCTGAGCAGTTCTGAACAGAAGACAATTAGCAGAGCTCTGTCCCACGCCTGCAGAAAAAGGTGGAATATTGAGGCAACACTGGAAAATTTAGTCCTCATTAGGCTCCAAAGCTTCAAAACATCCACAGAAGTTGCTGAAAGACTGTACAAGTGAGACAAGCTGGGATCAGGAAAGACTGCCCCACAGGCAATGGGTTTCAGGGGATAAAACAATTCCTTAGGCAGCCCTGGGACATGCAGGGGAAAACACCCCAGAAACAGTGGCAGCCACAGGGCAGAACCCACTCATGTTAAGGCTCTGTCCAGAATAGTGTTTTAGCTGAGCACAGTGACCCTGTAACTAAAACTGGATTCCGTTATTGAGGAATAGGGGCGACTAAATGTTGGACAAGCAGCTAGCAATCTGTCAGGGAGCCCTTTGCAGAAGTCACCGAAGGAGACTTCAGGAGAGCTTTTGCTTTCCAGATGAAACAGAAAAGTCGCAGTCTGCATAGCCCTTTGCCCTTCTCTCTTCTAGCCTTAAATATGTGCCGAGACCAAGAAGCAGAATGCCCATCTTCCAGCATGCAGTGATGAGTGTGGGATGCAAGGCAAAGGCAAGTGGATCACAGGTTTTGTGGCCTCGTCATTGTCAAGTCACTGAACCAACATTAACAGCTGTGTCCATGATTATAACATGTGACTAACTCCTAATTGTTTAGTCCCTGGAGTCACATTTTCTGCTGCCTCAGATGAAAATATTCATAACTGATAAAAATCCTAAATATTTGTCTTTTGGTTTGGGGTTTAGCTTCCTTTCTCCATGATCGTGTGTGTGCATGTGTGTGCATGTATATGCATATGTCTGTGTATATGTGTGTGTATGTATGCATGTGTGTGTGTGCGTCAGGAGAATGTTGTTGAAAGACTTACAACTCTGTCTTAGGCCTTCCTCATGGAAATGACAGGCAGCTTATGAAACCCCTTCAGTATAAAGTTTTCCCAAGGATCAAAAGGATCACTAGAATTCATTTACTCCATTTTTATGTCTATATTGCCTACATCTTCTAAAGGAAATAACCTCCTCATTTTTCCATCATCTCAAAACCCATATATATGACTAGAGGGTTTTTCTTAGTATTTAATTTGCATCTTGCTGAATTATATTTCTCCTTTGTCCTTAGTGATCAAAGAGAACAGACATCCCATCTCCCTTGAGTGAAAACTGACCATAATAAATACCTCTCCAGCCTTCTCTGGCAAAATTAATGCGATTCCTTGAAACCCAGGGCCTAGAAGACAAATACTTCACCTTTGTCACCCTCTGACACTCCTGTGGACCACTTTCATGGCCTCCATATCTTACTTCTATAACTTGTCTGATGACAGAAAGAAACATGAAAAGAAAGCCTGACGAGTGTCCAGGACTGGGAGAGAACCATCTCCAACTACCTTCATATTTTAGTCCTTATTTTCTAGCCTTGAAGATATTTCTCACTCTTTATTGTTTCTGACAAGGTCGGAAGCATCTTATTTGTTTAGGGAGTGCTGAGTATATGTTGAAGTTATCTGAAAAAAAAAATAATTTCAGAAAATAGCCAGGCCCTGGCCCCAGCCTCAGAAATCCTGATTTAATTTGTCAGGACAGAATAGGGTCTCAGCATTGGCATTTCGTTAGAGCTCCCGGGTGAACCCACTGCACAGACAGGCTTGCAAACCAGTGAGCCGTTTGCTCTAGCTGTTTTGTTTTGTTTTGTTTTGTTTTTTCGTTTTTTTTTTATGGTTGATCAATTTTTTTTTTATATATGAAATTTATTGTCAAATTGGTTTCCATACAACACCCAGTGCTCATCCCAAAAGGCTCTAGCTGTTTTTTTATTCTGCCTCCAGTTTGTTCTCCCACCAGGAATCCCTGTCACACCTAAGTGCTTACTGTCCATGGCCGTACCTTGCTGTATACAAACACTCAAGTCTTTCCACCTGAAAGGAAATAAAAAACAGTAAACAGACAAACAAAAAGTTAGTCTTCTGCCCCGAGAAGTCCTATGGCATTCACCCTTTTTTCCGTAATAGCCAAGTTTTTGGAAAAAACAACCTACTCACTGTTTCTTCGTCTCCCACTCATTCTTCAACCCTCAGAATTTTTAAGCTGACCTCCTTCCTTATGCACCAATTACAGTCAAGGTGCTAAATCTAAAAACTACTTCTTGTTCTTATTCTACTTCAGTTCTCTGCAACAGTTCACATTCCTGTCCACACTTTCCTTCTTGAAACACTTCCTTCCCTTGTCTTTAGAAAATCACACTCCTCTTACCCGTCACCCTTATCCATTGGTTCTCTCTGCCCAACTAGTACTTTCAAAGCATGGTCTACTCCAGGCACCATCCTTGTCTCTCTCACAAGTTTTTTTTTATTGTTATTTTTAAAACTGTCTCATTTGTTTTTGAGAGAGAGAGAAAGCATGAGAGTCAAAGAGAGAGAGAGACAGAGGCTCCAAAGCGGGCTCTGTGCTGACAGCCGAGAGCCTGACAGGGCTCAAACCACGAGATCATGACCTAAGCTGAATTCACACTCTTAACCAACTGAGCCACCCCAGTGCCCCTCCCTCAACGATTTCTAAACACTCTCCCTGAATAATCCCAACCTCTCCCTGTCTTCAATCTAAGTTGAAGTGCTGTCAATAGATCTATAGCTCTTCATTCCAGTTTCCTGGGTTTCAGCCCCATGCATCCAGTTGCTTTCTGTCATGTCTGCTGTCACACTTGACATCCCCAAATGGAATTAATTACTTCCCCTTCTCACACGATCCATCCACCTTCTGCTCCTGTTTTCCCTTGTCTTCGTTAATGGTACCACTAATCATCCAGTCACCAAAAGCCAAAGCCCAAGAATCAGCTCAGCCTTCACTCGTGGGCTTCTCTCATATTTTCACAAAATTTCATTAATTCTACTTCTTTAATATCTCTTAAAACTCCCCTCCATTTCTCATGCCTTAGTCCAAACCCTCAACTAAAAAACAATGTGTATAATGGTCTCCAAATGGCCTGCATCCTCATGTTTCAGCTTTCTGTAATCTTTTCCACATAAACACTAGAATTTGATGACATTACTCCCCTAATTAACACACTTCAAACTTCCTAATTTCTTACAATCTGCTGTTCATTCATTGAGGCCTTTTGTGATCAGGTTTCTTTCTATCCATTTTCACCCTCACCAGGCACACTGAACTTCTTGGCATTCTCTAGACGATATCCCCAAATCCTAGCATATATGATTATTCCATTGCTAGGAATGTCACCGACAGCTGCCCATCTGATAAACTCCTCCTCATCTATTAAGGATGGTAAAGTCTGTGCAGGCTTTCTTATCTCCATTGCAACTCCACACCCCAGCATACCTTCCAGAACATGGTAGTTTCTCAGTGAGTATTTGCCATATGTAACTTTCCCTGCTCACCCCCACTGCAGGCAGAGTTAAATCTAATAACTTATGAGGGTCTCTTAGCCCCATGCACATATGGCTATAATAGTGTTCATCCTATTAGACTGTAATGATTTACTTATTTGTCTGAATCCCCTAATGAACGATCAGCTCTTTGAAGGAAGGGAATGTATTGTGCTTGCTTTAGCATTCCTATCACTGCACAGTGTCTAAAATATAGTCAGCATCGCTGATTTTTCATTAATAAAAAAAATTAATTTTGTTGGTGGGGGAGAGGAGAAGAGGGGAGGAGATGGGAAAAATTTTATTAATTTATTCATAGAAGGAGTAAGACAGATAAATTGAATTGAGAACGTTCAAAACATGAATGTGCAGCTTTCAAAAAGTAAAGAGACACTCACACATTAAACTATATTTGTATTATTTCATATATATTTGCCTTTTCCAAGCTGTGCATGGAACCAATGTAAAGGAGACCAGATGAGAAATGAGAGAAGACTGCATCCAGAAATGGTTCTATTTATGTGCTTGGATCTAGCTGCACAGACAAATCTTCCCCTTGGTTTTTTAGTTATATGAGTCAATAAATTTCTTTTATTGAAGCCAGATTGAGTGAGATTATTTTGTCAGTGGTCCTCAAGTGTCCTACTGATAGGCAAGTTAAAGGCATCCTCTGGGGGTTAGCTCTAAAGAGGTACAGTGTGTTCCAGTTTACTATCTTTTAAACTCAACATAAATCACCTGAGCCATTTAGAGACTGATCAATCAGTTGAAATAAGATATATGATGCTTTCATTTTATTTTCCTAAAAGTAATACAGGCCAAAATTGAATGCATAATGATTTAGTTAAATGATGGTACATGATTTCACTTTAATAACTGTGATGGAATTTTGAGAATTAAACATTTTTAATAATTGGCAAGACCAAGGCCATTGCAAAATAGTAGCTAGCTAATTATCTAGACCAGAAGTGCAAAATGCATATGTCTATAAAGGCCAGGGAGATAAAATAAAAGAATAAAGTTCACCTGGTATCAAATACTAAGAAGTAGGTGGAGACTGTGGCCAACTGGAAATAAGATAAACAATTTGTGTAATCTGGAAACAAAGGCCAGCATTGCCCAATATTTCCTTTTTTTTTTTTTTTTTTTTTCCCAAAATAAGACAAACCTACATTTAGGTGAAGATCGCCTGATTTTTAAACGTTGATGATGAGAAATTTAAAAAAGACCACTGTTGAGAACCAGACCACAGTGTTCCCAGATCATGTTCCTCAAGAGAAGATGTGTAAATAAGGTCGCTCCATGATCACGTCCACAACAAGACACAGATAAGGCCACTGCATGACACAAGAATGACTAGCCATCCTCCTCTGCTGATGAACATCACCTGTTTCTGAGTAGATGCTCTTTTTCAGCAGCTATACCTCTAGACTCACTTTAGTGTTCCTGCCTCCTAGGTAGGAACTAGGAGGGTCTGAGTTGACCTAGCTTCTTGATAGCCCCAAATCCAAATCTAGTCTCCACTTCTGAGTTCCCCCTTAGAATCATCTATCCTCTGAAATACCCTCTTAACAACCCCTTCCCCAGATACCCCTGAGGTTTCCCCAGAGTGAAATCACGCTTGCTGTAACAATATAAAAAAACCTAATGTCCTTAACTACAGACATGTTCCTTATAGTCTCAGGCCCATTGGCTTAAAAACAAGTACTTAGAAAATCTTTTAAAACACTGGGCTGAACATAACTGGCCTAGGAGCCAAGTTTGGCCCACAAAACACTATAGTCTTATCATCCCCACTGAAGCTGGTAACAAGAAAGGCAAAAGGGGATATAGCAAAGGTGGGCAGATTCCTCCCCCCTTCTTCTGTTTTATATCATATGTTGTTTACTTATCAGTAGATTAAAGGGGACTGGCAAATTACAACATCTGGTGCATGCTGCTTAACTATAGTGATCATTTTTATGCATGTTAGGAGGGGGAACTTTACTTGATTTGAGCAAATTTATTATCAGAGCTTTCCACCTTAGACATTCCAAATTCAGGTCCTCTTGGAGCTTGGAAGTCTGCTGTGTCTTAGAGGGCTTTTTCCTTTGTAATTTATTAAAATGCAAGAACAGAAATCAGGAAAAATGAGAGACCAGTAAAATGATTTCAATGTTTATAGAGGTAACCAAGATGTAATGGTTTTTCCTGACTAGAAGTCAGTTATATCTTCATTAGAGAAAGAAGATTCTAGTCCTAAAATCATATCTCATATAATTAGCAGATTAAAAAATGTATATATGTGTATATTCACATATATATACACATATATATACACATATATAAAATGTATATATGTGTATATATACATAAAGATATATACACATATATATACACATATATATACATATATACATATACACATGAAAGGCAAAGTCTGTGCTTCATGCCACTCTCCTTACCTATCTCAGTGTGGTAAAAATACATTTATTTTTAAAATTCTGCATGTATTCAGAATACAGGACTCTCAGTCAATTTTGAATGGTAAAAAAAATACCTCTCCTGTCTCTGGGTACAGACTGGCTAACTGTAGTCTCAGTATCTTGGGGAAAAATCTATAACCACATAACATGGTTCTGAATTTTTCTTACTACTTATTCATGCACATGGTCTGTGTGGCAGGTGACAATCTGACCAAACGTTTTGCCACCACATAATGAGGGTGACCATATTTGTAGCCTGAACTATCAGAGTCCCCATTGCCCAAAGCCCCACTCAGCCAACTCCACATTTTAGAATCTCACTGGCAACATCCCCTTCCAGGTAAAAAATTCTGTCAGGTAGGATAGATTCTGCTGTGGCTACTGAATAAATCAGCAGGAGCACAGTCACCTACTACCCAGTTCACAGAAATGAGCTTTGGAGACAGATTTGCCAATAATATTAACGAGTATTTCTTACACTCTGGCCATGCCAATTTCTTTGAAGAGCAGCTTAGGTACATGATTTACTTTAGTTCTCACAACAGTCCTCTGCAATGGGTGGTATGTTAGTACAGTAAAACCTTGGGTTGCGAGTAACTTATTCTGCAAGTATTCCACAAGACAATCAAATATTTCTAATAAATTTTAACTTGCTAACGAGCGATGTCTTGCAATACAAAAGTAGCACCTGAGGCCAAACATCACATGAACACAACTGAGCCAATGGTTCTTGAAATTCGCTTTGATATAAAAGTGCTTTGGATTACAAGCCTGTTTCCAGAACGAATTAGGCTCACAAGCCAAGGTTTTACTGTATCCTCACTTTATAGATGCGTAAATTGAGGCTCAGAGCTTAGGGGGGGGCTTTCAGTTTCACCCATTTGCTAAGTAGTGGAACAGTTATTTGAATCGAGATCTGAGTGTTACAAAAGCTAGTGCCCTTTATTATTGAATCATTTTAATCATTTAATCTGTGTTTAGGGTAAAGCTGCACCTTTGACAATGAAAGAAACACATTGCAAGTCAGCGTGCCCCATCACTGTATGACACAGCGGTTCCATTGCGGAAACTAGGTGAGTCCTTCACATGCACAGAACAGAGCCGGCACTCCAGCACTGAGCTGCATGGCATGCGAACACCACCACCAAATGCACAGTAGTTTTTATCTGAATAGACTGTTCAGGATGTAAACATCAGAAAATAATGAGTCAGGCTCTTCCAGGCATATGCTTCATTTTTAAGCCAAGCGTGTATAATCACTGCTACTAAATTGCCACAGTAAGAGCATGGCTTGAGGGCATAGTACTTGGGCACATGAGCAAGATGACCACCAGCGGCAATTAACAGGAATAGGCCAAGTGTCTTCACACTCTTCTTACCCCTGGGGGCTGCCAGCTATGCCCTTGTGGGGCCTGAAAGTCTAGGTGCTCTCAAACTGCGACACCTGCTCCCTTTGGAAATAGGCTGCACTTTCTTGGCTTGAATTGCCTCAGTCTCTCTCCTACAGCTCCTTTTGATCAAAAGGTGGTGGAGGGCACATCAGAATACATTAAATTGCTGGACTGTGGACATTTCATGGCCTCCCACAACCTGAGCATGCTGGCAGTGGGATTAATGTGCACAAGGAAGGACATTTGACCCTGAGCCATGCCGGTCACTGGTGGCCTGGAGACCATGGTCCTAAAGAGCTGGACATGACGGGGCAGTGGCCCCAGAAGCCTGGGCCCAACCACAGCTCTTTCAGAAAAGAGTGAGGCAGAACTAGTAACGGAGAGATTTTCATGAAAAATGTAATTATCTTAGAGTATTTATGGATAGAGAGGATAAATGGCCAGATAGATATATGAATAGATAGATACGATAAAAATAACAGATATGATACATAGATAAAATAGAGATAGTATTATACATTAGACAGTAATATTCATCACAAGTATTTTTATATACATACTTGCATGCACAAACATGAACACAATCACAGGAAATAGAAAAAGCATTTAAAAATACAATACCATCTAAAAGCTGTCCCTTTGATAAGAGGGAAATGTAAAAGTACAATTCCTTTTTCTTCTCCTTGGTATGCCCTTGAGGAAATGACAATGAATTCCTCCCCCACCGCTGCCCTGAGGTATAATGAACTGCCTTCAGTTTCTGCGAAACAGATTTTTATCTTTGTGGGATCCTTTGTTCCAATAATGTTATCTTTTCATTCACAGAGCTAATAGGAGTTATTACTGCAGCCCAATACAAAGATACCTCTCTCTAACACTTGTATCCCTAAAGAGTAGCATTGTGAATATTTAATCAATTGAACCATATTTTTTTAATGTAGAAGAGGATTTTTGCCTCTTCAAGCAATCAATTACAAATCTTTTGGTAAAATGTATAACTGACTTAGTTTAAATCTACATCGATATATACTGGGTTAATTAGAAATCTTTCTACCACAAGAGATACTCCTGCAAGTCTGAAGCCCAAGAGTGATTTTACAGGATCATAATGAGCAGATGAAGTCACCAAAGGTGTAAGGTGACTCTGGGCTATAATGTGGCTAGCAAGAATTTCTAATCTCTTGTCTATTTCCTAATACCAGGGCAGGTAGAGGAGTCATTCAATGCCTCAGTCAGAATCAATGGCTGTGCAGAATTCAAGTAGTAGAGAATGCTTTTAACAGTAGTCCTGTAATAAAATTCCCACTGGACTGACAGTCACTCTCTAGATTTTGAACTCCTTGAACTCAGAGGATAGGCCTGCCCACGTTCATACTTCATTACCCAGCCTGGTGCTTTGAATTGAAACGGTGCTTGGTATATGTATTTTTAACTTATTATAATACATATAAATATGATTCATGCTTTAGACAAGTGGGAGAGGAATGTGAGCGCAACACATGTGGCTCTCTGAGACTAGAAGCATCTCTCTTCCACGTCCCAAATTCGAAGTTGGGGTGACAGAACTGGTATAAACAAAACAGGATAAAATTTTCACAGCTATCTGAAATAATTTGAATATTTGGAATTTGAATATCTTGTCTTGAATTCAAGTGAAACTAGACAGGCAAAAAGGGAAGGAATACAGTGCATAGAAGAGAATCAATCAATGGGCAGTAAGAGAATTTCATGTAACTACTGGCATATGCTCAAAAAATATTTTTAAAAATCTGAGGAGATCCAACATCTGTGGAGAAGTGGCAGGACCCTCATCCTTCAAACACAGCAGTGCTGAGGCCAAAGGACTTTGAATTCCAAGAGTCCGGGCTGCAGAGTGACAGAGATGTCTCCAGGAGCCCACGGGGACACCCTGGCGGGCCATAGGTGCATGATTGCGAAATTAGATAAAGCCAACAGCATAGACACAGAAGGGAGGTATCCCCTTCTGCAGAGAGACAAAGGAAAGAGAAAGAGAGGCTGTGAAAGTGTAGGACTATAACTGGACAAGAGAAAAACCATGGATGGGGATGGAGAAGGATCTCTAACTGTGGAGCTTTCTCCAGACTGGGCCCGGCTGCCCAGTTTGTGCACCTGGGGAGGAGGGGAGCCAACCCTGGGCTTGGTAACTAGGTCAGAGACACAGTCTGCGGAGGGAGAGAGCAATCCCCTCCTTGGAGTGCTGTGGGAAGAAGGTATACAGCCGTTCAAAGGACAAAGGTTCCTGCCTGTCCTGGCCAGCAAGAGGCCATTTATCGGCAGGGCAGAAGGCATTTCCCTGGAACCAGAGTACATGGAGTGGGACCCTTCAAGACATCGTAGTTTAAATCCCAGCTGAGTGCCAGGGAGGTGCGGGAGTCTGCAAAGCAAGACAAACCTCCTCGTTCGTGCCCAGGGCACTGTGAGAACAGCCTGAACACAGTGGTTTGGGACACTGGGTCTGGGGAAGAGAGACTGGGGTGTCGCCATTTTTCTCCCCATCACCAACAAGGTGGGGCTTCAGGGAATGAACAGCGAGCCCACAGTGGAGGCAGGGCCTGCCCACACAAAACCATACCCCACTGCACCTGGTAACTGCTCCAGTATCCACTGGAGATTGACACTAACCAACCAGACAGCCCCTCAGGACAAGCACTGCCATGGGTTCCAAGGCACCCAGTGGGTTTGCATTTTCTGATTTAATTCTTGGACAATTCTTATTATATATATATATATATATATATATATATATATATATATATATATATATCCTCTAATCCAGTTATTCTGGTTGTTGGTGTGTTTAAGCAGACATATTTAATCTATTCTCTTTATACCTGTTCTATATCTCCTCCTTTATTTTCCTCTCTCTATTCTCTGGATGAAGCCACATAGTTTCTCGGCCTGGTCAGTTTTCTTTTCTTTTCTTTTTCCATGCTCCTGTCATTTATTTGTTTGTATGGGATAATTGTCGTTGTTGTTGTTTGGGTGTTTGTTTGTTTGTTTGTTTGTTTTCTCCAGGGGTACTTCAACGAACAAATCAAAGCCTCCCCCACCCCCCAGTGGAGGTTCCAAAATATCACTATGAGTAGGGAGATAAAGCAACAAGAGTAACAAAAACACAGAGCAAGTAACACACTCCAAAAAACACCTCCTGAAGGGCCAGACCCTGGACAGTGTATGACACCTCTTTAATATAGTGCTTGCAGGTACAGGACACATAACAAGCCTTTAAAACACATGATGAATTAAAAAATGCTGTAGATGAGGTGCAAAATAAACTAGATACAGTGACGGCAAGGATTGAAGAGGCAGAGGGGAGAATAAGTGAAATAGAAGATAAAATTATGGAAAAAGATGAAGTTGAGAAAAAGATAAAAAAATTCTAGATCAGGAGGGGAGAATTGGAGAACTAAGTAATTCAATGAGACATAATAATATCCGTATCATAGGAGTTCCAGAAGAAGAAGAGAGAGAAAAAGGGGCAGAAGTTGTACTCGAACAAATCATAGCTGAGAACTTTCCCAATCTGGGGAAGGAAACAGACATTGAAATCCAGGAGGCACAGAGAACTCCTTTCAGATGTAACAAGAATCAATCTTCTGCATGGTGTATTGTAGTGAAACTAGCAAAATACAAGATAAAGAGAGTTCTGAAAGCAGCTAGAGAAAAACAGTCCTTCACCTACAAGGGTAGACACATAACGGTAGTAGCAGACCTATCCACTGAAACTTGGCAGGCCAGAAGGGAGTGGCAGGAAATAATCAATGTGCTGAATAGGAAAAATATGCAGCCAAGAATCCTTTATCCAGCAAGGCTGTCATTCAGAATAGAAGGAGAGATAAAGGTTTTCCCAGACAAACAAAAGCTGAAGGAGTTTATCACCACTAAAACAGCCCAACAAGAAATCCTAAGGGGGACTCTGTGAGTGGAATCTTGCAAAGGCCACAAAGGGCCAGAGACATCACTACAAACATGAATACTACAGATAACACAATGACACTAAATCCTTATCTTTCGATAATAATGCTGAATGTAAATGGACTAAATGTTCCAATCAAAAGACATAAGGTACCAGAATGTATTAAAAAAAAAAGAAAAAAACAGGACCCATCTATTTACTGTGTACAAGAGACCCATTTTAGACCTGAGGACACCTTAAGATTGAAAATGAGGGCATGGAGAACCATTTCTCATGCTACTGGAAGTCAAAAGAAGGGTGGAGTCACCATACTTATACCAGACAAACTAGATTTTAAACCAAAGGCTGTAACAAGAGATGAAGAAGGGCATTGTATCATAATTATGGGGTCTATCCATCAAGAAGAGCTATGGATTATAAATGTCTATGCACCCAATTCGATAGCACCCAAATAGGTAAAACAATTAATCACAAACATAAGCAATCTTATTGATAAAAATGTGATAATTGCAGGGGATTTTAATACTCCACTTACAACAACAGACAGATCATCTAGGCAGAAAATCAATAAAGAAACAATGGCCTTAAATGATACACTGGACCAGATGGACTTGACAGATATATTCAGAACTTTTTATCCAAAAACAGCAGAATACACATTCTTTTTGAATGCACATGGAACATTCTCCAAGATAGATCACATATATGGAAACAAATGAAAATGAACACATGGCAGTCCAAACCCTTTGGGATTCAGCAAAGAGAGTCCTAAGAGGATAATACATTATAGTCCAGGCCTATCTCAAGAAACAAGAAAAATCCCATATACAAAATCTAACAGAACACCTAAAGGAACTAGAAGCAGAACAGCAAAGAAATCCCAAGGCCAGCAGAAGAGAAATAATAAAGATTAGAGAAGAAATAAACAGTATAGAATCCAAAAAAAAAAAAAAAAAAAAAAAGAACTGTGTAACAGATCAGTGAAACTAAGAGCTGTTTTTTTGAAAAAAATAAACCAAATTGAAAAATCCTTAGGAAGACATCTCAAAAAGAAAAGGGAGAGGACCCAAACAGATAAAGTCACAAATGAAATAGGACTTATCACAACCAATCTCTCAGAAATACAAGCAATTATCAGAGAATACTATAAACAAATATATGCCAACAAAATGGACAACCTGGAAGAAATGGACAAATTCCTAGACACCCACACACTACCAAAACTCAAATGGGAAGAAATAGGAAATTTGAACAAACCCATAATTAGTGAAGAAATTGAATCAGTTATCAAAAATCTTCCAACAAATAAGAGTCCTGGACCAGATGGCTTCCCTGGGGAATTCTACCAGACATTTAAAGCAGAGTTAATACCTATTCTTCTCAAGCTGTTCCAAAAACATAGAAACAGAAGGAAAGCTTCCAGAGTCATTCTACGAAGCCAGTATTACCTTGATTCCCAAACCAGACAGAGACCCCTGCAAAAAAGGAGAATTACAGGCCAATATCCCTGATGAACATGGATACAAAAATTCTCAACAAGATACTAGCAAATCGAATTCAACAGCATATAAAAAGAATTATTCACCATGATCAAGTGGGATTCACTCCTGGGCTGCAAGGCTGGTTTGATATTCATAAATTAATCAGTGTGATACATCACATTAATAAAAGAAAAGATAAGAACTATATGATCCTGTCAATAGGTACAGAAAAAGCATTTGACAAAACACAGCATCCTTTCTTAATAAAAACCCTCAAGAAAGTTGGGATAGAAGGAGCATACCTAAACATCATAAAAGCGATATATGAAAAGCCTACAACTAATATCATCCTCAATGGGGGAAAACTGAGAGCTTTCCCCCCTGAGATCAGAAACACGACAGGGATGTCCACTATCAAGACTGTTGTATAGCATAGTGTTGGAAGTCCCAGCACCAGCAATCAGACAATGAAACAAAATAAAAGGCATCACAATTGGCAAAGAAGAAGTCAAACGTTCACTTTTCACAGATGACATGATACTTTACATGGAAACCCCAAAAAACTCCACCACAAAGCTGCTAGAACTGATACATGAACTCAGCAAAGTCACAGAATACAAAATCAATGTGTAGAAATCGGTTGCATTTCTATACACCAATAATGAAGGCACAGAAAGAGAAATCAAGAAATCAATTCTACTTACAGTTTTGCCAAGAACCATAAACTATCTAGGAATAACCCTAACCAAAGAGTTAAAAGATCTGTATGCTGAAAACCAGAAAACTTATGAAGGAAATTGAAGAAGACAAAAAGAAATGGAAAAACATTCCATGCTCGTGGATTGGAAGAATAAATATTGTTAAAATGTCAATACTACCCAAAGCTATCTACACACTCAGTGCAATCCCAATCAAAATTACACAGGCGTTCTTCTCAAAGCTAGAACAAACAATCCTAAAATTTATGTGGAACCACAAAAGACCCCAAATAGTCAAAGTAATGTAGAAAAAGAAAACTAAAGTGGGAGGCATCACAATTCCAGACTTTAGCCTCTACTGCAAAGCTGTAATCATGAAGACAGTATGGCATTGGCACAAAAACAGACACACAGACCAATAGAAGAGAATGGAGAAGCCAGGACTGGACCCACAAATGTTTGGCCAACTAATCTTTGACAAAGCAGGAAAAAGTATCTAATGGGGAAAAAAGACAGTCTTTTTAGCAAATGGTGCTGGGAGAACTGGACAGAAACATGCAGAAGAATGAAATTAGACCACTTCCTTACACCATTCACAAAAATAAACTCAAAATGGATGAAAGACCTAAATGTCAGACAGTAAAACATCAAAACCCTAGAGGAGAAAACAGGCAACAACCTCTTTGACCTCAGCCACAGAAATTTCTTGCTGGATTTGTCTCCAAAGGCAAGGGAATTAAAAGCAAAAATGAACTATTGGAACCTTATCAAGATAAAAACCTTCTGCACTGCAAAGGAAACAATCAACAAAACTAAAAGGCAACCAATAGAATGGGAAAAGATATTTTCAAATGACATATCGGATAAAGGTTAGTATCCAAAATCTATAAAGAACTTACTAAACTCAACACCTGAAAAACAAATAATCCAGTGAAGAAATGGGAAGAAGACATGAATAGACACTTTTCCAAAGAAGATATCCAGATGGCCAAAAGACACATGAAGATGCTCGTCACTCATCATTAGGGAAATACAAATCAAAAACACAATGAGATACCACCTCACACTGGTCACAGTGGCTAAAAGTAACAAATCAGGAAACAACAGATGCTGGTGAGGATGTGGAGAAACAGGAACACTCTTGCACTGTTGGTGGGAATGCAAACTGGTGCAGCCACTCTGGAAAATAGTGTAGAGTTTCCTTGAAAAATTAAAAATAAAATTACCCTAAAACCCAGAAATAGCACTACTAGGAATTTATCCAAAGGACACAGGAGTGCTGATTCATAGGGGCACTTGTACCCCAATGTTTATAGCAGCGCTTTCAACAATAGCCAAATTATGGAAAGAAACTAAATGTCCATCAGCTGACGAGTGGATAAAGAAGATGTGGTTTATATATACAATGGAATACTACTTGGCTATGAGAAAGAATGAAACCCTGCCATTTGCAGCAACATAGATGGAACTGGAGGCTATTATGCTAAGTGAAATAAGTCAGTCAGAGAAAGACAGATATCATATGTTTTCACTCATATGTGGAACTTCAGGAACTTAACAGAAGACCATGGGGGAAAGGAAGGGGGAAAAAATAGATACGGGGGAGGGGGAGGTAAACCATAAGAGACTCTTAAATACAGAGAACAAACTAAGGGTTGATGGGGGGTGTGGTGGGGGAGAGGGGAAAATGGGTGATGGGCATTGAGGAGGGCACTTGTCAGGATGAACACTGGGTGTTGTATGTAAGCGATGAATCATGGGAATCTACCCCCAAAACCAAGAGCATACTGTACACACTGTATGTTAGCCAATTTGACAATAAATTATATTAAAAATAAAAAATAAAGGGGCGCCTGGGTGGCGCAGTCGGTTAAGCGTCCGACTTCAGCCAGGTCACGATCTCGCGGTCCGTGAGTTCGAGCCCCGCGTCGGGCTCTGGGCTGATGGCTCGGAGCCTGGAGCCTGTTTCCGATTCTGTGTCTCCCTCTCTCTCTGCCCCTTCCCCGTTCATGCTCTGTCTCTCTCTGTCCCAAAAATAAATAAAAACGTTGAAGAAAAAAAATAAAAATAAAAATAAAAAAAATAAAAAATAAATAAAATAAAACAAAATAGAAGATAGATACATAGATACATAGATAGATACATAGATACTTTAAAATCTGAATTGGGCCCAAAGTGGTTTTTCTTTTGTCATTTACATTGAAATTTAAAGTTTTATATGTAATGGAATATGGGATCTTTAAGAGCAAATTCAATTTCTTAAACCATTCCACGAAATGGAGAAAAGAATATTGCATATCAAAGAAAAAAACTTGGGAATATGGCTGAGGTTCTAGACTGAGTTTCCTAAGCCTGGGGCACACTCTTCTTCTCTAATCACAGCTTTGCCCTATGTCCCTCATCCCATCCCTACACTGACTCTAGACTTCACATACAACCAGCTCTTCTCAGTGGTCCATCTGAGGATAATAAACTTTTGTCATGGTTTTGATCTTATTAAATCAGATCTAGCCTAAATCTGCATGAGATATCGTTAATGCACATTGAAAACATTGGATGTTTCAACTATCTTAGGCAATTCTCAACATGGTATTCTTTTAAACTTAATGATTCTTTTGCTCAAACACACTCAGTGGCTCCCTACTGCAGAAAGGAAATGGGAAAGCCTTTTCAGTGGACTTCATGTGTCTGTATCTCTGTATTCTCACCCTCTCCTCCCTCTCCACACTGCTTATTATGTTCTAGTCCTACCAGCATCCTTGGAAAGTCTGCTACCAGCCAGCTCCTCCCTTGGAATCTTTGTTCTAATGTCATCTTCTCAATGACCACCCCATTTTAAAATGTAACAACTCCAGGGGCGCCTGGGTGGCGCAGTCTGTTGGGGGTCCGACTTCAGCCAGGTCACGATCTCGTGGTCCGGGAGTTTGAGCCCCGTGTCAGGCTCTGGGCTGATGGCTCAGAGCCTGGAGCCTGTTTCCGATTCTGTGTCTCCCTCTCTCTCTGCCCCTCCCCGTTCATGCACTGTCTCTCTCTGTCCCAAAAATAAATAAACGTTGAAAAAAAAATTTTTTTTAAATAAAAAAAATAAAATGTAACGACTCCAAACCACACCCTATGCTGACCCCCTTTATCTTGCTCTATTTTCTTTTTATTATTTAAATTTTAGTTAACATACAGTGCAATATTGGCTTCAGGCGTAGAATTCAGTGATTCATCACTTACAAACCGCACCCAGTGCTCTATTACACTGGTTTCTCCAGTTTATTTACACTTTAAATATACAGGAAAACCTTCGGTTGCAAGTAACTTGTTCTGCAAGTGTTCCACAAGACGACCAAACATTTCTAATAAATTTTAACTTGATAAACGAGTGATGTCTTGCAATATGTCATGTCAGATGTCACATGATGTCACAACTGAGCCAATGGGTCTTGAAATTCGCTTTGATTTACAAGTGCTTTGCATTACAAGCATGTTTCTGGAATGAATTATGCTCGCAAACCAAGATTTTACTGTACTTTACAATTTATTTATTTACTATTGCGCTTATTGCTTATTTTCTATTCTTCACCCATTAGAATGTGAGCAATACAAGAGCAGTGATTTTTGTCATTTTTAAAAACTTATGTACCCTAAAATGCTTGGAAGAATGTCTGACATATGGAAGTTATTTGATAAATATTTATTGATAAACAAAGGAAGAAATATGTTCAGTATTTATTATCATTTACTAAATATAAAAATAATATGAAATAATGAAATTATTTCATGAAATAATATGAAATTCAAAGTTAATTATATGTGATTCTCCAGACTTTGGGTCTTATTTCCATAAATAGATGTTCCACTGAGATGTAGAGGAAAGAAACTGGCTTGGGTATCACCTATAACTGTGTTCAAATCACAGTTCTTCCCCTTACTACTTTTGCCATAGGGAAAGTTAAGTAAATTTCTGTGGGCTTTAGTAATCCCCTTTGTGAAATGGCAGTGATGTAGATATTCAATGAGCAAGTAGCACAGTTCCTGATGCAATGGGCACATCATAAACATGAGTCTCTTCATTTTCTCTTCCTCTAATCCCTCAGCAGTTCCCACAAGGTAGGAGACAAAAAGGAAAGTTGAAAGTACTTGTAGAGATCCATAGTGTGTCCCCAAACTCTCTGCACAGGGAATTATGCAGCAGAGTGGGGAAAATGTTAAGAGGCAGGTATCAAACCTCTTCTAACTCTTCTTCACTGGAGGATCTGGCCAGTGGGGATATGAGAATGAGAACAGGCAAGAGCACACCTTACCCCGACTGTGGTGACAGAAGTTACAGACTGAACATGGACAAGATAGTGGTGGAAAATGCTGACCACTCAGAGCCATAGAAACCCAACTAAACATCATCAAAGCAAAAACATCATGAACCCAGATGCCAAAGCTTAAGTGAAAGGATTAAAGAGGAAAAGGGGTCAAGAACAAGAAGGTTAAAAGTGACTAGAGGTAAATGGACTCAGTGAAAGTCATTGCAGGCAGCCATGTCCTGCAGCTGCATTGAAAGGGCTGACTGGAGAAGGTGTTTCTGGAGGTGGAGTGGCCCAAGTCTGTTAGAAAGTCCTGCACATAAGGAACAGCATCCCCCATGGCCATGCCAGGCGTTTCTCTGACAGTCTGGAGATTTTTTTCTTCACTGATACTGTTTTTACACTTCTACAGAAGACGTTTAGCCTAGAGAAACTAGAAAAAGAGGCAGGATAGGGAAATATTTTCTTCCTCAAATCAGAGAGAATATTACTTGATAACTCTGAAGCCAGAAAGAAAATTAAAGTAAAAATATGCTTCAAAAAATGCAGTAAATTTTAATCGATGTACATGGACACAATGAAAAATCATCAGCAAGTCAGTGAATGAGTATTTACTGAGTAAATGCCCTCAAGATGTATAACCACACTCCACACCTCTCATGCAAACACCACTTCCAGCTTTGATCTCTCATGTTAACTCCCACATTAGGAGTGATATTTTTTTTTAATTTTTTTTTTCAACGTTTTATTTATTTTTGGGACAGAGAGAGACAGAGCATGAACGGGGGAGGAGCAGAGAGAGAGGGAGACACAGAATCGGAAACAGGCTCCAGGCTCTGAGCCATCAGCCCAGAGCCCGACACGGGGCTCGAACTCACGGATCGCGAGATCGTGACCTGGCTGAAGTCGGACGCTTAACCGACTGCGCCACCCAGGCGCCCCAGGAGTGATATTGAGAAATCCTTTCAATAATATCAATGCAATGTCTGTATTGTTACTAGTTTTTGTAATCTTAGACATGAATATGCTATCTTTTATATTTAATAAGTAGCTAACCTGTTAAATTCCATAAAATTTATTAACAAAATAATGAACTCACTACTACTAACAGTAGTAAAACCAGGTGCCAGTCAGAGAGCTGAATAGTGGGCTCACAAGGCACCAGCATCCTCTCCTGGGGCTACTGGGCCTAGAATCTGGCTCTCACTTAGCAGGGTCAGAAATTGACTTTATAAAATCATCTGGTGATGATTGATTTCTACTAAAGAAATTCACAAAACAGGTAAATTCAGATTTTCAAATTTAGGAAGAATCATAATAATCATTGAAGTCAATAATCCCCAAAGAATGTTCTGTGAAACATTAGTTCCTCAGGATGTTAATAATTTTCCTTGGGGGAAGAGTGCCTGTGTGGCTCAGTCAGGTGTGTGACTCTTGATCTTGACTCTGATCATGATCTCCCGGTTTGTGGGTTGGAGCCCCGCATTGGGCTCTGTGCTGGGCATGGACCCTGCTTAGGATTCTCTCTTTCCCTCTCTCTCTGCCCCTCCCCCTCTCAGTAATAATAATAATAATAATAATAATAATAATAATTTTCCTTGGGGTAATACTGAGGTTCAAGTAAGTTTAGGAAATTCTAGGCTAAATAATGTTAAACATGTTCCTTTATCACAGACCTTCCCAGTCTTTCAAATCTAAAATTCTGTATGAACCACAAAGAGAATCTCAAACAGTATGAAGTTCCCATATACCCTCTTAACCTTCCCTCTGCCTTAGTTTCTACTATTAACATGCATACATTGGTGTACATTTGTTAAAATTGATGAACCAATATTGATGCATTATTTTTAGCTGAAGTCCATAGTTTGCATTAGGTGTCACTCTTTAGGTTGTACATTCTGAATTTTGACAAATGTATAATGAGCTGTATCCACCACTGCAGTATCATACAGAAGAATTTCAATGCCCTAAAACTCTCTTGTGCTCTACCTATTCATCCCTTCCTCTCTCCCCAAACGCCTGGCAACTTCTGATCTTTTTACTGTCTCCACACTGTGCCCTTCCAGAATATCATATAGTTGGAATCATGTGGGATATTCTTTTCTTTTACTTAGTAATAATATGTATTTAAGGTTCATTCAGACTCTCGTGGCTTCATAGCTCATTTCCTTTTATTACTGAATTCAGTGTATGGATGCCCCACAGTTAGCTTACCCATTCACCTATTGAAGGACTTCTTGATTGCTTCTAAGCTTTGACAACTATGAATAAGTCTTCTATAAACATTTATGTGAAGGTTTTTCTGTGAATATAAGTTTTTAATCCATTTGCATAAATACTAGGGGAGCAATTGTTGGATCATATTTTTGTAAGAAGCTTCAATCTATCTTCCAAAGTAGCTGTGGCATTTTGCATTCTAACCAGCCATGAATGGGCTGTTGCTCCACATCTTCACCAGCATTTGGTATTGTCACTGTTTTGGATTTTAGCCATTCTAAGAGGTATGTAGTGGTATCTTTTTTGTTGTTTTAGTATGGAATTTCCTAATGACATATGATGTGGAATAAGCGTAAAGATAAAATAAGCAGCATTTGTGCTCGCTTCGGCAGCACATATACTAAAATAAGCAGCATTTCATATGATCATTTGCCACCTCTATATCTTATTTGGTGAGATATACAGATATTTTGCTTATTTTTTTATTGTTTTGCTCTTTTCTTATTGTTGAGTTTTAAGAGTTATTTGTATATTTTGGATACTTATCCATTGTCAGATGTATTTTGCAAATATTTTTCCCAGTCTGTGGCTTGTTTCATTCTCCGAACAGAGTGTTTTTGCAGGGCAGAAGCTTTTAATTTCAATGAAATCCAACTTATAAATATTTTTAAGGTGGATCATGCTTTCAATGTTTTATCTAAAAAGTCATTGCCAAACCCAGTTCACTTAGATTTTCTCCTATGTAAACTTTTAGGAGTTTTATCATTTTACATTTTAAATTGAAATCTAGGATCCATTTTGAGTTGATTTTTGTGAAAGGGGTAAGGTCTGTGTCTAAATTCTTCTTCTTCTTCTTCTTCTTCTTCTTCTTCTTCTTCCTCTTGCATGTGGATGTATAGTTATTCTAACAGATTGAGCACTGCTCTGTTTTAAGACTTTTATTTTGAAGGAGACAATTGGGAAAATGCTGACCTAATTTCTGTTTCAATTGTAGAAGTGAAGAAATTGAAATACAGAGAGGTGAATTATTTTCTCAAAGTCAAACAACACATTAGTATGCTGAATTAAGACTAAACACTGATTTACAAAACAGAATTTCGATTTTAATTTCCAATGGCACATATCTTTTCAATGACTAGTGTACTTGTATGTTGCCTTGTTCCTTTCAAGTTGAAAGTTTTTCCCATATAGATTAAATAATCAGATGGTTGTTTGGTGAAACAGATCAAACGTTTCATCTGGGTAGTGGTGTAATCTGTATATTTTTTTTCCTATTTTGCTCTGTAGTCTCCTTTTCTAGTGACATATATTCTCAAATCTCTCAGAGATGGTGTCTTTTTCCTTAGTCACAATATATACGTGTATAAGATTAAAGAAAATTAAACATATAAAAGTTGTGTGTATACACACACACACGTATAATCTTTAATTTTCTTTCTCCTTGATTATATATACCACAATACTTAGGTATTGTTATTACTTGAGGTATAACATCATTAATAAGCATACAATTTATCTTACACCAGTTACTGTTAATGCTAATAAATTCAACATTGAGTTCAATGCATTTTTACTGAGCTCTTTGAATCTTGGAGCTCTTTTACTGAGCTCTATGAAGGAGGGTGGAGATTTCAGAAACACCTGAAGGATTTTTGTCTGTTTGTCTGTTTGTTCTGTTTTGTTGATAAAGTTTTCAAAGATTCTCCCATGTCTTGGTTGAGCTTTGGAAATATTTCAAAATCTTATCTCTTATGTAGTTACCACTACAGACAGTTAATTTTTTTCATTTATGTTGACTTTTTTGACATTGTACCTAAATTCTAGAAGTTAAGACTACTTGGGCCTGATGATCCCTGGGGGACTGTCAAGAGAAAGAAGTCACCCTTCCTTTGGCTCTAACCATTTCCCCCAAATACATAGTTTAATAAGTTCTGTGAATGTAGTATCTCCAATATCCAATTATAGGCGAGTCTATTTTTATGGGCAGCAAGTACTGCAAAACATTCTAAAACTATTCTTCCTATTCCATATTCTTTTTCAGGTGTTCGAATAAGTGAAGCTAGAATTACAAATAGCTACTTCACTTGAGTACATCTATTAATTACCCTTGGATGGGAGGAATTCACCCATGTCATCTCTAGATAAAGTAAATCAGTTTCCCAGAGTGAGACCTTATTGCCACTCAGACCATAGCATTGAATCACTGTCTCTGCTGGACAACACCTGAGGGGTCTAATTACTTTTTCCAAAACCCAATTATCTTACCAGATTGCAAGGTATCTTACTTTAGCAATTGGATGTTTTGAATTGTGGGTGTAAAAACCCCCATCATCTATAAGAAATCTAGAACAGAATTTGTCTGAGTTCATACAATTGACACTAATAAAGTTTCAGTGAAAAGGAACAAAAAAACACCAAATTTTAAGACAATAACATTGACTATCTGCTTAAACCAGCCAGGAACTGGAGGAATAAAAGAATGTAGTAAGCAACAAGACAAAACCCTGCACATAGTTGATGTTCAATAAAAAAATTTGTTAAGTTGAATGGACTTGAGTTAATTCATGGTTGAATTATAGACACTTAAGGACTTATGCCATGTATGTGTAAAAGAGGTAGATGTAATTTAGACACCAAAAGTGTGGAAAACCAAGCTTACATTTTATTAATTTAGTTTTAATATTTATTTTGAAAATAATTTTATTATAAAATATATTAAAACATACATTAAAGTAGAAGAAATTGTATAATAATAATATATATTATTATATCACATACATTATACATATACATATATATTACATACATTAAAGTATATAATTATACATATATATTACATACATTAAAGTAGAAGAAATTGTATAATATTATAATGATAAATCAACCAGCTTCAACAATTATAAATACATTGTCAATCTTGTTTCATCTATACTTCCCCACCCCTACCCATCTGCTGCACAAAATAATTATTTTCACTAAATTTAGAAGGTCGTGTACCATTACACAAATCTAGTTTTAGAACATTTCTCTCACCTCCTAAAACTTCCCTTGTGTTAATTTGGAGTCAATCATACTTCCAACCTCAGATCTAGATAAACACTAATCTACTTTCTGTCTCCATAGATTTGCCTTTTCTGGACATTGTATATAAATGGAATCATACAGTATGTAGTACAATGTTTCAGAGGTTCATCTAATTTTATGGCATGTATCAGTTTCATTCTTTTCATTACCAAATAGTCTTCCATTGTAGGGACATACTACATTTTGTTGATCCATTTGCCCTCTAACATACATTTAATGTAAGAAAGTGGTCTAGTTTCATTCTTCTGCATGTTGCTGTCCAGTCTCCCAGACGATTTGCTAAAGAGACTGTCTTTTTTCCATTGGATACTCTTTCCTGCTTTGTCAAAGATTAGTTGGCCATACATTTGTGAATCCAATTCTGGGTTCTCTATTCTATTCTATTGGTTTATGTGTCTGTTTTCATGCCAATACCATACTGCCTTGATGACTACAACTTTGTAGACAGGCTAAAACCCAGGATTGTGATGCTTCCAGCTTTGGTTTTCTTCTTCAACATTACTTTGGCTATTTGGGGTCTTTTGTGGTTCCATAAAAATTTTAGGATTGTTTCTTCTAGCCCTGAGAAGAATCCAGTGCAACTTTGATTGGGGTTGCATTGAATATGTAGATTGCTTTGGGGAGTACCAACATTTTAACAATATTTGTTCTTCCAATCCATAAGCATGGAATGTTTTTCCATTTCTTTGTGTCTTCTTCAATTTCTTTCATAAGTTTTCTATAGTTTTCACGGTACAGATCTTTTACCTCTTTGTTTAGGGTTATTCCTAGGTATTTTATGGTTCTCAGTGCAATTATAAATGGGATCAATTCCTTGATGTTTCTTTCTGTTGCCTCATTATTGGTGTATAGAAATGCAACCTATTTCTGTACATTGATTTTATATCCTGCGATTTTGTTGAATTCATGTATCAGTTCTAGCAGTTTTTTGGTGGAGTCTTTCAGGTTTTCTACGTAGAGTATCATCACTCTCTTATACCATATACAAAAATAAGCTCAAAAAGGATGAAATACTTAAATTTCAGACAGGAAACCATCAAAACTTAGAAAACAAGCAATAACCTCTTTGACCTCAGCTGCAGCAATTCTTGCTCAACACATCTCCAAAAACAAGGGAAATAAAAGCAAAATTGAACTATTGAGACCTTATCAAGATAAAAAGCTTCTGCACAGCAAAGGAAACAATCAACAAAACTAAAAGGCAACCAATAGAATGGGAAAAGATATTTTCAAATGACATATCGGATAAAGGGTTAGTATCCAAAATCTATGAACGTATCAAACTCTACACCCCAATAAAAGAAATAACCCAGTGAAGAAATGGGCAGACCAACATGAATAGACATTTTTCCAAAGAAGATATCCAGATGGCCAAAAGACACATGAAAAGATGCTCAACGTCACTCATCATCAGGGAAATACAAATCAAAAACACAATGAGATACCACCTCACACTGGTCACAGTGGCTAAAAGTAACAAATCAGGAAACAACAGGTGCTGGTGAGGATGTGGAGAAACAGGAACACTCTTGCACTGTTGGTGGGAATGCAAACTGGTGCAGCTGCTCTGGAAAATAGTATGGAGTTTCCTTGAAAAATTAAAAATAAAATTACCCTAAAACCCAGAAATAGCACTACTAGGAATTTATCCAAAGGATACAGGAGTGCTGATTCATAGGGGCACTTGTACCCCAATGTTTACAGCAGCACTATCAACAATAGCCAAATTATAGAAAGAACCTATATGTCCATCAACTGATGAATGGGTAAAGAAGATATGGTTTATATAGACAATGGAATGCTACTTGGCAATGAGAAAGAATGAAACCCTGCCATTTGCAGCAATGTGGATGGAACTGGAGGGAAAAGTGGGTGATGGACTTTGAGGAGGTCACTTGTTGGGATGAGCACTGGGTGTTGTATACAAGTGATGAATCACGGGAATCTACGCCCAAAACCAAAAGTACACTGTATACAATGTATGTTAGCTAACTTGACAATAAATTATATTAAAAAATAAAAATAAATTAATAATGGGTGGATGGATAAATAAATAAATAAATAAATAAATAAATAAATAAACAAACCAATTCAAAAAATAAAAATAAAAGGATTGGAATGATTAACAAAAGAATGAAATTTGGGAAATCCTCAAATATTTTGATATTTTAAAAACACACTTTTAAATGACCCATTGCTCAGGGTGCCTGGGTTACTCAGTTGGTTAAGTGCCCAACTTCAGCTCAGGTCATGATCTCATGGTTAATGGGTTTGAGCCCCACGTCGGGCTCTGTGCTGACAGCTCAGAGCCTGGGGCCTGCTTCAGATTCTGTGTCTCCCTCCCTCTCTCTGCCCCTCCCCTGCTCACATGCTATCTCTCTGTCTCAAAGATAAACATTAAAAAAATTAAATAATCCTTTCCTCTAAGGACAATTCATAAGAGTAATTAGAAAATATTTAAACTGAATATAAACAAAAATGCTATATATGAAATTGTATGAGTGGCTTTAAAATTGTAAAACTACTTTGGAAAACAGCTTGGCCTTTTCTTAAAAAGTTAAATGTAATCTCAGCATATGACCCAGTAATTCATTTCTAAGTTTCTGGAAGAGAAACAAAAACATATGGCCACAAAACAACTTGCACATGAATTTTTATAATAGCCACTATTCATAATAGCCCCCAAACTGGAAACAAATCAACCGTATGTTATTTTTTTTAATATAATTTATTGTCAAGTTAGCTAACACACAGTGTATACAGTGTGTACTTGGCTTTGGAGTTAGAATCCTTGATTCATTGCTTACATACCACACTCAGTGGTATTTTCCCCTTTCCTTCCCCCATGGTCTTCGGTTAAGTTTCTCAAATTCCACATATGAGTGAAAACATATGATATCTGTCTTTCTTCAACTGACTTATTTCACTTAGCATAGTACTCTCTAGTTCCATCCACGTTGTTTATAGGAGCACATTCAACAATAGCCAAATCATGGAAAGAGCTCAAATGCCCATCAACTGATAGATGGATAAAGAAGTTGTGGTATACACACACATACAATGGAATACTACTTGGAAATGAGAAAGAATTAAATACTGCTATCCTAATACTTTTAAATCTATTGAAACTTGTTTTAAGATCTGGCATATTATCTATTCTGAAGAATGTTACATGTGCTCTTGAAAAGATTGTGTTTTCTGCTATTATTAGGTAGAACATTCTATAAATATTGATTAGTATAAGTCAATTGATAGTCTTAATGAATTTTTATAAATCATTGCTATTTTTCTATATTGTTTTATCAATTACTGAGAGTGGATTCTTGAAGTCTCCAATTATTATTATTGAATTGTTTACTTTCCATTTTGATTCTGTAAATTTTTTCTTCCTGGATTTTGGAATTCTATGGTCAGTTGCATATATGTTTTTAGTTATTATATCTTCCTGATGAGTTGACCCTTTTTACCAATATGAAATGTCCCTCCTTGGTAATATTTCTTCTCTTAAAGTCAGTGATATGTCTGTTAATCTAGTCTGTATTATATAAACACTTCCTCTTTGCTGTGATTGCTATTTCCATGTCGTATCTTTTCCTTTTCCTTTCAACTTATTTGTGTCTTTGAATTTAAGTATGTAGACAGCTCATGGTTGGATCTTGTTTTTATTTTCTTTTTATATCCAATCTGACAATATCTGCCTTTTTAGTGGAGTGTTTAGTTCATTCACATTTAATGCATTTTAATGTAAGGCATTTAATACCTTTTGTTTGGAGTGCTTAGTCAATTCACACTTCATGTAATCATACATTCAATGTAATAATATTTATGTAATAAAATAAAGCAGGATTTGTATCTGCCATTTTACTACTTCCTTTCTATACAGCTCATGTTTGTTGTTATTGTTTTCCTCTTTTACTGCTTACTTTTTTTGTTAAATAAATATTATTAGTATATCATTTAAATCTTCTTTTAATTATTTTTCTATTATAATATGCATCTTAAATTAGTAGTCGAATTCAGATTAATACTAACAATTCTGGTAAGAGATAAGAAATTTTCTCCAATATCACTCTATTCCTTCTCTTCTTTGTACTAGTATTGTCATATATTTTATATCTATGTATATTACAAATCCAACAATTATAATTAGTGTTTTATGCAAACTTGTGTTTTTTAAAGAAATGAAGAGAAAAAAGAAAACATGTATTCACATGACGTTTTATATTTACCCACATTTTTATTTTTTCCAATGCTCTTCACTACTTGGTGTAATTTAAGTTACTGATGCTCTTTCCTTTTTTTGCCTAGATGACTCCCTTTAGTATTGTTTGTAAGTCTTGTCCACAAGCAATAGATTTTCTCAGTCTTTATCTCCAGATTTCTTTATTCCACCTTTCTTTCTGAAAGATAGTTTTGTTGGTTAGAGAATTCTCGATTGACATTTTTCCCTTTCAGCACTTCGAATATTTTATTGCCTTCAGTCCTTCTCTTTTTAAATTTTTTTTTTTAACGTTTATTTATTTTTTTGGGACAGAGAGAGACAGAGCATGAACGGGGGAGGGGCAGAGAGAGAGGGAGACACAGAATCAGAAACAGGCTCCAGGCTCTGAGCCATCAGCCCAGAGCCCTACGCGGGGCTCGAACTCACGGACCGCGAGATCGTGACCTGGCTGAAGTCGGTCGCTTAACCGACTGCGCCACCCAGGCGCCCCAGTCCTTCTCTTTTTAAATGACAAGCCAAGTAGATGCTAGTCACATTGTTGCTCCCCTGTGTATGACCAGTCAGTGTTGTCTTGCTGTGTTCAAGATTTTCTCCTTGTCTTTGGTTTTCAACAGTTTGGGTATGATTTTCCAGATGTGGCTTTCTTTCTGTTTATTTTAATTGGACTCTGTCAAACTTCTTGGATCTGAACATTAATGTTTTTTTTTCATCAAACTTGAGAATTTTTTACCCATTATTTATTCAAATGTTTTTTGTCTACCCCTTCATCTCTCTCATTGCTTTCTGAAACTACCAGAAGCCTCTGAAGATCTATTCAGATCTCTCATCATTCTTTTGTGCGTGCGTGTGTGTGTGTGTGTGTGTGTGTGTGTGTGTGTGTGTGTGTATGATTTTTCAGGTTGGTAATTTCTATTCATCTATCTTCAACTTCACTGATTATTTCTTCTATTACCTCAAATTAACTCTTAAACCCAAGTTGGAGAGATGCATGCCTCAGGTTATTCTCACCCAAAGTTGTCATTTTTTTTATGAATAACTGCTTCTCAAAGTTTATTACTTTATTAATTTCTATAGCCATGAAATGAGTTTTTCCAGTTACTTATTTTTTGGAAAGAGATTGTACAAATGTCTCACTCTATTATATTGTAAGTCCTGCCTCTATGTTCCTGGATTTGTCTCCTAGGTCTGCCATAATAAAGAAGCATAAGTGTAATGACTTAAAATCACAGAAAATTTATCTTGCGTACCTCTGGATGCTAGAAATTTGAAATCAAGGTGACATCAGGGCTTCACTGTCTCTTAAGTCTCCAGGAAAAAATGTTTCTGTCCTCCTCCAGCTTCTGGTGGCTGCAAGTGTTCCTTGGCTTGTGGCAGCATAACCCCAGCCTCTGTCTGTCTTCACAAGGCCTCCTTGTCTATGTGTCTCATTCTGTGACTTTTCCCCTCCTTATAAGGACAGCAGTGAATAGATTTGGGGAACAACCTAAATCCGGGATGATTTCATCTCAAACATCCTTAACTAGTTAATTATATCTCAAAGATAGTATTTCCAAATAAGGTCATATTTGGAGGTTCTGGGTGGTCATGAATTTTGAAGAGACCTCATTCAACCCACTATAGTTCCCAAGCTGACTTTTGACATCAGCATCCGGGCTGACGGATTCTAGCTCAAGTTTGCATGTATTTTGGTGTCTGTGTTAACTTTATATCACACATATACAATAAATGCTTTGTTCTCTTGTAAATTCTGTGCCTTGATTTTCTCATATTTTAATGAGCTGGGAGCTAATAAACACACCAATCTGCTAGAGTTTTTGCAAAGACTAAATGAAATATTTTTAATGTCCTAATAAAAGTTTTTGTTACATTAAAAAAAAAAGAACTGTCATGTAAATGTCTGTTCCATGGCATTACATTGTTGCTTATTGATGATTTCACATGGGTTAAAACCAAATACAATGCATCAGCTAATTTCCAAAATGTTTAGAGAATATTTTCTTCCAGCACCAATCAAGAAATATCTGTTATATAGGGGCACCTGGGTGGTTCAGTTGGTTAAGCACCCAACTCTTGATTTCAGCTCAGGACATGATCTCATGGTTCACGGTATTGAACCCCTCATTGGGCTCCTCACTGACAACATGGAGCCTGCTGTGGATTCTCTCCCTGTCTCTGCCCCTACCCTACTCATGTTCTCTCTCTCTCTCTCAAAATAAATAAACTTAAAAAATATCTTCTATATATAAAATGAATCATCAACTGTCATTTATACTTTAATGGTTACTGATAAGGTGCTTGGCTTCAAAATGAGAGATGCCACTGGCGATGCTCACTATCACTTCCTCCCCAAAGTGTCAAAATATAACTCAGTGCTAACCCAAACTTAAAATACACAAAAGATTCTTCCCATTTTAACATTTGTTTCTATAGTTTCTCACCTCTCACTTCCAGAGCAAACAAATGTACAGTCATAGAATTGCATTGGGTTAAACGTTTTCTTTTAAAGACCTTTTATCTTTTATCCTCTTATCAACAGATTAACAAAATTCATATTCTTATTGAAGTCATACCAAAACCCAGTCATCTCAAAGACTAAAGGTTAATTAAATCTATCATTTAGAATACTGTATACCAAAGTCTACTCTCCTCACTTTTTAGAAAGTCAGTTGTGTTGGTCTCATGTAGGGAATCTAGCAATTAAATTTAAGATATTGTAACAGGACCACCCGGGTGGCACAGTTGGTTAAGCATCCCACTCTTGGTTTTGGCTCATGTTGTGATGTCAGACTCATGAGATTGAGCCCCACATCAGATGCCACGCTGAGCACAGAGCCTCCTTGAGATTCTCTCTCCCTCTCTCTGCCACTTCCCCACTTGTGCTTGCTCAGTCTCTCTCAAAAACCTTTTAAATTAAAAAAAAATTTAAATAAGATACCATAACAATGTATTGAGAACACTAAGGATTCTTTTTAGTGAAAGACACTCATTTGCCCTCATAACTTTAGAGATATGTAGAGCCAATGATCTGTATTCCCTGACCTGATAAATCTATGAAAATTTTGTCAAGTTCTTAATGAAGAAGCAGGACATTTTCTCCAAATCCCTAGTCTTTCAGGACTATCACTCCATGTGTCTAATAGCATTTTTAATAACTTTATTGAGGAATATAATTGAAAAATAGAATTGTATATATTTACAGCACACAGTGTGATTATTTGATATACATACACATTGTAGAATGTTACCAAGGTCAAGATAATTAGCACATCCATCACCTCACATAGTTAACTCTTTTTTCTTTTCTTTTTTTAAAATGTGTATTTATCTTTTAGAGAGAGCGAGAGCACACGTGTGCTCATTAGTGGGGCAAAGGAAGAGAAAGAGAGGGAGGCAGAGGGTCCAAAGCCGGCTCTGCACTGACAGCAAAGACCCCCAACGTGGGGCTCAAACCCGCAAACTGCGAGATCATGACCTGAGCTGAAGTCGGATGCTTAACCAACTGAGTCACCCGTGCACTCCAACTCTTTTTTCTTGTGGTAAGAATACTCAAGATCTACTCTCAATGACTGTCAAGTATGCAACACCACATTATTAACTCTAGTCACCATGCTCTATATTCAATCCTCAGCACTTATTATTCTTATAACTGAAAATTTGTACCCTTTGAAATAATTGAAATTAGTAATTTGTACCATTAGGAAAAACAGTAGAAGCATTCCTCAAAAAATTAAAAATTGAAGTACCATATGAGTCAGCAATCCCGCTTCTGGGCATATATATGAAGGAACTGAAATCAGTATCTCAAAGAGGACATGCACATCCATGATCACTGGAGCAATATTCATAAAAACTAAGATACTGAAACAATCTTCACTTCCTTCCATGGATGAATGGATAAATAAAATGAGATACATATAATGGAATGTTATTCAGCCATGAAAAAAGAAGATCTTGCCATTTGATTCAACATGGCTGAATCTGGAAAGCATTATGCTAAGTAAAATAAACCGGACAAAGAAACACAAATACTTACATGTGGAATAAAAAAAAAAATCCAGTGTCTAGCAGTATTATTAACTCAAATTTTATCCCAAGTCTATCTAACACAGCAAGCAATTGTTGAAATCTAATTAGCTTTCAGATGGTTTTCCTCCATCTTGTTGCATTTCCAGGGCTAAAACTAATAGGAACAAGAGGATATTTTGGTCTATTCTATCTGATCATAGGTATTTTTTTAATGTAGAGCACACAGGATTTTAAATAAGATACCATAACAATGTACTGAGAACACTAAGGATTCTTCTTAGTGAAAGACACACATTTGCCCTCATAACTTTAGAGATATGTAGAGCCACACAGATACATATATAAGGCATAATACATGAGGCCTGTTTGTTGGATTATATTAATGATAGCTTATAGTTTTTAATGGCCTAAGTGGCATTTTCACATTCTTTATTTCTTGTTAAGAAAATCTTTGAAGTTGGAAGAGACAATTATTTTAAAGATCAATGACTGAATGAAACTCAGAACAGTTAAGTAAGATGTCCAAGGTCATACAGCTAGAAATTGGCAGAATGGAAATTCAAACTTGGGTCTCTGAATCATCATATTGCTTTGAATATTGTCATTCTAATAAATGTACAATATCATTCATATGTTTGCCATTATTCACATTGGTTCCTAAAATATAGCTTTACTTTCTAATCTTATTGAAATATATACTTTTTACACTGTTCATGAAGGATCTTTCAATGCTCTCAACTGAGTTTTGGATTTGATTAGGACTGGAAAACAAGTTCAAGGAAGAATAATCTAAGAGTAACTGGGAGCCACAGATTCAAGGACTCTATTCAAGAATAGATCAAACTGTGTTTGTGCTAATGATCTGTAGAAGGCAAGTTGGCTTTCACAATCACAGGGTGATTTCGGTTTACCCATTATCTCCAAACTGTCCATTTTAAGTGATTAGGCATCAGTTTTCAGGGAAATCTATACATTTCTTTCCACCTAGAGTACTGTTTTTGCTTCCTTGTAAACATCAAAGAAAATAAATCCTATTTAGATTATTTCTTATGATTGACACCAATAATTGGGCTCATGTAGCTAATAAGACAAAATCATAAAAGTAGAACTCATTTGGAAAAACAGAGTTTAGAGATGGTGGGGCCATTAGTTGGAAAATGGGAATATCTCTGTTGAAATGCTCACAGCGTAGGATGGGAAACCGTATTTTATTTCTAAGTATGTATTTAAAGGCACTGTGTGGATGCTGTGCTAATGGTACAAAGATTCACTCAATCAGAAATAAATCCAACAACTATTTGTCGTGCACTTGGTACGTGTTAGAGATTGCTACAAGTGTGGGGAACACAGAAGTTAACAAAACAAAATCTCTTTCCTCATGGTCAGGCCATGTGGCTAGCCTCACCAATGCAGTATTTATAGAAGAGATGTATGTTGAAGTGGTTAAGATGGAGATGTGTCTTATCACCCTGCCTTTTCTCCCTTCTGGTGTCAATGAGCCATCAGGGGTTGTGTGCTGATGATGTCAGAGCCTCTGTCAGCCTTGATCCACAAATGCCTTCAGGGACTGAGCCCCAATCCCCTGCCCACCCCCAAGAGAACAGTTTCCTCATTTAAACTTCAATAAAGCATCTTCATACCCTGCCTGCTTTGAGACTGAAGTGAGGGAGGGCACAAGAGGTGAGCAGTTAAGATGGGACAACAGATAAACTCCTCCTAAGTCAGGTGTTGGGAAGAACAAAGGCAAGTGAACAAGCAAAGAGAGCCAGGGATATGTGGGTTACATACACACCAGAAGAATCCCCAGATCTTCCTTTCTCATCGACTGGGACTTCTCCACTCCCATTCTGGTTTGAATGCTTCCCAATTTCTATCCTTTTTAAACAGTAAGTAGGAAGTGGTGGCACAAAGGACCCTGAAAGGACAGTAAACCATATTCTTAGAAAAAGAGTGTCCACCCTCTTTACTCACACTTAGCGCTGGTGGTACCTCCAGAACCCCAAACACATTCCCTGGGTCAACACTTGAAGAGCTCTTTGTCCTAACTTAATAAGTAGGACAGACTGGCAAATCCATAGATAAGTCAGGTGGTAGACCCTTAAATCAAAATGAACTCAGAAAAAGTTATAAAACTGGCCCAAAAGAAAATAAGGTTTGGGAAATTTTTAGGAGGGTAGATGTTGTTTTGCCCCCTTTTTAGACCACTAAGTCAGTTAACAAGAGTTACACAGGGCTATTATTTCATGTCCAGAACACTCAGAACCCTCATAAAAAGATACATAAACTCCTACATATGCCATCACGTGCTCCTGGGCCACCCATGTCATAGAGCATATTATTTATTTCCATCCTTTCAGGGAAAGCTCCAGAGCAAATTAGTGTGGCCCTTAGTTCAGATTTTAAAATTTATAGCTACCATGTGACAGGCACAGGGTTGAGCATTTGATAAATATCCTCTCATTTAACCCTCACAAAACCCTAAATCCCTTAAATTAATGGTCTTTCCTTATGCAAATGAGTTTTCCCAAAGGCACCAGGGAGCAAGTAGCCAGGAGGATTCAGCCTCAGGATGTCTGAATCCAAAACCCATCCTGGATCACTACACCAAGCTGAGCTAAGGAGAGGAAGGTCTTACCAGTGCCCCTGACTCCACCTCATAGTCCGCCTTTCCACATTGGTTTCCCAGCCTTCCCCAAGGACCTTGAGCCCAGGTGTTCACTTTTCAGCCTTTGAATTATATTTCTGCACAATAGGGTCTTTCCTGCACCTGCTTTCTCATCAGAGACTTACCCTGAGGATCATGACCCACAGGGTGTGGAAATGAGCTGCAATGATCTAATTCATGCCATAGTGTAGATATTCATCACAGCTTGACATGTAATGGCTCTCAGATAATCTCTTTGTATTTCAAGGAGTCATTATTAATAATACAAAAGAATGAGTTATGGAAGCATACTATTGTCCAAAATTTATACAATACAAACAAGGGGTGTGCTACAAATACAGATTTTTCCATTTTCTCTCATTTCTCTCATCCTGATTGAGAGGCCCTATCCCCCAACCCCCCTGATTGAGAGGCACAGGTGAGGAAGCCTGGAACTTCCAGGATAAGGTAACTTTACTTTTCATGGTAAAAACTACTTCATATCTAAAACAACTTAAAATTCAATTCCCTATCCATGATGTTTTTTCCTTCCAAAATGTCTTTCCTTTCCCATCTTTTCCTGTAGGTATTTAGAGCACATGGCAGTTCATAGAAAACCTTCAGCATTAGTAGGGAAGCTTCTGTTCCTTGTCATTGGCTCCTACTGTCCTCAATTTGGGTTATAATTCCTGAAAGCTGGAAGTTCTAGGTTGTTGAGGGACCCAGGTTACATCCTAAGCCTTGGATCATCTCTGAATTTTTTTCCCTTGACCTATAGACCAGGAAAACTTCTACTTCCCCTTTCTGTCTGGGAGAAACATCCCTAGTTAGTTTTTTTCTCTTACTCTATGGTGTGGGTCTATTCTTGTTGCCCTTCACTTGGGTAATAAAGCTTACTAATTTGCTGTAATGGTAAAAAAAAAAAAAAAAAAAAAAAAAAGGCTACGGGGGGGGAGAGAAAGCAGAGAAAAGAAAAGAAAATTAAAGAAAAGAAAAGAAGGGAGGGGAGAGAAAGGGGAAGAGAGAGAGATGGAGGAAGGGAGGGAGGGAGAGAGGAATAAAGATTGCATTAATGAAAAAGAAAACATCCAGAAGAGTTCTGGAAAATAATGTCTCCAATACAGGAGTAAAATCAGAGCTGAGGAACCATACTAGGTAAGAGGAGAGGTTTGTAAGATTTTTACCTCTCTGTGTACATGGGAAAGGCTTGGTTAAACTGCATTAATCCAATGAATTTAGCGTCTTTTCTTCCTCGTCTTTAGCCCAGGCCTAATTGGAGACTAATGAGTATTAACTAGCTACATTGCAACCAGCAAATGTTTGGAGTCAAGGCTGAATTCAAATCCGTGTCCCACCACTTCACACAGTATAGCCCTTGGGCAAATAACTCAGTCTTTTGGGGTGTCAGGCAACCTTTTAAAAGTGGCATCTACATGGCACTTGTGTGGCTCAGTCAGTTAAGCATCCAACTTTGGCTCAGGTCATGATCTCACAGTTTGTGAGTTTGAGCCATGTGTCCAGCTCTGTGCTGACAGCTCAGAGCCTGGAGCCTACTTCAGATTCTTTTTTTAAAATTATTTTTAATGTATATTTATTTTTGAGAGATAGGGGAGGGCCAGAGAGAGAGGGAGACATAGAATCTGAAGCAGGCTCCAGGCTCTGAGCTGTCAGCACAGAGCCCGATGCAGGACTCAAACTCACGAACCATGAGATCATGACCTGAGCTGAAGTCAGATGCTTAACTGTGCCACCCACGCGCCCCAGATTCTATGTCAACCTCTCCCTCTCTGCTCCTTCCCCCACTCACACCCTGTTGATCTGTGTCTCAAAACTAAATAAATACTAAAAAAAATTTTTTTAAATAGTAAAAGTGGCATCTACAAATATTATAACAAAGTTGTGTGGTGATCGGGGTGTCTGGGTGGCTAAGTCAGTTAAGCATCCAACTATTGGTTTTGGCTCAGGTCATGATCTCATGGTTTGTGGGTTCATACTCCAAGTCAGGTTCAGAGACAGCACGGAGACTGGGATTCTCTCTCCTATTTCCTCTTTTTCTGCCTCCCTTCCCCCGAAAATAAATTAACTTAAAAGAATAGTTGTGTGGTGATAGATGGTGACTGCACTTATGGTGGTAAGCACTGAGTAATACACAGAATTGGCAAATCACTATGTTGTAGACCTGAAACTAATAACATTGCGTGTTAGCTATCCTTCAATAAGTAAATAGGCAAATAAATAAAATGGTATCTATATCATTTACCATGAAGCATTCCATACAAAGCACCTCATGGAAGGGTCTGATCATAGTATATTTCAATATGTGTTTGTTTCCTTTCTCCACCATTGTCCTTTGTTAGGAAGAAATACAGAATGATATGCCCTCTGCAAGATGGCTGTCTGCAAAACCTGGAGGCGTTCCACTTTCTGGATAAACAGCCTTACGCCTGGCAAACTGTACTGATTAAAAGTTCCGATAGAGGAAGAACAAACTAATTTGGAAGGGGTAATTAAGACTCTCCATAGTCCAAACAGGATGATTTTCTGGCCATGCAGAGAACCAATAAACCTCCGTCCCAAAGAAAAAGTAATTTTTTGAAACTGCATGAGGTTCCTCCAGAGAGGGAAGTTTCCCAGAACACAGTGGTCATTGCCGTGCAGTCAGCCGAACAACCCAAAACTTCTGCATCAAAGGAGGGAATCGCAGAATTTTCTGCTAAAGAAACATGATTCTACTTAAACTCTTAAAATATGTACAAACTTGGGGCACCTGCGTGGCTCAGGCAGTTAAGCATCCTTAACCGGATTTCAGGTCAGGTCATGATCTTCTGAGATAGAGCCCTTCATCATGTTCCATGCTGGGCATGGCTCCTGTTTAAAATTCTGGCTGCCCCTCTCCCTCTGCCCCTCCCCCCAAAATATTTGTACACACTAAGTGTCCATAGTACTTAAAAATCACTGCAGGCCATTTGAACCAGGCAATGGCTCCCTCTTCTCATCCAATCATCTGAGATTTAGGAATCTCATTTTCTTCTGCTTTTGTTCATTACACATCCTCCTTTTGTCTCCAGATTGTACTTGGTGTTTCTTCTCACTTTCCATTCTTTTCTCTGCTGTAATCTGCATCTTTTCTTTCCTTGTGAATATTATACTCCATGTTCCCCTTTCCTGTGAAAATGCTACTATTATCACTAGAACAAAGTACTTCCTGAATGATTTTCCCCAATGGGGTCATATTCAGCTCCCCATTCCTCATGGTCTCCTTTGTCTCTAGTGCCTTAGGTTACAAGATGGCTCTCCAACGTTATGAATAGAACCTGGATTCTAGAGATGAGTTGAATTTCTTTGTGAGAAACTAGGTAAGCTTGTCTGAGGTTTAAATTCTAATTGCCAACTTGAGCATCAGGTGATAAGCTAGTAGGCATGTGTTCATGTCAAAAATATTTTCTGGCAGGGCGTCGGGTGGCTCAGTGGGTTAAGCATCCAGACTCTTAATCTCAGCTCAGGTCTTAATCTCAGAGTTATGAGTTCAAGCCCTGCATTGGGCTCTATGCTGGGTGTGGAGCCTACTTTAAAAAAATTTGCTGGCACACAACCACTGAGACAATCCATCTCAAACACAATCCCCACTGTGGAGAAGACCTCTACACAATGAGTAGGACAGAAGACCCAGCTTCATCCCTGGACTCATGGTTGGACCAAGAGCAGGCACTTTTCCCATTTGTAGCCAGTTCATACGTTGGCCACCTTGCTCCAAAGGAAAACTGACCAGTAATAGACTTTTTTTTTAAAAGGAATTTGAAAGGAAAATCAGGCAGGTAGCCCTGAGAGAGATAAAAGTGAAAGGTGCTTGGAAAATACAAGTAAAAACAAAAATCTTCAAAAACAAAAACAGAAGTCCTCCTTACAAAGATAGTAGAGAAATAAAACACCTTTGTTATTGAATAAGCATTAAACCAGAATGCGAGGAGCACCACAGGCGATCCGCTCAGAGATTGCAAAAACAGAAAGAAATCTTACCCTTTTATACAGACAAGCAGATACAACTTGCTACGTACATGTTCTCATGATAAACAATAACTAGTCCTTGAGTGTAATGACTTGCCAGCACCATTTGTCATCCAGAGTTTATCCTAACTCTACCTGGTATTGGGGCAACCATCTCTGTTAGCTAATTGGCTTTATCCAAAGGTAAAACAAGCATCTCATATCTTTTTGGCAGGAGTAGATTGGAAACTTGGAGCAAGGAACCCACTAAAGTTAGGCCTCTACCCTCCCACAGAAACCAGGAGATGGGAGCCCTAACTCCTCTGATGTTTACATTCCAAAGAGATGGCTCCTTCTTCCTTGAGAAAGACATTCATGGTCATAAAGCTGATACAAGTCCTATCTCATCTTCAGAAGGATTTATATACATTTCAGAGAAGAGAAAGCATTTATAATTATAATTTAATTATAATTCAATTTACATCATTAAATAATTATAATTTATAATAATTCAATTATATTTAAATATATTTGAATATAAATTATTTATTTATTTTATATATTTATTATATAATATTATGTATATTTTATATATTTATTATATATTTAAATATAAATATATTTAAATATAAATTAATATATAGGTAATGTATAATTATAATTAAAGTAAATGCTCAAAGAAAAAGTGGGGAGGGAAATCTCTTTTCTAATTTCAATGGGAGAATTAAGACTTTTTATTTGTGTGTCCTTACAAAGATCCTGATGTAGAGAGAGGCAGGTAGAGAGGGGTAGGAGGACAGTCATGATGGACCTGTGTGAGCTTTACATGATGTGGTAACAGAAACAGTGAGTTAGCAGATGCTATAAAGTAAACAGAGACATCTATCCCAATATTCATATTTATATCAATATCTAGAATTGAGAGTTAGTAGAAACAGACATGAGCATGTAGAAACTATGTGAACAAATCCACCATTTTTTCCCGTTGCAATTGCCTTCCATCCAGAATTGTTTTTTTAAGCCCTGGTTGTCCAGATTTCACTACATTCCTCTGTGTATATGTTATTATAACCACACACCCATCCTCCATACACACACCATTACCTAAAGTTGCATGAAGATGCTTTGTTTCTTGGTTTTAAAAAATGGTTGCTTAAAATATGATAGAAAGACTTTTCCCTGAGGGGTTGCCAAGAAAATTTGGGAACCCAGTGTTCTGAACACCCTGCCACCCTATTAAAATTGCCTCCCCTGGGGGGAACCTTGACATCTGGAACATGTGAAGGTCATTCTATGAGTTCAGAGTCACGCAGAGAACTTTAGCGATAACTCTACATGGTTTTGTGGACATGTAAATTAACAAAGTGAATGAAGGATTGTGACTATAGGAGGCCATCTTTGGTTTCCTTAAATATCACAGCTCCTCTTCGGTACGAATTTAATAGAACTGGGTCATCTGGGTGGCTCAGTCGGTTTAGCGTCCGACTCTTGATTTCAGCTCATGTCATGATCTCACAGTTAGTGACTTGGAGCCCTGCATTGAGCTCCATGCTGACTGAAGAGCCTGCTTGAGATTTTCTCTCTCTCTGCCCCTCCCGCACTCGTGCTCACTCTCTCTTTTTCTCTCAAAAATAAAAATAAACTTGAAAAAATATATTTAATAGAATTAGCCTCTGTGCAAGATAGTCATCTGTTTGTTCCTTTGCTCATTCATTCAACCAACTGTTATTGGGCCAGGCAGGGTTCTATGAACTGGGGACACAGTAGTGGACAAGCCACACCAGGGCCCTGCTATTGGGTAGCTATGTCCAAGCAGAAAAGCATATAAAGATACCTTATACTGGGCAACAACTGGGAAGAAATAAAGCACAGGAGGGTGAGTGCTAGTGTCGATAGGTGGTCAGAGGGATCACTACATTCTGTATTTATTATCACTCTGGTGTAGGTTAGACCCAAGGATGAGCTAAACCATGGCAAATTACATTTCCCAGGGGTCAGTGAAAAAGAGAGCAGATGGCTGGAGCTAGAGGCTCTAAAAGAATAAATATGAAAACCCCCTCTCTGTGCCATGGAGGTGGGCCATCTTCTTAGGGCCTCCTCTCAACATCCCCCAGAGAGCACTTAAAGAAGCCAAGTGAGCGATTAGTCATTGTCACTGCTATTAGATTAAGGGGACCATTGCTAAGGAAGCCCTGAGATGTCTTCCAACAGCGATAAAATCATAAAGCCCTGAGGAGGAAGGCCAGGCTGCCAGATGGCGAGGACACCCATCTAGCTACCCAGAGATCCCAGTGTTATCCCAAAGCACGCACTGGGTTGTATTTATACCTGGCACCAAGAGTCTAGCCCACCTGACATCTCAGTGTCATAGCACGGATGACATAGAGGGAGTTAACAAATGCTGTGTTTGGAATGAATGCTTACAGTTACAGCCCAAACCACTGCCAGCTGACTGTGTACCTTCCCTCCCAGACCATCATCAATCAGCTCCTGGAAGACAGGGACCTTGTCTGTTTCTCTTTTCACCATCCAGTGTACTGCCTTGTGCTTGGCCAGTGGAGGGAACTTAAGGCAGCTGTTGAACAAGTGAGACCAAATCAAATGATCGGCAGTGGTACCCACTTCCTTTCCTTCAGCAAACTCCTCTTAGAAGCAAATGAAACTAAGAAATGATAATATTTCTGTTATTGTCTGGTTTGTATTCTATGTGGTGAGAGTGAACTGCTGTAAGAAAATAAATGGCTGGAGAGGGAGGTTTTTAAATGGCCCTTGAAGGTAAAGGTTTGGAGTGCTAGAATGAGAAGCTTGATAAAGCAATAGCTCCTCTCGGTGGCCATAAAGAGTCCTAGCTTTTAGGACACCCATCGCCACCTGTGTGTTTGTGCAACCGTCCCTGGTGGACTTCTGTCAAGGACAGTTGGTGACAAGACACAGTTTGTTCATGCTCAGACTCCCTTCTGGGGAAGACATCATGCCAGACTTCCCACCACACCTCATCCCATGGGCTTCTCCACTGCACCATCTTGCCCTGAGGGCTCCAGACAAAGAGCTCTTTGTAGCTGAGGACACCTGCTCATTAATCACAATCACAGTGTTTAGAATGTGAATGCCTAGAGCCACAGTCTGTATTGCTCCTGTGAAAGTAAACTCATAGAAAATCACTGGAACTTCACAAAAGCACTCAAGTAAAGTGATGGGCAGGAAATTTGGGAGTGCTCAGTCCCCAAAGAAGAGTACAGTCAAATGCAAATTCTACCCCCAAATACAAACACATAACTCTATTTTGGACCATGCTCGGCAGGCATCACTCCGAGGAGAGGTTAGCAACCATCCCATGAAAGCAGGAAAGGCCCTCTGCCCAGAGAAATTGGCTTTAAAGAGGACTTTGGCCTGATTCATACCAACAATTACAAAAGCTAGGGTGTTAACATCTCTTACTCCTCACAGAGTCGAAGGAGGGAGCTACTCTGAGCAAGGTAGGTCTTTGTGCCCAGCCTGGGGGTTTAGGGGTCTGGCCAAGTATAAGACTGTGACTAAGTGCTGTGGCCAGAGGCAGACGGAGAGGCAGGGGATACAATGGTGACAAAGGCTCTGAGTTACAAGGCAGAGTTAGAGACGCCACTGACTATGTGATCATGGACCAGTGATCAGCACACAGTGAGTCTTGTTTCCTCATCCTCATGTCCATGCTGGACACGTCCCTGGACGATTGCACTGATCAAGGTGAAGCACAAGGTATTCTGAGAGCGTGCGAGGAGAAACAATCAGAACTTCAATTTGCATTTTACCTTTATGTTTTTAGATTTCTATTCTTGTATGTTTTTAAGGCACATGGTAGTATAGGAGCGAATAATCTTTAAATGTTGTGGCCAAAATAGGGTGAAGGCCACCAGCTTACAGCACCACCAGTTAGGAAAACATGGGTTCAAATCTCCACTCTGCCACTTATGAGTCGCCTGTGTGCAGATCCCTTAATTTTTCTGAGCCTAACTTTCCATCTGGGTATTAGCAGGATAATAATAGCACACACGTGATAAGATTGTGTGGATTAAATGAGCACTGAGCGTGGCGCCTGGCAAGAAATAGGTATGAAATAGATAATAGCTCTTATTACTCATCCACAAAATGGAGATGATAATTTCTTTCTTGCCAAATTGTTGTGAAATTTAATGACATGGTATATTTAAAAGCACTCTGTAGAGTGTAAGTTCCATACAAGTGGAAGGCATTATTTTTACTGCTTGTTGAAAAAAGTTTTCAAGTGCCAGACTATTAGAGCGGTTCAGTCTAACCCTTCCTGTCTGGGGCCACCCGACCTTCTCTCATATTTCCAAGTTATGGTAGAAGGGTCCAGGAGATGATTCTCACAGCACTCGTGTCCTGAGATCTTTCTCTGTAAACACAACTTTAACATTACCTGGATGGCTGGATAGGGCCTCGATAGATGCCTAGTATTTCCCAAAATTCTTCTCCTTTAATATTTAAGGTCAGAAATTGAGCTGGTTTGCTCACATAAAGCAGCGCTTTAGAAAACACAAGATTTATGTATTTAATAAGATCTACAGAATCCTGAGAGTTGATGCCAAACCGGGTTTCAAAGACACGGCTGGCTCCCTGAACGAGCTATTTACACAGAAGAAAACATAACCAACTGAATTCCAGCTTTCTTTTGGTAGAGTAAATGATTTATAACTGAAATCATCACTGTTTTAGCTCTGGTAATACCATATGACACTGGCTGGCAGAGTGATGAGTACGATCCGAAATACACATTCTGACTCCCCCTATCGAATCACCTTTAATTTGTCTGTCTCAGTGACCCAGGAACAAGGTGGCAGAATGAGTCAAGATGGTGGAGGAGGCAGACTGGCACTTAGGGTTGACTGAGGACATCTGGAAACAGAGTGTTAGGTCACGCCCTCACCTCTAGTTCCTTAGGGGCACCACGTTGTGGAGGATGAAGCCAGCTCAGGGATGCAGCTACAGCCATCATTCTCCGGTCCTGAGACTTCCCGGTGACGACACTCCCAGGAGCTAACAGAGTGGAACTTCAGCTGAGCCTGGGAGCCTGGAAAACAGTCAAGGGCAAGAAATCCCCCCCTCTTTGTGTTCTGGGAAATGGCTGTCTGCAAAGACCACCCAGCCCTATGTGATAGGATTAGACAGGGCTCAGGGAGACTTCCTGAAGTACCTAGGACCAGGCCAGACACAGACCCTTCCAATTCCCACAGATGACTAGCTGACCAATTTGGAAAAATGCCCAGTAACTTAACTTGATTAAACTTGACCAAGCTTATCTCCTTCCCCCAGGCCCCAGAACTTTGCCTGCCCCTAAGCTTAAGCAAGGTTTCGTAAAATGCAGAACATCCTCCCCTTAATGGCCCTTTCCTGCCCAAGCTGTCTACTCACACCCCTTGCTCACCCACCCTACCCCTGAACATTCACTTCTCCGTAGCTGTCACTACTCTTTCCCGTGTAAGAAAACACCTTTTTGCCCAACGTTTGAGACACTCTTAGATGTTACAGTCAGAGCCTTCTTCCTATTGCAGTGGTCCTCGTGATTAGAGTTTCTCCTCATCCAGGTCCAGATTTGTTTTTTGAAAAGAAAGCTACATTTTATATTCTACCTCTTGCATTTTCTCTTAAACATGATTTTTCTTGTATTCACCTATTAAACAAATATATACATACCAATACAGAAAGAGAGGGTTGAATCTTGGTGCTACGAATAAAAGCAGCCAACTCTCTCATGGCCTTATGCTATTGGGGAAGAAGATGAGAGAGACAGAGAGAGAGAGAGAGAGAGAGAAGAAAACAATAAACATAAAATAATATGAAGTGCTTCAGAGATAAATAAAGCAAGGTAATTGGAAAAGGGTACCCTGGCTTTGGGATGAGTTGAAATTTTATGCATGATAGTCAGATAAGGTTTCACGTATGCAAATAGACCTAAAAGAAATGGTGGAGAGAGCTAACAGTGCAAAGGCTCTGAGATGTGTTTTTAGGGTATGTTTGGGGTGTTCACAGAATTTCCAGGAGCCAAATTTGGTTATAACACAATAAGCAAGGGGCAAGAGATAAAATTAGAGAGTAGCATGTTCTAGACCACACAGGCTTTATAAGCCAGTGCAAGGACTTTGATCTATACTCTGAGTGAGATGGAACAACAGCAAGGAATGTGAGCAGTAGGGCCGTGGTCTGACTTTTTAATGAAACTAGTCTGGACCCAAGTGGAGACTAGACTGGGAGAGAGGAATGGAGAAGCAGAGAGAGCATGCAGGGATCTAGTGCAACAATCCCTACAATGGAAGATGCTGATTTACACTGAGGTGGTGACAAGTCATAGCACAAGACAGCAGGACTCGAGGAGCTGGCATCAGAACTTGAGTTTGGAGCATGATATATTTTATATGCTTATTAGATGTCAAATGAGAGTTCTAGGTGAAAATTATATATGCCGACACAAGTTGTGAGTTTAAGACAAGAGATCTTTACGGAATTTGGATGTTAATATATAAGAAATGAATGTTATTACTTAAATAATTCTTTTAAGTCAAATAATCATTTGTTTTGTGTATTCAAGCTAAGTGTGCGTATTTAGCTTTGCCTATTCCACAAGTCTGCTTTGTCACATATGCTAACTATGCTTTTGCCTCAGGCCTTTGTCCTCTGTCCCAGTGTAATTCAAAGCACAACAAGGTAGCAGTCGGAGACAATGAGCCAGACTGCAAACAGACACATTGTTTCCTTCCGCAGGAAAGAAAATGCCAGCTGGCCTGAAGATTGTACTTCACTACACCGCTCCTTTACATTCTGGGACGATCTCTTCACCTTATCCCTACCTGGAAGCAAACATTTCACGGACCACACTTTGAGGATCACTGTTGTAGATCACCAACACATTCACAGATAACTACACAGCTCTTCTTCATTTCACTCAGGTCCCTGAACACAAATCACTTCCTTGGAGAACATTCCCTCTAAAGCAGCTGTCTCCAACAGCCTCCTTTACCTTGCTTTAGTTTCCTTTGTAGCAGTGACCATTATCTGACTTTACATTATGTAATTTATTTGTTTAGTTCCGTTGAATAAAGTGAGTTCAATTAAGGCGTGAACTTTGTTTTACTGAGTTATATCTTCAGTGCCTAGGAAACTGCCAGATACATACAAGGTACATAAAAACGAAAGGGAATAAACAGAAATATAACGACTGAATGCTTGCTTACTAGTATCTGTGAATCCGTGTTCCTTTATTTTGTGTTCATCTAATAAATCTTTGCACTTCTTTATTTTTAAAAACTCATTTTCCTTATTTTAGGTATATTCCTGTAAACAATATATTATGAGATTTGCATTTTGTTTTCATTTTAAACCAACCTAAGAGTTTTTCACTTCAATCAGGGAATTTAATCCATTTACATTGTAAATTGATATGTTTAACATATACTAATTATCTTATTTTTTTAACCGTCTTTTTCTTTAATGTTTATTTATTTTGAGAGAGAGAGAGAGAGCACGAGTGAGGGAGGGGCAGAGAGAGAGAGGGAGAGAGAGAATCCCAAGCAGGCTGTGCACTGACAGCACAGAGCCTGACACAGGGCTTGAATTCATGAACTGTGAGATCATAACATGAGCCAAAACCAAGAGTTGGATGCTCAACTGACTGAGCCACCCAGGCACCCCTGCTTTTCCTTTTTTTCATAAAGATATATGTACTCTCCTTACTTTTTCATATTCTGCTATATGGACTGAGTTTGGGAAACTCTTTTCTCTTCATTATTGTGTAGTTTCTCTGATTCTCACATCAGGGATGGAAGACTAATTTGATGCCTCCCCCCACCCCTAGCATTTACAATTATTAATTAGTAACTTTTTCCCGGTGTCCTCACCTAATCATCTTTGCGTTTGCAGTACATATATTCAGCATCCCCATGTAATCCTCTGTCCCAAAACTTCACTTCAGAAATATTAAAATCACTTATGGGATGGCCTCTGTTATGCCCAGAATTCGCGATCCCCCAAAGACCACCAGGGAGCCGAGTCCGATGCAAAAGCAAAAGAGTTTTCATTCGAGCTAGCTCGAGCTCAATCCCCTACCTGCACCATCGCGCAGCGGTGAGATGCTGGAGAGAGAGAGCGAGTTTCAAAAGCACAAAGGTTTTATAGGGGTCCAGGGGCAGTTGGTGAGGTAATGGCTGTGGCCTCAGCCGATTGGCTGGGGAAGGGTCGTGGCCTCGGCCATTTGGCTTGGGGAAGGGTCGGAGTCCTGTTGTGCAGGTCGCCGGGCGTGTTTTGATCCAACCGGTGAGCGGGAGGTTACTCAAGGGAAGGAGGCGTGGTCTGAGGTTTCTGCGATTTTCCCCGGAAAGGGGGCATGTCGGGGACATAGTCACTCAAGGCGGAGGACACAGAACAAGATGGAGTCGCCGGCGTAGGCCCGCCCTTTCAGACCCACGGTTTTGTAAGCCGTTAGAGCTTACCCTTCTCGGTCAGGCAGAAGATCTATTTCAGAAGAAAGCAATAGGATCACAATTATATTTGAGCAACCCGTTTCATGTGAGTGCAGCATATTATCATAGATCCTATAATATCTCAGTTCACTCATCTCAAGGTGAAGTTTTGACTCAAGCAAGAATTAGGGTGCATATTTTTGGTCCCAGCCCCATACCCTTTAAGGAAAAGTCCACAGATACAAACCATTCTCATGGTCTAAGGGCCTGGGGCAAGGATAGGGAACATAAATCATAGATTGTCACTTAAAGGACATCACCCATGCCACCAGCATTATCAACTCCCCAGATGAGAAGTCTTTGTCCCTGTTTTCCTCCTAGACTCACAGGGTGGGGAGCCAAGTCTAGCTGGTGCTTGTTCTTACTTTCCAGACCCCAGGAAACAAGAAGGAACACAGGATGAAGGGTTTACTCTTGGAACCCAAACCCTCCCAGTGGGAAAAGGCAGGAGGGAGTTAGATCCCCAGAGCCTGTTGCTGGCTTCAGTTCTAGAGCTAATCGCTTGTCTGAGAAGCTCTTCCAGGGTTCTGCATCCACTTCCCGCCCTGCTTTCTCAAATACAATCATCACAGCATTCCTCCAACGCTTACAGGGTAAGGGTAATTTCTGTCTCTAGCTTTCAGCTACTTAAAAAATATGCTGGTCATTTAAATAGAAATTTGAAAGGAAAAATAAAAATGCCTTTTCCTCACACCACCGTCTTGCTCAAAAGTTATTTCTGTGGTATTCTACTGGGTAGCAAGCCCACTAGCAAAAAACCTGGGAGGCAGCTTACCAGTCAGCTCTCAGCTTCAATTCAATGCTGTTATCAAATCAACTTTGGTTGTGAACACATGAATACCATGACATGGGTATCTCAATCTCTGTAATTATCTAAACCTAAGGGAGTAATTACGGCTAGGTAATGGGGAAAAAGGAAGGGAATTAGGGAGAAATGAGTGATCATTTTTAATCAGCTGAAATCGTCCAGGACCAGAGGGGCAGGAGGTCTGAGAGTAGAATTGGCTTTCCTCAATATCTATTATCTTCCAAAACCAAGATAGCAACAAGAATAGAACTTATAGGGGCGCCTGGGTGGCGCAGTCGGTTAAGCGTCCGACTTCAGCCAGGTCACGATCTCGCAGTCCATGAGTTCGAGCCCCGCATCGGGCCCTGGGCTGATGGCTCAGAGCCTGGAGCCTGTTTCCGATTCTGTGTCTCCCTCTCTCTCTGCCCCTCGCCCGTTCAAACTCTGTCTCTCTCTGTCCCAAAAATAAATAAACGTTGAAAAAAAAAATTTTAGAACTTATAAAGTAATAAATGACAATAAGCTGAAAAAGAAGGCAGAGCTGTATATCTATTCTCAAGGGTTTAGAAAGCAAATAGTAGGCTTTCATGTCTCCAGTATTTAAAATCGTGTATTAATTTTTCCATCACACGATATGTGGGCAATTCAGCAAAACAGAAATGATATAATTTAAAAATTGCCCTAAATTTCCCCTTCTGATGTTTATTCATTATCTTACTCATCTTCGTTTCTGGCCAGAACTGTCAGGAGACAGATTCTCAATGAAGTAATCAACAGTTCTGTGTCATGGGGACAGCTGGTAGGTTTCAGTGGTGGGTGAAGTGGTTGACTTTTCACAGATATCTCTGGCAACTTAATTGATAGATTGAGGCATGACTAAAGGCTAGACTAGTGCCCTTGTGGAGTTAATTTGAAAGAATCATTACCATATCAAAACACATGATTATCATTAACAAATAATACAATGCTGTTATTAACAGCAGCATCATACAGGCAAGTAGCAAAGATTAGCAGCCTTTCTGGGTTTGTTAATTTGCTCACAAATCACAACTATAGGAAACAAAATCCAGAGTTACATAATCAGCCCTAGAGGAGGCTTACTGGCTTGTGATATTAGCTAAGACATTTGGAGTATTATTCACAGGCTTGCTGGGGAGGGTTTGGAGGGATGGAGTCCTCACTCCGAGCAGCTGTAGGTGGTTTGCAAAGTGTAGACTTGTACGCAGAGACTGGAATCCAGGGAGATGCTTGGAGAAGGGAGTGGGGGGAGGGGTCATGGGAACAATACCCAGTAACACTGGTGGTGGTGTGGGAGTGCAGAGGGTGTTGGGAAAGCACAGGGGTGAGCAGGCAGATGGGGAGTTGGAGGGTGCCTTGGAGACTGAGCTAGTTCCCCCTTATTTCTAAGTATAATCCAAAGGCAGATCAAATTTGAAACATTTTATTTTTGAAAACTAAAAAGCCTTTTCTTTCTATTCATATGAAAGTCTAAGGTGGTGGCAAATATATAAAATGTGTGGTCACATCCCCTGAGTCCTGCAATTCTGCTGTTTCCTCACTAAGCATGGCAAGGACCTTTCCTTACAATTACTAAACTGCATTATCTATTTGGAAACAGACCGCGTGCTTCACAGGGAGCGAAGAGAGAGAAATTCAATTTCATTCTATTACTCTGCCACCTTCCCTGTCTTAGTCTACCAAGTGGCCTAGATTCAAATGTTGAGCTAGCACTATTTTAACTGGTGGTGATGAAACTAGGGATCAGAAACATTAACGGAGATGGCCCCAAACAACACCTAGTTAATGACAGAGCCAGGCCCCTGGTCTCCTAGACCTTTAAATCGCTGTCTTTAAGTTGGGAGAGAAAGTTCTCTCCTAAGAGACTACAAGAAAGCAGCTGCCATATGTTGTTGAATTTCAAGATTTCATAAATTTTATGAGCCACTAAGAAAAGAAAGATTACCAATTATGAAAGTACATTAATGGCAAGATGCTTACCAATTTTACAGATGCTAGTTTATAATATATGTGAGATATATAATATATATTACATATTAGAGATGCTATTCTATGATATATACACATAATTTATTATGTATATATTAGAGATGATATATCTATCTTAGAAAAGCATCTTAGAACTAAAAAAATATGCTAATAGAAATCCCCAGTGATCCCAAATAAAGTGGAAGCTCATCTAGGCAGGATTTTCCATTATTTCAGGTGCAAACCAAGCACAGACCCACACCCAATAGATTCAGCCATCTACTTTAATTAGTTGCTTATTCTATAGAAATCTTCACTGATCCTACAGTTGGTGATTTTATAGCATTTACTCTGTGAAAATCCAGGAACATAATCCAGTTATATTCTGTATACTTTTGCATGTTTTTTTTATTTTTATTTTTTAACGTTTATTTATTTTTGAGACAGAGAGAGACAGAGCATGAACGGGGGAGGGGCAGAGAGAGAGGGAGACACAGAACCGGAAGCAGGCTCCAGGGTCTGAGCCATCAGCCCAGAGCCCGATGCGGGGCTCGAACTCACAGACTGCGAGATCGTGACCTGAGCTGAAGTCGGCGCTCAACCGACTGAGCCACCCAGGCGCCCCTACTTTTGCATATTTAAAATTTTCAATTAATACACTTTTAGAGAGGTTTTATTTATTTATTTTTTAATGTTTACTTATTTATTTTGAGAGAGAGGTTTTATTTATTGTTTTAATGTTTACTTATTTATTTTCAGAGAGAGAGAGAGAGCACGTGCATGAGCAGGGAAGGAGCAGAGAGAGATGGAGAGAGAATCCCAAGCAGTCTCTGTGCTATCAGATAGCACAAACTGTGAGATCATGACCCCAGCCGAAATCAGGAGTTGGATGCTTAACCGGTGCCCCCGAGAGGTTTTAGATTTATGGAAAGATACACTCTCTCTCTCCTGCTCCCAGTTCCCCCCTATTTTTAACATCTTGCATTATTGTAGTACATTTGTTAAAATTGGTCAGTCAGTATTAATACATTGTTAATTGACTAAAGTCTACACTTTGCATCAGGGTTCATTCTTGTGTTATACAGTTTTGCAGGTTTTGACAAGTGCATAATGTCATGTATGCACCATCACCGAATCATATAGAATATTTTCACTGTTCTAAAAATGCCCTTCTGCTTCACCTACTCATCCCTGCCTTCCTCCCTCTCCCCAAATTCCTGGTAACCATAGGATTACTAGGACATCAGTAAAGCTCCATAGTTTTGTCTTTTCCAGAATGTCATAGAGTTGAATTCGCATAGTATGTAACCTTGTTAGACTGACTCTTTTCACTTTCACTTAGCATCTTTCACTGAACGTGCATTTAAAGTTCCTCCATGTCTTTGTATGACTTGATAGCTCATTTATTTTTATCACTGAATAATATTCCACTGTCTGGATGTACCACCGTTTATTTATCCACTTACTTATTGAAGGAAATCTTAACTGTTTTTAATTTTTGGAAATTGTAAGTAAAATTGTTATGGAATCACAAAAGACCTCTCTAACAGCCAAAGCAACCTTGAAAAAGAAAAACAAAGCTGGAGTCATCCCAATTCTGGACTTCAAATTATATTGCAGAACAGTAGTGATCAAAAATGTATAGTACTGGCACAAAAATAGACATTTAGATCAATGGAAGTGAATAGAAATGCAGAAATGAACTCACAATTATATGCTCAACTAATCTTTGACAAAGCAGGAAAGTATACCCAACGGGGGAAAAAACAGTCTCATCAACAAATGGTGTTGGGAAAACTGGACAGCTACATGCTAAAGAAGGAAACTAGACCACTTTTTTGCACCAAACACAAAAATGAACTCAACATGAATTAAAACCTAAATGTAAGACCTGAAACCTTAAAAATCATAGAAGAAAACACAGGCAGTAACTTCTTTGACATTGGCCATAGCAACTTCTTTCTAGACATGTCTCCTGAGGCAAGAGAAACAAACTCAAAAATAAATTATTGGTACTACATCAAAACAAAAGCTTCTGCACAGCAAACAATCAACAAAACAAAAAGCAACCTATGGAATGGGGGAAGATATTTGCAAATGACATATCTGATAAAGGGTTGGTATCCAAAATATATAAAAAAACTTATCACACTCAACACCCAAAAAACAAATAATCCAGTGAATAAATGGGAAAAGGACATGAATAGACATTTCTCCAAAGAAGACATCCAGATGGTCAACAGAAGCATGAAAAGATGCTCAACATCACTGATCATCAGGGAAATGCAAATCAAAACCACAATGAGATATCATCTCACACCTGTCAGAATGGCTAAAACCAACAACACAAACAACAATAGGTATTGACGAGGATGTAGAGAAAAGAGAACCCTCTTGCACTGTTGGTGGGAATACAAAGTGCAGCCACTCTGGAAAGCAGTGTGTAGGTTCCTCAAAAAGTTTAAAATTGAACTACTCTATAATCCAGCAATTGAACTACTAGGTATTTACCCAAGGAACGCAAAAATACTAATTCAAAGGGATACATGCACCCAGTGTTTATAGCGGCAGTATCCATAATAGCTAAATTATGGAAACAACACAAGTGTCCGTCGACTGATGAATGGATAAAGAAGATGTAGTTTGTATATACAATGGAATATTACTCAGCCATAAAAAAAGAATGAAATCTTGCCATTTGCAATGACATGAATGGAGCTAGAGAGTGTTATGCTAAGCAAAATAAGCCAGTCAGAGAAAGACAAATACTATATGGCTTCCCTCACTCATGTGTGTAATTTAAGAAACAAAATAAATGAGCAAAGGGGAGGGAAAGAGAGAGAAGGGCAAACCAAGAAACAGACTCTTACCTATAGAGAACAAACTGATGGTTACCAGAGGGGCGATCGATGGGGAGATGGGTGAAATAGAGATTAAGGAAGGCACTTGTGATGAGCACTGGGTGAAGTATGGAAAGGCTGAATCACTATATTGTACACCTGAAACTCATTTTACACTGTATGTTAACTAACTGGAATTTAAATTAAAACTTTTAAAAACCGTTATAAACTTCATGTGCAGGTTTTTGTGTGGATGTAAGTTTTCAGCTCATTTGTGTAAGTACCAAGTGAAATTTGTGGATCTTATGGTAAGAGTATTTTTTTTTTTTGAACGTTTATTTATTTTTGGGACAGAGAGAGACAGAGCATGAACGGGGGAGGGGCAGAGAGAGAGGGAGACAGAATCAGAAACAGGCTCCAGGCTCTGAGCCATCAGCCCAGAGCCTGACGCGGGGCTCGAACTCACGGACCGAGAGATCGTGACCTGAGCTGAAGTCGGACGCTTAACCGACTGCGCCACCCAGGCGCCCCAAGAGTATTTTTAATTTTGTAAGAAAGTGCCACATTGTCTTCCAGGGTGGCTGTGCCATTTTGCATTCCCATCAGCAGTAAATTAGAGTTTCTGTTGCTCTACATCCTCACCAGCATTTGGGGGAGTCAGGGTTTTGGATTTTCACCATTCCACTAGGGGGTAATGGTATCTCCTTGTCTTTTCACCCGCAGTTCCCTTATGACAATGATATATAATGTTGAGCATCTTTTCATATGCTTATCTGCATCTGTATATCTTCTTTGTTGAGGTGTCTGCTCAGATCTTTTACCTACTTTCTAATTGGGGTATTTTATGTTTATTGTTAAATTTAAAGACTTCCTTGTATATTTTACTTTTTAAATTTCTCATAAGACAGTTTAAATAATTCACAAATAAAATAATTTAAATAATTGGCAAATAGGGGTACCTGGGTGACTTAATGGGATAAGTGTCCCACTCTTGAATTCAGCTCAGGTCGTGACCTCATGGTGGTGGGATCAAGGCCCACAACTGACTCCACACTCAGAGTGGAGCCTGCTTGGGATTCTCTTTCTCCCTCTCTCTCTCTCTGCCCTTCCCCCACTCGTGCACTTGAATGTGCTATCTCTCAAAATAAATAAATAAGCATTTAAAAATAAATAAATAAACAAATAATTGACAAATAAAGTATAAATAATTTTCATCAGAATGAGAAATTTGCATTAGCAATAAAAATAAAAACCTTGGGGTGCCTGGTGGCTCAGTCGGTTAAGCGTCTGACTTCAGCTCAGGTCATGATCTCGCAGTCCCTGAGGTCGAGCCCCTCACTGGGTTCTGTGCTGACAGCTCAGAGCCTGGAGTCTGCTTCTGATTCTGTCTACCACACTCTTTGCCCCTCCCCCACTCACACTCTATCTCTCCCACTCTCACAAATGAATAAATGTTAAAATAAATAAATAAATAAATAAATAAATAAATAAATAATAAATAAATAAAACTTTAAGTAAGAAAATGAATCTCATTTTTCTCCACTGTAAAATATCTTATATAAAATTATTTTCAAACCCCAGAAACTTCTTATAATGTGAAATCATTAAGCAGTCAGATAAATAATTTTCCTCTTTTCAACTTCAATTAATAGTGAAAGATTGACTACTAATTGATTAACAGAATCAAGCAAAAAAAATATTTTCTCATTAAGCAATCAATTTACACACGAAAGTGGAAGAATTTAGATAAGTACGTGCAGATAATCAGGTAGAAAGCCTCATCTTATATATCATCATAATATATATACAAAAGACCAAACAATTTGTAGATTCAGTCAATGCCTTTCTTTCTTTGTTTGTTTTTTTTATTTGTTTGTTTATTTTGAGGGGTGGATCTTGGCAGCTGCTTTATTTTTTTTTTTTATTTTATTTTCAGTATTGGTAAAAAAAAAAAAAAAAAAACCAGCTAAAACTGATTGCCAGAACTATTTGTTTAACTGGATTAAGTGGCCAATAATCTTCAGATATCCTTGTCTGGAGTCTTTTTCAAAATGTATAGATGCAATTTATATAAAATAGGACAAAGGTATCTTTCATAGAGCTTCTATATACACTTATTTTGTTTCTAAAGCTCTTGGCAATTTAAAGTGTTAATTATGAAGAAGTAGAGAAAATCCATGTAGGCATCTGACCCAAGCAATCTCTATATATTGGGATGGGAAAGAGAACCTTCTATTTTATGGGGAAAAGTGAAGCTATAAAGTACCTTCTCCTTCCTACTGCCATCCCTGTATTTGCAGATAGAGGTCAGGGATACAGAGAGGTTTCATTTTACAGATATTTCTTGGTTATAGACTAAAACTAGAGGCATGTGGTTTATTTCTTAGGCTGCTTCGACTGTCCATAAATCAAAATGTTATGTGTCAAATATATGCATATATTAGTAACTGTGTTTGAGATAATAATAATAAATTTGAATGAATTGCAAGTGAATTAGGTATATGAGGAGAAGTAAAAGACAGAAATTATAGCAGATATTTAACTATTTAGTATTCTTTTTTTTTTGATAGACCTTATTTTTTACAGTTTTAGGTTCACAGCAAAATTGAGATTTTTGAGGTACAGAGATTTCCCACACAGCCCCGCCCCCACATACTCACAGCCCTTCTCCCTTGTCAGAATCCCCACCAGAGTAGGACATTTGTTATAACTGATGGTTTTACATTAACACGTTATTATAACTGAAAGTGCATTGCTTACATAAGGACTCGCTGGTCATTTCTCAAAGTGAAGTTCGAAAATATGATGCCAAGCACTGGCCCTCAGCTCCCCATTCACCAAGCTATTTGCTAGAGATATTTCCCCATCCTCTGCGCATCTCCCATCATGCCTGGAGGAGCTCTCTATTCTTTAGACTTAGATTCTTGTTTATCATTTAGACCTTAAGGCTAATGAAGATCCAAAGACGTAATGTGTTAAATATTGTTGAAAGAATGTTTGTTACATAGCACATATATATATATACACCTCACCAGTGTCTTTGAGTTTGAATTTGTGTATTAATAAAGGAGACAAGTTTACAGCATTCGCCATTCAGGTCGTCTTCCTTAGCCAGTATCAAATCTTTGAACACTCCAGCTCTGAGATGTAGTGATAAACAAACTCAATACTACTAGATGTTCCACTTGTAATTCATTTCCCACTGAAAAATGAAACTCACAATATTGTGTTATATTTTGCTGTGTTGTAACTAGGGAAGCTGTCTATTTTAATTCTCACAGGACTATTTGATCTATTTATCATGCTTGGAAACAGCTCTTCTGTTTAGGTTTTTCAACGGTATGCAATGCTTCGCTAATGCAAATGCTTTACTAATCAACCAACACGTGGTGTATGTTTCCTCTGGAAAACAGTTCATGAGAGCTTGTTACAATGAGTTTCATGTTTCAATAGGAGACTAAACCAGATAACCTTTGGATGTGTGCCAGCTTTGTGCTTCTGTGGTGTAGCAGCACGTCAGGGCTTACATTCAATGCTTGGTCTCCTGTGAGATAATCCTCCCAAACCCTATTTATCACACAGCTGAAATGAAAACTGAATTATGAAGTGACAGTATTCTAACTGCCTATCCCTGAAACACAGAACTTCATACAACTGAGGATAGAACTATAACAGGGCAGCTAAGCAATTGTATATTTGGAAATCTACTTTAAAATAAATTTGCTTTAGGGGCACCTGGGTGGCTCAGTCGGTTAAGTGTCCGACTTCGGCTCAGGTCATGATCTCACAGTTTGTGAGTTCGAGCCCCTCATCAGGCTCTGTGCTGACAGCTCAGAGCCTGGAACCTGCTTCAGATTCTGTGTCCCCCCCCCGCTCTCTGCCCCTGCTCTGCTTGTGCTTTGTCTATCTCTCAAAAATAAATAAACATTAAAAAAAATAAAAATTAAAATCAATTTGCTTTGAAAATGTGGGTAATGATTCCAACCTTCACATTAAGCTAGATTCTTCTTATTATGTAGATTTCTCCCCTTATGCTACCTCTCCACCCCCCCCCCAGCCCCTACCACAGTAATGGTTTTGTGACTAAGACTGGTGTCACCATAATGTTCTTGGGACAAAATGATAGTCCAATGACTCATCAGGCGCTAGAAAGGGAAAATATTCAAGAAACATAACATCATTGGCATTTGAAATATTTCAATACTGTGAATCTCTTCCTAAAAATAAAGACAACTAAAAAACTTGATTCACTGATAAAAGCCACAAATCGAAACAAGTGTGACAGAGTACAGAACAAATTATAATTACTTAAAGAATCATTATGATTACGCATAAATACCTTAACATTTGCCAAACAATTTTTCCTGTCAAAATACATTGTTTCTTCTGGGGCTCATACCCTCAATTTGCCCAATTACTTTCCATAAATGTTCTTTTTGGTGGCTGAGACGCACGATGATATTTTGCTTCCAAAGGCTTTTTTCTGTAGGAACAACATTTGAGAAGCAGATGAATACCTTTCAAAGGCAATTGTAGTTGAGGATGTGGGTGAGAAACATGGAAAAAACATTATCTGGGACTTTGGCTTATGCCAAGAAGTCATTGAGTGGAGCAGAAAGTCTGAAATGCAGCTCACGTAGCTGACGGCATGCAGTATTCAAGATGGCTAGCATCCTATTTTTCTTTCTTTCCCTTGTTTTCCCTGGCTTCTCCCTCCCTTCACTCAATCCGTGTGTCCATCACTTCTCTTTCCCTCCTTTGTCTTCCTTTTTCCATCCTTCTCTCTGTGCATATTGGCCTTTTGAGGTTTACACCTCAGAGACAACTAGGTGTGGGACCTACAAAAATGGGTGTTAATGCCTTTCTGGTTACACCTCTGGGAAATGTTAACCACGCCCAAGATATGATTAATTCCACAGCAACTCATTTCTAGTAAGATAGAGACTCAAACATATTAAATGTTGTATCGGCACAGAACTCACCCTGGAAAGTTGTCCATACCTTATTTAAGTGGCTGTTTTCATGAATTTACTCCTTGCTTTGAGTGATCCTCTTCCAATGCTTTTCCCTACTGGCTGTTCAACTGCCTGCCCCCAAAGCACAGCCATGCCTCCCTAACCCAATAGTATCCTGCACTCCTGACCTTCTTTCATCAAAATTATGTCTCATTCCTCTAAGATACTGTTATGTGACTGAAGCCAACTTGGTTGATTACTGTAAGCCAACACCTTAATAATTTAATAGATAATGTTTGCGTTTATCAGGGATGGTCACCTAGAATTGAGGTTTTCTCAAAGAAGTGATTCAAATAAAGTTCTTATTTGATCAGCAAATATTTATGAAGTTCTTATTATGTTCCACGGACTGTGTGAGACGTTGGTTATTCAGATGCAGACAAAATGTACCTGGTCCCTGATAAGGTTTTGGGGTGATGGTGGTGGGGTTCGGAGCCAATGGACAAGAAAGAATTCTTGAGATGTCTAATAAAAAGGTGATTTTATTAAACCGCAGGGACAGGACCTGTGGGCAGGAAGAGCTGCCCAGGGACCTTGAGGAGAGATTTGTTATACACTATGAAGTTGGGGGAGGTAAAGTCAAGGAGAAGTTTCCAAAGAGATTTTCATATGCTAAAGAAGACCCACAGGATACTGGAAGCCTACGTATTGTCAAACTAAGGTTGTTTTTTCCCTCTAGAAAAGTATTAACATTACGACAGTAGTGGGTTCCTGGAGAAACTACTCTGCCTGTCTCAAGTATTTGTCAGTAGACTGCAGGTTATAAGGGCATTTAATTTTATCTGCCATTTCCTTCTGCCTTTGTTTCCTACATTAGTCCCTAGGCCCTATTTTCATGGAGCCTTATAATGCAGTGGGTCCTTAAGTCAACGTTATATAGAGTACACCAGACCCACAACTCCATACATTTTCATACCTTTTAAATCACATCAGGTAGGGTGACTACCTACTTGGTCACCACGTGAATTGCAGAAATTTTTAAGTCATTCTTGGTAGCATTTAGATTCTGGAACACATCCCAGCACAAACAACAATCATGTGAGTTAGAAAGTTCTATACTCATTTTGCAAAGGAAATTGGCTTCACAAAGTCCTCTCTACTTAGGGTCACGGGACAAGCGAGTAACAGTGTCAGGATCTGGAGAAGACTTTGGATCCTAAGTCCATCATTGTCCATCCAACCATAGGTGTCACTTTAAGTCCTTCCCAAGGCCACTTGGATATGTACTCGGTAGATAATCAGGAATCACATGCCATCTTCAGCTTCTCATTAGACCACACCATTCTTTCCCACTGGAATTATAGGACTGCAAGATAGTTTTAAGCTATTACTATTATAATAGCCTTATGCTAATAATGTGTCATTCTTACTGCATAAAATATTCTGGCTAGAGTCATTCAGCCAGTACCATCTTTGTCCTTTATAAACTCACTCTATTTCCATGTCTTCGCCACAAGTGTCAATATGGCACTGTGGGTAGATTACAGTTGGTCTTTTTCTGTCTGGTACTTTATCTCTAGGTACAAATCTGCCACCCATTACTCATCATTCTCTTATGTCAGTTGATCAACAAGTGGCTTAGTCCCTCAGCTCACCCTCAATAATCATGCATTACATTGGTGGTACGAGGAGTTGATGAAGCATGAGAAGAGCATGGTTCTGCTTTACATTTATTCTATAAATGAACCCAAGATGGCTTCCGTTTATTGGTCCCTAGGTTATTCATTTCTTCACTGAAGACAAAGACCTATTAGTTCAAGAGCCTGCTATCACCAAACTTAAATTTTTACATATCCAGTTCTCTTAAATATTGTCTGAAAAAAAGCAGATTTTTGGCCATTTAGATCTTTCCTGTTTTGTATACCTCATATAACCGCAGCCAACATCTGCTATCAATAGAGAAGATAAGCCTCATGTCATAAAGACCTCAAGCTGCTGTTGCCCTTTGGAGCTCTCTGACTCCAAGACTCCTGATGTGCTCTGAGTAGCTTTCCCTGGATACAGAAACCCCCTTTCCAGATTCTCCTCTAACCTGGGAGTTCCCCTGCCCTCCTCCTCTGAGTGGTTTCTTGAACCTGAGACTCTGGAGGGTCTCTCTCTGTGAGGGACTTCCCTCTCCAGCAAATCTGTCAGGATCACCCAGCAAGACTTGTGTATACTCCTGCCACCTTGTGGTCATGTCCTTCCTTGATTCCCTCCCAGATACCTTAAAACCCCTGAAAATAATCTGAAGTATTTATTCTTGGTTTCATTCGAAGACACACACACACCATACACACAACTCCATACATTAGATGTGATTTCAGCTTTTTATTTTTCATTTACGAGTGGTTTTTGGCAATATTTATTTACCTGTAAGTATTGTGTGGCACTGTCATCACTTCAGAGGCACACAATTTTTATTTTACAGTCATATTGGTTATAACAGAAGTGAACTAATTCACAGAGTAAATAATTACTAGTCATGTTAACTCATGAATTTTCAAAGGTAACACTTTGTCCACATAGAATCAGTCTTATTTCATCATAGAAATGTTTGAAGATTACATACAGACAAAATGAAGACCATTCTATGGTGCTAGGAAAGTAAGGAAACACTCACAAAAATCTGACAACTTGTCACATGAACACAAGCTCCAACCTAAATGGCTGAATTTAGAGAAAACTGAATCACAAAACAGATAATAATAATAGAAATTTTAACATGGAGAATAAAAGTTCATAATGTCATACTGTTACAAATAAATGAAAAAAATAAGCAAGTAACTGGGGAGAAGAAACAGATCTGCCTTACAGTAAGGTATAGGGGAGGGGGGAGGAGTTAAGATGGCAGAGCAGCATGGAGACCCTGAGCTTGTCTCCTCCTTAAAATACAGCTAGATCAGCACCAAAACATTTCGAACACCTAGGAAATTGATCTGAGGACTAACACAACAATGTGCAAATTTTAGCCACAGAACTTGACAGGTGAACTGAGGGAGAAAAAAGCGGTGGAGAGTAGGGAACTGTTTTTGCAGAGAAAGGATAGATAAAGAGAAAGGGGAAGAGTGCATCCATGGGTATCATGCAAGAAAAACACTCTTTTGAAAGTACCTGGAAAGAAAGAAGGAAAACAATCTCTGGGGACTGAATGGGAAATCTGTTCCCCAAAGCCACCGATGGGAAGAAAGGAGAGGGTTTCAATACCACCAGGATTCTATAAACAGTGAAGCACAGAGCCTGAAGTTACAGAGCTCAGTGCCTGGCAGTGCTCTGGCGAGGAAATAGGGTGAATCACCAAAAGCAGACAGTGGGGTCTAAGGGGTATGTGTGCCACACAAGGAGAAGCAGTTCCCCTGCTTGGAGAGCATTTGGTAGAGGCCATATGGCCTCCCCACAGGCAAATTCCCAGCGGACCCTGGGGAGCAGCTATGTTTGCTGGTATTGGGACAAAGACAAGAGACTGTGGTGAAACCTGGCACCAGCTATGTGTTGTGATTTGCCATACTCTCTGAACTTCTTCCACTGCACGATTGCATGAACATTTTCTGGGTGAAACCAGTACCCAGCCATTGCTTAGCAAGACCATCCCCCAGAGAGTTGGCATGGGTCCAAGTGTGGGGTTTTGAAACAGAACCCCATCCGAGATAAAACTCTGGTGGGAGGTGCTGCCTGGCAGTCAGACAGCTTGGGCATGGACAGGGTAGAAGCAGGGAGTGGATGGATACCTGAGAGAAAAGAGGAGTGCTTGATCACAGGTGGGTGAGAGCTCAAAGTTCCTGTGCCAGAGACTAGGGAGCTGGGTGAAGCCCTTTTCACCTCTCCCATGCAGGCCCATGTGCACGTGCACAGAGATCCACCCACTCCAGCAAGCTAAGCAGTGCCACGTAGTAGAGAACAGAGCAATTACACCAAGCCCCAGCCAACTACACCCTCCAAACACATCCCCTAGAAGACCAGCACAAGTCCCTCCACCTGCTTAGTGTATGGACTATAGAGGGCTTCATAGTTTTAGTTCTAGGGGAAACTGGAGTATCTTCATTTGGGTTTCATTCTGTTTGCTGATTCACTTATTTGTTCATTATCTTTGCTTCTACTTTTGCTTAAATTGTATTCTGTTTTCTTTCATTTCATCCTCATTGGATACAGAAAGAAAAATTCCTTTTTATGTTATTTTTTTACTTTATTTTTGATTTTTTTAAATTTTTTATTTTAGTTTATTTTATCATTTTATTGTTTTAATTTTTAAATTTTTCTTAATTTTTTTTCTTTTTTCTATTTTTTCCCTTTTCTTTCCCTTTTTTTCTCTATTCTAGCAATCTTCTTTCAACAAGAAGACCAAAATAAGCTTAGGATCTAGCTTCCTATATTTAATTTTTTTGTTTTGTTTTTAATTTTTATTTTATTAATTTTGTTCCTCCTCCAAAATGGCAAAACTAAGGAATTCACCCCAAAGAACAGGAAGAAATTACAACCAGGGGCTAAATCAGCACAGATATAAACAAGATGTCTAAACTAGAATTTAGAACCACTATAGTAAGAATACTAGCCGAGGTTGAAAAAAAGCATAGAATCCCTCTCTGTGGAGATAAAACAAATAAAATCTAGTCAAGACAAAATTAAACATGCTATAACCAAGATGCAATCTCAAATGGATGCCACAACGGCAAGGATGGATGAAGCAGAACAGTGAATCAGGGATATAGAAGGTAAAATTGTGGAGAATAATGAAGCAGAAAAAAGGAAGGAAACAAAGGCAAAAGAGCACAATACAAGACTAAGAGAACTCAGTGACTTATTAAAAAAGAATAACATCTGAATCATAGGAGTCCCAGAAGATAGAGAGAGAAAAGGGAGCAGAAAGTTTATGTGAGCAAATTATAGTGGAAAGCTTTTCTAATATGGGGAAGGACACAGACATCAAAATCCAGGAAGCACAGAGAATTCCCATTAGAGTCAACAAAACCTGACCATCACCAAGGCATATATCAGGCAAATTCACAAAACACACAGACAAGGAAATAATCCTGAACTCAGCAAGAGAAAAACAGTCCTTAATCTATAAGGGAAAACAGATCAGGTTTGAAGCAGACCTATCCACAGAAACGTGGCAGGCCAGAAAGGAGTGGCAGGATATATTCAACGTGGTGAATCAGAAAAAGTATGCAGCCTAGAATTCTTTATCCAGCATTCTGTCATTCAAAATAGAAGGAGAGGTAAAGAGTTTGTCAGACAAACAAAAACTAAAGGAGTTCGTGACCACTAAAAGAGTCCTGCAAGAAATTTTAAGGGGAACTCTTTGGAGAAAAGACAAAACAAAACAAAACAGACCAAAAGCAACAAAGACTAGAAAAGATAGGAAACATCACCAGAAACACCATCTCTACAGGTAACACAATGGCACTAAAGTCATATCTTTCAGTACTCACTCTAAATGTCAATGGACTAAACACTCCAATCAAAAGATATAAGGTATCAGAATGGATAAATAAAAAAAAAAAACCAATATCTGTCTATATGCTACTTTACAAAAGACTCATTTTAGACCTAAAGACACCTGCAGGTTGAAAGTAAGGGGATGGAGAACCATCTATCATGCTAATAGTCATCAAAAGAAAGCTGGAGTAGCCATACTTATATCAGTCAAACTAGATTTTAAAATAAAGACTGTAACAAGAGATGAAGAAAGGCATTATACCACAGTTAAGGGTTTCTACCAAGAAGATCTAACAAGTGTAAGTATCTATGCCCTCAGTATGAAATATATAAATCGATAAATCACAAACGTGTATTGATAATACAATAATGGTAGGGGACTTCAACACCCCACTTACAACAATGCATGGATCATGTAGGCAGAAAATCAAGGAAATCAATGGCTTTGAATGACACACAATGTTTAAATGAATAAACACTTTTTAAAACATTTAAAAAGAACATCAAATAAAGCCCCAAACCAGAAGGAAATGTGATATGTCACATTAATAAAAGAAAGGATAAGAACCACACGATCCTCTCACCAGATGAAGAAAAGCATTTGACAAAATACAGCATCCTTTCTTGATAAAAACTCTCAAGAAAATAGGAATAGAAGGATCATACCTCAAGATCATAAAGGCCATTTATGAAAGAACCACTGCTAATATCATCCTCAATGGGGAAAAACTGAGAGGCTTCCTCCTAATGTCAGGAATACAACAAGGATGTCGACTCTCCCCACTGTTATTCAACATATTGTTGGATAGCCTAGCCTCAGAAATCAGAAAACACAAAGGAATAAAAGGCATCCAAATCGGCAAGGAGGAAGTAAAATTTTCACTCTTTGTAGATGACACAATATGTGGAAAATCCAAAAGACTCCACCAAAAAACTGCTAGAACATGAATTCAGCAAAGTTGTAGGATATAAAATCAATGTGCAGAAATTGGTTGAATTTCTTTACACCAATAATGAAGCATCAGAAAGAGAAATCAAGGAATTGATCTCATTTACAATTCCACCAAAAACCATAGAATACCGAGGAGTAAACCTAACCAAACAGGTGAAAAAGCTACACACTGAAAACTATAGAAAGCTTATGGAAGAAATTGAAGAAGACACAAAGAAATGGAAAAACATTCCATGCTCATGGATTGGAAGAACAACTATTGTTAAAATGTTGATACTACCCAGGGGCGCCTGGGTGGCTCAGTCGGTTGAGCGTCCGACTTCAGCTCAGGTCATGATCTCACAGTCCATGAGTCTGAGCCTCGCATAGGGCTCTGTGCTGACAGCTTAGAGCCTGGAGCCTGCTTCAGATTCTGTGTCTCCCTCTCTCTCTGCTCCTTCCCTGCTCATGCTCTGTCTCTCTCTGTCTCAGAAGTAAATTAAAAAAAAAATGTTGATACTACCCAAAGCAATCTACATATTCAATGCAATCCCTGTCAAAATAACACCAGCATTCTTCACAGAGCTAGAACAAACAATCCCAAAATTTGTATGGAACCAAAAAAGACCCCAAATAGCCAAAGCAATCCTAAAAAAGAAACCCAGAGCTGGAGTCATCAAATTCCAGACTTTAAGCTGTATTACAAAGCTGTACTCATCAAGACAGTATGGTACAAAAACAGACACATAGATCAATGAAGCAGAATAGAGAACCCAGGAATGGACCCACAAATGTATGGACTACTAATTTTTGAAAAAGCAGGAAAGAATATCCGATGAGAAAAAAGACAGCCTCTTCAGCAAACAGTGTTGGAAAAACTGGACAGTGACATGCAGAAGAATGAACCTGAACCACTTTCTTACACCATACACAAAAATAAACTCAAAATAGAGGAAAGACCCAAATGTAAGACAGGAAGCCACCAAGATCCTAGAGGAGAAAACAGGCAACAACCTCTGTGACCTTGACTTCAGCAACTTCTTACTCAACCAGTCTCCAGACACAAGGGAAACAAAAGCAAAAATGAACTATTGGGACCTCATCAAGATAAAAAGCTTCTGCACAGTGAAGGAAACAATCAATAAAATTAAAAGGCAACCAACGGAACGGAAGAAGATATTTGCAAATGACATATCAGATAAAGGGTTAGTGTCCAAAATCTATAAGGAAATTATCAAACTCAACACCCAAAAACAAATAACCCACTTAAGAAATGGGCAGAAGACATGAATAGACACTTTTCCAAAGAAGATATACAGATGGCTAACAGACACACGAAAGATACTCAACATCATTCATCATGGAAATACAAATAAAAACCACAATGAGCTACCACCTCACACCTGTCAGAACGGGTAAAATTAACAACTCAGGCAACAACAGATGTTGGTGAGCATGCGGAGAAAGAAGAACCCTTTTGCACTGCTGGTAGGAATACAAACTGGTGCAGCCACTCTGGAAAACAGTATGGAAGTTCCTCAAAAAGTTAAAAATAGAACTACCCTAGAACCCAGCAACTAAACTACTAGGTATTTATCCAAAGGATACAGGTGTGCTGTACATGTTTTTCTTTTTTTTTTTAATTTTTTTTCCAACGTATTTTATTTATTTTTGGGACAGAGAGAGACAGAGCATGAACGGGGGAGGGGCAGAGAGAGAGGGAGACACAGAATCAGAAACAGGCTCCAGGCTCCGAGCCATCAGCCCAGAGCCTGACGCGGGGCTCGAACTCACGGACCGCGAGATCGTGACCTGGCTGAAGTCGGACGCTTAACCGACTGCGCCACCCAGGCGCCCCTGTACATGTTTTTCAAGAAGCACATGCACTCCAATATTTATAGCAGCACTATCAACAATAGGCAAAGTCTGGAAGGAGCCCAAATGTCCATTGACAGATGAATGGATAAAGAAGATGTGGTATATATATATATATATATATATATATATATATATATATATCTCACCTGGCAATCAAAAAGAAGGAAATCTTGCCATTTGCAACAAGGTGGATGGAACTAGAGTGTATTATATTAAGCGATATCATATTAAGCAGGGTATTAAGGAGGGCACTTGGAATGAGCACTGGGTGTGATATATAAGTGATGAATCACTAACTTCTATTCCTGAAATCATTATTACACTATATGTTAACTAACTTGTGTTTAAATGTTTTTAAACCACAATAACTGTTGCAGATAAGATCTGTTATGGATGCAAAAATTGGTGGGTGACAGTTTGAGGAGAAATAGGATTTGTATAGTTTCAATATATCTCCCTCAGATAGTAACTGCAAAGGGAGAGACAGTAACTTTGCCATAGAAAAACCAACAACAGCCATAAATTTAACCATGTGATTCTGGTAAACAGCATTGGTAATAAGAAATAGACATCATGTGCCTCTTGGTATGATGCACTGAGAACACCACATCATTTCTGTTCTATTCATGTAAAAAATGGATAATTTCATTGCAAGCATGAGACAATATCAGAAGAATCCAATGGAAGAACATTCTATAAAATCTCTGGTCTATACTCTTTCCAGGTATCAAGGTCATAAAAGATAAGAAAAGTGTGAGAAACAGATACAGACTGGGAAAGACTAAGAAGGGTTAACAACTAAATGCAATTTGGGACATCAGACAAGATCCTGGAACAGATGAAGGATAATAGTGAGGCATATGATAAAATTTGAGAACGAGACTATAGTTTATTAATAATATTGTACCGGGGTGCCTGGGTGGCTCAGTTGGTTAAGCGTCCAACTTCGGCTCAGGTCATGATCTCACAGTTCACGAGTTCAAGCCCCGCGTTGGGCTCTGTGCTGACAGCTCAGAGCGTGGAGCCTGCTTCAGATTCTGTCTTCCTCTCTCTCTGCCCCATTCCCACTCATGCTCTGTCTCTCTCTGTCTTAAAAAAAATTTTTAAAGTAATATTTTACCAACATTAGCTTCCTGATCTTGAGCACAGTACTGTGGTTGTGTAAGATGTTTACATTAGGGGAAACAGGTTGAAAGATGTAAAGGAACTTTTTATATTATTTTCCCAACTTTTCTGTAAATCTAAAATAGTTCAAAATAAGAATCTTATTTTATAAAAAGGAAAATAAAAATAGTGGTGATCAATGAGGCAAACACTAGGATTTTAATGAAACAGCTGGAAAAATGAAGTGAAGTTGGATGACAAGCAGGATTTGATTCAATTTTCAGTTCAAAAAATTGAAATGAAAAAGTGCTATGATTTACCCAAAGCAACGTAGACACAAATACCCTGGTTTTAGCTCAGGTTTGACCATTGCTGTTGTAGGCAAGCTGGGTCCGAGGGCCCAGAGGGGGCTGGGCAGGACCAGCCAAGAGGGTCCCTGGCTACACGCAGGATAGAAATCAAATGTGAGCCAACAGGAAGTGAGAGCAGAGTTTGCTGAGGGTATAAAGAGAGAGCAGATACAGAGTATCTGGGAGACTTAGAAAGGAAAGGAGAGAAAGTCTGGTCTTTGCTTGGGATCTGGGGTTTTTATTGAGGAACATGGTCTAGTGTACGTGTCCTCTCAGGCATCCAGCAACTGGTCAGAACAAGGACAAAGATGTAGGTGTCCTCACAAGTCACTTGTTCCTTGGAGCTGGGGGTCTGGACATCGACATGTCTAGCACTGGGGTCTGGAATACACACATGACGGCTTCATTTGATCATTCTCACCCAGCCCTTCCTTAGATGCTACCTAGTGTGATGGAAGACGCTAATGAAGTCATAAATCTTTTCTTTTAATGTTTATTTATTATTTATTTTGTGAGAAAGAGAGCTAGCAAGCAGGGAAGGGGCAAGGAGAGAGGGAAAGAGAGAGTCCAAAGAGGCTCCGCACTGTCAGCACAGAGCCTGACACAGGGCTTGTGCCTACAAACCGTGAGATCATGATCGGAGCCAAAACCAAGAGTTGATCACTTTAACCAACCGAGCCACCCAGGTGCATATCATTAACTCCTTGACCTTATAAGGAGGACACAAGACAAGTGTAAGGTGGGGGTTCAGGTCCTAGAAAGAATAGAAGCAGAAAAAGGAACCAAAAACAAATTTTTATGGAGTCTTTCAGTTTCCTTATCTCATATATATCCTGTGACAAGGATAATTATATAAAATGAGAAAGCATTATGTGGTACATTACTGTGTTTTAGCTTTTATGCCTGTAAAGTTAGGATGATCTTCTGAAATACATGTTCTTTTATGGTTAGGGAGTATTGAAAGTCATGGTGAGGAATGTCAGTAAAACTACATCTAATAATTATGAAAATATAAAGTCAAATATTGCTTAAGTTAAAATCAGAATAACCATAGACAGTACGTACTAAGTGTGGGGAGTCTGGGGGGGGTCCTTCTTATTTTGGGAAAATATCAAAAAATTCCAAGAAACTATGGTCTCTCTATTCTCATCAGAAGGCTGTTAGTAATACAGAAAAACTGTTTATGAAAAATGTTTAATCATTAAGATAAAATGTCCATGAAAATTTCTCCCTTAATAATCAGAGTGCCTTTAAGATTTGAGAAAATAAAGAAGTAACTGGAGAATTTACAAGAACAACAGTGATTGGTCATGCAAAATCTTGCCAGATGATTTAAACAGCTTTATAACATGAATAGCACAAGGTACATTTATTAGACATACTAAAAATGATTTTAATTTTATCTGGAATATAATGAGTTGCTTACTTATGTATTGAAATGTTATCATTATGTTATACAAATTGGTGGTTCCTAGCCCTGGTGATCCATAAAAATCACCTGAGAAGCTTTTCATTAAAAAAATGCCAATGCCTGTCATCATTCCTCAGAAATTCTGATTTAATTCATGAGGGATGGAGCAAGACATTGATATTTTTTAGAAGGTGCCAGAGATTCTAATATGCTGCCCTTCCCCCACTAGCTGTGGTGAGAAAAACTCTTCTAGTTGCTTTTTGTTCAAATATATCTGTAATGTGATATACAAGATAAACCCTGTAATCAAAAATTACATTTTGGTTGGGGCACCTAGGTGGCTCAGTGGTTGAGCATCTGACTCTTGATTTGGCTCGGGTCATGATCACAGTGTTGTGAGATCAAGCCCTGAGTCAGACTCCATGCTGAGCGTGGAGCCTGCTTGAGACTCTCTCTCTCTCTCTCTCTCTCTCTCTCTCTCTCTCTGCATCCCTTCCCCACTTGCACTCTCTCTCTTCCTGTCTCTCTCTCAAAAAAATTAATGCCAGAAAATATCTTAAATAAATTGAATGTCAATAATTATAGTATAAACATGACCAAAGATTATTACAATCAGAATTCAGTTTGTCATTATCTCATCTCAGTAAAATGAAAACTCACCCTATTTAAGATTTTTTACTATAAAAAATGTGGTCAGTTTAAACACCCAGCAACCCTCTCTGAAAAAGACTACAGTGTGTGAATCTAAACCTGTGTTTTTGTTTTGCGTGTCTATCTATACATCAAATAGAATCATACGTAGTTACATAATCCAAAACCAAGAATTCAAAACTTATATTTGTTAATATTCTTGATTAATGCATCAATAATTAAACACACACACATATACACACAAGGAAACAATCCTCTGCTGAGTTATTTGCTTGCAAGGCATTTCTCACCTTGTAAAAACTGTGAAATGTATTTGGAATAGATTTAATTAAAATTAACACATTTTTAGCTACTGTTGTGAGGTGACTATTTCCATCATCTTTACTGTTGGTCTGATGATTGCAAAAACATACAGGTTTTATTTAGAGAATTGATCCAGAAATCTGGGTGGTGGTTTTCTCAGCATTTCAGTATGCAGTACAGAATTAAAATCCTGCAGGTTAGCCTTTGGCTGGAAAGACAGTTCACTTTGTCTGTTTTGTCTCTCAAACTCTCTTATCTCTCAAACTACAGCCCTGTCTTTTTTGTTGTTGTTTCCAAATATCTCGAAAGAGCTCAAGGAGAAAGTTGATGGATTTCCTGCACACCAAACATTCAGAAACGCAGCTATTAAGCAAAAGTAAAACTGGGAGAAAATATACATGAAATATGTCAAAGAGTCAATCAACTTGATATATATAAAGCTCATTGAAGTTAATATGAAGACAAAAAACCCAAGAGAAAAATAAGCAAAGTTCAAGGACAAAAAATTCACAGAAAAACAAATGACTAACAAATGAATCCAAAAATTAACATCAATGGTAATAGAAGAAATTCAAACTAAAACAATGAGGTATCTTAAAAGGAAAAAAAAAAAAAAAAACGTTCAACAATTTTTTGACATGGCAATGCTTATTATAAGCTGAAATAGTATCCTCATACAATTGCTACTAGCAACATAAATTTGTAAAACTTTTCTGGAAAAGAGTTTGGTAATACAGCCAATCTTCATTATTTGTGGATTTTATCTTTGCTAATTCACCTCCTGGCTAAAATATATTTGTAACCCCAAGTCAGTACTGCCAGCACTTTTGAGGCCATTGGTGGACATGAAAAATACAATGCAAAACCTGGGTCACGTGACCTGCACTCCCAGTGCGTTCAAATAAGGCAATCTCTGCCTTCTTGTTTCAGCTTTCATTCTGCAAACAGCAGTGTAGGGGCCAAGGGCAGGCTCCAAAAATGTGCCACCTTGGCATATTGATTATCTTAAATAAAAGTTTGTTAAGAAACAACCAGCACAAGACACTCAGACTCTCCTGTGTCCCCCTGAAAGCAGGAAACAAATCTCCCATATGAAAAACATTTTCCCTATACTAAGAAGTAAAAAAAAAATCCTCAGTCTTTTAAGACAGTGACTTTAAAGTCGAAAAACCTGCAGAAATAAACGTTACTTTACCATCTACTACCTCAGCTGCTTAGAATTCCTCAAGTTCATTATTGGTCCTCTGAGTGCACATAATAAAACTTCGGAGGTATTTGCTCCTGTTAATCTATCCCATGTCAATTCAATTTTTAATCCAGCTGGAAGACCTTGAGAGTGGAGGAAAAATTTTCTTTCGCCAACAGTGTTCTTTTCATGGTCTATTTAGCAGTATGTTTTTCTCGTTCTGTGCTTTTTGTTGGTGACTTTGTTGTTTAAAATGGCCACCAAATGCAGGGCTCTCTGATGCCCTCAGGCACAAGAGGCTGTGGTGTGCCTCACAGAGAAAGTACATTTGTCAGGTAAGCTTAATTTAGGCGTGAGTCACAGCGCTGCCAGCCAGGAGTTCTACATTAACGAATCAACAATGTATATTAAATAAAAGATTTTTAAGCATAAACACATAAAACAAGGTATTGATCAGTTGAGGAAGTGTGTTGACCAGAGTCTTGCAGGATCCCAACCTTGAATTTCTTGCAGGGGCGGTCGTTCAGTATTTGCTAACTTGGTCTTTGCCATGACTTTTACAGAACATAACTGCCAGGAAAAATGAGAATCGATGGAATATATCAAAAGTACTCTTCCAAGTTCATACTCTCAACACCCCAAACCTCCCGGTACTGTGTATCTAGGAAAGTAATGAGAAGAGTGGCCAGTAGTTGATGGCAGTGTTAAAATAATAAAAATTAAAAATAGTCAGTGGTGGTGGGAAGGCGTATGTGACGTGGCCATCCTGCCAGAAAGAGCAGAGGAAAATGTGACATGAAAGCAAATGCAAGCAGCCTGTAGACGCTGGAAAAGGCAGGGCAACAGATGGATTCCTCCCTGGAACCTCCAGAAAGAACCAGACCTGCCAGCAAGTGAAACTGACTTTGGACTTCCAACCTCCAAAACTAACTATAGGAGAATAACTCTGTGTGGTTTTTAAGCCACTGATTTTGTGGCAGTTTGTTACTCCAGCAATAGCAAACCAAAATAGGCCTATATTGCATTACACATGGGTAGGAAATACAGGCAGAGCCATCTTGCCACAGAGCATATGGCGAATGATTTGAGCGCTCCTGCCACAAGCGTTTTGAGGTTTATTGTATACCACAAATATACAACTATTTACTTATTATTTGGTAAATGGTTTTTTTAAGATTTTAATAAGCCTCGTCAGAAGGAATAAACTCAAAAACAGGTTCATTTTTTAAAATAATTTTTTCTTAATGTTTGTTTATTTTTTAGAGAATACAAAAATGACAGAATACAAAAACAGAATACAAGCTGGGGAGGGAAGAGAGAAGGGTGGGGGGGGATGGAGGATCCAAAGCAGGCTCCATGCTGACCGCAGTGAGCTTGATGAAGGGCTCGAACTCATGGATCACTCACGTGATCATGACCTGAGCTCAACCCACTGAACCACCCAGGCACCTCAGAAAGTGCATTTCCAATTCACTCTGAAGCGTAGCTTTTTCATTTACTTTTAATGACAGTCCTACAAAGTGAATGTCATTTGTTCCTGCTTGCAAGTTTTCTTGTGCTCACACCAGAAGTGAAGCTATAATGCACGTGACTGTGCATTTGTCCAAACCCGTGGGATACTAAGGGGGAACCCTAATGTAAACCATGGACTCTGGGTGATAATGATGTGTTAATGTAGGGTTATCACTGGCACAACTGATGCAGGATAGTGATAATAGGGGCCATTGTGCATGGGTAGGAGCAGGGATAAATGGAAAATCTTTTACTTTCCTCTCAATGTTGCTGTAAACCTAAAACTAGTCAAAGAAAAATAAAGTACTAAAAAAAAAAAAAAAAAAAAAGGAGCCATAAAGTCGGGTTCATTAACAGAAGAGTTACATTTTTGTATTAGTCATCAAGTGTTTCAAACAGGAAGTCAGTTATCTCCAATGATGATCAAAATCTATTTTTGTTGAGTTGTTGGAAGTGAAAAAGCATCATGGGTATTATTGTAAATGCTATTAAAAAGTTCAACATTGAGGATAAATGTTTTTAATCTTGTAGCAATATAGATACTTATTTTGGTGAAACACAGTGTGGTGGTAAAAACAATGTTTTCACGAAATTAAGAAGCTTATGGAGCAAAAGCATACTTGGAACTGGTTATGGTCTAAACACAATTCAAATAAGCTGTGATATTTTCCTCGCTGAAATAGAAGATGTCCTTATCAAAATATATAAACATGTTACATACTTACTTAATCAAAATTTCTTGCGAACAAGCTGACATTTGAAAATTATTTAAGCTAGGGTAGCACACAATGCTTTTAAAGAATGACTTCATAAATCATTGTGACATCCAGTAGAACTGAATTTTTTGTAAATGCAGCTTCTAAATTGTAATTGCATTTTGTTCAGAATTGTTTGGTGTAGTATGCTAAATAATGACTGTCAAAGATATCTAGGTCCTAATTTCTAGATCCTGTGAATGTTACTTCATATGGTAAAAGGGACTCTGCAGATTTGATCAAGTAAAGGATCTTGAGATGGTCAGCTTGTCCTGGATTATCCAGGTGGACCCCAAAGGCAGCCACATGTATCTTCACTCTCGTAAGAGACAAAGAGGGAAATTTGACACAGGCAGAAGAGCAGGCCATGTGAGCATGGGATCAGAGATTGGCAGGATGCAGCCGCAGGATTGCCCCCAAACACCAGAAGCTGAGAGGCGAGAAGAGATTCTCCCCAGGAGCTCAGGAGGGATGTGGCCTTGTAGACACTGACTGTGGCCAGTGAGATGGATTTCAGACTTTGGGCAACCAGAACTAAATGTCTGTGTTGTAAGCCATCAAATGCGTAGTAATTCATTACAGTAGCCACAGGTAACTAATAAAATTGGAGATTTTTAATCTACATATTTGATAAATGGAGCACCAACAGCTTTAGGTAGTTCAGCTTTTTTTATTTTAATGTTTATTTATTATTTTTGAGAAAGAGAGAAGAGTGCGAGAAAGAGACAGAGTGCGAGTGGGGAAGGGGCAGAGAGGGATACACAGAATCCGAAGCAGGCTCCAGGGTCTGAGCTGTTAGCACAGAGCCCGACACCGGGCCTGAACCCACGAACTGAGAGACCATGGTAAGAGCCAAAGTCAAACCGACAAAGTTTAACCGACTGAGCCACCCAGGCGCCCCAGGTATTCTAGCTTTGTAATTTGAATTGCAATGATTGAAAACAAAGCTTACAAACAAGGAAGACATTGAAATTTGTCCCAACAAAAACAAGAGGACTAAGCCAATTCTATGATGAATGCTCCAACCATGCATGATTTCACTTGGAGCATCTCAGCTTTTGAGAAAACTTTTTGTATGAAATTCCTACTTATAATTGTGCAAGTTAACATTCTGTTTTGGAATAGGATGAATACCAAAATCCTACGATTTCACAGCATCTAAATATGGCAAACAAATCATAAATAAAAAAAAACTTCTTTGTTTACGTATTACACTTAGCATGTAACCTATTATGCTGAGTGTAGTAAGTCAGCCAGAGAAAGACAAATAGCATGTGATTTCACTTAGATGTGGAATCTAAAACACAACAAAACAAAGGAATAAATAAAAAGCAGAATCAGACCTATAAATACAGAGAACAAACTGGTGATTGCCAGAGGGAAGTGGGAGGGATGGGCAAAATGGGTGAAAGAGAGTGAGAGATACAGTCTTCTGGTTATGGAAGGAATAAGTCCTGGGGATGGAAAGCACAGTACAGGCATATAGTCAATGGCATTGTAATAGCGTTGGTGAAAGACCACAGCTGCACTTGTGGTGAGCACAGCATAAGGCATAGAGATGTTGAATCACTATATTGTATGCCTAAAACCAATGTAACATTGTGTGTCAACTATACTCAAATTTAAAAATTAAAAAAAAAAAAAACAAAAACCTATCAAAGTTAGCCTGAATGGGGGCAAAAAGAGAAAATTGGGTCAAAATACTACACATGTCAATACAAAAAATAATATTATAAGTATCCTCAATTTAACAGAATTTACTATGAGCTTATCAGGTGCATCAGCAGCTATAGACTAATTGCTCAATTAAAAATATCATATAGTCTACAAAGGAGAGTAAATTTAAAATAGCAAACTTTCACATTTATTAACCATTAACACAATTTTAAAGATTACAGACAATTTTGTGTAAAATTTGAAAATAATAAGACCCTACTGGAAAAAATACATTCCTAAAAAAAAAAAAAAAAAGTGACATTTTATTAGAGGAAGATAATCAGGAACTGACCAGGAGTGCCTGGGTGGCTCAGTCAGTTCAGGTCATGATCTCATGGTTCGTGAGTTCAAGCCCCGCATGAGTCTGACGACACGAACTGTGGACATGAGCCCCACGCCGGGCTCTGCACTGACAGCTTGGAACATGCTTGGGATTCTCTCTCCCTCTCTCTGCCCCTCCCCTGCTAACACTCTCTTTCTCTCTCAAAATAAATAAACTTTAGAAAAAAAAAAAAAAAACAAGGAACTGACCAAATTCTACGAATATGTACCAAGAGTTTTTGCTTCTATTCTTAATGTTCAGAAAATCAGAATTCTTTAAAATTTTGCTTTTTAATGTACATACACATACATATGTGTTGTTTATTATTTTGGAGAGAATTCTATTTTTGAGATTAGCTTTTGAGTAGCACTATTTGTAGGCCCACCAATATGATAAAAATAATTGGTTCATAAACATTTCAAAAATTGTATAATTTTAATTATTTGATGGCCTCCTTTAATTCTACAAAGTGTTCCAGCTTGGTTGATAAATTACACAGCTGGACACTCTTGAGGGGAAAAATGGCCAACTCTGATCTCACCCCAGTCTCATCCTTTTAAAAATCGGTTCAGTATTTGGCAATTGTGCCCATTGTCTTCAAGGAATGAAACGGAGAAGCTAACTGGGGCAGGCATTGTGCTGGGTACTTTCTATACTCGCATGAGCCTAGGGATATAAGTATGAATATGTATCAATAGCTCCATTGTAAGGATAAGGTGATGGGTCTACAGGTCTTGAGTTATGACCAGAAAGCCCCCCAGGAGGCAGCAGAGGTGGAACTGAACTCCACTGGATCTACCTGCTTTCTCCTCCTCCTCCTCCAAGTGCCTAGAGTATGAGCCACTCGATTAACCTCCATGCCCACATCTGTCTCCTTCAGTGGTTACCTCTCATTTTCCTTGTGTGTCTTGCTCGGCCATTCTCCATACAGCTTCGCATTTCATCTCTGCTTGAACATCTGTTGTGATGAATAGCCCTGAGTTGCTGAAGAAAACATGCAGCTCTCATGAAGAGGTGAGAATTCCTTTCTCATCGGACTGAGGCAAAATGAATATTCTTGACCACAGATTCCTTATTTAGTTTTTGCAAATCATTCCTTTTTTTTTTAAGTTTATTTATTTTGAGAGAGAGAGAGAGAGAAAAAAAAGAGCAAGCAGGGAAGGGACAGAGAGAGGGGGAGAGAGAGAATCCCAAGCAGGCTCCGCACTGTCAGTGCACAGCCTGATGTGGGGTTCAAACTCACGAACCATGAGATCATGACCTGAGCCGAAGTCAGACGCTCAACTGACTGAGCCACCAGGTGCCCCTTGACCACAGATTCTTAAAGAGGAGGCTCATCAGAGTGCAGTGTTTGCATTAGGAAACCTTCATTCTCTCCTACCCTTCAATCCCAGAGACCTCTCATTCCAGAGGCTCACGGGTGGATACGTTTGGTATCCACCAGTGAGCTTTTTGGTGCTCATCTTAGCAAACTGATCTGTAGCTGGGGACCCGTCTCCAGTCTGGGAGAAAACCCTGAAGTGCAGGGTGGGTGCAATGTTGGCAGAGGTCTCCAGGATGATCAGAAGATACCAACACAGTGGCCTCAGCTGTCTGGCGTGACAGTGTTGCGTATGTCTGCCTCTCGACATCACAAATAGCAGACAAGAATCAGCAGCTTCTTTCTCCTCACCCAAACTGCAGGTGGGAGCAGCTTGAGATCAGTCGCTCAAAAGCCAGTTACTGAATGTAAATTTAATAAACTTGCTATTTAAAAACCTCTTTTTATGACGCAGTATGCAATTAGGAGCTTTTCTTCCAAAGTTTAAAGAATTATCAAAGCATAATTGACATGCAATATCCTGTTGGTTTCAGGTGTACATAATGATTAAACGTTTTCATATATTACAAAATGCTCCACACAAGTCTGGTTGCCACCTGTCACCATAGAAAGCTATTAAAATATTGCTGACTATATTCCCTGTGCTGTACATTGCACTCCCATAACTTATTTATACTTGGAAGTTTGTACCTCTTAATCCCTACCACTAAATTCATTCTAGGTTGCCAGTTTTTAGCTTATATCTTTCAAAACATGTATTAAATTTGTCTCTTCCAGATTTCTTGCTGTCATAGTTATAAAGCAAAGGGACAAATGAAGACATGTAAGAAAAGCCATAGTCAAGAACATGGTCTTTAAAATGTTTGAGTATGAAATATTCTACCAAATTTTTGAACATAGATTTTTTTTTCTGTCAACCAAATTAGTTTATTAAGTGAGCAAATTTAAATTTACCTTGTGACTATGAATTTCCCTAATGCTTCTGTGGGTCAAATTGGTGGTAGTTCCAGGTGGATCATGAATCCCTTGACTTTCTTCTCCTGAAATTAGTTTCTCAAGATAGCCCTTCATCATTCTACAGGCTTCTTCACAATCACACGTGCACAATCCATGGACTGTTTTTGTGTCCATTTTAAACACATTTACCCACCACGTTTGTCAGTCCTTGCCCCTCGTCAGGTTTATCCAGTACAAATCTTTGGACATGTTGCTGGGAACAGGTCACTGCAGGCAGGAGCACCTGTGCTTGACTTCATGTTTCACGAACACTTTTCTGCTCACGCTCACACGGAGGGCATGAGACAGCTCACAGTTTCAATTCATCAAGTCACCGCAACTCCAGGACACCATACATACACCAGGAAGTAGTGAAGCCTAACTGAATGGTGAGCACCTCCAAAGAGAATACTTTTCGGATTTGAGTTTTTCAGTCTCAACACTATTGACATCTTGGGCTGGAAAATCCTTTGTTGTAGGGGCCTGCCCTGTGCCTTATAGGATGTTCAGCAGCATCTCTGGCCTCCACCCACTCCATCTCTGGCCAGTAGCACCCCGTCTCCAGTCATCAGAACCAAAAAGGTCTCTAGATATTGCTGAATGTCCCATGGAAGACAAAACTCCCCAGTGTAAAAACACTGAAGTTGACTTTCAGTACAACCCTTCACCAGGGAATTCTAAAAACCTTACTTAGGATTACATCAGAAAGCAGTTTTCTTTCCTTCACAAACATCAAAGAAGGCAGTCAGCTCACAAGATTCAGTGACGACTTAAGTCATCAGGACATGACGATTTATAACATGTCATTCAGGATATGGTAGACAGGTGTACATAGACTGAGACTAGGAACTCAATCCACTATTGTCCTTATTATGTAACTGGTTATGTCTCTAGTTGAGCCCTTAAACAACAGCCTATCTAGATGGAAGACGCCTAAGAAAGAACATCCAACATCACGAAGTTCCACAACTACAGATCGGTTGCCCATTTGGTTGTTGGCTTTCAGGCACCGCTAAGCAATTTGATTTTATGTTTTCCAATAAAAATCTTTTTTTTTTTTTTCCAACAAAACAAAGACAATGGGCGCTTTGTTTTAAAGCAAACTGCACAAACACCACACCATCCCCATGTGAAGAACACTGGCAGAAACAGTCACTGATGGGCTGAAAAGTAGATCCTATAGGTTCCACAGTTGCATGAAAAAAGCTTTGAGGGGTGCCTGGGTGTCTCGGTTGGGCATCCAACTTCGGCTCAGGTCATGATCTTGTGGTTTGTGAGTTTGAGCCCCGCGTCTGGCTCTGTGCTGACATGTCAGAGCCTGCAGCCCGCTTCAGATTCTGTGTCTCCCTCTCTCTCAGCCCCTCCCCTGCTCGTGCTGTCTCAAAAATAAACATTAAAAATTTTTTTTAAACAGCTTTGAAATCCTTTTTACAGCTAAAAAAAAAAAGTGTCCACTCAAGCTTAAGAGATTAGTTAGAAGAACATAATCTCACCTTTCATCACAATGTTTCTAGAAGTTTTAATTACAATTTTACATGCTATCTACACTGCCATCTAAATACTACAGAGAGTGGGTGCTGATGGCCAATTTTCCAGGAATAAATATCAGGGGGAAGTAAAAAACACAGTTGATAGAGGAGATGCGAGATACTTTAACCAGTGGGACTGTCTCTCCACAACCCTGTCATTTATCATGAGAGAAAGTGCAAGAAAGAACAAAACAAACTGTTAGCTCCCTCCACAATGGAGGTTGATTGAGTTAAATAGCACCTTTAGCTTCAGGTTTAGAAGCTAAACCTGGATCAATCTGGCCTGGATCTCCCTAGAACTGCTTGTTCAAAATCCCCTGTGGTTGTTTCGAGCAAATTCGTGCTGAAAAGTCCCGGCAGTGGTGCGCAGAGACCAGGGGGCAGACTCACTTTCCCAACACCGTCCTCACTTCCCAAGTTCAGGCCTGTACCCTGGTCCTTTCTAATTCACATCCTAGAATTCCTGACCCATAGTCTGCAGCCTTTCTGTGGTAATTCAACTAAGGCCAGGTGTGTGTGTATCAGCACACAGAATACATGTGCCCAGTTTTTTTTAACCTGTCCTACTTCCTAATAGACACACATATATATGCACATGCGCACACGTACACACAGACACTGACATCCCCACATAGTAGGCCCAGTGCTTGGTTACCTTATGCCCCCAAATCACAGGAAAATAACAGATGTCTAAGTATATCATTAGGAATCAGATAACAAGTACCTTTTCACTACAGGGGAATTGAAAACACCGGCTAAAAAAATTAAAACTCTTTAAAAATTGATATGGAATTTTTATAATATGAATAAACACAGTCACAAATATGAGATTCACCGACAATTAACATAAAAGAAAAAAATGAGTCTGTTTGACTTCATACAATTTAATTATTTCATTTTACCCTTTTCAAATTCACTTTGGACCCAAGCACATCCCAGGGTTTTACACACCGATCAAAGAGCTCTGCTAGAGACAGTCAAGTTCAGGAGTGGTTTCCTTTCACATTCATCCATTTTTGCTTAAGAAATAAAAGCAGTCTTTTTCATTTTTTTTTTTTATTTTATAGAACATAATTTTTTTTATTATAAATTCATTTAAATCACTTTGGACCCAGCATGTCCTTAGGTTTTACCCACTCATCAAACTGCTCTGCTGTGAGATAGCCAAGCTCAATGGCAGTTGCCTTTAAGGTTGATCCATTTTTGTGTGCTGTCTTAGCAATCTTGGCTGCCTTGTCATACCCTGAAGAAAAATAACACAGGCAACGTAGGAGTTAGTAGTGAAATTTGGTTTTCTAAAGCAAAAGATAATCATTACTTACTTGATACTGAGGCTACTGACATCCAAAATAACATTTTTAATCTTAAAAATATTTAACAGTGATCATCTTCAGAGTTATGTTTGATACAGGATAAAACCTTTACTTTTCTTAATACAGACTTCACCATACCTCACTTTGGACAACAGATTTGTTACTAATTGTAGTTACCAATGTCAATAGATTTTGGGTTCCCCTGTGTAGCTCTCTGGCTGAATTCTAGTGTATAAAAGTTTCATTTTTTATTTTTTTTAAGTTTATTTATTAATTTCGAGACAGAGAGTATGTGAGTGGGGGAGGAGCAGAGAGAAACAGAGACTCCTAAGCAGGCTCTGCACTACCAGCACAGAGCCTGACACGGGGCTCAAACCATGATCACCATGAGATCTCACACCATGAGATCATGATGTGAGCTGAAATCAAGAGTCAGACACTTAGCCAACTGAGCCACCCAGGCACCCATAATGTACAATAATTTTTAAATGATCAAAACATTATTACCAATCTCAATATTATACCAAAGAATAACTCAGATATTTTTGCAGGGGGAAGAAAAAGAAAATATAGCACCAAGACATGAAAAAACATCTGAGTAGTAGAAATACGTGTTGTTTCTAACATGTTTAACCAGAAGCGATCTCTGCACCAAAGCATAACCAGCTAACTGCTGCTGTGCCACAGCAAACACACCCTGTGCGGGAGCTGCAGGGACTGGCTCTCAGTGGGAGGCAGGGGAACGAGGGCCTTGGGGAGGGATGCACCTGCCAGCTGCTTCCAACAGCACCTCTCTACGTGCTTCTCTACGGGCAGTGCCTAGTACCCTGACCTCTTCCCAGAAGCCACAAGGATGCAGTGGGGAAGTTTCAGCACAGATGGAATCATGTACTAAGACCCAGGTACGTTGTCTGCTTCAATCATTTGCTTCTGGAATGAACAAAGGGGCAGGGCAGCTCTTCAAGCTGTCTGCACTTAACACAATTTTTTAAAAAGGTCAGAAAGCAAAACAAGAAAAAACAGAAAAAAAACAAAAATGAAACCAATGAAGGAGGAAAAAAACCCAAATACCCCCAGATCAGAGGACTATGGTCAAAGGAACAAAGCTTCCTGAGGCAACACTATTGTGAAGCTGGCATGTAACCAGTAACCATCTATGAACTAATTAGGAGCCATTTTTTTACTCAACTGAATTTGTAAATACTAAACATACTGAACAGGGTGCTTACTGATTAGAGGAACTTTGAGGAAGAATGTTCATCAAATGTTCAGGGTCAATATAGGAACTGTGTACATTTATTTTGATGACATTCGCGTCTAAGCCTTATGCTAACCATTCAGTTCTTCTCTTCAAGTCCTACAAAACCCTGTTCCCACCCAGCCCACCACATAATAAGCACACAGACAACCGAGGACATGCAGCTGCAAGGCTCACGCTGCACCAGCAAGGTGTGGTTTATCCTCGCACGGCCTTTACCTCACAGAACACGGATTCCAAAAAAGACTAACCAATCGTCCAGCTTTAAGAGCACCTCTAGCTTCAGTGTTTTGGCAACAGGTTCTGAAGTACAGATGTGAGGGAACATTTCTCACATAAGCCTCTGGGATCCCCTGTGTAGCTCTCTGGCTGAATGCTAATGTACAATGATTTTTTTTAATGTTTATTTATTTATTATGAGAGAGAGCGAGAGAGCGCAAGGATCCCAAGCAGGCCCCATGCTCAGCGCAGAGCCCAATGTGGGGTTCGATCCCATGACCCTGGGATCATGACCTGAGCTGATATCAAGAGTTGGACACTTAACCGAGCCACCCAGGTGGCCCATGTACAATAACTTTTAAAGGATCAAAATATTACCAATCTCAACACTACATCAAAGAATAGGATATATCACATTGGGCTCAGAGTTACCTGAAGCAGTCAAATGAGTTCTTACTTTATAAAACTGAAATTATATGTTGATGTGAGGCCAATAGTAGAAAATCTGCCTTGGAAGTTTAGCATTATAGAAGAATTTTTTTTAAATTTTTTTTAATGTTTATTTTTGAGAGAGAGACAGACAGAGCACAAGCAGGGGAGGGGCAGAGAGAGAGGGAGACACGGAATCGGAAGCAGGCTCCAGGCTCTGAGCTGTCAGCACAGAGCTCCATTCAGGGCTTGAACTCACGAACTGTGAGATCACGACCTGAGCCAAAGTCGGGCTCTCAACCAACTGAGCTACCCAGGGGCCCCATATAGAAGAATATTTTAAACAGCAAACATATCATGCCAAATGACTACATCAGAACTGGTTTTAAAACAGAAAATCAAACAATATGTTAACAACCTCGGCTTAGCAGAAGATGGGAAAAGGCTTTTAAGACACCATAATGTAATGCAATGAATGTGTCAAGACCTACAAGTCAGACGAGTATCTTTGGTGAGGATCACTGTGGTCAGTCTGCAATCCAAGTCGATATGCTTGAATACATAATAAAATATTTGCAATTCTAGAAAAGGCTTGTAATATAAGAGTCACAGTTTTAGATAAAATATTTGCATTTCCCCCCCCTTTCCCTAAAAGCAATGAATACTTTAGTCCTTTTTCTTTTGTTCTAATTGGTAGCTTTCCACTTCTGAATTGACTAAAACAAGAAAATCAAAGTGTAGTAGAGCCTCTAGAGAAGGCAGAAAAGTGAGTTCATCCCACACTGCTAATCAGCCAGTGCCACCTAGTGACGTTACCAAGTGAGGGCCCAGGCGCTGCACAGAACATTAAGCATCTCAATTCCATTAGGATTCATGGAAGTTTGAACTTCTGAGTTTACCACATTTCAAATAAAATGAAACCTAACAGACAGCATACTAATATATAAACAGTGTCTTTCAATGCAATTTCAAATATTTTACGAGATTTTACTGAAACAATGCCCAAAAGGAATTTGCTGTCCACCTTGATCCAATAACCTCTTAAAAATATTTAGCTTTTAAATTTTGTATTCAAAATGACATTATTATTCCTTAAACCTTACCTATATGAGGATTAAGAGCTGTCACCAACATTAGAGATTCGTGCATCAGCTTGTTTATCCTCTCTGTGTTGGCCTGGATTCCCACAACGCAGTTTTCTGTGAAGGAAACGCACGCGTCCCCCAGCAGCCTGGCTGAGTGTAACACATTTTTAATCTATGAGGGGAGTAGGGCACGGGAGGAGGAGGGAGGGAGAGACACAGAAGAGAGAGGCTTATTAACCCTAACGTTTTTTGTTCACTAGCATGTATTATTTGCTGGCTCATAAATGAATACGTAATTTGATAAACAGCACTCCTACAACTTGTAAAGCACTATATCCATGGAACATTTGAGGACACTGAAATCTAAAAAACATAAAAGCCATAAATACAAATAAACTGAAACACAAGAGACCCTGTAGTGTGATAAAACATGGGTATGAAATGTTAGCACAGAGAAAGAGAAATTAATTCCAGTTGTAGGAACTGGTGAAGTCCTATTTGATGGAGGGGACTCAAACAACCAGAGATGGAAAAAGAATCCTCCGGAAGAGAAGCAAAGATGCAAAGGTTAGAATGTTCAGCCTGTTGGAAGCAGTGAATGAAGTGAGGACTTCCCAGGTCTCACTGATCACATTTTTTATGCTTAACAAAACAAATATTCCTCAGGAACTTTAAAATAACCTTTCACACATTACTTTAAAACCAACATAAAATCAGTTAGTTTTTTAGTTTTAGCATGTTTTTCCTTTTTGGCAACATTTCTAATATGTAAAAAGCTATAGTCACATCCTACTCTCTTTTGTTCTAAAACATCAGGATCTGAAAACTATACTCCCAACAATGGATTCTACTAGAAGGCACAGAACCTCACGGTTAAATCTGATACTAATGACTTTAATGTAAGGCAAATTTGATTACCCTGATGTATTTTCTATTAAAGACAAAAAAATAGATTTTTGTGTTTTAACATAAAAAGATTAGCAAGACATTTGTTGCACACCTCTATTTGCCAGGCAGCTCGTATAGTTTGGAATCCAACAGGAAAGCAAAAGCTTACATGTGCGAGCTCTGCTTTGGCCTTTTATTTCTCACAAGAACGTACAGGCCTTGAGGACAAATAAATATCTTGTCTTCCTTATTATTCTACCACTGGTACTCAGTACAGTGCCTGATCTAGATTTGACAAATACACTGAATGAATATTCTTAATATTTGTCATTTGCATGTTCTTATCAAATTAAAACCAGACTTTATACCAGATACAAACTGGAAATGAGCCCTTAATATATTTTAGATATAACACTTTACACTAGTAACAGACTCCACGTGACGACAGCCCTGTTATCCGAAGCAGAGGAAAATGGATGAAAGATGATGTCACCTCATTCCATCTTCATGAAGATGAAGAAAAAGAACGATTTTTAGACACATGAATGTTTTCGAGGTCTGTGGAAGAGGGAAAACAGATGAAGGAAAGCCAGAGAGGGACAGAAGGGCATGGGAGGAGGGTGCTGAGGATGCCAAGCAGAAGGGAGTCATGGCCAAGCTCAGAGGTCAGCAAGTCTATGGGCTTGCGGGGGTTCCAAATGACCAGGGGAACAGTTCAAGCACAAGTGGGGCGGGGGGAAGCCAAGAGTAATGAATCTGCCTGAAAGTGAATGTGGGTTTTTCCTCTAAAAGACTGAACGTGAGAGAAAAATAAAGCAGCAGCATGAGGAGGAGACAGTTGAGGGACAGCCTGAGGAGACCTGACTTCTTTCTAGCCACTGGCATCCTCATTGGTGAGGGATAAGGAAGAAACCCACACCCTATTTCCACACTTTCTCTTCCTATTAAATAAAGCAAACCATCAAATTACTTGAGTTAAAAGTCACCTAAAAGTCATCAAATTACTTGAACTAAAAGTCTTCTAATAGGGCTATTCACACTTCCCCTAGGCTTCCTTCCAGGCTTAATCTGCTAACATTAACATATGCTGGACTTCCAATTGCTATTTCTATCATCCCAGTACCTAATGTGAAACCTCCAAAGACTTTTATGAAAGAAAAAACAATACACTTAGATTTCAGTCAAAAAAAAATTAAAAATCAGATTTAAAGCTTACCATCATTGGCTTGAAAACATTCAACTCAAAATGTCCATTGCTGCCTCCAACGGTAACGGCGACATGATTCCCCATGACCTGGGCTGCAACCATGGTGAGCGCTTCACACTGCGTAGGGTTCACCTTGCCTTCAAGAAAGCCACCAAGGAAAGACTCACATCAAACAAGCTTGTGAGCGGCTGCACCAGTTTGCATTCCTACCAACAGTGCAAGTTTATATACACAATGGAATACTACGTGGCAATGAGAAAAAATGAAATATGGCCTTTTGTAGCAACGTGGAAGGAACTGGAGAGTGTTATGCTAAGTGAAAATAAGTCATATAGAGAAAGACAGATACCATATGTTTTCACTCTTATGTGGATCCTGAGAAAGTTAACAGAAGACCATGGGGGAGGGGAAGAGAAAAAAAAAGTTAGGGAGGGAGCCAAACCATAAGAGACTCTTAAAAACTGAAAATAAACTGAGGGTTGATGGGGGGTGGGAGGGAGGGGAGGGCGGGTGATGGGTATTGAGGAGGGCACCCGTTGGGATGAGCACTGGGTGTTGTATGGAAACCAATTTAACAATAAATTTCATATTAAAAAAAAAAAAACATGCTCGTGGCTTCAAGATTAGGTATTATGTCAAATTATCAAGAAAAGAAGGAAATCTGACTTCATTAAATAAAGTAAGACATATAAGAAAGCAAGTGTCCAACCATCAGTGCTGATGCAATGAAGCAAACCAACCAAATAAGGAAGGACAGGTTGCCACAGACCGTGAATGGTTCAACAGCTAATGTGTGAGGAATTGGGCAACCGCACATTGAGTCCAGCCCACCCCATCTTCTCGGCTTCCATTCATCATGGGCATAGTTACGAAGCCAGGCACTGAACATGCAACAGTGGGTGAGAAAGGCGCAGCCCCTGCGCTGCAGAACTTGGGAGGCCAAGCAGAGACAGCAGGCAGCTATAGGACCTGAGGGGTAAATACAGAGAAGCAGGCTGCTATGGGAACTCTTAGCACCTCGCTGACACTTGGGAGACTGCTCAGAGGAAGTGGACGTTACACTGGAATGTTCCTATTCGTCTTGAGTCCCCAGAGTCCCAGTACCCCTGGGAGCACCCCTCTGACGAGCTCAGGTGTGAACCTGACATACCAGGTTCTGCCGACCAGTACAAGGCAACACACTGGGAAGGTTATTTCCTCATCTGTGGATCTGGGTTTCTCTTTTCTAGGCAATCACCTTGCATTTGCCATCACCTAAACTGAAGTCATTTTTGAACATGAATTATTTTAAAATCAGATCTCTTCTCATTCTGTACACATGTGTAGATTTAAAAGAATCAACACTCAGGTCTTTCTTCTTCACTATTAGTCACCTTGTCACCTTGTCAGTTTTAGCCCAACACACAGAGGCCTCAATTCTGGCGTACCGCTGTTTCCTTACCTGCTCGTGTGACCCACACGTATTCTCTGCTTTCACCCTCAGTCATCAGGGAAGTGGTGAAGTGGCAGAAACCTGCGGCCTGCTACTGAGACATGCCTCCAGTCTGAAGTCACCTCCTTATTGTCACGTAAGTGTCACTGTTCACCCACTACATTCGTCTAACAGAGCTACCAACACTTCCCCTCAGGATTCAGTGAATGTCACATGAATCTGTCAAATGGCTTCCTAGAATCCAGACATCCAAAGCCTGTGTCACTTCCCTTACTGAACAGGCCAAAACCCCAAGCAGAAAATGAAATAACAGGCAACTGGAATAATTCATTTTTATTCAACCCAGGCTGACCACTTTCACAGCTGGTTTCAGAATTGTTCTGGCTTTGGATTGTGAAAGAGAGATTCCTCTCTTCTCTAATGTAGGAATCCACATACATGCTATTAAAATTCTCTTTTCCTATAATGTTGGGTGATGTTCCCCAATTCTGACCAAAGGTGGCCCACAAAGATATTCTGAAATAACTGTGCCACACACGTCTCTATCTATGTTTGGGATCACGCTTAACACAAGGAGACATGCTCTGTTCATGAGAACGCCTGGGTCCCTGTCAAGTTCCAGCACTAATCTTTACCAGCTAGTCATTACCTGGCATGATACTACTTCCTGGCTCATTTTCAGGCAAGATCAGCTCTCCCAGACCTGAGCGAGGACCAGAACCCAGAAAACGAATATCGTTTGCTATCTTCATCAGACTGCAGGCGGTAGTATTCATGGCTCCACTGAGTTCAACCAAAGCATCATGAGCAGCCAGAGCTTCAAATTTATTTGCAGCTGTGACAAAAGGCAACCCTGAAGAAAAAAAATAACCCTATGAGTTATCGTCTAAAATTAAATAGTTTTCTAATTTCAGCAAGATAAATAGAAAGTTCCAGGATATGAAAAGCAAAAACAGAATAAACATATTTACCATTGAAATAAATGTCTCTCAACTATCCATCGATTTTGCCGGCTTTGAAAATGGGTATTCAGAGTAAAGATGGCAGGACCCTAAGCTTGTCTTGTCCCACAAACACAGCATGATAATTATCAAATCATTCTGAACACCCAAGAAATCAATCCGGGGTCTGAGAGAATAAAAACTGCAAGTCTACAAGTACAAAAGCAACCACCTTTTGGAAAGTAGGAGGTGCGAGGGAGATAGAACTATGGATAGGGCAGCAAAGAGGGAGCCCTGCTTACAGAGGCTACCACAGCGGAGCGAAAAACCTGAACTCTTGGAGTCCGCTACTATGGGGGAAACAGATAAGGAAAGAATCCTGAATGTAGCAAGGGAAAAAAAGTCCTTAATCTACAAGGGAGGACAGATCAGGTTCGCAGCAGACCTATCCACAGAAACTTGGCAGGCCAGAAAGGAGTGGCAGGATATATTTAACATGCTGAATGGGAAAAATATGCAGCCAAGAATTCTTTATCCAGCACGGCTGTCACTCAGAATAGGAGAAGTAGAGTTTTCCAGACAGACAAAAATTAGCAGAGTTCATGATCACTAAACCAGCAAGAAATTTTAAGGGGGGCTCTGAATGGAGAAAAAAAAGACTACAAGTAACAAAGACTAAAAAGGATCAAAGAACATCACTACAAACACCAGCTCAGGTAACACAATGGCACTAAATTCCTATCTTTCAGTAATCTCTCTGAATGTAAATAGACTAAATGCTCCAATCAAAAGACACAGGGTATCAGAATGGATTAAAAAAACAAGACCCATCTATAAGCAGCCTACGAGACTCACTACTATTGACCTGAAGACACCTGCACTGAAAGTGAGGGAGTGGAGAACCATCTATCATATTAACGGGCACCAAAACAAAGCCAGAATAGCCATACTTATATCAGACAAACTAGATATAAAAACGACTGTAACGAGAGATGAAGAAGAGCATTGTATTATAATTAAGTGGTCTATCCATCAAGATCTAACAACTGTAAATATTTATGCCCCCAATTTAGGAGCCCCAAATATATAAATCAATTAATGATAAACATGAAGAAACTTATTGATAATGATACAATAACAGTAAGGGACTTTAACATCCCACTTACAACAATGGACAGATCTAAGCAGAAAATTAACCAGGAAACAATGGCTTTGAATGACACACAGACCAGATGGACTTCACAGATATATTCAGAACATTTCATCCTAAAGCAGCAGCATACACATTCTTTTTGAGTGCCCATGTAACATTCACCAGAATAGATCACATACTGGGTCACAAATCAGCCCTCAACAAGTACAAAAAGATCAAGATCAAATTATGCATATCTTCAGACCACCATGCTACGAAACTTGAAGTCAACCACAAGAAAAATCTGAAAAACCCTCAAATACATGAGGTTAAAGAATACCCTACTAAAGAATGAATAGGTTAACCAGGAAATTAAAGAGGAAATAAAAAAATGCATGGAAGCAAATGAAAATGAAAAGATGACAGTCTAAAACTTTTGAGATACAGCAAAGGCAGTCCTAAAAGGGAAGTATATTGCAATACAGGTCTACTTCAAAAAGAAAAGTCTCAAATAATGGTGCCAGAAAAGGAATAGAAAATAAAGCCTGAAGCCAGCAGAAGGGAAATAATAAATATTAGAGCAGAAATAAACAATACAGAAACACAAAAAAAACAGATCAACAAAACTAAGAGCTGGTTCTTCGAAAGAATTAATAAAATTAATAAACCCCCAACTAGACTTATCAAAAAGAGAAAGGACCCAAATTGATAAAATTTTGAATAAAAGAAGAGAGATCACAACCACCACCACAGAAATAAAAATAAGAGAATACTATGAAGAATTATATGCCAATAAACTTGGACAAATTCCTAGAAACTTACAAACTACCAAAACTAAAACAGGAATAAATAGAAAATTTGAACGGACTGATAACCAGCCAAGAATTTGCATCAGTAATTTAAAATCTCTCAACCAAGAAGAGTCCAGGGCCAGATGGCTTCTCACAGGAATTCTACCAGCATTGAAAGAAGAGTTAATACCTATTTTTCTCAAACTGTTCCAAAAAATAGAAATGGAAGGAAAACTTCCAAACTCCTTCTATGAGGCCAGCATTACTTTGATTCCAAAAACAAAGACCCCACTAAAAAGGAGAATTATAGGCCAATATCCCTGATGAACACAGATGCAAAAATTCTCAATAAAATACTAGCAAGTCGAATTCAACAGTACATTAAAGGAATTATTCACATGGACAAGTGGGATTTATTCCTGGGCTGCAGGGTTGGCTCAATATTCACAAATCAATCAATGTGATACACCACACTATGAAAAGAACCATAGAATACTTTCAGTAGATGCATAAAAAGCACTTGACAAAATACAGCATCAATTCTTGAAAAAACCCTCAACAAAGTAGGGATAAGATGAAACATACCACAAGATCATAAAGGCCATCTACAAAAGACCCACAGCTAATATCATCTTGAGTGAGGAAAAACTGATAGCCTTTCCCCTACAATCAGAAAGAAAACAAGGATGTCCACTCTCACCATTTCTACTTAACATAGTGCTGGAAGTCTTAGCTTTAGCAATCAAACAACAAAAAGTAATAAAGGGCATAGAAACTGGAAAGGAAGAAGTCAAACTTTCACTATTTGCAGACAACATGAAATCTGTTGCATCTCTATACACCAAACATGATGCAGGAGAAAAAGAAATTGAAGAATCGACCCCATTTGCAATTGCACCAAAAACACTAAGATACCTAGGAATAAACCTAACTAAAGAGGTAAAAGATCTGTACTCCGAAAACTATGAAACACTTATGAAAGAAACTGAAGTGGACACAAAGAAATAGAAAAGCACTCCCTGCTCATGGACTGAAGAACAATCATTGTTAAAATGTCTATACTACCCAAAGTCATTTCTACCCAAACACATTTAATACAATCTCTATTAAAAATACTAAGGGCATTTTTCACAGAATTAGAACAAACAATCCTAAAATTTGTATGGAACCACAAAAGACTCCAAATATCCCAAGCAATTCTGGAAAAGGAAAACAAAACTGGCAGCATCCACGATTCCAGATTTCAAGCTGTGCTACAAAGCTGTAGTGATCAAGACAGTATGGTACTGGCACAAAAACAGACACTCAGCTCAATGGGACAGAACAGAGAACCCAGAAATGGACTCATAACTATAGGGTCAAGTAATCTTTGACAAAGCAGGAAAGAATATTCAATGGAAAAAAGTCTCTTCAACAAAGGTGTTGGGAAAACTGGATGGCGATGTGAAGAATGAAACTGGACCCCTTTCTTACACCACATACAAAAATAAATTCAAAATGGATGAAAGACCTAAATGTGAGACAGAAAACCATCAAAATTCTAGAGGAAAACACAGCCAGCAACCTCTCTGTCCTCCATGTAGCAAGTTCTTACTAGACAAGTGGCCGGAGGCAAGGTAAATAAAAGCAAACATGAGCTATTGTGACTTCATCAAGATAAAAATCTTCTACACAGGGAAGGAAACAATCAACAAAAGTCAAAGGTAACCTACCAAATGGGAGAAGATATTTGCAAATGATATATCAGATAAAGGGAAAGTATCTAAAATCTATCATGAACTTATCAAACTCAACACCCAAAAAATAAATAGCCCAGTTAAGAAATGGGCAGAAGACATGAATAGGCACTTCCAAAGAAGACATCCAGATGGGTAGCAGATACATGAAAACATGCTCAACATCACTCATCATCAGGGAAATACAAATCCAAATCACAATGAGATACCACCTCACACCTGTCAGAATGGCTAAAATTAACAACTCAGGAAACAGGTGTTGACAAGGATGTGGAGAAAGGGGAACCCTCTTACACTGTTGGTGGGAGTGCAAACTAGAACAGCCACTCTGAACACTATGTAGGTTCCTCAAAAAACTAAACAAGGAACTAGCCTACAACCCAGCAATTGCACTACTAGGTATTTCTGCAAAGGGTACAAAAGTACAGATTTGAAGGGGTACATGCACCCCAATGTTAATAGCAGTATTATCAACAATAGCCAAACAATGGGGAGAGCCCAAGTATCCATCAAATGATGAATGGATAAATAAAGATGTGGTGTATATATACGTATGTGGGTGTGTGTGTGTGTGTGTGTGTGTGTGTGTATGCCTACACACAACAGAAGATTACTCGACCATCAAAAAAGAACGAATCTTGCCATTTGCAATGATGTGGATGGAGCTAGAATACATTATGCTAAACGAAATAAGTCAATCAGAGAAAGACAAATACCATACGATTTCATTCATATGTAGAATTTAAGAAACAAAACAGATGCACATGGGAAGGGGGGAAAAGAGGAGAGTTTGTTCACAGAGAACAAACTGAGGGTTGATGGAGGGAGGTGGGTGGGGGATGGGCTAGATGGAGGATGGGTACGAAGGAGGGAACTTGTGATGAGCACCGGGTGTTGGATGTAAGTAATGAATCAATGAATTCTAACCCTGAAACCAATATTGCACTGTATATGAACTAAAATTTAAATGAAAATTAAACAACAGAAGAATAAAATGGGTATTCAAAACAGCTTTAAAGGGAAAATAATTGTAATAGCACCACAGAGTAAACAAGCTAGCACTGACAGATTTTAATTGCATACTGTATGAATCATAGGTGGGAAACTTTTAAAAGGCAAAAGGACTAACATTACCACTTCTAAAATGGATATAAAACACACGCTTGATGGGAAAATATTATTTTTAACTTTAAACTCACAAGAATTTAAAGGAGAAACACCTAGAAAATATATGGACCAAAATAAAAATGAGTCACAATTCATATTATCACTAACCTGTGAGTGCAGCCACTTTTGCAGCAACCTTTTCTGCAAAGCCAATTCTAGTGTTTAAACCAGTACCAACAGCAGTGCCTCCAGCTGCGAGCTCATAGATTCTTGGCATGGCGGCTTTTATTCTCGTCATTGCATATTTCACTTGTTGAACATAACCACTAAATTCCTGAAAACAGAAGGAAAAGAAGGTGAGAATATAGAATTTCCTAATGGCTGACAAGTTACTCTGACTGCATGAAACAAGAATTCCTTTAAATATGTTTCAGCTACTAAGTTATGAGCTACCAAGTGGTATTTGTACTATTTTACTTCATATAATGAGCAAAGTATAAGGAAGAATGAGGATTTGTAAACCTATAAGGTGGGACGACGCCACTGAGGATGATATGTAGCCTGTTTATAATCTCCTCTTTTACTAGAAAGCAAAGAAAAACAACACAGAAAATCAGGCTTAAAAAAGAGCTTTAATACATTAAACTGTTGGTTTATTTGCAGGTGATTTCTTATTTTTTGGTGTATCCTAGACAACTCTCCCATGACAAATGGAAACACAGACATTTTCTCCGAACAATTTCAGTTTATAAACCTAACAGAGAACAGAAAGGTGCTTCACAAGGTCTCAAGAAGCTGAATGACTCACTGAACAGCACAAGCAGCACAAGAAGGTAACAGGCTAGAGTAAGATTATAGCTTCAGGATGCAATTTAATTCTGCTCTTAATGTCACACTGGTTCTCAAAATAGGACACACTTTAAAAAGGTAGCCACAGAATTTCTTGTGTCTGAACACAGCAAGGCCCCTTTTAAGAATTATGCAGGGACACTGCTAGGAATTTCCCCAAGGGATACAGGAGTACTGATGCATAGGGGCACGTGTACCCCAATGTTTATAGCAGCACTCTCAACAATAGCCAAATTGTGGAAAAAGCCTAAATATCCATCAACTGATGAATGGATAAAAAAAATTGTGGTTTATATACACAATGGAGTACTACGTGGCAATGAGAAAGAATGAAATATGACCCTTTGTAGCAACATGGATGGAACTGGAGAGTGTGATGCTAAGTGAAATAAGCCATACAGAGAAAGACAGATACCATATGGTTTCACTCTTATGTGGATCCTGAGAAACTTAACAGAAACCCATGGGGGAGGGGAAGGGAAAAAAAAAAAAAAAAAAAAAGAAGTTAGAGTGGGAGAGAGCCAAAGCATAAGAGACTCTTAAAAACTGAGAACAGGGGCGCCTGGGTGGCGCAGTCGGTTAAGCGTCCGACTTCAGCCAGGTCACGATCTCGCGGTCCGTGAGTTCGAGCCCCGCGTCGGGCTCTGGGCTGATGGCTCAGAGCCTGGAGCCTGTTTCCGATTCTGTGTCTCCCTCTCTCTCTGCCCCTCCCCCGTTCATGCTCTGTCTCTCTCTGTCCCAAAAATAAATAAAAAAACGTTGAAAAAAAAAAAAACTGAGAACAAACTGAGGGTTGATGGGGGGTGGGAGGGAGGGGAGGGTGGGTGATGGGTATTGAGGAGGGCACCTTTTGGGATGAGCACTGGGTGTTGTATGGAAACCAATTTGACAATAAACTTCATATACTGAAAAAGAAAAAAAAAAAAGAATTATGCAGGGACAAAAGGCATAAACCAGAACTCAGCTGAGCAAGCCAGGATGTATGGTTACAGTAGAGTTGTCTTTTTTTCTGCCTAAAAACACTGAAAAACCATGAATACTTTTGATTAGTATTAGGATATATTACTATTTGAAAATAAAACATTTTAGGAGATATAACTCCTTTCAGGTAGACCTGATCCATCGATCCAGGATCACTAGTACGTACACTGGCTGGATTCACTTAAGAAGTCTATTTTTACTGGGGAAAACCTGCATAAACTCAAAAGACAGTTCCAATAAAAGCAAGTGTAAATGCTCTGGTAAGATAAAGTAGAAGAGAAAACGGTTCTGACGTAACAGGGGGACTGATGATCTTACAGAGGAGGCTGGCACAGCCCAACCAGACTTTGGCACAGTGGTTTTCCCACACGGGACAAACAGAAAGGAAAACGTTAGAAACAAGGGGATCCTCCAGCTTCAGACATACACTATTCCTCCGTGGGAACCATGCCTAGGGCTAAGAACCCACGATGCAAAGAGAAGACAGACCAAGCCTTCAGAGGCAGCTGAAGCCAGGGAGCTTGCTTCACTCCTAGCATCTGTATTCCAATTAATCATTTTATTTTCCCCACTCCTTCTGTAATGAGATTAAGCTAAGTAGTCAAGCTTTTGCAGTGTTCATCCTAGTGAAACTACAAGTGAGAAACTTTTCAAGTAACCAAGCAGCACACTCTCACCTCACCTCACCTCAATTTCTGCAACTCTATCACTTGATATTTGGTATATATAACCATCTTTTGGTATCAAATTTACGTATGCTCTATCTCCCAAACTAAACTATGAGAGAGTTTTACTATCAAAAACTATTATCCGTATTCCCGTCATTTCCTTCACGGTGCATGCCATTAGACATTCTTCAAGGCACCGATCAAGAAACACAAAAATACCTTCTGGTATTTGGGGGAAGAGAGTAATCCTCTTTCACATGTGGCCCAATACAATCTTACAGAGTCAGATATGCCGTGATTAATCAATTTAAAAGTAATTTTTATGGAGCCTACGAGTCTAGAGTAAGAGACAAAAGGAGACAAGATAATTGATCTTGGTGAAGGTGAAGATGGGGATGATGGCAGCTAACACCTGCACGTGCTTCTTACTGTGGTCCCCATGGTTCTAAGCACTTAGTGAACCAGTTCATTTGAACCTCACAACGACGCTATGATAGAGATAGCATTCTCCTCATTTTAAAGCTCAGAAAACTGAGGCACAGAAAAGCTAAGTAATTTTCCCAAGGTCCCACAGCTTGTACTCAGCAACGCTAAGCTCTTCACCAGGCCTGACTGCCCCCAGACCGGCTCAGTGCTCCTTTCTCAGAGGATGTCAATAAAGCTACTGATTGGTTAATGCAGAGCAATCTGTTCCGGTGAACTCAACTGTGATGAACTTGGACCTCTGAACTAGTATGACTTGGAGGGTAATGTGTCGGCCATCTGCAGCAACCCCCAAATTGAATCAAATCCAATCACACTCCTATACCTGCCCAAGAGTGAGTGGAACAGCGTCCTGGGTATGAGTGCGCCCAATTTTGATGATCTGGGCAAACTCTTTGGATTTGGCTTCGAGAGCATCATGCAGCTTCTGTAGCCCTGGCAGGAGCACCTCATGGACTTCTACAGCAGCGGCAATGTGCATCGCTGTGGGAAAGGTATCATTCGAACTCTGTTGGAAAATTTACAAAAAATGCAAAATGTTAAATCAGAAGCAACAAAAAACACACTTGAATATCCCTATTAAACATCTCGCTAAATGATTACTCGAAACTCATGCATTTAGTGCTCAATTACATTTATGTGTGGCAAGTCAGAGGTCACTTGAGGTCAAATAAGCAGCAACCCGGTTTAACCAACTCAGGACTGGATTATATATGCAGCTTACTATCATATATTATTATTGTATCTGCTAATAAATGACAACAAAACCTAAAGAAGTACAATTAACAACTGCATGTAAGGAAAGCAATAATAAAACATCTTACAGTTATACAGTGCAAACAGTCCTTTACAAACATTTCTTCTTTCGTTAAACTTGAGGAAAATTCTTATAAGATAGGTCAACACTTTAAAAATAGGAAGCCATTGGGGCGCCTGGGTGGCGCAGTCGGTTGAGCGTCCGACTTCAGCCAGGTCACGATCTCGCGGTCCGTGAGTTCGAGCCCCGCGTCGGGCTCTGGGCTGATGGCTCAGAGCCTGGAGCCTGTTTCCGATTCTGTGTCTCCCTCTCTCTCTGCCCCTCCCCCGTTCATGCTCTGTCTCTCTCTGTCCCAAAAATAAATAAATGTTGGAAAAAAAAAAAAATTAAAAATAGGAAGCCAAGCTCTCAAAGATATGTGACTTGCCAAAATATTTAGGAACTGGCAGAACTGGGACCTGACAAGGTAGTTCACACTCCACGCTCTGTAATCAACTGAAACCCCATACTTTTAAACTATTATGTTATTTAAAATGATATATTGTAACTTTTTACTATGGAAATATCAAACCACTCACAAAAGTAGAGTGAATGGTATAATAAACACTCAAGTACCTGCACCAAAGCTCGAACAATTATCAGCACAAGCCAATCTTGCCTCACCTGTAGCTCTACCCAACTCCTCCATCAGACCATACATACTGGATTATTCTCATGCAGACTTCACACTGAAGTATATATAAAAGTTTATATTTAATTGCAAGTAATAAGTTTGAAAAATTCTTCATACAATAAATTTATGTGAAAACACTTCCCCGTTAACATTTAAAAACGTTTTAAATAACACCTAGCACCAGATCTTGAGTTCTAAATATTTTCCAGTAAGATCCTCTGAGAGTTCCTTGGAAAAATGGGTGCTGACGGGGGCTAGGATAGGGAAAACACTGATGAGCATGGAACACCTAGTGGTATAAGAAAGCAAAGAACTGCTTTAAAAAAAAAAAAAAAAGAAAGAAAAAAAAAAAGGATGGTGGCACATCCAAAGGACACAGGGCCAACCCAGAGGGCTTCCAAAGCTGGAACGATGTGAGCAACAACATAAGTAACAGTACTGGGTTAGGACCTTAGGAATAAAATAAATATTCGCGAATTCATGTCGATACACATCAACAGTTAAATAAATATGTAAGTGGCGGGGGGGGGGGGGGAAACAGAAGAGAACAAATCTTTACAGACAAGTTTCAATAAATACATGCAGAAGGACTGAGAGGAGTAGAAAATCACCACTAAAACGCCACAGCAGTAACTGCTATAGGCAAGATCCACTATCGCATGCTAACACTGGTGGGCAAAAGTTTAAGGAGAAAGAAGATATTTGCAGTCTAAACATTACATATCAATTCTGTGTTGATTTTAACATACGACCAAAAATTTCTTGATGCTACTTCCCTTAGCAAGTGAAGCTTAAGTGCAATGCCCGAGCACAGGCAGACGTCAGTGACTCACTTCCAACAGAAAATGGAAGGTGGGAGAGCCCTGCAGACCCCGCCTAACCAAGTGATTAAAGCTCGCATCACCAGTCCCAAGTCGCATGCCATCACATACCCCTGCCGTGAAGCAAGAAGAGCCCTTCACTTCTGAGCAGTCGTCCCCAAACCCACAGCCTCTGTCCAATTATGAGAGAGCATCAAACAAACCCAAACTGAGGGACGTTCCACCAAATGCCTGACCGCTACTTTCACAAGTGTTGAGCTGACAAAAGACAAACTGTCGAGAGACTGGAGTGGACTAAGAGAACATGACTAAATGCAATGTATAGTCTGGACTGCATCTTGCAAGAAAACAAAAGACATCGGTAGAAAACTAGGGAAATCCTAAAAACGTCTGTTTAGTTAATAGTATCGTATACCAATATTAATTTCATTGCGTGGTAAACATACCAGGGTTATAAAAAATGTTTAACATTAAGGGAAACTGAGAGAAGGGTATACAGGAACTCTTTGAGGTATCTTTGTAATTCTTTCAGAATTCTAAAATTACTCAAAAATAAAGAGTTTTTAAAAAATAAACCAAATAATGCGGCGCCCGGGTGGCTCAGTCAGTTAAGCCTCTGACTTCGGCTCAGGTCATGATCTCGCAGTCTGTGAGTTCGAGCCCTGCATCCGGGTCTGTGCTGACAGCTTAGAGTCTGGAGCCTGCTTCGGATTCTATGTCTCCCTTTCTCTCTGGCCCTCCCCTGCTCACACTCTCTCTCTCTCTCAAATAGGAATACACATTAATAAATAAACAAACAAACCAAACAATACAAATATACATATACTAAATTCAGGTGTCCTAATAGGGATTTTTATGAAGTTTAAGGCATAGACCCAAGATTCTTAAAAGAAGTAAGAACCCATGTAAGAAGTCCTTTCTACTAAAGAATATAAGCCAAACGAAGCTTCTTTGCCAAAAAGCTAACGCCTGTTTTACAAGAATAATCTCAGGTATTCTTTTCAATTTATAACCAAGAAAAGAGGAGATGGTCCACTGACCTGGCTTTTATTAACGTGATCATTGGGATGCACAGGTTTCTTGCTACCAAGTTCACCTCCCAGCATTTCAATTGCTCTATTGCTAATGACTTCATTTACATTCATATTTGTCTGGGTTCCTGATCCAGTCTGCCATACCACAAGTGGAAAATGATCATTTAATTTACCTTCAGCTACCTGCAGAAAAACAAATTTAAGAAACGAATTTTTAAAAAATAAGCAGTATTCAATATTCACATAAACTACCATAATCGACTACAAGTAAGTGATCGCCTATAAAGTGCTATTTAAAGATGCCCACTTCTCTCATATGCTACATGATTTTCAGATGGTGCTGCACAGCTTGTGGTTGTCCAGGAAGTCCAAGCTTCAGGATCCCATGTTCCAACCACTGCTACTTATAAAACGAAAATTTCATCTATTCTGAAAGATGCAACTTCATGGATTCCAAATGAAAACTGAATCAAAGCTATCTTTCTTCTGTATCTCCAACTGCCTCTTCTAATAACATCCAGATAGGGCCACCTGTAAAGGCTGGCACATGTGGTAAGTTTTTAGGTACACTGACTGCAGTGCTCAGCAGGAACATCCAACAGATGTTACAGCTGGAGTCAGCATGATAATGAACGAATTACTTGAAAATGAGTTCGCTGATAGTTACTTCACTGCAGATGTCCAATGAGTAGCAACTGCCAAGTGCAGAGACATACACACAGTCCAGATCTGTCCCTGCTTCTGTCATATTTTTATGTATCAGTTCTTGAATTATAAGCTCTCTAAGAGAGTTAGTGGTTAACTTCAGCTTCTAGAATGATTTTAGCTTGAAAAAAATCAGCATGCACCTTAGAAAATTAGCACCTTAAATAATTAGTTCATTTTAAAGTAAAACTTTTTTCCTAGTTATATAAAAATAATAGATGATCAGTGTGGAACATTTTGAGAAGTGAAAACGTTGTAAATTACAACAGCCCTACCCCTCAGGAACAGTGACTCTCGGCGCACAATTATGATCATTAAATATATTTATTTAGGGGCACCTGAGAGGCTCAGTCGGCTAAGTGTCTGACTTTGGCTCAGGTCACGATCTCATGGTTCATGAGTTCAAGCCTCATGTCAGGCTCTGTGCTGATAGCTCAGAGCCTGGAGCCTGCTACAGATTCTGGGTCTCCCTCTCTCTCTGCCCCTTCCCTGCTCATGCTCTCTCTCTCTCTCTTCTCTCTCAAAATAAATATTAAAAAAATATTTTTTAATTTTTAAAAATAAATGAATACATATTTTGCTACTCTCCTCACCCCATATTTCTTCCATGCTAGGTTTATCCTAGAACATTCTTCAAGAAACCAATTTTCTATCGCCTCACAATATAACTTGTATAAGCATCTGTTATGGTCGGATACAGTCTAATTTGTTACCATCATAAATAGTACTGCAATGAACACCACTATATATACAGTTTTTTAACTGTTATTTCTGACTATGTTCTTAAGATTACATGAAAAGTGGATTAGTGATATTACATCTCCATACATATCATCATCAAATAACCAACTAGTTTTAAAAGGAATCATGTATACGTAAAATAAAAAGTCAAATCTGTAAGTTTAATACCGCCTCTTCAAGTTTTCTTTAAATTATATAAATTAAAAGGAAAAGTCAAGAGAGTTAAAAATAAAAGGCATAAGATCATCCAGAAATTCTGCCACAGTATTTTAAGCACCATATTAATATTCATCCTAACCAAACAAGAAGGCTGCCACATTACTCTGAAATTCATTAACTCAGGAACTCAGTGGCCCTTTCCTCCGCCCAGGCCTGACAGCATCTCGTAAACGCAAGGGGCCTGATGCCACAGCGTAAACAGCACACTTATGGGCTCCTACCTCATCGGCTGCCTTCATTATCGCATTAGCAATCTTCGAATCGAGACCATAATCCTGGTTTACTTCAGCAGCCGCTCGCTTCAAGATACCAAAAGCTTTAATAACTGGGATCTAAAATGAATCAGAAAAACATCTCAAATTATCAAGTTTTGTTTAGCATAAAAAATTAAGATTAATATTTTATGCAAGTGCAAAAACTAAGTAAACGCTAACTGAAGCAACACTACAGTAACATAGGATTACAGACAGATAGGCGTGGAATGGACAAAGATTCGTCATGTATCTGTTTAGGGAACCAAACAAAAGCAAGTATGTTGACTCGTTTTACACGTGTGTCTATTCCCTCCACACAAACACGTGCACATATGCAATGTATCTACCACTCATTCTGCTTTTTTATAATATGTTATAATGTATATGTGTTTATATACATAAAAACAAATGGTGCTCAATCATTTCACCAGCAAGCACCATTATTTTCCCTCACTGGATCTCATACCACATCATTATTTTCCTTTTTTCTCTTTAAAAGCAATAAAAATAAAAATAATATTTAACTGCCAATAAGTTTTAAATAACCAGTTATTAAATGGGTATCATTTCATCCCGAAGTCAAAAAGCATGATATTCTAGTTATTGAGGGCTTGACACCCTGTAAGTCATTGAATATTTCTTCAAGCCCAGGGTACTACACACTGATACATCTAACTGAATTTCAAACCCTTTCAGTTTGCAGATCTTTTCACTTCCAGCTCGGAATCACCTCACCAAATTTAAAGGGATGAAACCGAGTAACTTTTGATGACGTTTTAATGAAATGATATCTGGTTTTTGCAAGATGAAAGAATTATGTGTTCTTGCCAAAATTAACAGTGCAGACGGTAGTCTGGATTCCATACCAGGTTTGAAGGGAGAAAGAGTGCAAGCAAGAAAGGAAGGGTGGGGAAAAGAGGAAGGAATAGCACAATGGAAGCTACAGTCCTCAAGGGAAATCAAGGTGAAAAAAAAAAACAAAGAAAAGGAAGGAACAGGACACGTTAAACCTGGGCCAAAGAGAGGATACATTGAGGGGCAAACTGAAAAGGAAATAACTAAAGAGTTTTTCTATTTTGAATTCAAAGAAACTAAAATTAAAACATTTTAAGTGTTCTACCCAAATGAGATAGAGACAAATGGCACATAGGATTAGAAACTTAAAAACTTTAAACCTGAAACAGATGCGGGACACCTGGGCGGCTCAGTTTGTTAAGCATCTGACTCTCATTTTGGCTCAGATCATGATCTCATGGTTCGTGAGATCGAGCCCCCTGCATCGAGCTCTGCACTGACAGTGCAAAGCCTGCTTGGGATTCTCTCTCACTGTCTCTCTGTCCCTCCCCTGTTCATGCATGTGCTCTAAGTAAATAAACCTAATAAAAAAAAAATTTTTTTTTAAAACATGAAACAGATGGGAATTGAAATTTCTACAGGAGCACACTGGTGGTGGCTTAAACTACTGCCAAAGTCATAAGTGACAGCCTGTCAGCTCTGGCCACCCAAATGAAGTGACTCACCCCAGTGTCTACAGACTCGTAAAAATGAAAGAGGGTCACAGCAGAGTTTCACTGAACACTACTACAATAAAATGGTAAAAGGACACTGGGGAGAAAAGAAGGGTCTCATTATTCTTAATTGACTCACATTGGAAGTTCATGATCTTTTTTGGTTTTGTTTTCCGTTGGACCTCAGGGGCAAAGGGCTGGGTTCACTCATACTACTCAGGTCAGGGCACATCATCGTCTGCTTTATATTTTTAAAAGTTCAGGATCTTAACTGAGATGAAACAAAACGTGACAAAACAGATACCCCACAAGTCCACCTTTTACAGACCTGTCATGTGCACAGCTGCCCAGTCTCTGGAGGAGCAGCGGCAATCACACCCCCCAGAACCCCATCCCTCGCCGCCTGAAGCAGGACCATTAAGAAGTGACACGCTTACTCCTACCAACACTGATTAGGACTGACCTCCTTAATCCCAAGAGTTGAACTAGATGAGGATATTTTAGGATCAGCTGCTACCCTCTGTCGCCTAACCACGTCGTCTGACCCGAGTTTACCTCATCACCAAGACAGCTGTCAGTGACAATGACAAAAAAAGATTTTCCTCAAAGAGGAGTCAACTGCAGCCACTTGTAAAATTGTATAAGCCTGTCAAAGATTCAGTCGTAAAGGCTTAGGAATGGGTTGAAGTTCCACATGGAAGTTAAAATTATTGTATGATAAAAGTGTATTTAGAAGACAGCTATTAAACCATATCTCACCAGAGGAAGGCTGGCTACTCCTAGGCTCCCATCCTATCCTGCACTGTGGCACCGACTAGTGCTCATAGTGCAGATGGGCTCCAGTAACACAGGTAATCTACACCTTCAGTTCTTTTCACACTCTGACATCTCTGAAACCAAGGCGCATCAATGACACGTCACAGCTCTGACAGCCTTTCTTTTCTGGGGCTCCATAATGGTGTATCTTCTAACTGACGTCATCTTAAATTTAGCGAAACATGGGGCGCCTGGGTGGCGCAGTCGGTTAGGCGTCCGACTTCAGCCAGGTCACGATCTCACGGTCCGTGAGTTCGAGCCCCGCGTCGGGCTCTGGGCTGATGGCTCAGAGCCTGGAGCCTGTTTCCGATTCTGTGTCTCCCTCTCTCTCTGCCCCTCCCCCGTTCATGCTCTGTCTCTCTCTGTCCCAAAAATAAATAAACGTTGAAAAAAAAAAATTTAAAAAAAAAAAATTTAGCGAAACATGGTAGAAAGTTTTCTAATCAATCATTCGTGTAGCAATGAACATATACTTATATATTACCTATTATATGCCAGATATGGTTAAGAAGAATATTTTTATGTATTTGTGTATGCTTTCCTAGAAACTGCAACCAAGATAGAAAATATAATATTGAAGAAAAATGCTTTCTTTTAAACCAGTTTAAAAAATTAAGTATTGAAACTAAAAATGTTTAAACTGTAAAATTCTAGTAAAAATCTGAATAATCCCAGCAAGAATAAAAAGACAAGTCACTGAGTTCTATCAAATAAAACTCTAAAATATTCAAAGTCACAGCTCAAAATAATAGTATTAAAGTTCAAAAAGGTCTTTGATATTTTAAAGAGAAATATCTTACTGTTCACAAAGCCAGTTACATAATAACTTCATGTTTTAACTCTGTAAAGTATTTATAGAGTAAAGTGACTCATTTGAATAAAGCCAATACTTCCACAAAACCACTTACTGGCATGCGCTCCGTCACACCTCCAATTTTAAAGTTCATCGTGGATCTCACAGTCTGGGCGCCATAATACTTATCATTTGGGACCTTGAGTTCACCAAAGGTATCAAACTCTATCCGAAAGGAATTTTGGCTTGCCTAAAGAGAAAAATAAGATGCTATTATAGCTTAAAAAGAAACCGAGTATCAAAGCAATAACACCTTGTCAGCTGTAAGGGGAAAGAAACCTTAGTAAGTACCACAAAGACCAAAAAATCCCATTGGATTCTCATTCTACTACCCAGTTCTTTTCTTGAGAATTTTTTTGTCATTTTTTTTTTTTTCAATTTGGATACAGTTGACACCCACAATGTCACATTAGTTTCAGGTGTCCAACATGATGACTCCACAACTCTATGTCCGTGCTGTGCCCGCCACAGTACAGCTACCCTCTATCACCACACAACACTATTACAATACCATGGACTATTGCCTTATGCCGTACCTTTTATTCTGGTGATTTATTCATTCCATACCTGAAAACCTGTACCTTCACCCATTTTGCCCACCTCCCCCATCCCCCACCTCTTTGGCAACCAGCAGTTGGTGCTCTGTATTTATGGGTCTGATTCTGCTTTGTGTTTATTCCTTTGTTTTTAAAATTCCACATAGAAGTGAAATCATATGGTATTTGTCTTTCTCTGACTTATTTCACTTAGAATAGTACCCTCTAGGTCCACCCATGTTGCAAACGTCAAGATCTCATTTTTTGATGGCTGAGTAATATTCCACTGTGTATATATATCACATCTTGTTTATCCACTGGTCTATCAATGGACAGTTGGGCTGTTTCCATATCTTGGCTGTTGTTAGTGCTACGATAAACACAAGGGTGTATCTATCTTTTTGAATTTTTTTCATTTTCTTTGGGTAAATACCCAGTAGTGGAATTACTGGATCTTATGGTACCCTTATTTTTAGTTTTTTGAGGATTCTCCGTACTGTTTTCTACAGTGGCCACACCAGTTTGCATTCCCATCGAAAGTGCACAAGGGTTCCTCTTTCTCTACATCCTCACCAACACTTATTTCTTGTCTTTTTGATGCTAACCATTCTGACAGGTGTAAGGTAATATACATAATTGTGGTTTTGATTTGGAGTTCCTTGAAAATTAGTGATGTTGAGCATCCTTTCATGTCTCTGTTGGCCATTTACACATCTTCTTTGGACAAATGTCTATTCAGGTCCTCTGCCCATTTTCAATCAGATTATTTGGGCTTTTTGGTGTTGTGTAACTTCTTTATATATTTTGTACATTAACCTCTTATCAGATATCATTTGCAAATACTGCAGATTTTAAGGACAGACTGTAGAATTCACATGCTATGCCGAGGTTAAATAAAGGAAAGACTCTGAAGTAAAAATAATAATCTTTTCCAGTTCAGAAGTATATCTCCTGTAGGAAAAGCTTTGACCAATTCAATGTGCAGTGCTTGGGTTAATCTTTATTTTACAGGAAACTTTAGAAAATGGCCTAAAAATGATACTTTAAAGGTTGTAAATGTTACATACTGAAGCAGAGCTCAGCCATGGTCTACAAATACCAGGCATGACAGATACATGAGTGCAATATGAACAGCCCAGGCTTTGCAGTCAAGACAGCCCCCCACTTAGTAGCTGTGTCACCTTCAACAAGTCAACTTTTCTCATCTATAAATTAAATGTACAGACAAGGGAGGATGGGCTAGGTCAGTTCTTAACCTTTTCAGGGCAATGGAACCCTTTGAGAATATGAGGAAAGCTATGGATCCTTTCTCTAGGAAAATGAACACAAATACATATACTGTATGCAAAATCTTACATATGATTTTAGAGAGTTTGTATGTTGAAGCCAATCCACTACCCAGAATAAGAGCCCATGATCTAAAGTCCCTATTATGGAGACTCCAAGATTCCATCAAGTACATCAACTTATACTAATAAAAAATTTTTTAAATATATATTTACACTAATAAAAAATTAACTGCTCAACAAATATTTTAGAATACTATAAAAAAGACTTACTGTAAAATAATAAAAAGTTGGAATTTACATGATACTTTATAGCAAGGAGTCTCCAGAGAGATACTCAGAGCTTTAATTAGTGTGCATTATGAAATAAACATGGTCAGATGATTCAAAAGATTTAAAAATTCCTAGCCAAGTAATTCTGTTTTACTAATAGTCCTCTGAAAAAGAAAAACGTAATTTGTAGTTATACCCTGGGACTAGACAGATTTACAAAACCCTTTATATGTTATAAAGCCTTTTGGATTGCAGAAACAGAAAAGTATCATTGTATCTATGTAGACATATAGTAGTATCACCAATGAGGTACATTTTCTTCTATTGTCTAAGTCTGTGGAGGACTAGCTTAAGCCAATAAGCAGCAGCAGCTAATAAAAATAATCACACCTCAGCATTCAGTATGCTACGCAGCAAACTCTTTTCAAGCATCACTTTATCTGACTTTTATAATCACTCTAGGAGACTGTGCTATTGCATCTGCACCTCAGAGGAATTGGAGCTTTGAAGAGATTAAATAATCTCAGGAGATCACCCAGTTAGCAAGGGGAAAGACCTGAAACCCTCAAAGCCTGGAGTGGCAAAACCCAAAAGCTGTTTGGATTTACTACTTTTTTATTACTACTTCCATAAGCCAAGAAACAGAGGGAGTAACTCCAGACTGGCCACAACAGAGCCTTGAGTTGTGCCCCTAACCCTGAAGAATAAAAGGAGGTGGACATGTGTGGTTAGATTTTTCTCTAACACGGCTTGGTTATACTGACACCACTATACATCACTATAACTTGCTTCCTACCCTGTAGACCCAAAGCACCTGGGGCTCTGTATCTCTGAAGCGCTAATGAAAATATTTTGCATTACGATCTCTGTTTTGGGTAGCCTAAATAAATCTTCACGTATGTTAAAGTATACTCTGACCGGATGACACTAGCATTGACAGCAGGGGCACTCAACTCATAAACTCAGTGTTCTTCTTCTCATCACCTTGTTAGGAGACAGCAACAAGATGCCAGCTCTAAAAGGAGAATGGTTTCCATCAGTCACTTGTGAAATCAGGTTCAACCCCTTAGATTTACATCACCACTTTCTGCTTCAAAATTATTAAATTCTCGGGGCGCCTGGGTGGCTCAGTCGGTTGAGCGGCCGACTTCGGCTCAGGTCATGATCTCGCCTTCCGTGAGTTCAAGCCCCGCGTCGGGCTCTGTGCTGACAGCTCAGAGCCCAGAACCCGTTTCAGATTCTGTGTCTCCCTCTCTCTGACCCTCCCCCATTCATGCTCTGTCTCTGTCTCAAAAATAAATAAACATTAAAAAAAATTTTTTTTTTCAAAATTATTAAATTCTCATCATAAAACAGCAGTATCTTTGCCCCCTAAGTAACTGGTTGCTATGATGAAACTCAGATCCATTAAAAGTTACTTGAAAGATCTAGACGAATACATTTTACCATGTTCTTCAGCTTAAACCTTAACAATTTTTGTATTCCAAATCAAGAAACAACAACCTAATCAAATTCTAGGATCCTGACAGTGATCATTAGAAAAGTACAGAAGTCAATCATGGCCAAAATCATAATCTAAGCAAAAACTTCCAAAAATATGCTTACTGTCCCTATAATAAAAATAAACATCCCAAAGTTGCAACAATAAACACCGTCTGCAGCAGCTTAGCTAGCTAACAACAAACCATTCCAAAAAGCCAAACAGTTATCTCTTCATTTAACCCCAGGAAATATATAGGTTGCATCCATTTGTTGAACAGAAACTGAAGCAGTGCTGTAAAACACTTTGAAAGGCACCAGGAATTAGAGAAAAACTGTCAGAGGAGGCTATGCTTATGTGGAGTTAGCATCAGTTAGATAAGCACATATATATCCATATCCATATATATATATGGATATATGTATCCATATATATGGATATATATGTATCCATATGTATATGGATAGGGGAACAACAAACCAGGTAACTGCCAGGTCTCTTCAAACATTCTTTCAAATGTTCTTTACAATAATAACCCACAGAAAAAACCTACCAACAGTGATCCGGTACATACATAAACACGTGCATACACGCACACAAGGCTGAAACAAAAATTTCATGAAACAGTATGTTACACACCCGTATTTTCCATTCTATTAAAATATTAATAATAATAATAATAATACTGGTAGCTACCCACTACACTGATTCCACCATCTACCTATGAGTCCACTTGAGGTCTGAAAAGCACTCGTGTGGTTTTCAAAATCTTCCACATTATCACATACATCATCTCTTCCCAGTGGCCTGGGCATGAAGAGAACGCTCATCCTCAAATAACTGAAAATTATCAGTGCTTTTGAGGATGAAGTGATGAATGGCATCTCTTAAATAGAAGTTTTTAATTCATATAATCCACTGTTACAAAAAAGTAGCATTTCTGAAAACCATGCCTTTTTATGCCATAATTCAGAGAGTTTCTAGCAGAAGGCAGTTTATCACTTCAGGTATTTAACACCATGGCTTAAAGAGTTTAACCAGGGGCGCCTGGGTGGCTCAGTCGGTTAAGCGGCCAACTTCGGCTCAGGTCATGATCTCTTGGTCTGTGAGTTTGAGCCTCACGTCGGCTCTGTGCTGACAGCTCAGAGCCTGGAGCCTGTTTCAGATTCGGTCTCCCTCTCTCTGACCCTCCCCTGTTCATGCTCTGTCTCTCCCTGTCTCAAAAAAAATAAATAAAACGTTAAAAAAAAAATTAAAAAAAAAAGAATAAAAAAAATAAAGAGTTTAACCAGCTGGGCATGAGGCAGACACAAAGTGTGACTTCCCAATGGTTCCTGTGAGGTTTGTGCTCATTTAAAATCAGCCCCCCTTCTGGAGAAGCATGAAGGGTAATGGTCCTGTTCTCTGCAGGCTTATTGCCATTAAGACACAGAAATACCATGTACTGTTAGCAGCCACTAACTCAGGAACCTCAGAAATTGATGAAATGGTCTCAAAATTTGCCTGCCAGTCTAAACCAGAAAAGTCAATAAATACAGGCCTCGAGCCTCTAAGATGTCCCCCTGCACATGCATGTGTAAGATAACCATTAACTAAACCATGGCACTTTCTAAAAAATGTCTTTCAGATTCTCAGTTTCAGGTGGTTTAAAAGAATATTCAGTGTTCAAGAAAATCCAAGTCATTTCTCATGTAAAAAGACAATCTCCAAAGATAAAAATCCAAAGTTTGACTTCACAGTGTTTGGGTTTTAAGTTTCTTTCAGGAAAACTCTGGCTCAACTTAAAATATAGGGTGACCACAAAGTCTTGCAATACTGGCAAATATACAATAACTGTTTTATTGATATTACATTGTAACATAGAAGATATAATCTGTTTCCAGTCTTCATGGCCATCCTGCAGACCATTAAGGAAATACAGAAAAGAAACTTTAAAAGATGTGGGGCTTTCCATCCACCATGCCAGCAAGGCACTGTCAAAGCTGGTCTCCACTACATGTTCTCACTCTCACTGTGCTATTTCTCCTAGGCAGTATTTATCACATTGTAATTAACTGTGCATCATTTCTTTTCTTATTTAAACACCCCCAGTAGTCTCTAAACTCTATGCTTGTAGCAACTGTCTTTTTCAAAGGGCCTGATACATAGCAGGTGTTCAACAAATGCATTATCTTATGCTTGTAGTGACTGTCTTTTTCACAGGACTCAGATGCACAGCCTGCACTCAATAAATGCTATCTTCCTAGTGGATGAACATTTATGGCTCATTTGGATACAAGGTAACTTAGGGCATTTATGGTTATGTAAATTCTCAACAGTAGCAATAAAAAAAAGGCTTTTAATAAAATCAACACAAAGATTTTGAACTGAGATTACAGGGCAAAAGATAGATTTGGAATTACGGGCGAGGGGGGAATCCTACCTCCATTTGATCTTAGCTAACACTACAACATTAAAAAAGCAAGGCAGTGCTATTTTTTCAATATTTATAACAGGACAGATTCAGTTCTCCAGCCGCCAATTCCCTTTTTACAAAACACTCAGTAAAAAATACATAAATGTTTTAAAGGCTCTAAATGCACCAAAATTATTAGAGCAGGAAACTGCAGGAATATGAAGCACCCCTGATTTTGTAGTTTCAAGTACAGTAATGTCATGAAATTATCTTAAAGTTCACAGTTCGGAACATGTCTTGGGCCTTTGAAGTATGCTAGGTGGAGGCATTTATTTAATGAGCACCTACTATTGCCAAACACTGTCAAAGTACTTTCACATGGGCAATCTTGCTGGGTACCTGTTATTTCCATTTTACATGCAGAAACTGAGGCACAAAGACAAGTTGCCCCAAATCTGAACTTTGAGCAGCAGAGTAGGATTTGAAATCACATCTCTGACTGCAGAGCTCATACTACAGCACGGTGAACTTGTGCAGAACTGTAACTCTTACTAAACTACCACTTACTCTCCAAACTCCTCCTACCAATACGCGTGCGCCTATGTATTTAAAGTGCTCGTCAGGGGCGCCTGGGTGGCGCAGTCGGTTAAGCGTCCGACTTCAGCCAGGTCACGATCTCGCGGTCCATGAGTTCGAGCCCCGCGTCAGGCTCTGGGCTGATGGCTCAGAGCCTGGAGCCTATTTCCGATTCTATGTCTCCCTCTCTCTCTGCCCCTCCCCCGTTCATGCTCTGTCTCTCTCTGTCCCAAAAATAAATAAACGTTGAAAAAAAAAATTTTTTTTAAAGTGCTCGTCAAAGCCCAAACTACTGAAGGTGACACTCGAAAAAGCAAAGGACTTGAACTTGGACCTTGACGTTCCTTTGGTCTTTCTGAATTAAAAAATACTGACTCAGCTACAGTTAGATCCCATCCAAACTTCCCTAACATACTTAAGGACACACTGTCCCGCTCAACAAATTTCAAGGTTTTACAAAAGTGGGGAAAACCATCGTCAGCCTACCAAAATTGGCAACTTCGTGAAAAGTAAAGTCTTTGAAGTTCCCAAGAACCTTCAACCCCACCCCGAGGCCTGAAAGAAGTTCACCGCCCAGTGGTGATAAAAGGCCGCAGGTCCGGGGCGACGATCAACACTGGGCCTGCTCAGGGGCAGGGGCGGCAGCGGCCCTCGTCCCCCGCCTCCCACCCCGGCACAGTCCCCAGGGCAGCGCCCCAGGGTGGGGGCCTCCGCACCGGCCGGATCGCCGCAGAACGCGCGGCTGGGGTGGGCCCCTACGGCCCACCCCAGGGGTCCCCGCAGGACCCTCGCCGGCGGCTGCAGCCCCTGCCCACGCGCTCACCCGGGGAGGAGGCGGCGCTACGAGGCCCGGAAGCCCGCCACGCGGGCGCGCGGCCCAGGCCGGGGTCGGCCGGGACGCCGCGGGAATCCCTCCCGCCTGCCGGGCCGGCGAGCCGGAGGGCTGAAGGTCACCGCGGGGAGGCCGGGGCTCGGGCGGCCAGCGCTCACCATTCCAGCGGCGTTCGGGGCCCGCAGTGGGAGGCCCGGCACGCCTCCGAGGCCGGGAGCTGAGGCTGAGCCGGGAGGCCGCACGAGGCGACGCGAGCGCGCGAGGAGTCGGACGACGCGGTACATGGTGCACCGGGAGCCTGGGTAGAATTTGGGGGCGGTTGAGGCCACGCCTCCACGCCCGCTGTCTGAACACATCCCTCCCACGGCGCCTCGCTCTTATCCAATCAAGCCGAGGGGGTGGGGTGGGACCAATCGTGAATGGCCAGTAAAGAGAGAGGGGGCGGGCTTACCTTCCGTGTAGTTGAGCGGACCCTGGAAGCCCTCGGATTCATTGGAAACCAGGGAGAAGGGAATTATGGGGAAGGAAGTTTACGCTGAAACCTCTTTGAAACAGCTTGATCGCTGTTTGAGGGATCAGCGAGAGTATTAGCTGGTGAATGAGTCAGTGTTGGTTGATGACATTCTAGAAAGAAATATTTATTTATCATATAATCACTCATTACATGTTCTCTCTTTGGAATCTTTTAAAATTTCTTCCAGGGGGCGCCTGGGTGGCTCAGTCGGACTTCGGCTCAGGTCATGATCTCGCGGTCCGTGAGTTCGAGCCCCGCGTCGGGCTCTGTGCTGAGGGCTCAGAGCCTGGAGCCTGTTTCGGATTCTGTTGTCTCCCTCTCTCTCTGACCCTCCCCTGTTCATGCTCTGTCTCTCTCTGTATCAAAAAATAAATAAACGTTAAAAAATAAAATAAAATAAAATAAAATAAAATAAAATAAAATAATAAAATAAAATAAAATAAAATAAAATAAAATAAAATAAAATAAAATTTCTTCCAGATGACGTCTTCCGTATAGAAATTTTGGAAATCGAAGCGAAGTATAGACAATGAAATAATAATTATCCATAATGCCAACACTTAAAAAGTCATGTGGAGGTCTCTGCAATTTCCTTTCTCTTCTAAACGGGTACACTCAAGAACTCTCTTTTAAAGTGTAGTGTGGAAGGTGTCCACAGTTACAGGTGACTTTGGAATCTTTATTATTTACATTTAGGTTCTCCCAAGTTTTTTTGCACTGATAATATATGCATGTTCACATTAAAGGCATATTGTTTTAGTATGAGGTGATGACAGAAAAGCACGAACTGATATAAAATTACATGTGAACCACAGTTTTATCTCTTCTCTCTTCTGCTTTGTATTCCTTGAAACCAGATGACAGTTAATCACGAAAGAAAAACATTGGATGATGTCCAGAAGTCAAAAGTCCAGGACTTGCAAAGCCAGGCTTATTATAAGAGTTAGCCTCTGTCAAACCCCTGGGTAACACTGCTTATGTTATGAATTTGACTCATGTATTTAAAATATGAAAATTTAAATGAGAGAGCATGATCCTTGAACTACAATCAAAACACTCCAAAAAGCTCACCAGAACTCTTTATACCTCAGTGTCACCTCCCTGTGTCAACTCATGATTCAGAAATTACTAAAGTTCTTGATGAGGGGCACCTGGGTGGTTCAGTCAGTTAAGCATTTGACTCGGTTTCAGTTTAGGTCATAATCTCATCGTTTCATGGCTTCAAGCTCCACATTGGGTTCTGTCTGCTTGTGATTCTCTTTCTCCTCTTTCTGACCGTCTCCCACTCACGCTGTCTCTGACTCTCTCAAAAATAAATAAATGAACTTTAAAAAAAATAAAATACTTGATGAAAAAGTGAAAACAGCAGTTACTTCGAAGTTAGAAGGACAGAATAAAAGAAATTCAGAAATCAAAAGGTAATGCAATGGTTTCAGAAAGCAATGAACCCCCTATCCCATTCGTTTAGGCTTCCCACAATTAAAAGGCAAACAACACAAAGTTTAGTGTGTAAGTAGTATTCTTAGTGTTGTCATCAGTTTGACAGAAAACTACAGGAACGTTTACTAACAATCACTATCATTTCCTAGAAAATGCTAACATTTTGAGGCATTTGCTGCATATCCTTCATAAACTAAAAGAAAGAACAAATTACTAACACCGGAGAGGCATTTTCTTCCCCATCTTCCCAGAAACTATCATTATTTTTGCTGTGTATCCTTTCAGTTTACCTGTGTATTTTTTGCTTTGTATACTGATATGCAAACACAATGGGTTTAAAATTTTAAAGCTTTACTGTTCTATAACTAAACTGTTTTTGAGATCTAGCCATGGTATTTTTAACTTAATAGTACTCCCATCACATGAATTTAGCACATTTTCTTAACAATCTTTTAAACTTAGTATTCCACTGCATAAATATAAAATGTTTTCTTTATACAGTTTCTTGAAGAAGGGCATCTTTTGCTATTATACACAGTGCTTCAGTGAACATAAGTTTATGGTTTCTTCATAGATCATAGAGTAACATCACATCATGGAATGACATCACTCTATATTCCTACTGCTGCTTATCAGTTTGAACTCTTTTTTTCAGCATTGATATTTCTATGCTAGTTAGTTACTATTTGCCTCATGTATGTTTCTCATTTTATTTTGGATAGTTTTGTTTCCTTTTTGCTTTGAGCATACCTCCTGTTTCCACCACACAGTTTAATGTTTTAAAATCCAAGTTGGTAGATTTTTAATAAATGGTCGGTTTTAATCCCTTCCAACCTGTTGATGCGTGTTACAATCCAGAAATGTTTCTAAGCACTTTATGCATTAATTCTTTTAACAATCAAAGAATGCTTAGGGGCATTCGACTTAACAATTTTGCAGGCACATTGTGGGACTTATTTTCTGCATCATTATTAATATTTCTCAGGAAATGGTGCCTGGCACTGCACAGTGATTAAAAATAATTAAAAATATAATAATAAATGTGGTGCCTTGGTCACTTAGTCAGTTGAGTGTCCAACTTGACTAAGGCCCATGTCATGATCTCCTTGGGATCATGGGATTGAGTCCTGTATCAGACTCTGCACTGGGCATGGAGTCTGCTTAAGTATTCTCTCTCTCTCTCTCTCTCTCTCTCTCTCTCTCTCTCTCTCTCTCCTTCTCTCTGCCCCTCTTCCTCACTTGTGCTAGCTAAATAAATAAATAAATAAATAAATAAATAAATAAATAAAAGTTGGGGCAAAGTTTATTTTCCTAATAGTGTTGTAACAGTATCTCCCATTCCATATGCCCCCCCATAGTATAAATTTGCCACAGAAGAGTCTAAATACCCTCCCCTTTAATATTGGCTGGCCTTATGCCTCGCTGATAACCAATAGACTCAGAACAGTGGCAGCTGAAGCTATGTCAGAAAAGCTCATGTCTCTTCCCTGTGGTTTCCTGAGACACTTGTTCTGTGGTAAGCCAGCCACCATGTAAGTAGTTCGACTACCCTGGGGCACCTGGGTGGCTCAGTTGGTTAAGCATCTGACTTTGACTCAGGTCATGATCTCATGGTTCATGAGTTCAAGCCCTGCATCAGTCTCTTTGCTGACAATGTGGAGCCTGCTTGAGATTCTCTCTCTCCATCTCTCTCTCTCTCTCTCTCTGCCCCTCCCCTGCTTGCTTGCTCTCTCTCAAAATAAATAAATAAACTTAAAAAAAAGAAGTTCGACTACCCTAAGACAGTCATGCCAGAGAGGCCACACACACACAGGCATTGTAGTCAGCAGCCCTGGTTGCTCTCCCAGCTGACACCTAGCTTAAGTTCTCAGCCTTGTGAGTGAGGCATCTTAGATACACAACTCTGATGGACTTGCATAACTGGAAGCCCACAAATAGAACAGATTCCAACCTCACTGTTGTAGTTCTGCTTCTCTTCTTGGTTCTGCCCTTGGTTCTGCCCTTTTGTTTTTGAACTTCATCAAAAAGATGTGACCACTGCTTGACCCATGCGCTAGACCAGTGTATTCAAGGCTCCTAATCCCCTCCCCTGTCCTTGGAATGTCTTTCCTGTCCCTAGAGATTGCTCCAAGGACATAGGCTTGAGATGATGATGTGTTGAAAACATCGCGGGGTACACGTGGCTGAGCCCAGTTAGGACCTCTTCACAAACTTTTAAGATTTGGAAGTTGGGTGTGGGGATCCATTAGTCTTGCCACAACTCAAGATAAGCCTCATACACAAGTTCCCTTTGCTTATTAAAACAGCTACCTACAAACCCACAGTGGCCTACCTCTCTCTTGAGTTCCTCCCTGCCCTCTACATTTGGGGGTGGGTTTCAGATTACACCGGGGAAAGGACCAAGAAGGCTGTGAACAAACATCTTTTCTTTGTGTAGGTTTCATCTTCAGGGGGGACAAGATGGCGGCAGCCATGCCAAACTTTGAGTCTTTCACTTTCAGTGAAAGAGGGGAACTCTTCTTTCCAGAAACTCTCCCCTGAGATGTGAGTAAGAACTTTCCCAGAAGACCTTAGCAAACCTCTCTTCACATCTCATTGAGCTATATCAGATCATATGACGCTTCCAAATCAATCACTGGCAAAGCAGAATGGGATAATCTAGTTAAAATATTAAAATGCCATGTACTATTTTTTTAAATGTTTTTTTTTTTTTTAATGTTTACTCTTGAGAGAGAGAAAGACAGAAAGATGAGAGTGTGAGTGCGGGAGAGGCAGAGAGAGAGAGGGAGACACAGAATCCGAAGCAGGCTTCAGGTTCTGAGCTGTCAGCATAGAGCCCGACACAGGGCTTGAACCCATGAACCACGAAATCATGCCCTGAGCCAAAGCCGGATGCGTAACAGACTGAGCCACCCAGGTGCCCGTAAATGCCATGTACTATTAATTCTATTTAAAAATTTTCATGTGGGAATGCAAGCTGGTGCAGCCACTCTGGAAAACAGTATGGAGGTTCCTCAAAAAACTAAAAATAGAACTACCCTACAACCCAGCAATTGCACTACTAGGCATTTATCCAAGGGATACAGGTGTGCTGCTTCGAAGGGACACATGCACCCCCATGTTTATAGGAGCACTATCAACAATAGCCAAAGTATGGAAAGAGCCCAAATGTCCATCAGTGGATGAATGGATAAAGAAGATGTGGTATATATATACAATGGAGTATTACTTGGCAATCAAAAAGAATGAAATCTTGCCATTTACAACTATGTGGATGGAACTGGAGGGTATTATGCTAAGTGAAATTAATCAGTCAGAGAAAGACAAAAATCATATGACTTCACTCATATGAGGACTTTAAGAGACAAAGCAGATGAACATAATGGAAGGGAAACAAAAGTAATATAAAAACAAGGAGGGGAGACAAAACAGAAGAGACTCATAAATATGGAGAACAAACAGAGGGTTACTGGAGGGGTTGTGGGAGGGGGGGTGGGCTAAATGAGTGAGAGGCACTAAGGAATTTACTCCTGAAATCATTGTTGCACTATATGGTAACTAATTTGGATATAATTTAAAAAAATAAAACATAAAACAAAACAAAAACAAACAAAATATTATCAGAAGCATAGCTTTGAAAAAAAATTCATGAAAACATCATTTTTAAAAATTAGAGATATATCAGATGTACTCAACACAGTAATGTAACTTTTCTAGAATTGTCTTTCACGTAAAAAGTTTTCATTTAATTCTAATGGGCAGCATTGCTCACTGAACCTTTAAAGAGTAGAGACAACTCATGAACACAGTTACAAAGATATTTACTGAGAATGTTTTAAAGTTTTAATAGGAAATATGCTTTCCTACCTTTTTATGTCTCTTGTTCCTTTTTTCATTATACTCTGTCTGCAACAGAACTATTGGAAGGTGTGAAACTTAGATTACAAATTAAATCTTTTGCATAATTCACAGCACTATGCCGCATTTTCAGAATTTCAGCTGACTTTGACTGCCACTCCCAAGAGAGTTTCTTAGGTTTAGTGTCAGTCTGGACTGGATACAGTCTCTGGTTGTACTGTGTCACTAAGAGAGGAACATTTTAAATTTGATTCTTTATTCCCATTTCCATTCAATGTCTGTCTACTTCAGGAAGATCAAGACTCTCCATATAAGGAGTCATGTGTGCAAATCTCTGTTTCCTGGCACCCTACCCGCAATGTGTTCCAGGGATATTTTGATTGTTCCTGCCTAGGTTGGCACTCTGCTTTGACACCCATCTAGCCCACCTCTTTCTAGGTTTCTAAGCTCAGTGAGTCACCTCTGCCTTGTTCGCTGGGAATATTGCATATCGGTCTTATAGGACTCAAGAAAGTAATTTTTAAGTTGGAAGGGCATCTGCGTGTCTCCGTCGGTTAAGTGTCAGACTCTTGATTTCGGCCCTGGTCTTGATCTCATGGTTTGTGGGATCAAGCCCCACATAGGGATTCTCTCTCCCTTTCTCTCTGCTCCTCCCTTGCTTTCACATGCTCTGGCTTGCTCTCGCTCTCTCAAAATAAATAAATACACATTAAAAAAAAATTAAAAAAAAAAACTGTAACTGGTTGTTCTAGCCCTCTCAGACTTACCTTTGACACTTTTTAAATTTCCTATGACTTCTGGTAAGCCTGTTACTGGGAGCAGAGGAAAGGTGATCATCACTAGGAGTTTGTTGGGGGAGGAGCCCAGCTCACCTCGCATCATCCGATGACAACTTGAATTTTCTAGAAATGGAATTATGGCTTCATATATCAACTTTTTTCTGGTTTTTTTTTTTTTTAACGTGCTTTTTTTGGTTTATTTCTTCTTATTTTCTTTAGGCTAGTTTTGTGTTTTGTTGGGTTCTCCCGCCCGCCCTCCCCATTTCCTGACCTGAAATCTAATTCGGAGTTTCTGCAAGGGTGGGATGTATACCAATGTTCGTACCCCGGTGATTGAAGGTGATTAGTTAACACTGATCATTATCTCACTTTTTATTTTCTTCCAGCCTTACCCATTTAGTAAGAAAGAGTGTATTTTTTTTTTTTTGGTGCAAATATATATTTTACATCTTTGTAACACTTGCTAATATCTTTTTGTAAAAAAGAAAATGTATATCCTTTTGTAAAAAATAGAGGGAAAGTCTTTGGTGAAAGTTCATCTATAGGTATAGAATTCTGCTACAACTTCTATGTTTCCCTTCTACTCATCAATGAAACTGATTTTCCATTTGAAACCATAATATAAACTTATATTTTTATTTAAATAAAATGTACATCAATTTGAAATAAAATATTAATTATATTATGAAGGTGTTATGCAATAATTGAGATTTGGTAAACAATGGCCAGTTCATTTATTTCATTACTTAATGAAATTATAATGTAAATACCTTTGAGTTAATCATTGACATTATATACTTTCATTTTCAGATACAAACTTTTATCCATGTGAAAGAAGTTTTTTTTATTTTATGTAGAGGTAGTTTTTTTTTTTTACCTTGAACTTTGTCTATAATAATATTGACCTGCTTTCTTCTTGTTGATATTTGTGTTTTGTTTTTGTTTCTATTTTGTTTACGTTCTGTTCAAGTCATAACTTGATGTCCTGCCATGAGCCAACTGAACAATGCAATAGTTTTCTCTTTCATCTGTCCCAAATCTCAACAGCTTGTTGCCAAAACTGATAGTAACTTTTGATTTCTATCAATCTAAATATCCTCATTATCCTAAGTAAAGACTTTGAAAATTCTACTTTAGGATCTCTCCAAGCCTGGGAGATTACTAGGAAATTTCTTAGAAGAGGCTTGGTAGCAAAGTGGGAAGATTTGGCTATAGAAGTCTTCCAGAAAGTAGAGCAAAGAGAAGAAAATATGAGACAAAAGTTAATAAAATTAGAAATACAGTCCATTATGTCCAACATCTCAATGATTTTGGAAAACAAAGTAGAAGAAACCATTAAGCAAATAAATTTAAGAAAATATCTTAAAACCAGCAGACATGAGTTTTCAGAATAAAAGCCTACCAAGTGACCAGAACAATTGGGAACACAGGACAGAATAAGTCACATCATTGAGAAATGTTAGAACATGGGGAGCAAAGAGAAGAGTCTCCAGAGAGAAAAAGTAAATGAGCCACATGCAGAGGATTAGGAATCTTTACTACTTCTCAACCACAACACTGGAGGGTAGAGAGCAGTTGACTGATGTCTTCAAATTGTTGAAAGAAAATTATTTCCAGCTTAAAATTCTATACCCAGCCAAATCAAGTGTAAGGATAGAGTAAAAATATTTTATCATGGGCAAGTTCTCAAAAAAACTTGCTTCCCATCTATCCTTTTTCAAAAAATCCCCAGAGAAAGTGATCCACCAAAACTAGGAGTAAACCAAGAAAAGGAAGTCATGGGCTTCAGAAAATAGTCTCCAACACAGGCAACAGAGACATGGAGAATTCTCTAGATGAACATATGACAGCTTGCACTTAGCATATAGAACAACCATTACAGAATGAAGCAAATCAGAGGCCCCAGGAGGTATTTCTTCCAGAATATAAAATCTTTAGAGCCTGGAATATATTCAGAAGAGATTTAGATTATTGGAGGAGAATTTGGAAATTGAATTTCTGATAAGTCTTAGAAAATTCAGCAAAGGAAAACAAGACAACTATTAAATCCAGAAAAAAAATAGTTGTATTTCTCAGGAAAGGAAAAATAATCATTATTACATTTGAATAGTCAGTTATAATAAATCAAATATTCAATATTGACCTAACAAAATTTATGACGCAATGTTAAAAGAATAAAGAGATGAAAACACATTAATCCTCCTCTCTGATAGTGGGAAGTCATTACCTAAAACGATAAACTAAAAGAAACAAGAAATAACAGTACTGGCATGTTATTTAGAGATAGACATATACCTGGAGCTGGAAAAGATGAAGGTAGAGAGTGATTATTGTTTATGCTGAATGTCTTGTAGAACTTCTTGATTCTTAAAACAATGTACAATAACCTTGGCAATACACTACAATTAACAACAACAACTGCAACAACAACAACAACACAAGCTGCCTCTCTGTTCCCTAAGAAAAATAAAGGAAAAAAATCAGTTCTTGTACTAATATGCTGGATTCCATATCCTCCCAAAGATATTGCTCCTTTCTTTAAATTTTTAAACATTTTTATTTATTTTTGAGAGACAGAGAGAGTCAGAGCATGAGTGGGAGAAGAACAGAGAGAGAGGGAGACATAGAATCTGGAGCAGGCTCCAGGGTCTGAGCTGCCAACACAGAGCCCGACACCGGGCTCGAACTCATGAACTGTGAGATCATGACCTGAGCTGAAGTCAGATGCCTAACTGACTGAGCCACCCAGGTGCCCCATAAAGACATTGCTCCTTAAATTTTCCATCCCTCTCCCTCTGTCATCAGTTTATTGGACCATTGCCACGAATTAATGCTATAACTTCCTGTATTCTCTCTCATGTTTAAAAAACAAACCTGCCTTGACCTTGCATCCCACTTCAACTACCTCCCTGTTTCTAGGACATACTGTATTTATTCATCATCTTCACATCTTCACCCCTCATTCTCTCTTCAGTGAGAGGGCCTGCCTCAGTCACAGGCTGCCTTCAGTCCCCATCACTCCACTGATAACTGCTCTTGTCAAGGTCACCAATGCCTTGCACTAACCAAGGGGCAGGTTCAATGGACAGTTTTCTGCATTTTCAGCAGTATTGATGCAATTGACATGCTCTCCCCTTGAAAATATCTTTCTTGATCTTTGTAATTTTGAACTCACCCTTTATTTCATTGGCTACTTCTTCACACTATTTTTCCCCAGCTCTTCACTTGTAGATGAAGAAGTGACCCAGGGATCAATGCTAGATGATCTTTCCTTTTTCTTCCTTTAAAAATTCTGCTAAAGCTACCATAGAGAGGTTTGAGTTAACCACACTCTTAACTTTATACCACATTATAAAGTATAAAGTCAATTCATATTTGATTTCAATATTTTTTCTTTTCTATTCATCCCCTACTACTTTTAGACTCTAGAAAACTACTATAATGTTTTTCTATCATTTTATTTGTATGTGTTCTTATAAAAATATGCAGTTTAGTGCATTTTACAAATTTTATGTAAATAGGAATGAAATACACATGCTATTATTCTCTTTCTCAGCCATCTTCCTAGCCATTCCTCTTTCACAAGGTGAGTTATCCCTTCACATGATTTTCAATATCACCTTCATGCTTATGTACAGATGCCTCCAAACTTATTTTTCCAGCCTAGACTTGCCCTCTGTGTTCCAGATTTATGTATCAAACTACATACTTAATATCCCTATTTAGTTACCTAACTCAATACTCATATCTCCAACTTATCCCAAACGATGTCTTAGCTGCTATCCGCCCCCTCCCCATTCTTTCATATTCAGTAAATGGTTCCAACAGTTACTCAAGCTAGAAACCTGGGAGTCTTCTTTGATTTCTGAACTCTGCTCTCATTCCCCAACAAATGCAGACAGTATGCCCAAGTTACCAACAAATCCTGGCCATTCTACCTCAAAATTATATCTTGAGTCCATCGACTTTCCTTCCCATTCACTTCCACTAGTATTTATTTGCTAATGAAATAAGTAAATAAATAAACCAGGTTTCCAAAAACAGTAAACTTCATATAATAGTAAAGGTAATAAAGGAAATAAGCAGGAAGATGTTTAGAGAACGATGGAGGGGGCACCTCTTTTATGCAGAGTGATAAACCTAGGGATATCGTGTTGGAGCTGAAACCTGAACACTGAGAGCTAGCCATACAAAGACAGAGGCATTCCAGGAAATAGCTGCAAGTGTAAAGGCCCTGGTGAAATGAATAAACAATTATTGAGCAAGCTGCATTCGTCAAAGTGAGATAATATTCTGTTTCAACCATAGGAGAATGACGAAAACAACAGAGCAAATATTGTATTAACTAATCTCTGCTAATTTTTTTTTTTAAATTTTTTTTCAACGTTTATTTATTTTTGGGACAGAGAGAGACAGAGCATGAACGGGGGAGGGGCAGAGAGAGAGGGAGACACAGAATCGGAAACAGGCTCCAGGCTCTGAGCCATCAGCCCAGAGCCCGACGCGGGGCTCGAACTCCCGGACCGCGAGATCGTGACCTGGCTGAAGTCGGACACTTAACCGACTGCGCCACCCAGGCGCCCCTCTGCTAATTTTTTTATAAACTTTTATTCTTCCCAATAATACTGATTTATTGGTATAAATAAATATATAAATATATGCAGAGAGAAATGGAAATACTGTCTCTTGTAAAGCATAGTATAAAGTACACTCCTCTTGGAGTCATTCTGGTAGAAAGGACCTATTTTAGGGATTAACAGGTAACTGAATCCCAAAGAGATTGAATTGCAGCTGTTCCTGACACAGCAGTTACCCCATAATCCCTAGCTTGTCCCACAGCCTCCAGTTCTTCACGCTCAGAGGATGGGAGAAAACCAGGTTCTTCATTTCTCCTCACCCTCAAGAAAGCCCTCCAGAGAAAGAAGGTGTGATAATCTTTAACTTCCTGAGGCCTCCCAGGGGCAACTGTTTCTTCCTGACTTTTAGGAACAATAGAGGGATAACTAGCCATGCTCAAAATTGTAGTTTCATAACCAATAAACTTTGTTTAAGCTTTTGACACCCTGTTACCTTACCAGGCACCCAAGACCTTCATGCTATCTTTCAATTTCCAAAAGTCATAAATTATGACATTCTACCCAAATCCGTTTTCCCCTGCCCAACCTTATACAAAAAGTTAATTATCTCTTCCTTCTTACAACCCAAGGGACATCAAATCCACATTATTCAGATATTGTTATAAAATGTAGCTACTTTATACATTCAAATTTCACTTAGATTTGGATTGTCAAAAAGAAAGAAGAAAGAAAGAAAGAAAGAAAGAAAGAAAGAAAGAAAGAAAGAGAAAGGCAAGATGTGACTTGAAAATTGTCACCTACCAGGAGAAAGTCCTGTAATATGGACTCTCCCTGTTACAGGGACTGAGGGAATTCCTGGGAGTTAACAGTACAAAGTAATTTTATCTATTCCACTGAGAATGAAATGAGAAAAGAGCGGGACTTACAAAAAATAATGATAATCATTACCTGTCAGTCTATCAGCATATTGTTTAAAGGCTGTCTAGAAATGCACGATTCATTATTAACCTTTTTTATCTCTTTTACTTGTTTGATACATGTTTCTTTAGCCCATAACTGGAAATTAACTTGACCCACCTCATAAATAATCTCGAAATGTCATAGAACAACAGCTATCAGCATCCTCATAGTCCATCTCAATGTCATAAATCATCATTTTAATTACATCATTTGCGAGGTGAGCCAATACAGACATTCATAAGAGTTGAAGTATCAATTTAAAAGTTATTTTGTAAGTAATTGAGATGCAATGTTACTCAGATAATGATATACTAGCAGATGTGCTTCTTTGAATAGAAGAGAGAGGGCTCTCCAGCTATTAAAGAGAGAGGGCTTTCCAGCTATTAAAAAGAGAATTATGTGTAAATGTTGGGATATCTTATCTGTGCCCAACTGCCAATATGAGTACTTCCATGTCTTCCAGGTGAATAACACTCAAAATGGGCACATCCTTGTTGTGTAAAAAACGTTTTGAATCCCTAGGCTAAAAGAGGGCAAATAGAATGAAGGCCACTAGCTTAGTCTCATCTGGACCCATATAGATACTAAAGGAACAACTATTCTAGAAACAGACAGATCCTAATTTTACCCACCAAATAAGTGCTGGAACACCCACAGAAAATGGCAGAAGCAAAAATAAATCCTCTCTAAAGCATTATACTGGTATCTTAGGCTTCAAACTACCCCTATTTTTTTCTTTCAAATATAATTTTGAGCGCTCAGTTTAAAATGTGTACATGGAAATCGGAGATCATGGGTACCTGTCCCCCTGCCAAAATAAATAAATAACCAGCGACCCACAACCACTGTAAGAATTATAGACACAGACCCTAAGGCAATCATGTTTGTTATGTTAAGTTACAAAACACAAGTTTGAGAATTTGAGGAAGGATACTAGAAAATAAAAATCAGGCAGTAGATACGAAAAAGAACCCAATAAAAATCCCAGAACTAAAAATGACAATAGTCAAAATCAAGACCTCCATAGATGGGTTTATCAGATGATTAGACACAGAAGAAAAGAGAATTGATAAATTGGGAAACAATTAAAAAGGCTATGCATAACAAAGCACAAAAAGTCAAAAAACAAAAATAAAGGTGAAAGTGTAAGCAATGTGGAAATCTAAACAATATTTGAAGAGGTAGTGGCTGAGATTATTCTAGAACTGATGAAAGAAACCAATCCACATATGTAAGAAACCAAATGGTTCCCTATTAGGATACACAATCTTTACCTAGATCTATCTTAATAAGACTATAGAAAACAAAAGACTCAAGTTAAAATATAAATATTGTGGATTGGGTTTTTAAAATATTTAAGTGAATGCTGTTCACAAAGGCCACATTAAAAGCATACAGATACAAGATAGTTAAATCAAAAGGTTGGAAAAGATAGGAATGCAAGCTGGTGCAGCCACTCTGGAAAACAGTATGGAATTTCCTCAAAAAGCTAAAAATAGAACTACCCTATGACCCAGCAACTGCACTACTAGGCATTTATCCACGGGATACAGGTGTGCTGTTTCGAAGGGACACATGCACCCCCATGTTTATAGCAGCACTATCAACAATAGCCAAAGTATGGAAAGAGCCCAAATGTCCATCGATGGATGAATAGATAAAGAAGATGTGGTGTATATATACACACACACACACACACACACACACACACACACACACAATGGAGGATTCCTCGGCAATCAAAAAGAATGAAATCTTGCCATTTGCAACTACGTGGATGGAACTGGAGGGGATTATGCTAAGTGAAATTAGTCAGTCAGAGAAAGACAAAAGTCATATGACTTCACTCATATGAGGACTTTCAGAGACAAAACAGATGAACATAAGGGAAGGGAAACAAAAATAATACAAAAACAGGGAGGGGGACAAAACAGAAGAGACTCATAAATATGGAGAACAGAGGGTTACTGGAGGGGTTGTGGGAGGGGGGATGGGCTACATGGGTAAGGGGCACTAAAGAATCTACTGCTGAAATCATTGTTTCACTGTATGCTAACTAATTTGGATGTAAATTAAAAAAAATAAAATTAAAAGGTTGGAAAAGATATAATATGCAAATGCTAAACAAATACACAAAGGAAATCTGAATACCAGACAATTAAGCTTCAAGGTAAAAAATCATACCATGAGTGGATCCTGGGAAGATGGCGGCGTAGGAGGACGCTGGGCTCACCCCGCGTCCTGCTGATCACTTAGATTCCACCTACACCTGCCTAAATAACCCAGAAAACCGCCAGAGGATTAGCAGAACGGAGTCTCCGGGGCCAAGCGCAGACGAGAGGCCCACGGAAGAGGGTAGGAAGGGCGGCGAGGCGGTGCGCGCTCCACGGACTGGCGGGAGAGAGTGGGGGGGGTGGGAAAGGGCGGCCCGCCGGCCAAGCAGAGCCCCCGAGTCTGGCTGGCAAAAGCAGAGGAGTGTGTTCTGACAGCCAGCGGGACTTAACATCTGGAAGGTTATAAGGTAACAGCTCTGCTCGGAGAACGGGAGGGCTGGGGGACAACGGGAGGGAGAGTTGTTGAGCCCCAGACGACAGAGCTCAGCTTGGCGGGGAACAAAGGGGCTCGCCAGCGCCATCTCCCTTGCCCATCCCCCAGCCAAAATCCCAAAGGGACCTGGTTCCTGCCAGGGAACTTGCTTGACCGCCCAAACACCCAAAGCTGTGCTTCTGCAGATCCATCCCTCCAGCGGGTCTGACTCCCTCCTGGTGCCGCAGGGCCCCTCCCGAAGCAGATCTCTGGAGGAAAAGCGAGCTGAGCCTGCCCCTCCCGCCCCTGTGCACCTTGCCCATCCACCCCAGCTAATAGACAGATCCCCAGCACCACAAGCCTGGCAGTGTGCAAGTAGCCCAGACGGGCCACGCCACCCCACAGTGTATCCCGCCCCTAAGAGAGGGGAAGAGAAGGCACACACCAGTCTGACTGTGGCCCCAGCAGTGGGCTGGGGGCAGACATCAGGTCTGACTGCGGCCCTGCCCACCAACGCAAGTTATTCAAGACAGCACAGGGGAAGTGCCCCGCAGTCCCGCACCACTCCAGGGACTATCCAAAATGACGAAACGGAAGAATTCCCCTCAGAAAAATGTCCAGGAAATAACAACAGCTAACGAACTGATCAAAAATGATTTGAACAATATAACAGAAAGTGAATTTAGAATAATAGTCATAAAATTAATCGCTGGGCTTGAAAACAGTATAAAGGACAGCAGAGAATCTCTTGCTACAGAGATCAAGGGACTAAGGAACAGCCAGGAGGAGCTAAAAAATGTTATCAACGAGTTGCAAAATAAAATGGAGACAACTACGGCTTGGATTGAAGAGGCAGAGGAGAGAATAGGTGAACTAGAAGATAAAATTATGGAAAAAGAAGAAGCTGAGAAAAAGATAAAAAAATCCAGGAGTATGAGGGGAAAATTAGAGAAATAAGTGATGCACTAAAGAGAAATAATATACGCATAATTGGTATTCCAGAGGAGGAAGAGCGAGGGAAAGGTGCTGAAGGTGTACTTGAAGAAATCATAGCTGAGAACTTTCCTGATCTGGGGAAGGAAAAAGGCATTGAAATCCAAGAGGCACAGAGAACTCCCTTCAGACGTAACTTGAGTCGATCTTCTGCACGACATATCATAGTGAAACTGGCAAAATACAAGGATAAAGAGAAAATTCTAAGAGCAGCTAGAGATAAACGTGTTCTAACATATAAAGGGAGACCTATAAGCCTCGTGACCGATCTCTCTAATGAAATTTGGCAGGCCAGAAAGGAATGGCAGGAGATCTTCCATGTGATGAACAGAAAAAATATGCAGCCGAGAATCCTTTATCCAGCAAGTTTGTTATTTAGAATAGAAGGAGAGATAAAGGTCTTCCCAAACAAACAAAAACTGAAGGAATTCGTCACCACTAAACCAACCCTACAAGAGATCCTAAGGGGGATCCTGTGAGGCAAAGTACCAGAGATATCGCTACAAGCATGAAACCTACAGACATCACAATGACTCTAAACTCATATCTTTCTATAATAACACTGAATGTAAATGGACTAAATGCGCCAATCAAAAGACATAGGGTATCAGAATGGATAAACAAACAAGATCCATCTATTTGCCGTCTACAAGAGACTCATTTTAGACCTGAGGACACCTTCAGATTGAGAGTGAGGGGATGGAGAACTATTTATCATGCTACTGCAAGTCAAAAGAAAGCTGGAGTAGCCATACTTAATCAGACAAACTAGACTTTAAATTAAAGGCTGTAACAAGAGATGAAGAAGGGCATTATATAATAATCACAGGGTCTATCCATCAGGAAGAGCTAACAATTATAAATGTCTATGTGCCGAATACAGGAGCCCCCAAATATATAAACCAATTACTCACAAACATAAGCAACCTTATTGATAAGAATGTGGTAATTGCAGGGGACTTTAACACTCCACTTACAGAAATGGATAGATCATCTAGACACATGGTCAATAAAGAAACAAGGGCCCTGAATGATACATTGGATCAGATGGACTTGACAGATATATTTAGAACTCTGCATCCCAAAGCAACAGAATATACTTTCTTCTCGAGTGCACATGGAACATTCTCCAAGACAGATCACACACTGGGTCACAAAACAGCCGTTCATAAGTATACAAGAATTGGAATCATACCATGCATACTTTCAGACCACAATGCTATGAAGCTTGAAATCAACCACAGGAAAAAGTCCGGAAAACCTCCAAAAGCATGGAGGTTAAAGAACACCTTACTAAAGAATGAATGGGTCAACCAGGCAATTAGAGAAGAAATTTAAAAATATATGGAAACAAATGAAAATGAAAATACAACAATCCAAACGCTTTGGGATGCAGTGAAGGCAGTCCTGAGAGGAAAATACATTGCAATCCAGGCCTATCTCAAGAAACAAGAAAAATCCCAAATATAAAATCTAACAGCACACCTAAAAGAAATAGAAGCAGAACAGCAAAGGCAGCCTAAATCCAGCAGAAGAAGAGAAATAATAAAGATCAGAGCAGAAATAAAAAATATAGAATCTAAAAAAACTGTAGAGCAGATCAATGAAACCAAGAGTTGGTTTTTTGAAAAAATAAACAAAATTGATAAACCTCTAGCCAGGCTTCTCAAAAAGAAAAGGGAGATGACCCAAATAGATAAAATCATGAATGAAAATGGAATTATTACAACCAATCCCTCAGAGATACAAGCAATTATCAGGCAATACTATGAAAAATTATATGCCAACAAACTGGACAACCTGGAAGAAATGGACAAATTCCTAAACACCCACACACTTCCAAAACTCAATCAGGAGGAAATAGCTTGAACAGACCCATAACCAGCAAAGAAATTGAATCAGTCATCAAAAACCTCCCAACAAATAAAGAGTCCAGAACCAGATGGCTTCCCAGGGGAGTTCTACCAGACGTTTAAAGCAGAGATAATACCTATCCTTCTCAAGCTATTCCAAAAAATTGAAAGGGAAGGAAAACTTCCAGACTCATTCTATGAAGCCAGCATTACTTTGATTTCTAAACCAGACAGAGACCCAGTAAAAAAAGAGAACTACAGGCCAATATCCCTGATGAATATGGATGCAAAAATTCTCAATAAGATACTAGCAAATCGAATTCAACAGCATATAAAAAGAATTATTCACCATGATCAAGTGGGATTCATTCCTGGGATGCAGGGCTGGTTCAACATTCGCAAATCAATCAATGTGATACATCACATTAATAAAACAAACGATAAGAACCATATAATCCTGTCAATCAATACAGAAAAGGCCTTTAACAAAATTCAGCAACGTTTCTTAATAAAAACCCTTGAGAAAGTCGGGATAGAAGGAACATACTTAAACATCATAAAAGCCATTTATGAAAAGCCCACAGCTAACATCATCCTCAATGGGGAAAAACTGAGAGCTTTTTCCCTGAGATCAGGAACACGACAGGGATGCCCACTCTCACCGCTGTTGTTTAACATAGTGTTGGAAGTGCTAGCATCAGCAGTCAGACAACTAAAGGAAATCCAAGGCATCAAAATTGGCAAAGATGAAGTTAAGCTTTCACTTTTTGCAGATGACATGATATTATACATGTAAAATCCAATAGACTCCACCAGAAGTCTGCTAGAACTTATACATGAATTTAGCAAAGTTGCAGGATACAAAATCAATGTACAGAAATCAGTTTTATTCTTATACACTAATAATGAAGCAACAGAAAGACAAATAAAGAAACTGATCCCATTCACAATTGCACCAAGAAGCATAAAATACCTAGGAATAAACCTAACCAAAGATGTAAAAGATCTGTATGCTGAAAACTATAGAAAGCTTATGAAGGAAACTGAAGAAGATATAAAGAAATGGAAAAACATTCCGTGCTCATGGATTGGAAGAATAAATATTGTCAAAATGTCAATACTACTCAAAGCTATCTACACATTCAATGCAATCCCAATGAAAATTGCACCAGCATTCTTCTCAAAACTAGAACAAAAAATCCTAACATTCGTATTGAACCACAAAAGGCCCCGAATAGCCAAAGTAATTTTGAAGAAGAAGACCAAAGCAGGAGGCATCACAATCCCAGACTTTAGCCTCTACTACAAAGCTGTCATCATCAAGACAGCATGGTATTGGCACAAAAACAGACACATAGACCAATGGAATAGAATAGAAACCCCAGAACTAGACCCACAAACGTACGGCCAACTCATCTTTGACAAAGCAGGAAAGAACATCCAATGGAAAAAAGACAGTCTCTTTAACAAATGGTGCTGGGAGAACTGGACAGCAACATGCAGAAGAATGAACCTGGACCACTTTCTTACACCATCCACAAAAATAAACTCAAAATGGATAAAGGACCTGAATGTGAGACAGGAAACCATCAAAACCCTAGAGGAGAAGTCAGGAAAAAACCTCTCTGACCTCAGCTGCAGCAACTTCTTACTTGACACATCCCCAAAGGCAAGGAAATTGAAAGCAAAAATGAACTACTGGGACCTTATGAAGATAAAAACTTCTGCTCAGCAAAGGAAACAACCAACAAAACTAAAAGGCAACCAACAGAATGGGAAAAGATATTTGCAAATGACATATCAGACAAAGGACTAGTATCCAAAATCTATAAAGAGCTCACCAAACTCCACACCCGAAAAACAAATAACCCAGTGAAGAAATGGGCAGAAAACATGAATAGACACTTCTCTAAAGAAGACATCCAGGTGGACAACAGGCACATGAAAAGACGCTCAACATTGCTCCTCATCAGGGAAATACAAATCAAAACCACACTCAGATATCACCTCACTCCAGTCAGAGTGGCCAAAATGAACAAGTCAGGAGACTATAGATGCTGGAGAGGATGTGGAGAAATGGAAACCCTCTTGCACTGTTGGTGGGAATGCAAATTGGTGCAGCCACTCTGGAAAACAGTGTGGAGGTTCCTCAAAAAATTAAAAATAGACCTACCCTATGACCCAGCAGTAGCACTGCTAGGAATTGACCCAAGGAATACAGGAGTACTGGTGCATAGGGGCACTTGTACCCCAATGTTTATAGCAGCACTCTCAACAATAGCCAAATTATGGAAAGAGCCTAAATGTCCATCAACTGATGAATGGATAAAAAAAAAATGTGGTTTATATACACAATGGAGTGCTACGTAGCAATGAGAAAGAATGAAATATGGCCCTTTGTAGCAACATGGATGGAACTGGAGAGTGTGATGCTAAGTGAAATAAGCCATACAGAGAAAGACAGATACCATATGTTTTCACTCTTATGTGGATCCTGAGAAACTTAACAGGAACCCATGGGGGAGGGGAAGGAAAAAAAAAAAGAGGTTAGAGTGGAACAGAGCCAAAGCATAAGAGACTCTTAAAAACTGAGAACAAACTGAGGGTTGATGGGGGGTGGGAGGGCGGGGAGGGTGGGTGATGGGTATTGAGGATGGCACTTTTTGGGATGAGCACTGGGTGTGTATGGAAACCAATTTGACAATAAAGTTCATATATTGAAAAAAAAATCATACCGTGAGATAAAAAGGTTCTTTCATAATGATAAAAGCTTTATTTTTCCAGTGATATATAGCAATTTTAAATGTGGATTGTTCCATATAGAGAAAAACTCTCAGGAAATAGACAAATGCCAATCAAGAGTAAGATTTTTAACATACCTCTTTCAGTATTTGACCAAATGAGCAAACCAAAATTCAGTTAGAATACTCAAGTTTTGAACACATGATTTGACCTAATGATTATGTATAGGAAAATGCCCACATTGAGAGCACACACTCTTTCAGGCACAAGCAAAGCATATATGCAAACTTACCTTTTGCTGACCATAAAACAAGTCTCAACCAATTTCATAGGTTTGAAAATGTATTGAGCATATTCTCTGACCACAGTGAAATTTTGTTAAAAATCAATACCAGTAGGATAACTAGGAAATCCTATCTACTTAGAATTGAAGAAATGTACTGCTATTCTTTTGAACTGTGGGATTAGCCAGCACAGTAAGACAATCATTCAAATGATAGGAAATAAAAGAAAAGAATAAAATACTGTCATTATGATTATGGTAGGAAAAAAAACACCAAAAAATGTACAGATTATGAATATTAATAAGAGTTTTGCAGTGTTGCTAGATACAAACTCAACAGACAAAAATTAATTATATTTCTATATATCACCAACAGCAGAAAGCAAATTTAAGATATCATTTACTATAAAATTGAAAACAAAACTATAATTGCCTAGAAATAAATCTAACACAAGAGGGGCAAATCTTCTTTGAGAGAAAGTATAAAATTGGAGAGATTTTGAAGAAGACCCAAACAAATGGAGAGAGAAGCCATGTTTCTGGATTGAAAAACCCAATATGCTAAATATGGTATGCTTTCCAGCTAGAAAGTATCTCAGTGTGTGTGTGTGTGTGTGTGTGTGTGTGTGTGTGTGTGTGTGTATTTTATGGAATTCACCGACTGATTATAAAACTTAGATCGAAATGCAAAACACTAAGAATAGTCAAGAAAATTACTGAAGAAGAACAAAGTGGGTGAAATTGCTCAAAATATCAGGGTTTATTTCATTTTATTTTATTTTTTTTTTAAGTTTTATTTATTTTGAGGGAGAGAGAGAAAGACAGAGAGAGGGGCAGAGAAAGAGAGAGAGAGTTTCAAGCAGGCTCCCTACTGTCAGTGTGGAGCCCGAGGTGGGGCTCAAACTCACGAACCGTAAGATCATGACCTAGCCAAAATTAAGAACCAGATGCTTAACTGCTGAGCCACCGGGAGCCCCTATTTTATTTTATTTTAAATGTTTATTTATTTTGAGAGAAAAAGGGATAGAGAATAAGTAGGGGAGGGGCAGAGAGACAGGGAGAGAGAGATTCCCAAGCAGGTTCCACACTGTCAGCACAGAGCTGGACACAGGGCTCAAACCCACAAACTGTGATATCATGACCTGAGCCAAAACCAAGTGTTGGACACTTAACCAGCTGAGCCACCCAGGCACCCCTATGAGGGTTTATTTTAAAGCTACAGTAATTTGGCTATGGCATTGGCCCTGGCATAGGCACATGCAGAGTAGATGGAATGAAATAAATTAGAAACCTGGAACCAGACCCACACATACATGAACACTATAGCTATGCCAAAGGAAATACTAGGAAAAGGAAAGTCTTTTCACTGAATAGTGCTGGTGAAAATTGCGTATTCATTTGGAAAAGAAAATGAAATTTGGGCTATGAAAAAGCTTATAAAACATGATATAAAGCAAAAGCCACAGAGAAAGACTGATACATTTTCATATAGTAAAATTAAGAATATCTTTTCAGGGAAAGGCCAAGATGGCAGAGCAGCATGGAAGTTTTTTGCATCTCTCGTCCCTGAAATGCAGCCAGATCAACACCAAACCATCTTGCAATCTAGAAAATTGATCTGAGGACTAACTCAAAAATCTGCATAACTTGAACCATGCAGGTACACAGTGTGGAGAGGTGAACTAGAGGAGACAGAAGCCGTGTAGGGTAAGGAGCTGTTTTTGCTTATGGAGAGAGGATGGGGGGGGGGGGGTTGCTGGGGGAAGTATATGACAGGCACTTGGCCTGAAAGCAGCTGGACAAACAGAGAATGAGTGGAAACACCCATTAACAAGAAAGGGAGAAAGGAGAAAGGAGAGGGTTTGGATACCATTAAGAGTCTATAAATAGAGGGAGTGTAGAGGCTGAAATTCCATAGCTTGATATCTGGCAGAGCTCTGGTAGGAAGCACAAATCCCCAGGAGCAGACAACGAGGAGGTCCGAGGGGTTGTCAGGTCACATGGGTAAAGGCAGTTCCCCTGCTGAGATGACATTTGGTAGAGGATGTGAGGCCTCCCTACAGGCAAAGGTCCCAGCAGACTCTGGAGAACAGCCATGTTTGCTGATGTTGGAACAAGGATGTTAGATGTGGTGAAGCCTGGCACCAGATGTGTGTTGTGATTTACCATAATCCCTGAAAGGCTGCGGCTACACAATCCCACGAACTTTTCCTGGGGCAGGCTGGCACCCAGCCACAGTCTCTGGGCATCTGCAGCAGCACAGTTGTGCGAACATTCCTGGGGGCGGCTGGCACCAGCCATTGCTCGGTGAGACCCTCCCTCCAGAGGGTCGGAGTGGGGTCAGAGCTGCAGAGCCCTCAGAAGTGAGAGGTTTGGAAACACAGCCCCATCTGAGATAGAACTTGAAAGGGAGGTGCCACCTGGCACTCGAAATCAACCACAAGAAAAAATTTGGAAAGAGTACAAATACTTGGAGACTAAAGAACATCTTTCTAAAGAATGAATGGGCTAACCAAGAAATTAAAGGGAAAATTTAAAAGTACATGGAAGCCAATGAAAATGATAACATCACAGCCCAAAACTTCTGGGATGCAGGAAAGGCAGCCATAAAAGGGAAGTATATAGCAATGCAGGCCTTCCTAAAGAAGGAAGAAAAGTCTCAGATATACAACCTGAACTTACACCTAAAAGAACTGGAAAAAGAATAGCAAATAAAACCCCAAAACAGCAGAAGATGGGAAATAATAAATATTAGAGCAGAAATCAATGCTATTGAAACAAACAAACAAACAAACAAACAAACAAAAAGGCAGTAGAACAGTTCAATGAAACCATGACTTGATTCTTTGAAAGTATTAACAAAATTGATAAACTCCTAGCCAGTTTGATCAAAAAGAAAAGGAAAGAACCCAAATAAATAAAATCACGAATGAAAGAGGAGTGATCACAACTAACACTGCAGAAGTACAAGCAATATAAGAGAATATTATGAGCAATTATATGCCAATAAATTGGGCAATCTGGAAGAAATGGACAAATTCCTAGACATATAAACTACCAAAACCGAAACAAGAAGAAATAGAGAATTTAAACAGATCCATAACCCATAAAGAATCGAATTAGTAATCAAAAATCTCCCAAAAAACAAGAGTCTAGGGCCAGATGGCTTTCCAGGGGAATTCTACCAAACATTTAAAGAAGAGTTAACTCCTATTCTCTTGAAGCTGTTCCAAAAAATACAAATGGGAGGAAAACTTCCAAACTCATTCTGTGAAGCCAGCATTACCTTGATTCCAAAACCAGACAAAGACTCCACTAAAAAGGAGAACTATAGACCAATTTCCCTGATGAACATGGATGCAAAAATTCTCAACAAGATACTAGCCAACCAGATTCAACAATACATTAAAAGAATTATTCACCATGACCAAGTGGGATTTATACCTGGGATGTAGGGATGGTTCAATAACCACAAAACAATCAATGTGATACATCACATCAATAAAAGGACAAGAACCACATGATCCTCTCAATAGATGCAGAAAAGGCATTTGACAAAATACATCATCCTTTCTTGATAAAAACCCTCAAGAAAGTAGGGATAGAAGGACCATACCTCAAGATCATAAAAGCCATGTTTGAAAGACTCACCGCTAATATCCTCAATGGGAAAAACCTGAGAGCTTTTCCCCTAAGGTCAGGAACATGACAGAGATGTCCACTCTCGCTACTGTTATTCAACATAGTATTAGAAGACCTTACCTCAGCAATCAGCCAACACAAAGAAATAAAAGGCATCCAAATCGGCAAACAGGAGGTCACACTTTCACTCTTTGAAGACGACGTGGTACTGTGTATGGAAAAACCCAAAAGATTCCACCAAAAAAACTGCTAGAACTGATCCATGAGTTCAGCAAAGTCGCAGGATATAAAATCAATGCACAGAAATCTGTTGCAAATCTGTTACACCAATAACGAAGCAACAGGAAGAGAAATCAAAGAATCGATCCCATTTACAATGGCACCAAAAGACATAAAATACCTAGGAATAAACCTAATCAAGGAGGTGAAAAACCTATGCACTGAAAACTAAAGAAAGCTTATGAAAGACATTGAAAAAGACACACACACAAAAAAATGGAACGTTATTCCATGCATCTGGATTGGAAGAACAAATCTTGTTAAAATGTTGATACTACCCAAAGCAATCTACATATTCAATGCAATCCCTATCAAAATAACACCGGTATTTTTCACAAAGCTAACAAACAATACCAAAATTTGTATGGAACCAGAAAAGACCCAGACTAGCCAAAGCATTCCTGAAAAAGAAAACCAAAGCTGGAGGCATCACAATCATCAGACTTGAAGATGTATTACAAAGCTGTAATCATCAAGACAGTATGGTACTGGCACAAAAACAAACACTTAGATCAATGGAAGAGAATAGAGGACCCAGAAATGGACCCACAAATGTATGGCCAACTAATCTTTGACAAAGCAGGAAAGAATGTCCAATGGAATAAAGACAGTCTCTTCAGCAAGTGGTGCTGGGAAAACTGGACAGCGACATGCAGAAGAATGAACCTGGACCACTTTCTTACACCATACACAAAAATAAACTCAAAGTGGATGAAAGACCTAAAGGTAAGACAGGAAGCCATCAAAATCCTAGAGGAGAAAGCAGGAAAAAACCTCCTTGACCTCGGCCACAACAACTTCTTACTCAGCATGTTTCCAGAGACAAGGGAAACAAAAGCAAAAATGAACCATTGGAACCTCATAAATAAAAAGCTTCTGCTCAACAAAGGAAACAATCAGCAAAACTAAAAGGCAACCAACAGAATGGGAGAAGATATTCACAAATGACATATCAGATAAAGGATTAGTACCCAAAATCTATAAAGAATTTATCAAACTCAACACCCCCAAAAGCAAATAATGCAGTGAAGAAATGGGCAAAGATATGCATAAAACACTTCTCCGAAGAAGACATCCAGATGGCTAACAGACACATGAAAAAAATGCTCAACATCACTCATCTTCAGGGAAATCAAAACCACAATGATATACCACCTCACACCAGTCAGAATGGCTAAAATTAACAACTCATGCAACAACAGATGTTGGCAAGGATGCAGAGAAAAAGGAACACTTTTGCACTGCTGGTTGGAATGCAAGCTGGTGCAGCCACTCTGGAAAACAGTATGGAAGTTCCCCAAAAAGTTAAAAATAGAACTACCCTATGACCTGGGAATTGCACTACTAGGTGTATATCCAAGGGATACAGGTGTGCTGTTTCAAAGGGACACATGCACCCCCATGTTTATAGCAGCACTATCAACAATAGCCAAAGTATGGAAAGAGCCCAAATGTCCATCGATGGATGAATGGATAAAGAAGATACTATATTCACTCTCACACACACACACACACACACACACACACACACACACACACACACAATGGAGTATTACTCGGCAATCAAAAAGAATGAAATCTTGCCATTTGCAACTATGTGGATGGAACTGGAATTGGAGGGTATTATGCTAAGTGAAATTAGTCAGTCAGAGAAAGACAAAAATTATATGACTTCACTCCTATGAGGACTTTAAGAGACAAAACAGATGAACATAAGGGAAGGGAAACAAAATATAAAAACAGGGAGGGGAGACAAAACAGAAGAGACTCATAAATATGGAGAACAAACTGAGGGTTGCTGGAGGCGTTGTGGGAGGGGGGATGGGCTGAATGGGTAAGGGGCATTAAGGAATTTACTCCTGAAATCATTGTTTCACTATATGCTAACTAACTTGGGTGTAAATTTTTAAAAATAAAAAATAAAATTTAGAAAAGTAAACATATAAGAGTGTAAGAATGAAAGATGTTATTTGCAACATATATAAAGAATAAAACTCAAATCCAATGTCCACTTAAAAAAAAAAGACTACTCAACAAAAAAGCACTATGCAAAAAAAGAAAAGCAAATTGTGAATAACAGGTGAAACAGTGGTAACTTCATTAACAAAGAGTATAAATTAAAATGACTACAAGTGGGGCACCTGAGTGGCTCAGTTGGTTAAGGTCTGACTTGATTCAGACTCAGGTCATGATCCCAGGGTTATGGGATCAAGCCTTGCATTGGGTACTGCGCTGAGTATGAAGCCTGCTTAGGTCTCTCTCTCTCTCTCTCTCTCTCCCTCTGCCTCACTCATTCATTCACTCTCTCTCTGTCTAAATAAATCAATTAAAATAAATAAATAAAAAATAAATAAGTAAAAAAATAAAATAAAAATAAGTAAAAAATAAATCAATTGAAATAAATAAGTAAAAAAAATAAGTAAAATAAAATAAGGAAAAAATAAAAAAAGTAAATCAATTAAAATAAATAAGTAAAAAAATAAAAATAAATAAATAAGTAAAAAAATATATTGAAGTTCGAAAAGAGGTAAAACTAAGCTATCTTAAGGATGCATATATGTCAGTAATATTATAAATAAAAGCAAGAAAGTGATAAAGTCGGGATGGCAATTGCCTCTATGAAGGATGGCTGGTAGGCAAGGGACACGTGTAGACTTCTGGGCTTCTAGCAATGTTCTTTTTCTTGGCCTAAATGGTGGTTACTTTATAATAAAATTTTGCTCTACAATAAGTAAAATTGCACTACTGTATTTTTGTGTGTGTGTGCTTTACTGTTTGTGTTACAGCCCATGATTTAAACAAAGAAGAATGAGAAAGTTCTCTATATACTGATATGGAAAAATTCTTGAGTTATATGTTGTAAAAAAAAAGGTGTGGGAAAGTAAAAGTGTATGTAATTTTCAAATTTGTTACTATTTATGGAAAGGAAGGGGGAGAGAGGGAGAGGAGGAGAAGAGAGAGAGAGAGATTGGCTTTAGAAGAGCAGGTAATGCAGACACTAAACAGGTGTTGTCTCTGGGCAGGAGAAATAGATGGCCAAGGGACAGGGTCAGAAGAGTGAGTATTCACTGTAAGACCCTTTGTTGTGTCTTTTGAATTTCACACCATCTGAATGTATTGCCTATTCAAAATAAATAAAATTACCTAAGAAAAAAAAGTTTTCTAGCAACTCTGACACTACTTACCCACAAGGGGCCGCTATTCGATGATGATTAACTATTCCCTCACCAGGGAGAAACCTGAATGCTCCTGCCTCTCTCCAGGAAGTGAAGAAGTGTCATCATTTAGTTCTTACTTTATTCTACACATCATGTTCCAGGGAGAAAAAAACCCTCAATTCAATTCAAAAGTATGCACCAAAAATAAATAATACACATGTAACATGGGATGAAAAAAAGAAAAAGTGGAGAGAGAAAATAAGCCAGGGTTGAGTTTACAAGAAGCACAGCATTCACTACCTCTCCTGGACTTAATGCACAAGTTAGATTCTAAGGTTTCTTGCATATGATAAAAAAAAAAAAAAAAAAAAAAAAAAAAAAGCTGGGGAGGGAAGTATGGCCAGTGACAAATTCACAATCTTGTCCGGGAGAATATTAATACTAGGAAAAAAAAATTCCTTAGAGATCTGTTAAAGACAGTCTGAGAGGACCCTCCATGTGCTTGTCCTTACTGGTCTTAATGGCAATAATCCATGCACAGTTGGATTATGACTGTGTCACAGTTGTGACACGAAGCCACCTGTCTCTCCTAGAGAAGCATAAGATGCTTTGGGACTTCAGATGAGGGCAGTTTCATTCATGGTTAGTCATGAATGAAAATGAAAGTAAGAATGCATGCTTTAGAAAAAGAGGGAAAGCCTCAACACTGTACTTTAAAGAAAATCCCCTGTCTTACACGTAAGGTAGAGAGTGGGTGTCTTCACTTGGCTGGATTTTTCAAAATTTGGTTATTGCAATGAATTCTCTTTTTTCTTAAAGCTGAACAGTTTGTGCTTTAGGCTACTAAGGGGTTAAATGCTATACTCTAAGTTCAAGGGGAATTAGCCCTGCTCAAATCGCTGCTGGTTAACACAGGCAGGGCTCTGGGCAATATAAAGGCGGGGAAACCAGCGGCCAGGAGACACAGCTTCCTTTGTGACAGGAGCTACAACAATTATAAAAACACTTGGGCAGTCATGGAATTATCTGATATTCAAAGGAAAAAAATAGCTGTCATTGGTGGTGGCTTGGTAAGAATCTATTTGGATATATTATTCCTGTTAGTGATATTGTATTAGTTGTCGTTATTCTTAATAATTATTATAAATCACTTGTACAGATTGTTCATCTTCTTGTGGGACCTTTCTGATATTTAAAGACACCTACTTTAAATGTGGTATCGGTTTTCATGTGCTGTTTCTTAGGAAAGGAATTTTATTTCCATGAGGTACAAAAGTGTCTGTCTTCCCTTATCATTTCAGATTAGCATTTCCTAAAAACAGAAAATAGAGCAAATTGGATTTGATTTATCCCCATGTTGACTATGTTTATAGAATAGATATTAGGGTAAATAGTCATTTTAATCAAAACATTTGCCTCATCTGGTGAATAACTCAGTTTATATTGTCTAATAATAAGAATAAAAGCTAATGCAAAATCATTATGTTGGATGTTTGCAAGTTATTTGAGTAATTCGGAGTAGCACCTATTTGGTCGCCTGACTTACTTGGCTTGTCCAATGGAGCACGTAAAGTGATAGAGTGAGGGGCTCCCATGTCACTGAGCAAATGAGATTAACCTGCAAAGTCTTGCCCCACACCTAAAAAATGGGGGTGGGGGTTCTCTTCTGCAGCCATTGTTATCTTTTTTCTTTTCTTTTTTTTTTTTTTTTTAAAGATTTTTTTTTCAACGTTTATTTATTTTTGGGACAGAGAGAGACAGAGCATGAACGGGGGAGGGGCAGAGAGAGAGGGAGACACAGAATCGGAAACAGGCTGCAGGCTCTGAGCCATCAGCCCAGAGCCTGACGCGGGTGACGCGGGGCTCGAACTCACGGACCGCGAGATCGTGACCTGGCTGAAGTCGGACGCTCAACCGACTGCGCCACCCAGGCGCCCCGCAGCCATTGTTATCTTAACAAAGCTTCTTCTGTTTACTGTGGGGCTGCCTGAAGTAAACTATATTGTTTTCCTCTCTCAACGGAACTCCTATTTTGGAATAAAAATATCACTACTAGTAAAAGCTTAATCATTTTGTTTTCACCTTTGCTGTAATCATTTGCAGGCTTTTAGCTCATAAGAATTCGTTCATTCATTTACTCAACAAAAAATTTCTTAAGGGCCTAATATACACCAGACACCGTTCACGGCTGCATATAGATTAGTATAGTTTATACCACACATATATTTACATAGTATATGACAATTTTGTCTTTTGTTCTGCCTTCGCTATGATCTTTCCTCAAAGTACTGTGACAGAACATTTCTGGTTCTAAATTTCAAGATGCTAAGGAATGTTGTCACATGCCATGTTGGTAAATACACGTGACATATGTTGTCATTTCTTTATACTGGGCTTCAGTCTAATTCTTTCCTATCAAAATGTTGCATAAAGTGAGAATTCATGTATTCAGTGCAATGGGATTGAGTGCACACTGTTTGCCAGCATTGTTTTAGTTACTAGGAAGACAGTGGTGAGCATTCCATGGAGGTGAAGGAGAGTGGAGGAGAAAACAAATACATCATTTCAGTGAGAGATAGACCCTGTAAAGAAATGCAAATAGGGCAAAGCTGTAGAAAGTCCTCACGAGTGTCCATTTAGAGTGTGGTCAAGGGTGGCCTTGCGGAGGGTCCTGAATAATAGAAGGAAGCAACCATGTGAGGGGCTACAGAAAGCATTCCAGGCAGAGGGAAGAGCCTGAAGGGGAATGCTGAGGTGTTAAGGAGCAGACAGGAAGGCAGAAAGAACAAGGCTGGAGAAAAGAGAGATGAGACAGCCAGATCCTCCAGGGTCTTAGAGGGCGAGGCAAGAAGACTGGAGTTTACTCTGAGCACAATAGGAAACCGCTGGACCACTTGAGGCAAGAAAGTGAGTTCTGATTTGAAAAGATTCCTTGAGCTAGTGTGAGGAGAAGGCCTGGAAAATGTTAAGACAAGATAGACCCATTAAGAGGCTGTTGTGTTTGTCCAAGCCTTGGACGAGGGTAGCAGCCGTGACACCTCTTAAAATGTCGCTTATCAAAGGGGAGATAACTATGTGGTTGCATATATGATTTTGGAAGGCATAAAAGTGTGACTGTCATCTGTGCATTTCTCACTGAATAACATTTAAAGTCTTCATCATGCAGCCACTTCACTATCTGGGCACAAACATGTGCTAGAACATGGAAGACATGTATTAGAAGCAACTAAAATTCCTCTGCAAAGGAATTCTATCTACCTTATTATGCAGGCTCATACCCAGGAATCATGTTTGATTCCTTTTTTTTTCATTTTATGCAAACGCCTTTTCTTTTACTCCCCTAGTAAGCCTTAGTGATTTTCTTTTTTTTTTTTTAATTTTTTTTTAACGTTTATTTATTCTTGAGACAGAGAGAGACAGAGCATGAACGGGG